>NC_079192.1:62575504-63323616 GCF_029499605.1 Hyla sarda
GGTTGGCAGAAAAAATCAGAATATCGTCCAGATACACAATAACACAGGAATATAAGAGATCACGAAAAATTTCATTAACAAAGTCTTGGAAGACGGCAGGGGCGTTGCACAGGCCAAAGGGCATGACCAGATACTCAAAGTGTCCATCTCTAGTGTTAAATGCCGTTTTCCATTCGTCCCCCTCCCTGATGCGGATGAGATTATAAGCACCTATTAAGTCCAGTTTGGTAAAGATGTGGGCACCTTGGAGGCGATCAAAGAGTTCAGAGATAAGAGGTAGAGGGTAGCGGTTCTTTACCGTGATTTTATTAAGTCCGCGGTAGTCAATGCAAGGACGTAGGGAGCCATCTTTTTTGGACACAAAGAAAAATCCAGCTCCGGCAGGAGAGGAGGATTTGCGGATAAACCCCTTTTTTAAATTTTCCTGGATGTACTCAGACATAGCAAGAGTCTCTGGGGCGGACAGAGGATAAATTCTGCCCCGGGGTGGAGTAGTGCCCGGGAGGAGGTCAATAGGACAGTCATAAGGCCTGTGAGGAGGTAGAGTCCCAGCTTGTTTTTTGCAAAACACATCAGCAAAGTCCATATAGGCCTTAGGGAGACCGGTTACAGGGGGAACCACAGGGTCACGGCAGGGAGTACTGGGAACCGGTTTAAGGCAGTCCTTGAAACAAGAGGTACCCCAGCTCTTGATCTCCCCCGTGGACCAATCCAGGGTTGGGGAATGGCGTTGGAGCCACGGTAGTCCAAGGAGAATTTCGGAAGTGCAATTGGGGAGGACCAAGAACTCAATTTTTTCTTGATGAGGTCCGATGCACATTAGAAGGGGCTCCGTGCGGTAACGTATGGTACAGTCCAATCTTTCATTGTTAACACAATTGATGTAGAGGGGCCTGGCGAGACTGGTTACCGGGATGTTGAACCTGTTGATGAGAGAGGCCAAAATAAAGTTTCCTGCAGATCCGGAATCCAAGAAGGCCATAGTAGAGAAGGAGAAGGTAGATGCAGATATCCGCACAGGCACAGTAAGACGTGGAGAAGCAGAGTAGACATCAAGGACTGTCTCACTTTTGTGCGGAGTCTGCGTGCGTCTTTCCAGGCGGGGAGGACGGATAGGACAATCCTTCAGGAAGTGTTCGGTACCGGCACAGTACAGGCAGAGATTCTCCATGCGGCGTCGTGTCCTCTCTTGAGGTGTCAGGCGAGACCGGTCAACTTGCATAGCCTCCACGGCGGGAGGCACAGGAACGGATTGCAGAGGACCAGAGGAGAGAGGAGCCGGGGAGAAAAAACGCCTTGTGCGAACAAAGTCCATATCCTGGCGGAGCTCCTGACGCCTTTCGGAAAAACGCATGTCAATGCGAGTGGCAAGATGAATGAGTTCATGTAGATTAGCAGGAATTTCTCGTGCGGCCAGAACATCTTTAATGTTGCTGGATAGGCCTTTTTTAAAGGTCGCGCAGAGGGCCTCATTATTCCAGGATAGTTCAGAAGCAAGAGTACGGAATTGTATGGCGTACTCGCCAACGGAAGAATTACCCTGGACCAGGTTCAGCAGGGCAGTCTCAGCAGAGGAGGCTCGGGCAGGTTCCTCAAAGACACTACGAATTTCCGAGAAGAAGGAGTGTACAGAGGCAGTGACGGGGTCATTGCGGTCCCAGAGCGGTGTGGCCCATGACAGAGCTTTTCCAGACAGAAGGCTGACTACGAAAGCCACCTTAGACCTTTCAGTAGGAAACTGGTCCGACATCATCTCCAAGTGCAGAGAACATTGTGAAAGAAAGCCACGGCAAAAGTTAGAGTCCCCATCAAATTTATCCGGCAAGGATAGTCGTAGGCCTGAAGCGGCCACTCGCTGCAGAGGAGGTGCAGGAGCTGGTGGAGGAGATGATTGCTGAAGCTGTGGTAGTAGCTGCTGTAGCATCACGGTCAGTTGAGACAGCTGGTGGCCTTGTTGCGCTATCTGTTGTGACTGCTGGGCGACCACCGTGGTGAGGTCAGCGACAACTGGCAGAGGTACTTCAGCGGGATCCATGGCCGGATCTACTGTCACGATGCCGGCTGGCAGGAGGTGGATCCTCTGTGCCAGAGAGGGATTGGCGTGGACCGTGCTAGTGGACCGGTTCTAAGTCACTACTGGTATTCACCAGAGCCCGCCGCAAAGCGGGATGGTCTTGCTGCGGCGGTAGTGACCAGGTCGTATCCACTAGCAACGGCTCAACCTCTCTGACTGCTGAAGATAGGTGCGGTACAAGGGAGTAGACAGAAGCAAGGTCGGACGTAGCAGAAGGTCGAGGCAGGCAGCAAGGATCGTAGTCAGGGGCAACGGCAGGAGGTCTGGAACACAGGCTAGGAACACACAAGGGAACGCTTTCACTAGGCACAAGGGCAACAAGATCCGGCGAGGGAGTGCAGGGGAAGTGAGGTATACATAGGGAGTGCACAGGTGAAGACACTAATTGGAACCACTGCGCCAATCAGTGGCGCAGTGGCCCTTTAAATCGCAGAGACCCGGCGCGCGCGCGCCCTAGGGAGCATCGCGAATCGCATCCCGGCTGGAGGCGGTATCGCAGCGCACCCGGTCAGTGGGTCTGACCGGGGCGCTGCCGTAGCGAGGATGTTGCGAGCGCTCCGGGGAGGAGCGGGGACCCGGAGCGCTCGGCGTAACACCTGTCCTTTCTCTAGTCAGCCATATACCCTGTCCCTTCTCTAGTCAGCCCCATACCCTGCCCTTTCTCTAGTCAGACCAATACCCTTTCCTTTCTCTAGTCAGCCCTATACCCTGTCCCTTCTTTAGTCAGCCCCATACCCTGTCCTTTCACTAGTCAGCCCTATACCCTGCCCTTTCTCCAGTCAGCCCCATACCCTGTCCTTTCTCTAGTCAGCCCTATACCCTGTCCTTTCTCTAGTCAGCCCAATACCGTGTCCTTTCTCTAGTCAGCCCTATACCCTGTCCTTTCTCTAGTCAGTCCTATACCCTGCCCTTTCTCTAGTCAGTCCTATACCCTGTCCTCCTCTAGTCAGCCCTATACCCTGTACTCCTCTAGTAAGCCCTATACCCTGCCGTCCTTCTAGTCAGTCCTATACCCTGCCCTTCCTCTAGTTCACCCTATACCTTGCCCTTCTTCTAGTCAACTCTATACCCTGTTCTTCTCTAGTCAGCCCCATACCCTGCCCTTCCTGTAGTCAGCCCTATACCCTGCCCTTCCTGTAGTCAGCCCTATACCCTGCCCTTCCTGTAGTCAGCCCTATACCCTGCCCTTCCTGTAGTCAGTCCTATACCCTGCCCTTCCTCTAGTCAGCCCTATACCCTGTCCTTTCTCTAGTCAGCCCTATACCCTGTCCTTCCTCTAGTCAGCCCTATACCCTGTCCTTTCTCTAGTCAGCCCTATACCCTGTCCCTTCTCTAGTCAGCCCCATACCCTGTCCTTTCTCTAGTCAGCCCTATACCCTGTCCTTTCTCTAGTCAGTCCTATACCCTGCTCTTCTAGTCAGTCCTATACCCTGCCCTTCTTGTAGTTAGTCCTATACCCTGTCCTTCCTCTAGTCAGTCTTATATCCTGCCCTTCCTCTAGTCAGTCCTATACCCTGCTCTTCTAGTCAGTCCTATATCCTGCCCTTCTCCTAGTCAGTCCTATACCCTGCCCTTCCTCTAGTTCACCCTATACCCTGCCCTTCTTCTAGTCAACTCTATACCCTGTTCTTCTCTAGTCAGCCCCATACCCTGCCCTTCCTGTAGTCAGCCCTATACCCTGCCCTTCCTGTAGTCAGCCCTATACCCTGCCCTTCCTGTAGTCAGCCCTATACCCTGCCCTTCCTGTAGTCAGTCCTATACCCTGCCCTTCCTCTAGTCAGCCCTATACCCTGTCCTTTCTCTAGTCAGCCCTATACCCTGTCCTTCCTCTAGTCAGCCCTATACCCTGTCCTTTCTCTAGTCAGCCCTATACCCTGTCCTTTCTCTAGTCAGCCCTATACCCTGTCCTTCCTCTAGTCAGCCCTATACCCTGTCCTTTCTCTAGTCAGCCCTATACCCTGTCCCTTCTCTAGTCAGCCCCATACCCTGTCCTTTCTCTAGTCAGCCCTATACCCTGTCCTTTCTCTAGTCAGTCCTATACCCTGCTCTTCTAGTCAGTCCTATACCCTGCCCTTCCTGTAGTTAGTCCTATACCCTGTCCTTCCTCTAGTCAGTCCTATATCCTGCCCTTCCTCTAGTCAGTCCTATACCCTGCTCTTCTAGTCAGTCCTATATCCTGCCCTTCTCCTAGTCAGTCCTATACCCTGCCCTTCTTCTAGTCAGCCCTATACCGTCCTTCCTCTAGTCAGCCCTATACCCTGTCCTTTCTCTAGTCAGCCCTATACCCTGTTCTTTCTCTAGTCAGCCGGATACCCTGTCCCTTCTCTAGTCAGCCCCATACCCTGTCCTTTCTCTAGTCAGTCCTATACCCTGTCCCTTCTCTAGTCAGCCCCATACCCTGTCCTTTCTCTAGTCAGCCCCATACCCTGTCCTTTCACTAGTCAGCCCTATACCCTGTCCCTTCTCTAGTCAGCCCTATACCCTGTCCTTTCTCTAGTCAGTCCTATACCCTGTCCTTTCTCTAGTCAGCCATATACCCTGTCCCTTCTCTAGTCAGCCCCATACCCTGTCCTTTCTCTAGTCAGCCCTATACCCTGTCCCTTCTTTAGTCAGCCCTATACCCTGTCTTTTCTCTAGTCAGCCCTATACCCTGTCCTTTCTCTAGTCAGCCCTATACCCTGTCCTTTCTCTAGTCAGTCCTATACCCTGTCCTTTCTCTAGTCAGTCCTATACCCTGTCCTTTCTCTAGTCAGCCCTATACCCTGTCCCTTCTCTAGTCAGCCCCATACCCTGTCCTTTCTCTAGTCAGTCCTATACCCTGTCCCTTCTCTAGTCAGCCCCATACCCTGTCCTCCTCTAGTCAGTCCTATACCCTGCCCTTCCTCCAGTCAGAACTATACCCTGTCCTTTCTCTAGTCAGTCCTATACCCTGCTCTTCTAGTCAGTCCTATACCCTGCCCTTCCTGTAGTTAGTCCTATACCCTGTCCTTCCTCTAGTCAGTCCTATATCCTGCCCTTCCTCTAGTCAGTCCTATACCCTGCTCTTCTAGTCAGTCCTATATCCTGCCCTTCTCCTAGTCAGTCCTATACCCTGCCCTTCTTCTAGTCAGCCCTATACCGTCCTTCCTCTAGTCAGCCCTATACCCTGTCCTTTCTCTAGTCAGCCCTATACCCTGTTCTTTCTCTAGTCAGCCGGATACCCTGTCCCTTCTCTAGTCAGCCCCATACCCTGTCCTTTCTCTAGTCAGTCCTATACCCTGTCCCTTCTCTAGTCAGCCCCATACCCTGTCCTTTCTCTAGTCAGCCCCATACCCTGTCCTTTCACTAGTCAGCCCTATACCCTGTCCCTTCTCTAGTCAGCCCTATACCCTGTCCTTTCTCTAGTCAGTCCTATACCCTGTCCTTTCTCTAGTCAGCCATATACCCTGTCCCTTCTCTAGTCAGCCCCATACCCTGTCCTTTCTCTAGTCAGCCCTATACCCTGTCCCTTCTTTAGTCAGCCCTATACCCTGTCCTTTCTCTAGTCAGCCCTATACCCTGTCCTTTCTCTAGTCAGCCCTATACCCTGTCCTTTCTCTAGTCAGCCCTATACCCTGTCCTTTCTCTAGTCAGTCCTATACCCTGTCCTTTCTCTAGTCAGCCCTATACCCTGTCCTTTCTCTAGTCAGCCCTATACCCTGTCCCTTCTCTAGTCAGCCCCATACCCTGTCCTTTCTCTAGTCAGTCCCATACCCTGTCCTCCTCTAGTCAGTCCTATACCCTGCCCTTCCTCCAGTCAGAACTATACCCTATCCTTTCTCTAGTCAGCCCTATACCCTGTCCTTCCTCTAGTCAGCCCTATACCCTGTCCTTTCTCTAGTCAGCCCTATACCCTGTCCCTTCTCTAGTCAGCCCCATACCCTGTCCTTTCTCTAGTCAGCCCTATACCCTGTCCTTTCTCTAGTCAGTCCTATACCCTGCTCTTCTAGTCAGTCCTATACCCTGCCCTTCCTGTAGTTAGTCCTATACCCTGTCCTTCCTCTAGTCAGTCCTATATCCTGCCCTTCCTCTAGTCAGTCCTATACCCTGCTCTTCTAGTCAGTCCTATATCCTGCCCTTCTCCTAGTCAGTCCTATACCCTGCCCTTCCTCTAGTTCACCCTATACCCTGCCCTTCTTCTAGTCAACTCTATACCCTGTTCTTCTCTAGTCAGCCCCATACCCTGCCCTTCCTGTAGTCAGCCCTATACCCTGCCCTTCCTGTAGTCAGCCCTATACCCTGCCCTTCCTGTAGTCAGTCCTATACCCTGCCCTTCCTCTAGTCAGCCCTATACCCTGTCCTTTCTCTAGTCAGCCCTATACCCTGTCCTTTCTCTAGTCAGCCCTATACCCTGTCCTTTCTCTAGTCAGCCCTATACCCTGTCCTTCCTCTAGTCAGCCCTATACCCTGTCCTTTCTCTAGTCAGCCCTATACCCTGTCCCTTCTCTAGTCAGCCCCATACCCTGTCCTTTCTCTAGTCAGCCCTATACCCTGTCCTTTCTCTAGTCAGTCCTATACCCTGCTCTTCTAGTCAGTCCTATACCCTGCCCTTCCTGTAGTTAGTCCTATACCCTGTCCTTCCTCTAGTCAGTCCTATATCCTGCCCTTCCTCTAGTCAGTCCTATACCCTGCTCTTCTAGTCAGTCCTATATCCTGCCCTTCTCCTAGTCAGTCCTATACCCTGCCCTTCTTCTAGTCAGCCCTATACCGTCCTTCCTCTAGTCAGCCCTATACCCTGTCCTTTCTCTAGTCAGCCCTATACCCTGTTCTTTCTCTAGTCAGCCGGATACCCTGTCCCTTCTCTAGTCAGCCCCATACCCTGTCCTTTCTCTAGTCAGTCCTATACCCTGTCCCTTCTCTAGTCAGCTCCATACCCTGTCCTTTCTCTAGTCAGCCCCATACCCTGTCCTTTCACTAGTCAGCCCTATACCCTGTCCCTTCTCTAGTCAGCCCTATACCCTGTCCTTTCTCTAGTCAGTCCTATACCCTGTCCTTTCTCTAGTCAGCCATATACCCTGTCCCTTCTCTAGTCAGCCCCATACCCTGTCCTTTCTCTAGTCAGCCCTATACCCTGTCCCTTCTTTAGTCAGCCCTATACCCTGTCCTTTCTCTAGTCAGCCCTATACCCTGTCCTTTCTCTAGTCAGCCCTATACCCTGTCCTTTCTCTAGTCAGTCCTATACCCTGTCCTTTCTCTAGTCAGTCCTATACCCTGTCCTTTCTCTAGTCAGCCCTATACCCTGTCCCTTCTCTAGTCAGCCCCATACCCTGTCCTTTCTCTAGTCAGTCCTATACCCTAGCCCTTCTCTAGTCAGCCCCATACCCTGTCCTCCTCTAGTCAGTCCTATACCCTGCCCTTCCTCCAGTCAGAACTATACCCTGTCCTTTCTCTAGTCAGTCCTATACCCTGTCCTTTCTCTAGCCAGTCCTATACCCTGTCCTTTCTCTAGTCAGTCCTATACCCTGTCCCTTCTCTAGTCAGCCCTATACCCTGTCCTTTCTCTAGTCAGTCCTATACCCTGTTCTTTCTCTAGTCAGCCCTATACCCTGTCCTTTCTCTAGTCAGCCCTATACCCTGTCCCTTCTCTAGTCAGCCCCATACCCTGTCCTCCTCTAGTCAGCCCTATACCCTGTCCTTTCTCTAGTCAGTCCTATACCCTGTTCTTTCTCTAGTCAGCCCTATACCCTGCTCTTCTAGTCAGTCCTATACCCTGTCCTTTCTCTAGTCAGTCCTATACCCTGTTCTTTCTCTAGTCAGCCCTATACCCAGTCCTCCTCTAGTCAGCCCCATACCCTGTCCTCCTCTAGTCAGCCCTATACCCTGCCCTTCCTCCAGTCAGAACTATACCCTGCCCTTTCTCTAGTCAGCACCATACCCTGTCCTTTCTCTAGTCAGCCCTATACCCTGTCCTCCTCTAGTCAGCCCTATACCCTGCCCTTTCTCTAGTCAGCACCATACCCTGTCCTTTCTCTAGTCAGCCCTATACCCTGTCCTTTCTCTAGTCAGCCCTATACCCTGTCCCTTCTCTAGTCAGCCCCTTACCCTGTCCTTTCTCTAGTCAGTCCTATACCCTGTCCTCCTCTAGTCAGCCCTATACCCTGCCCTTCCTCCAGTCAGAACTATACCCTGTCATTTCTCTAGTCAGCCCTATACCCTGTCCTTTCTCTAGTCAGCCCCATACCCTGTCCTTTCTCTAGTCAGCACCATACCCTGTCCTTTCTCTAGTCAGCCCTATACCCTGTCCTCCTCTAGTCAGCCCTATACCCTGCCCTTTCTCTAGTCAGCACCATACCCTGTCCTTTCTCTAGTCAGCCCTATACCCTGTCCTTTCTCTAGTCAGCCCTATACCCTGTCCCTTCTCTAGTCAGCCCCTTACCCTGTCCTTTCTCTAGTCAGTCCTATACCCTGTCCTTTCTCTAGTCAGCCCTATACCCTGCCCTTCCTCCAGTCAGAACTATACCCTGTCATTTCTCTAGTCAGCCCCTTACCCTGTCCTTTCTCTAGTCAGTCCTATACCCTGTCCTCCTCTAGTCAGCCCTATACCCTGCCCTTCCTCCAGTCAGAACTATACCCTGTCATTTCTCTAGTCAGCCCTATACCCTGTCCTTTCTCTAGTCAGCCCCATACCCTGTCCTTTCTCTAGTCAGCACCATACCCTGTCCTTTCTCTAGTCAGTCCTATACCCTGTCCTCCTCTAGTCAGCCCCATACCCTGTCCTTTCTCTAGTCAGCACCATACCCTGTCCTTTCTCTAGTCAGTCCTATACCCTGTCCTTTCTCTAGTCAGTCCTATACCCTGTTCTTTCTCTAGTCAGTCCTATACCCTGTCCTTTCTCTAGTCAGTCCTATACCCTGTTCTTTCTCTAGTCAGCCCCATACCCTGTCCTTTCTCTAGTCAGCCCTATACCCTGCCCTTCCTCCAGTCAGAACTATACCCTGCCCTTCCTCCAGTCAGAACTATACCCTGCCCTTCCTCGCAGCCCGTGCGCTACTGCTCTCCCGTTTCTAGTGTACAGCGCCTCTGTTGGATGCAGGGGTAAGAGCAGGGCTAGTCACACATGGCGACAGATCTGCAAATTCTTGTCGCCATCTGCACATTTCTGGTCGCCAATAAGCGGCCTGTGGCTTCCCCCACCGCAGAGATAACTGGTACAATTACCCTAAGGGCAATCTGACCTCTTCAAAGATGGCGCATGCTGCCACGTCAATCTACCCAACGGGCTTGCAATCTCGCGAGATGTAAACAGGTGTTCGGCAGTTGTTAGGGTCGCCTGGTTACCGGGCCTGTGGCAGGGAGGATGGGCCGCGGGCCACGGATACACCGCCCCTGACCCCTCCCTCCCCGGGGGACACACGTCTACCTGACTGCGTTGACGTTGACGTGTCCTTCACCGGACGGCGGCGGCTGACAGCGAGCATGTACCGGTATGTGAGGTAATGGGGGGCGGAGGCCATGACTGTCACCTACCGGTCCCTGAGCCAGTGGGTGATATGTGTGTGTGTATAGCCATATGTTTCATACACGTGTATATAGTCCTGTCATGTGTGTATATAGTCCTGTCATGTGTGTGTATAGTCCTGTCATGTGTGTGTATAGTCCTGTCATATATGTGTGTATAGTCCTGTCATATGTGTGTATAGTCCTGTCATGTGTGTATAGTCCTGTCGTGTGTGTGTATAGTCCTGTCATGTGTGTGTATAGTCCTGTCATATGTGTGTGTATAGTCCTGTCATATGTGTGTGTATAGTCCTGTCATATGTGTGTGTATAGTCCTGTCATGTGTGTGTATAGTCCTGTCATGTGTGTGTATAGTCCTGTCATGTGTGTATAGTCCTGTCATGTGTGTGTATAGTCCTGTCATATGTGTGTATAGTCCTGTCATATGTGTGTGTGTATAGTCCTGTCATATGTGTGTGTATAGTCCTGTCATATGTGTGTGTATAGTCCTGTCATATGTGTGTGTATAGTCCTGTCATGTGTGTGTATAGTCCTGTCATGTGTGTGTATAGTCCTGTCATGTGTGTATAGTCCTGTCATGTGTGTGTATAGTCCTGTCATATGTGTGTGTATAGTCCTGTCATATGTGTGTGTATAGTCCTGTCATGTGTGTGTATAGTCCTGTCATGTGTGTGTATAGTCCTGTCATATGTGTGTGTGTATAGTCCTGTCATATGTGTGTGTATAGTCCTGTCATATGTGTGTGTATAGTCCTGTCATATGTGTGTGTATAGTCCTGTCATATGTGTGTGTATAGTCCTGTCATATGTGTGTGTATAGTCCTGTCATATGTGTGTGTATAGTCCTGTCATGTGTGTGTATAGTCCTGTCATGTGTGTGTATAGTCCTGTCATGTGTGTGTATAGTCCTGTCATATGTGTGTATAGTCCTGTCATGTGTGTGTATAGTCCTGTCATGTGTGTGTATAGTCCTGTCATATGTGTGTGTGTATAGTCCTGTCATATGTGTGTGTATAGTCCTGTCATATGTGTGTGTATAGTCCTGTCATATGTGTGTGTATAGTCCTGTCATATGTGTGTGTATAGTCCTGTCATGTGTGTGTATAGTCCTGTCATGTGTGTGTATAGTCCTGTCATGTGTGTGTATAGTCCTGTCATATGTGTGTGTATAGTCCTGTCATATGTGTGTGTATAGTCCTGTCATGTGTGTGTATAGTCCTGTCATATGTGTGTGTATAGTCCTGTCATATGTGTGTGTGTATAGTCCTGTCATATGTGTGTGTGTATAGTCCTGTCATATGTGTGTGTATAGTCCTGTCATATGTGTGTGTATAGTCCTGTCATATGTGTGTGTATAGTCCTGTCATATGTGTGTGTATAGTCCTGTCATATGTGTGTGTATAGTCCTGTCGTATATATTTGTGTCCTGTTATGTATGTATATATGTGTGTGTGTGTGTATAGTCCTGTGGTATATATTTGTGTCCTGTTATGTATGTATATATGTGTGTGTATAGTCCTGTCGCGTGTGTGTGTGTGTGTGTGTGTGTGTGTATAGTCCTGTCGCGTGTGTGTGTGTGTGTGTGTGTGTGTGTGTGTGTGTACAGTCCTGTCGCGTGTGTGTGTGTGTGTGTGTATAGTCCTGTCGTGTGTGTGTGTGTGTATATAGTCCTGTCGTGTGTGTGTGTGTGTATAGTCCTGTCATATGTGTGTGTATAGTCCTGTCATATATATATGTGTATAGTCCTGTCATATATATATATATATATATATATATATATATATATATATATATATGTGTGTGTGTGTGTGTATAGTCCTGTCGTATGTGTGTGTGTGTATAGTCCTGTCGTATGTGTGTGTGTGTGTATAGTCCTGTCGTGTGTGTGTGTGTGTGTGTGTGTATAGTCCTGTCGTGTGTGTGTGTGTGTGTGTGTATAGTCCTGTCGTGTGTGTGTATAGTCCTGTCGTGTGTGTGTGTGTGTGTATAGTCCTGTCGTGTGTGTGTGTGTGTGTGTATAGTCCTGTCGTGTGTGTGTGTGTGTGTATAGTCGTGTGTGTGTGTATAGTCCTGTCGTGTGTGTGTGTGTGTATAGTCCTGTCGTGTGTGTGTGTGTGTGTGTGTATAGTCCTGTCGTGTGTGTATAGTCCTGTCGTGTGTGTGTGTGTGTATAGTCCTGTCGTGTGTGTGTGTGTGTGTGTATAGTCCTGTCGTGTGTGTGTGTGTGTGTGTGTGTATAGTCCTGTCGTGTGTGTGTGTGTATAGTCCTGTCGTGTGTGTGTGTGTGTGTATAGTCCTGTCGTGTGTGTGTGTGTATAGTCCTGTCGTGTGTGTGTGTGTATAGTCCTGTCGTGTGTGTGTATAGTCCTGTCGTGTGTGTGTGTGTGTGTATAGTCCTGTCGTGTGTGTGTGTATAGTCCTGTCGTGTGTGTGTGTGTGTGTATAGTCCTGTCGTGTGTGTGTGTGTGTATAGTCCTGTCGTGTGTGTGTGTGTGTATAGTCCTGTCGTGTGTGTGTGTGTGTGTATAGTCCTGTCGTGTGTGTGTGTGTGTGTGTATAGTCCTGTCGTGTGTGTGTGTGTGTGTGTGTGTATAGTCCTGTCGTGTGTGTGTGTGTGTATAGTCCTGTCGTGTGTGTGTGTGTGTATAGTCCTGTCGTGTGTGTGTGTATAGTCCTGTCGTGTGTGTGTGTGTGTATAGTCCTGTCGTGTGTGTGTGTGTGTATAGTCCTGTCGTGTGTGTGTGTGTGTATAGTCCTGTCGTGTGTGTGTGTGTATATAGTCCTGTCATATGTGTGTGTATAGTCCTGTCGTATATATTTGTGTCCTGTTATGTATGTATATATGTGTGTGTATAGTCCTGTCGTATATATTTGTGTCCTGTTATGTATGTATATATGTGTGTGTGTGTATAGTCCTGTCGTATATATTTGTGTCCTGTTATGTATGTATATATATGTGTGTATAGTCCTGTCGTATATATTTGTGTCCTGTTATGTATGTATATATGTGTGTGTATAGTCCTGTCGTATATATTTGTGTCCTGTTATGTATGTATATATGTGTGTGTATAGTCCTGTCGTATATATTTGTGTCCTGTTATGTATGTATATATGTGTTTGTATAGTCCTGTCGTATATATTTGTGTCCTGTTATGTATGTATATATGTGTGTGTATAGTCCTGTCGTATATATTTGTGTCCTGTTATGTATGTATATATGTGTGTGTATAGTCCTGTCGTATATATTTGTGTCCTGTTATGTATGTATATATGTGTGTGTATAGTCCTGTCGTATATATTTGTGTCCTGTTATGTATGTATATATGTGTGTGTGTGTATAGTCCTGTCGTATATATTTGTGTCCTGTTATGTATGTATATATATGTGTGTATAGTCCTGTCGTATATATTTGTGTCCTGTTATGTATGTATATATGTGTGTGTATAGTCCTGTCGTATATATTTGTGTCCTGTTATGTATGTATATATGTGTGTGTAGTCCTGTCGTATATATTTGTGTCCTGTTATGTATGTATATATGTGTGTGTGTGTGTATAGTCCTGTCGTGTGTGTGTGTGTGTGTATAGTCCTGTCGTGTGTGTGTGTGTGTATAGTCCTGTCGTATATATTTGTGTCCTGTTATGTATGTATATATGTGTGTGTGTGTATAGTCCTGTCGTATATATTTGTGTCCTGTTATGTATGTATATATGTGTGTGTATAGTCCTGTCGTATATATTTGTGTCCTGTTATGTATGTATATATGTGTGTGTATAGTCCTGTCGTATATATTTGTGTCCTGTTATGTATGTATATATGTGTGTGTATAGTCCTGTCGTATATATTTGTGTCCTGTTATGTATGTATGTATATATGTGTGTGTATAGTCCTGTCGTATATATTTGTGTCCTGTTATGTGTGTATATATGTGTGTGTGTGTGTGTATAGTCCTGTCGTATATATTTGTGTCCTGTTATGTATGTATGTATATATGTGTGTGTATAGTCCTGTCGTATATATTTGTGTCCTGTTATGTGTGTATATATGTGTGTGTGTGTATAGTCCTGTCGTATATATTTGTGTCCTGTTATGTATGTATGTATATATGTGTGTGTATAGTCCTGTCGTATATATTTGTGTCCTGTTATGTGTGTATATATGTGTGTGTGTGTATAGTCCTGTCGTATATATTTGTGTCCTGTTATGTATGTATATATGTGTGTGTGTGTATAGTCCTGTCGTATATATTTGTGTCCTGTTATGTATGTATATATGTGTGTGTGTGTATAGTCCTGTCGTATATATTTGTGTCCTGTTATGTATGTATATATGTGTGTGTATAGTCCTGTCGTATATATTTGTGTCCTGTTATGTATGTATATATGTGTGTGTATAGTCCTGTCGTATATATTTGTGTCCTGTTATGTATGTATATATGTGTGTGTATAGTCCTGTCGTATATATTTGTGTCCTGTTATGTATGTATATATGTGTGTGTATAGTCCTGTCGTATATATTTGTGTCCTGTTATGTATGTATATATGTGTGTGTATAGTCCTGTCGTATATATTTGTGTCCTGTTATGTATGTATGTATATATGTGTGTGTATAGTCCTGTCGTATATATTTGTGTCCTGTTATGTGTGTGTGTGTGTGTGTATAGTCCTGTCGTGTGTGTGTATAGTCCTGTCGTGTGTGTGTGTGTGTATAGTCCTGTCGTGTGTGTGTGTATAGTCCTGTCGTGTGTGTGTGTGTGTATAGTCCTGTCGTGTGTGTGTGTGTATAGTCCTGTCGTGTGTGTGTGTATAGTCCTGTCGTGTGTGTGTGTGTGTGTATAGTCCTGTCGTGTGTGTGTGTGTGTATAGTCCTGTCGTATATATTTGTGTCCTGTTATGTATGTATATATATGTGTGTGTATTGTCCTGTCGTATATATTTGTGTCCTGTTATGTATGTATATATGTGTGTGTATAGTCCTGTCGTATATATTTGTGTCCTGTTATGTATGTATATATGTGTGTGTATAGTCCTGTCGTATATATTTGTGTCCTGTTATGTATGTATATATGTGTGTGTATAGTCCTGTCGTATATATTTGTGTCCTGTTATGTATGTATATATGTGTGTGTGTGTATAGTCCTGTCGTATATATTTGTGTCCTGTTATGTATGTATATATGTGTGTGTATAGTCCTGTCGTATATATTTGTGTCCTGTTATGTATGTATATATGTGTGTGTGTGTATAGTCCTGTCGTATATATTTGTGTCCTGTTATGTATGTATATATGTGTGTGTGTGTGTATAGTCCTGTCGTATATATTTGTGTCCTGTTATGTATGTATATATATGTGTGTGTATAGTCCTGTCGTATATATTTGTGTCCTGTTATGTATGTATATATGTGTGTGTATAGTCCTGTCGTATATATTTGTGTCCTGTTGTGTATGTATGTATATATGTGTGTGTATAGTCCTGTCGTATATATTTGTGTCCTGTTATGTGTGTGTGTGTGTGTGTGTGTGTGTATATATATATATATATATATATATATATATATATATATATTTATATATTTATATATCAATATTTTTTTTTTTTTTTTTTTTTTTTTTTTAGTGCTGTCATACATGTGTATAATGTCCTTGTGAATGCCTGTGAATGGTCGTGGAGTCTGAGCTTTTTCTGTCACCGTAGCACTTCATTCTTCATACATGTGTGATGTCTTTGAGGTGACTTGGTGATAAACCCTGCATTGTATTAGGAGGCTCTTTTTTTGCCACCTATGTCACGCATATACAGGTCGCCCATCTTTACACCCTCTAGTTACATACTGTGACATGCCTCCATGATAAGATGGTGACTACACTCCAGAGCAGTGGTCTCAAACTGTGGCCCTCCAGATGTTGCAAAACTTCAACTCCCAGCATGCCCGGACAGCCAACGGCTGTCCGGGCATGCTGGGAGTTGAAGTTTTGCAACATCTGGAGGGCCACAGTTTGAGACCACTGCTCCAGAGGATCAGTCAGTGGATGTTGTCAGGTCATAGCTGTGTACTGTCCAGCATTGTTATATCTCCTTATCAGCAGAACTTATAGACGTCCTACATAGAAGTGATACAGAATTTGTCATTTATGTGATATCTACACATCTGATAACTGGATTCTCATATTATTACTCATCCAGGATTTACGGATGTGTTCACGGGAACAGGTTTATAGCAATTAGAGATGAGCGAACTTATAGTAAATTCGATTCGTCACGAACTTCTCGGCTCGGCAGTTGATGGCTTTTCCTGCATAAATTAGTTCAGCCTTCAGGTGCTCCCGTGGGCTGGAAAAGGTGGATACAGTCCTAGGAAAGAGTCTCCTAGGACTGTATCCACCTTTTCCAGTCCACGGGAGCACCTGAAAGCTGAACTCATTTATGCAGGAAAAGTCATCAACTGCCGAGCTGAGAAGTTCGTGACGAATCGAATTTACTGTAAGTTCGCTCATCTCTAATAGCAATGTCTCTTATTTGTCCTCAGTTGTTGGAGAAGATAAAGAAAAACTAGTACAGATGTAGCAACATTTATATTGACATTTAAGGCATCAAATGCTATTGAAATACATGATCTGTTACCATATTGCAGAGTATTATAGAAGATTTGCTGTTTTGCGAGTTTAGGAAAGCTGGTTAGATCTGTAATGTCAGCCATATTTGTTATTAACCAGCTTTCTCCGAAGCAGAGACTGAGGTACAAATTGACACTCATTTGACATTTATTTGGTAACGTGTGCATGTCTATAGCTCATGAGCATCTTCTTCTGTATTTAAAGGGGTACTCCGGTGGATTATTATTTTTATTTATAAATCAACCGGTTCCACAAAGTTAAACAGATTTGTAAATTACTTCTATTAACATTCTGAATCCTTCCAGTACTTATCAGCTGCTCTATGCTCCACAGGAAGTTGTATACTTATTTTCTGTCTGACCACAGTGCTCTCTGCTGACACCTCTGTCCATGTCAGGAACTGTCCTGAGCAGAAGAGGTTGGCTATGGGGATTTGCTTGTACTCTGGACAGTTCCTTACATGGACAGAGGTATCAGCAGAGAGCACTGGGGTCAGACAGAAAATAATTATACAACTTCCTGTGGAGCATAGAGCAGCTGATAAGTACTGGAAGGATTAATATTTTTTTTAATAGAAGTAATTTACAAATCTGTTTAACTTTCTGGCACCAGTTGATTTGAAATAAATAAATAAAAGTTTTCCACCGGAGTACCCCTTTAATCGGCCTGACAAAGATTTCATTACGGATTCTGTGAAGGAATCCGAATTTGAATCTGACAATAGTCTGCATCCTATGCATTATAAAGCAGTTTCCACCGCCTGGTTAGATACTCCAAAAGATTTTCACTGAAGATTTTGGGCTGTGCAAATACGTAGCTTACTACTTATTCCTCATGGCCACCCCAAAGATTAGCAATAGTGACTGACGGTGCGGAGCTGCTGCAGATCTTCTAGTAAAATACAGGTCAGACTTGCATAATGTAATTCTGACTCGTGAGCATACTGTAAGTAAAACTCATTTATTGTGTAATGAGAACTTTCTAATATAACTTGTGTTTTATGTCTGTATGACTTTTCAGATCTTTATTTTCAGATGGTGAATGGAAACCTCAATTGCTTACTTTAAGAGGATGAAGAGAGGTCTCAGTATTGCAAAAGTGTCTGTAGTCCAGCTCACTCCCTCAGCCCGTCGCGCCAGGACTGGTGTGGGCAGCACCGACTGGAAACAACAAACAAGGCAAGATGTCCAGCGCGAGTATCAGAAAACAGGATGTTTTAAATAAAAGCTACAAATAAAAGCTACAAAGCTACAAAGACCAGGAGAACATGACAGGGTGACGCGTTTCGGTCCTAAGACTGGACCTTAGTCATACACATGTGTATGACTAAGGTCCAGTCTTAGGACCGAAACGCGTCACCCTGTCTTGTTCTCCTGGTCTTTGTAGCTTTTATTGGAATAAACATCCTGTTTTCTGATACTCGCGCTGGACATCTTGCCTTGTTTGAGGTCTCAGTATTGTCACCTTTTGCTTGCCACATGACCAAGTCAGATCTTCATCTTCTGGAAGCAAGCAATAAAGGTTTCCATTCAGTAGTTTGTAGCAGATATTTAAAAAATGCTGAAATGAATGAAGATGAATCCCCAGGACCATGTGAATAAAGCTGCTGTATGTTCTGTCTGTGCAGGTGGAGAACATGGCTGAAACTTCAGTGATAGAAAACCGCTAGCAAAGCAGCAATGATGGGTTGAATGTGATTATTATTCTGCTCATCTGAACTTAGTCCAAAATGGGAAGGTGAGTAATCAGAAATAAGAGAGAGCACAGTGTAAGGCTGCATGCGCACCACGTTTTTGTTATACAGTTCCCGTATACGGTTTCAAGTTAAAAACCGTATGGAACTATATAGAAAACCCTATGCATTGACTTAACATTGCAAACCGTATGTCAAACGCATGATCCGGTTTAGTCTGTTTTGCGTCCTATACGGTTTTGTCCGTTTTTTTACCCATACCCAAACCGTAGTCTACCACTTTTTTTTTGTCCGGGTGAAAAACTGTATTAAACCGTATACATTTTATTTTTTTTTAACATGGGAGTCAATGGGAACTGTACAGAACTGTATGTGCGTACGGTTCCATCCGGTTTTCTCCATACAGTTTTTGACTTTGCACAGTTTTTGTTCTTGGAATTTCAATCAAACAAGTGAAACTTTATTCATAATGGAGTGAAAAGGTAAAAACGTATACTTTTTTTTTTTCTTAAAAACCGGATGCAACTGGACATAATTTTTTAACCGTATATGGATTAAAATTTGTACCCACGTTTTGATACAGATTAGTCAGGTTTTGAGGAATCCGTTTTTTTTTATACCAAAAACCTGATACGGGAACTGTATTGCAAAAACGTGGTGTGAACCCAGCCTTAAAGGAGTAGTCCAGTGGTGAACCCAGTGGTGAACAACTTATCCCCTATCCTAAGGATAGGGAATAAGTTTGAGATCGTGGGGGGTCCGACCGCTGGGGCCCCCTGCGATCTCCTGTACGGAGCCCCGACAGCCCACGGAAAGGGGGCGTGTCGACCTCCGCACAAGCGGCGACCGACACGCCCCCTCAATACAACTCTATGGCAGAGCCGAAGCGCTGCCTTCGGCAATCTCCGGCTCTGCCATAGAGATGTATTGAGGGGGCGTGTCGGTCGCCGCTTCGTGCGGAGGTCGACACCCGCTATCTGGCCGGAGAGCCTGGCCCCCGTACAGAGAGATCGCAGGGGGCCCCAGCGGTCGGACCCCCCGCAATCTCAAACTTATCCCCTATCCTTAGGATAGGGGATACGTTTTTCACCACTGGACTACCCCTTTAAAAGGGTCGTGTCTCTGTCTCTGCTGGGGTTAAACTAACTACACCTGGAGTCTGTGGCTGCAGGTAATCAGCTTCAGTATCCGCTATACCGGTGTTTCCCAACCAGGGTGCCTCCAGCTGTTGCAAAACTACAACTCCTAGCATGCCCAGACAGCCAACGGCCAGCAGCGCTGGACACATTATCGGCAGGTTAGATGCCAATACCGATCACTTTCAAATTGTGAAAATCGGCCGATAATATCGGCCAATCCGATAATCGGTCGATCCCTAAAATTTACAGCAGTTCATAAAAGAAAAAAAGTCTTCCCTGTGCCGATTCACGTTGGGTGGCATGAGACTTGGCAGGAAGTAATGAGGAAAAGGTCAGCTATTCACCAGTTCAGATAATCCAGTAGTACGGTATATCATGGCCTATCTAAAGGGAGAAGGTCAAAATGATTTTTGATCAGGTTTACAGTAACCTAAATCTTTGAGCTGTGCTAAAGGACATGAGTGTTTTCTAAGTAGCTTTTATTCTGAAATCAGACACTTATGGGGTATTTTGTGTGTTTTCCAGGCTAAGCATATCCTGCCTACTTCCCGCTTCCTGGCACTTTAGCATATCGCCTGGTGGGTGCCCTCGGGCTCTCAACACCACACTGCGGCAGATGGTGATTATTGGTGCTGTGGCGGGCGTCCTGTTGTTTTTGATCTACTCTCTACTATTGGCCAGGACAATGTACAGTCCTTCCCAGCGAGATCGAAATTATCACAGGTAAGATGTCTCTGTAAGTGTCGAAATGGGGGTTCCAGACTGCCCTGGGGAGAGGAAAGTTTCTGTTTTTGTGGCCAAACTGGATTTTTTCAGAAACCACCTTAGGCCTTTGGTCTTCTTTATACATTATTTCTCTTTACAGTAGCTTAGTTGTAATTGGCTTCATGCCATTTCAGTGTTGTTCTTCCTAATACATGTAGATTTGATATCTAATCTATCTATGCTAAGTGATTAAAAAATGACGTTAGCTATCACACCAACTTCTCCAACCAATGGTAAAAGGGAGAGTCAAAAAATAAAGGCGTTTCTAGGATTTATTTATTTTTAAAAGGGTTTTGTTTTTAACAGCACCACTCTTGTCAGTAGGCTCTGTCTGGAGGAAAATAACTTAGCTTTTTTCTTCTATTCGACAATACCATCTTTAAATGTAAAGATATATATGTGTGTAGCTCATGAGTATCACATTTAACTGTCTAAGGGTTTGCTGCTGTGTATTTTCCTACCCTTTCATGTCAATGGGTAGCAAATTCAGCAGTAGAAAATATGCAGCAAAATATGGCACATGTGACCCTACCCTAAAATGTCAGGGAGCACTAAATAATTATAGTTCTGTCCTTTTGCTCTAAGTTCTGCGCCGCTGTTGTTCTAGAGTCCCTGGCGAAGGTGCCCCGATGCTGTCACCATACACTTGGCATGGGAGATTGCAGCCAGCCACTGGTCTCAATAGTCATGTATGTGACACATGCATATCAACACAGGTCATTTTTTGGCTGTATCACCCAGTACATAGTATGGTGACTGCATTGGGGCATTTCCACCAGGGACTCCGAAGCAAAGGTGGCAAATGACCGGAAGCATCAGGAGGGGAAAGTACAAGTTTTTTTTTTTTTTTTTTTTAATATTTCCCCTCTCAATCCCTGCTGAATAATAGAAAAAAAGAAAAAAAAAAAAACGGCACATACAACTCTACCCTTTAAGTGTAACTCTAATGTGCTCTCCTGCCCATTTTGGAAAGTTCAGTATGGAGAAGCTTTGGACGGTTGGATTTCCAAGGCAACCATACAACACCCAGTGAGCCCTTTTCTATTTAAAGGGGTTATTCTGCGGTAGGTTTTTTTTTTTACATGTTTATTCTGTCTTCTATTGGGGGGGGACTTTACTTACCTCCCATATTTCCCTTGTATTTTTGCCATCCTGCTAACAACCTCCTGTGCGATCCTCTTCCTGATGCTCAGGTCCATCACTGTGCAGCTCAACGATTAGTAGCGGCAGCGGTGATGTATTGAGTCCCAGCCCCGGTCTTCTTCCTGGCGCCAGGGCTCAATATGTCACACTGACTCTTAGCCATTCTTACATATTTCAAATGGTCAAGCACTTCTAAAAATTCCTTATCTCCCTATAACCCTGCTTTGTTTTAATACCCTCATACTGCCCTTGGTAACGATACACTAAGGTGGTCACTCATGCTCAGTTCAACTGCATCTCCTGTCTGTCGAGAAAATACTGGCTTAGTTAGTCTCTATGGGGGAGATTTATCAAAACCTGTGCAGAGAGAGAGGGGTGCAGTTGTCCATAGCAACCAATCAGATCCCTTCTTTCATTTTTAAAGAAGCCTGTGAAAAATGGAACAAGTGATCTGATTGGTTGTTAAGGGCAACTGCACCACTCTTCATCTGCACAGGTTTTTATAAATCCCCCCCCCCCCCCCCCCCCCCCTGTGTGTATGCAAGCAAGGGAAATTGTTGGGAAGTGATCAGATCTATGGGAAAGAATAGCTCATCAGGGATGTAAGTTACTCTACTTAAAAACAGCACCTTTGTTCTCCTTTACAAACTTTGCTTCTTGAAATAACCCATTTAATAGGCCACAGCAACCTGAAAATCCCCACCACGCAGAACTTTGCAGAACGGGCAGGAGAGCAACGCTTTTGTTTTGTTTCAAAGCATTACTGTCATTAGTAAGAAAATTGAAAAAATGCTTAAATCAGTGTAGTTATGTGCCCTAAGACCTGTATGCATAATAATTTGCATGTGCTAATATGTAAAATACATTTTGATCTATGTATATCTGATCAGTCCTCTGAATTTCTCTCAAAGGCTGGGGGTGTTTCCCCTGGAGCATGATGAGCTGCTCCCCCCCCCCCCTCCTCCCCTCTCCCCTGTCATGAGGTCTGCACAAACATTTTTACTTTTGCAAAGCATATTGGCTGAATGCATGCTCTATATAACTCTCATGCAGCCATGCATGCTCTATATAACTCTCTCATGCAGCCATGTGAAACTATATGGTGCAAGGACAGAAGAAAAACCTGCCAAAAATCTAAGATTTTTACATTTTCACAGCTTTGTAACCAAAGTGCATGCTTTTTATAACCCTAAAGCAGCCATGTGGATCCTATATGGTGCACATACACATAAAATAAGTTCATAAAATGACAAAAGAGAAACCATTTTGCATATAAATAATAGTTTAGCACCTTGTATTGCTTGTAACTGGATGTGAATGCTTCTCCTGAAGAGGCTGCACGCTGTCTTCTTCTTGTCTGTGCTCTGAGGAACAGCATAGAGAAAACCACACCTCCCTCCCCTCAGAGATTCTGGTCCTTTTTAGAAAAGGACCAAAAAGGCAGAATTTTCTGGGTTTGTTTGCAGAAGAGACCCCTAGTGGCCATTTAAAAAAAAAAAAAAAAAAACATTTTTCACATCTTTAGCAATCACATTTTTTAATGAAGTAGATTAGGAAAATGCTTGGTTTTTAAGGAAGTATATGATTGAAAAAAGTTGTTTCTGACAACAGTAACTATTTAAGTCCTTGTATGTACATTCACTTGTGTATCTCTGCTTTATAGGTACCTGGCTCGTGTTACTGATATGGAAGCCACTGACACAAGCAACCCCAATATTAATTATGGAATAGTGGTGGACTGTGGAAGCAGCGGATCACGCATATTTGTATACTGCTGGCCCCGACATAATGGCAATCCTCATGACCTACTGGATATAAAGCAAATGAGAGACCAGAACAGAAAGACTGTGGTGATGAAGATCAAACCAGGTAATGACAAAAGACCCTGCTCCTGCTTGTGGCATACTTCATGTTTTTCCAGAGGCTTGCTTGTTAGATAAAGGTGGTCTTAAACTGAATTATTTGTTTACTATAGGTCTATGGGACCATGTGATAAAGCTTGATGGAAATTGAGGCGAGGAGTGAAGCGCATAACTGCTTGCTTCTCCATGCTCGTTCTAATGATCGCAGGGGTCTCTGCACTGAGATGTCTCTGCCACATGTCAAAAGTATATTTAAAATGACAGGGCCACTTTAACCTCTTGGGGACGAAGGGCATAACTGTATGCCCTGCACCCGCTCCCTTTCTATAACGCGGGGTCACTCCCGGGACCCGTGGCTATTAGTGTGCGTCACCAATCATGGTGACGCGCCCTATTAAAGGAAAACTGTCAGCTTGCTCCCCCCACACTAACAAGCGGTACTGGCTGACGGTGACCAGTTTGATGCTTACTGTGCCCGGATCCGCCCAGGCGTTCTGCAGATATCTTCGTTTTTCCCTATATGCTAGTTAAGTGCTAACTGGCACAGGCGGGATGACTGTCACTCTGATGTCAGCGGCTGCAGCGCCGCCCTGCTCATCAATATTCCTTCCCCTTCATTACAGAGCAGGGAGAGGTGGAGAGAGGGGAGGAATATTGATGAGCAGGGCGGCGCTGCAGCCGCTGACATCAGAGTGACAGTCATCCCGCCTGTGCCAGTCATCCCGCCTGGCAGCGCTGCGGCCGGCGGAGGTGGCGTCAGAGTGCCAGTTACCTTGCCTGTGCCCCCTATGGGGGCTAGAACATTGGAAAAAAAAAGAAGCTAATAAAGATCATTTAACTGCTCCCCTAATAAAAGTTTGAATCACCCCCCTTTTCCCATAAAAAAAAAAACAAACTGTGTAAATAAAAATAAACATGTGGTATCGCCGCGTGCCTAAAAGTCCGAACTATAAAACTATAGTTATTTAAACCACACGGTCAATGGCGTAAGTCCAAAAATAGCCTATTTTTTGATCACTTTTTATGTCATAAAAAAAATGAATAAATAGCGATCAAAAAGTCAGAACAAAACAAAAATGGTACAGATAAAAACTTCAGATCACGGCGCAAGAAATGAGCCCTTGTACATCCCCGTACGCAGAAAAATAAAAAAGTTATAGGGGTCAGAAGATGACATTTTTAAATGTATACATTTTCCTGCATGTAGTTATGATTTTTTTCCAGAAGACAAAATCCAACCTATATAAGTAGGGTATCATTTTAATCGTGTGGACCTACAGAATAAAGATAAGGTGTCATTTTTACCGAAAAATGTACTGCGTAGAAACAGAAGACCCCAAAAGTTACAAAATGCAATTTTTTTCCTTCAATTTTGTCGCACAATGATTATTTTTTTTATTTTATTTTTTTGTTTCGCCGTAGATTTTTGGGTAAAATGACTGATGTCATTACAAAGTAGAGTTGGTGACGCAAAAAAAAAGGAATCCTATGGGTCTGTAGGTGCAAAATTTTAAGGGATATGATTTTTAAAAGGTGAGGAGGAAAAAACAAATGTGCAAAAACAGAAAAACCCTCTATCCTCAATTGAAATACATATGCATCTGTATTTCATTTGTATTAAATCCATTTTTTAAAGTGTAAGGATGGGTTTTTACTTTTATTTGTTTATTTTTTTGCATATTACCGTATTTTTCGCCCTATAGGACGCACCGGCATATAAGACGCACCCTATTTTAAAGGTGCAAAATCTAGAAAAAAAAGATTCTGCACCCAACAGTGATCTTCAACCTGCAGACCTCCAGATGTTGCAAAACTACAACTCCCAGCATGCCCGGACAGCCGTTGGTTGTCCGAGCATGCTGGGAGATGTAGTTTTGCAACATCTGGAGGTCTGCAGGTTGAAGACCACTGGTATAGGAGGTAGTACTCGCGTGTCCCCGCCGCTCCGGACCCGTCACCGCTGCCCTGGATGTCGCTCCATCGCTGTCGCCGCGTCCCCATGGTGTCCCCGACGCTCTGGACGTCTTCTTCCCCGGGATCCACGCTCTCCGTCATCACGTCGCCGTCATCACGTCGCTATGCACGCCGCTCCTATTGGATGATGGGCCGGCGTGCGCGACAATGTGATGACGTCGAAGGAGAGCGCCGGCCATGCAGGAGATCCCGGCACGGAGCAGACACAGAGGAGGCAGGTAATGTCCCTCCCGGTGTCCTGTAAGCTGTTCAGGACGCCGCGATTTCACCGCGGCGGTCCCAAACAGCCCGACTGAACAGCCTGGTTAGTGTTATTTTCGCTTCAGACGCGGCGGTCAGCTTTGATCGCCGCGACTGAAGGGTTAATGCAGGGCATCACTGCGATCGGTGATGTCCTGTATTAGCCGCGGGTCCCGGCTGTTGATGGCCACAGGGACCACCGCGATAGGTGTGTATTCGCCTTATAAGACGCACCAACTCCCCCCCACAGTTTTGGGGAAGAGAAAGTGCGTCTTATACGCGAAAAATACGGTAATCTGTGCTATTGTTTCCATCATAAAAATTACACATTGTAAAGGTTTTTTTTTGTTTGTTGTTTTTATTTTTTTTTATTTTGAAGTTTTACGTATTAATTTTACTCTTTTTTTCCAGAGAATTACCGTATATACTCGAGTATAAGCCGACCTGAATATAAGCCGAGGCCCCTAATTTCACCCCAAAATCCCAGGAAAAGTTATTGACTCGAGTATAAGCATAGGGTGGGAAATACATCATCCCCCCCCTGTCATCATCCAGACCCCCATCATCATCCAGACCCCCATCATCATCACCCTGTCATCATCCCCCCTTCATCATCACCGCCTGTCATCATCCCCCCTTCATCATCACCGCCTGTCATCATCCCACACCCCCCCTTCATCATCCTCTTGTGAACTCTCCGCCCTCAGTGGTCTTCAACCTGCGGACCTCCAGAGGTTTCAAAACTACAACTCCCAGCAAGCCCGGGCAGCCATCGGCTGTCCGGACTTGCTGGGAGTTGTAGTTTTGAAACCTCTGGAGGTCCGCAGGTTGAAGATCCCTGCGGCCTTCGACATCATCCAGCCCCCTCTCACCCCCTTTAGTTCTTTACTCACCTCCGCTCGGCGCTGGTCCGGTGCTGCAGGACTGTCCGGTGGGATAGTGGTTCCGGGCTGCTATCTTCACCGGGGGCGCCTCTTCTCCGCGCTTCGGGCCCGGAATAGAGGCGTTGCCTTGACGATGACGCAGAGGGACATTGGTAATGAACGTACCTCTGCGTCGTCGTCAAGGCAACGTGACTATTCTGGGGCCAGGGCCCGAAGCACGGAGAAGAGGCGCCCCCGGTGAAGATAGCAGCCTGGAACCACTATCCCACCGGACGACCTCCCCACCGGATAGTCCTGCAGCACCGGACCAGCGCCGAGAGGAGGTGAGTACAGAACTAAAGGGGGTGAGAGGGGGCTGGATGATGTCGAAGGCCGCAGTGGTCTTCAACCTGCGGACCTCCAGAGGTTTCAAAACTACAACTTCCAGCAAGCCCGGACAGCCGATGGCTGCCCGGGCTTGCTGGGAGTTGTAGTTTTGAAACCTCTGGAGGTCCGCAGGTTGAAGACCACTGAGGCCGGAGAGTTCACTTGAGTATAAGCCAAGGGGGGTGTTTCAGCACGAAAAATCGTGCTGAAAAACTCGGCTTATACTCGAGTATATACGGTAAACATAAAGATTAAATGTCAACACTACAGTGTGTGTGTTGGAGGGTATCATTGGTTTTACCCTGTTCTTGCGGTGTTGATATGTCTCCGTTGCTTTTACAGAGACTTTTCATTGCGACTTTTGCATTTTTTTATTTTTTTATTGTGTAGCTATGCCATAGTGTGGTTACATTTTTACAGTAGTCATGAATTTTATCATGTGCAATATGTCACACTACTAGTTGCGAATCTACACCAGCCCAGACCTGGCATACAAACTGGCTGTGGACAGCATTTTGGGAAATAGTCACACATTTTGGTGCAGTTGATTAAAAGGATACCATACAAAGTGTAATTTAATTTTTTTAAAAAATGTTTACGAACACCATATTTTTCACAGGCCGTGCAACCATTTTAATAAATTTGGCGCACATACACATTACCACCACACAAATAAAAGATGTAGAAAAATCTTTCACCTACAGCATCCATGATAAATTCTTTCCTAAGGCAGTGTAAATCCAGACAAATTTAATTCCCTGTCTATTATTAAACGGTCTATCAGTATTTACTGTATAGAAATACTCTGGGAGGCCAGAGGAAGCAGGAGACCGTGAAACAGGCTGTTGCCTCCTGTCTTCAGCTCCGGCTAAAGTAATTTTTATTCTACCGACCGGCGATTTTTACATGCATCAATAAACGGCGCGTTTTAAAATGGATGCCAATGTATTTTTTTTATTTTTTTTGCTTGTATGTAACAGGCCTTTATGGTGGTGAATATGTGATAAAAAAAAATATGCACCATGTCTGGGTTTACCCTAAAATTCTAATTTCGCTTAGTGAAAGTCCTATATATTGAAATAAGTAAAAGCTACTATTCTTCAGGAAAAGGAATGTGTCTAGGACAGACCACTATAGTGTAGGACGATACACTTTTATATTTGTTGGCTAATTTGTCCCCTTTCAATGTCTCTTGGAATTGGGGACAGCAATAAGTGTCAGCAATGTACAGATACTGTTCTCCATGTTCAGTGTCAGAGATTTCCTCCACATCATATAACACTTTCTTATCACTGTCTCCTTAACAACAGACTAGCACTGTAGATAGTGGTGAATGCAGTTAAAGTGACCGCTTGGAATTTGATTTATTATTAACCACTTAAGGACTCTGGTACAGGTACGCCCTGTGGTTTTCCAGTCCCCGCCGCTTGCCAGGCGGGGACCGGACCGGGATGCCTGCTGAAATCATTCAGCAGGCATCCCGTGACATCACCGAGGGGGCGATCCCCCGCGTCGGCGATCGCCGGTCAATTTAGACCGGCGATTTGTGGCGTATCCGGGTCATACGGGTCTCCGGTGACCCGGAAACTAAGGGTGATTCCCTGGGAGTGAGGTTGCAGGGGTGCTACCCCTCCCATCCCTGCGACTGGTTAGAAGCGACCGACCAATTGCAGAAGGGGGGAGGGGGTTAGCTCTGCCCACCCATGGGTGTCCGGGCAGAGCGGGGTAAAGGTAGGAGAAGCGGCTTACCCGAACCAGGTGGTGATGACGTCATCCGGCGGCGACCATGGCGATGGCGGCGCAGAAATTCAGCAGTGGCGATCTGGGTAAGTGGCTTGGCGCTCTGGCGGACCACAGTTTAGAATCTCTAAACTGTGGCCCTCCAGATCTTGGAAAACTACAACTCCCAGCATGCCCAGACAGAAGTTTGCTGTTTGGGCATGCTGGGATTTGTAGTTTTGCAACATCTGGAGGGCCACAGTTTGGAGCTCACTGTGCAGTGGTCTCTAAACTGTGGCCCTCCAGATGTTGCATAACTACAACCCCCAGCATACACGAACAGCAAACTGCTGTCTCGGCATGCTGGGAGTTTTAGTTGCGTGCCTCAAGCTGTTGCATAACTACAACTCCCAGCATGCTCTTCGGTGATCAGTACATGCTGGGAGTTGTAGTTTTGCAACAGCTAGAGGCACACTGGTCGGAAAATACTGAGTTTCCCCACCTGTGTGCCTCCAGCTGTTGCAAAGCTTCAACTCCCAGTGCATGCTGGGAGTTGTAGTTTGGCAACAGCTGGAGGCACACTGGTACAGAAACACTGAGTTAGGTAACATGTGAATGTACAGGGAACATTCAGACGGGCGGGGGTTTACAGTAAGTTTTCCCCTGAAAGTTTGAGCTGCGGCAAATTTTTCCACCACAGCTTAAACTCCCAGCGGGAAACTCGCTGTGAACCACCGCCCATGTGAATGTACCCTAAAAACACTACACTACACAAAATAAAGAGTAAAACACTACACATACACACCCTTATACAGGTCTCCCCTCATAAAAATGTAAAACTTCTCATACGGCATTGTCAATTTTCTTTACAAGCAGAGAGTTTCAAAGTTAGAATAATGCTACATTTTCAAAATTTGCATGAAATTTGGGGATTTTTCACCAAGAAATGATGCAAGTATAAATGAAAATTTACCATTATCTTAAAGTAGAATATGTCACAAAAAAAAACATTCTCGGAATCAAATTAATAAGTAAAAGCAGTGACTTATCAAATTAATAAGTAAAAAAGTGACAGTGGTCAGATATGCAAAAAAGGGTGAAAATGGGCTGAGTCCTTGATTAAAGGATGCATTCTCCTTAACAACCATATTTTTGTTCTAAAAAAAACTACTTGATTGTCCAGATTAAAAAAAAAAAAAAACTACAGAAATCTTTTGGTTTGTGTATATGCCTTCTGTGCGGACCTCTGTTTCTACTTGTTTATAGACTCTTCTGTAGTCAGGTTACCCTCCTCTGCCCCCTCTTCACTTTTAGTAGGTTGGCCAAGAGAATGATTGAAGGATCAGACTATACACAAGGTTTGTTGTCTACAACCATAGGGGTACATGGCTCTGTATACTCAGTTTGATATTTTGTGGCATATTGAGTTGTTTTATAAATAGATTAAAGTTACCTCCTCAGTTACCACCTCTTCGTGAAGGTCTGCTAGCCAGGAACTTGGTAGCCAATGAGCCTAGATATTTGCTATTGGCCTGTAACTTTTTGGAAGTTACACTGCTCAAAAAAATAATAATAAAGGGAACACTTAAACAACACAATGTAACTCCAAGTCAATGACACTTCTGTGAAATCCCACTGTCCACTCAGGAAGAACACTGATTGACAATCACTTTCACATGGTGTTGTGTAAATGGAACAGACAACAGGTGGAAATTATAGGCAATTAGCAAGACACCCCCAATAAAGAAGTGGTTCTGCAGGCGGTGACCACATACCACTTCTCATTTTCTATGCTTCCTGGCTGATGTTTTGGTCACTTTTGAATGCTGGAGGTGCTTTCACTCTAGTGGTAGCATGAGACGGAGTCTACAACCCACACAAGTGGCTCAGGTAGTGCAGCTAATCCAGGACAGCACATCAATGCGTTGGAGGCGCTACCAGGAGACAGGCCAGTACATCAGGAGATGTGGAGGAGGCTGTAGGAGGGCAACAACCCAACAACAGGACCGCTACCTCCTCCTTTGTGCATGGAGGAGCACTGTCAGAGCCCTGCAAAATGACCTCCAGCAGGCCACAAATGTGCATGTGTCCACTCAAACGGTCAGAAACAGACTCCATGATGATGGTATGAGGGCCGACGTCCACAGGTGGGGGTTGTGCTTACAGACCAACACCGTGCAGGACCAATATTGGCAAATGCGCCACTTGTGCCCTGTGCTCTGAAAGCAGGTTCACACTGAGCACATGTGACAGTCTGGAGACGCCATGGAGAATGTTCTGCTGCCTGCAACATCCTCCAGCATGACCGGTTTGGCGGTGGGTCAGTAATGGTGTGGGGTGGCATTTCTTTGGGGGTGGGCTGCACAGCCCCCCTCCATGTGCTTGCCAGAGGTAGCCTGACTGCCAATAGGTACCGAGATGAGATCCTCAGACCCCTTGTGAGACCATATGATGGTGCTGTTGGCCCTGGGTTCCTCCTAATTCAAGGCAATGCTAGACCTCATGTGGCTGGAGTGTGTCAGCAGTTCCTGCAAGAGGAAGGCATTGATGCTATGGACTGGCCGCCCGTTCCCCAGACCTGAATCCGATTGAGCACATCTGGGACCTCATGTCTTGCTCCATCCACCAACAGTTGCACTACAGACTGTCCAGGAGTTGGCGGATGCTTTAGTCCAGGTCTGGGAGGACATCCCTTAGGAGACCATCCGCCACCTCATCAGGAGCATGCCCAGGCATTGTAGGGAGGTCATGCGGGCACGTGGAGGCCACACACACTACTGAGCCTCATTGTGACTTGTTTTAAGGACATTACATAAAGTTGGATCAGCCTGTAGTGTGGTTTTCCACTTTGATTTTGAGTGTGACTCCATATCCAGACCTCCATGGGTTGAGAAATGTGATTTCCATTGATAATCTTTGTGTGATTTTGTTGTCAGGACATTCAACTATGTAAAGACAAAAGTATTTTTTACGATTAGTTCATTCATTCAGATCTAGGATGTGTTATCTTAATGTTTCCCTTTATTTTTTTGAGCAGTGTATGTTATATTGTAATTGCTGTACTGCTATAATAATTTTTGGCTTCTGTATTGTATCACCTGTGGATAGACATTTTGACAGTAGTGTTTATCTAAGCAAGTGTTTCCCAACCAGGGTGCCTCCAGTTGTTGCAAAACTACAACTCCCAGCACGCCTGGACAGCTTTCAGCTGTCCAGGCATGCTGGGAGTTGTAGTTTTGCAACAGCTGGAGGCACCCTGATTGGTAAACACTGATCTAAGCATTGTGTCTGACCAAGTCCATCCTGTTGTGATAGCTGTTTTTCTTTATGGCAGAAGGATGCTGTCATCACGAAACCACCTGCAAGGGTCATATATTCATTGACTGGTTACAAGAACATGACTGTGAGTTTTCCTGGCTACCTTGCCATTCACCATGCCCATATCTTAATCCTATAGAGCATCTTAAGAATGAGGTACACCGATGTTCAGAGCATGTCAGTACCTCCATCTAATGTCCAGCAACTACAAAAAGCTACCCAGTCCACAATTTCATTTTTGACTGCACTACTCCTAGTACAGCACTAGGTGGTGCTGGAGTTCACAGTTTACATAACTTGATAGTTGGTTGTGGGTCTAAAACTTTGATCTGTTCCAGTGTCCTGTTTATATGGCATCCGGCAGAAATGAGGTAAGGGAAATATAGGAAAATCCAGACGGTTTTTAAATAGTCTGCAGTCTTGGGGTGCATGCACACCATGTTTTTGCTATACTGTTCCCGTGTACGGTTTCAAGTTAAAAACCGTACGGAACCGTATAGAAAACCGTATGCATTGACTTAACATTGTAAACCGTTTGTCAAACGCATCATCCGGTTTAGTCCGTTTTGCGTCTTATACGGTTTTGTCCGTTTCTTTTTTTTTTTTACCCGTACCCAAAACCGTAGTCTACCACGTTTTTTGGTCCGGGGAGAAAAAATGTATTAAACCGTATACGTTTTTTTTTTTTAAACATGGGAGACAATGGGAACCGTATATGTATGTGCGTACGGTTCCATCTGGTTTTCACCATACGGTTTTTGACTTTGCACAGTTTTTTTTCTTTGAATTTCAATCAAACAAGTGAAACTTTATTCAAAATGGAGTGAAAAGTTAAAAACGTATACGTTTTTTTTCTTTAAAAAAACTGATGCAACCGGACATCATTTTTCAAACCGTATAAGGTTTTTAACCATATACGGATTGAAATTTGTACACACGTTTTGATACAGTTTAGTCAGGTTTTGAGGAATCCGTTTTTCATCCAGAACCTGATACGGGAACTGTATTGCAAAAACGTGGTGTGCATGCAGCCTTACAAGGTTCATCAATGATTAGAGAAGCCATATTGTAGAGTATAAACAGTGAAGGTAGGTCTAGTGTTTCCCAAGCAGGGTGCCTCCAGCTGTGGCAAAACTACAACTCCCAGCATGCCCGGACAGCCTCCGGCTGTCCGGGCATGCTGGGAGTTGTAGTTTTGCCACAGCTGGAGGCACCCTGCTTGGGAAACACTGGTCTAGACAAAGGACATCTGTAGACAGGCAGAATTCTCACACTCCTTAACACATGCTGCTTACCTGTGCACCCCCTATTTTTGCTGTCTGATTCCTGTTTGTTCAGCAACCCTCTCTACAGTGGTTTCTCTATCCCAGTGAGCTAAGTTAGTTACAGACAAGAAAACACTTTTATAGGAACCTTTTTCAATGCGCTTTCTTATAATTCAGACGAGGAAAAATTTTGTGGTATCACACAGTACAGAGCATGATTCTGCTGGAGACAAGGCGGTCATCCATAGATATTAGAGCAGTGTTTCCCAACCAGCTGTTGCAAAACTACAATTCTCAACCTTTGGCTGCCTGGGCATGCTGGGAGTTGTAGTTTTGCAACAGCTGGAGGCACCCTTGTTGGGAAACACTGGATTAGAGAACTGACCTGTAAATATAGTCATCCACCATGAGAGGTAAGAAATCACCACAGGTTGTAATTCTGTAGGAGGGTCCTGCCTTCATCTATCCACATTCCAGACATAACGCTTGACGAGTAGTGAGGAATCCTAAACCTTCACATCAATGACAGGTGACCCTGGAGGCCCCATTACATAGACCTCCCCTTATACCTGGGGCTTAATGCTGCTATACAGTGGTCCCTCAAGTTACAATATTAATTGGTTCTGGGATGACCATTGTATGTTGAAACCATTGTATGTTGAGACCAGAACTCTGTGGAAACCTGGTAATTGGTTCTAAAGGCACCAAAATGTCATCCAAAAATAGGAAAAAGTGAGGATTAAAGAAAAATAAGTAGATAACTAATATAGATAAAGCAAATCCTTACATATAAAAGTAAGAAAGGCTGTCCGGGCATGCTGGGAGTTGTAGTTTTGCAACAGCTGGGGGCTCCCTGGTTGGGAAAAACTGGTCAATGTAGAGGACAGGAGCTTCTTCCGGGTCCTGTGCAGCACATGCAATGTCCTAAAAAAGTAACATGGAGTCGCCCTTACCTGGTGTCCAAAGGAGCAGCTAACACTGGTACAGGTAATGTGTACAGAACATGTTGTACCTCCCTGTACTGTAGGGGGCGCTACCAGACATCAGTCAGTGCATACACTTCAGTAATACAGGGGTTTTACCAGTAAATTGCCCATTCTGATTGACCAGTTCTTCTGGCCATTGACACGTTTCAAAGATCTGGACTGTCAACATACAATGGTCCAGAAAAGACCATTGTATGTTGAAACTATTGTATGTTGAGGCCATTGTAAGTTGAGGGATCACTGTATTAATGTCTTCAATGCTGTAGTGTCAAGAATTTAAGTAGTGCAGTGTTGGTGAAAAAGACTCAAAAAAACAGTATGTGGGTTTAGGGCAACGAAAAGGAACTTTCTTTTCTGTAGACAGTAGGAAATGAGACCCTTAACCTGACCATAGATGTATAATACTTGTCAGCTGAATGATCTATTACCCAGAAATGTGATTGCATTCGGAAAAAGATGAGTGCATGTATGACTATATGTATAAGCCTAAACCACCTGCGCTTACTGATGTAAATTGGCTATAAAAAATTGGAGCTCGATATTTGGAGTATTCTGGAATAGAGATTTGCAGCCATAAAGCCACCAACCCACGCTAATGCCGATTCTGTATAGTCATAGGAGGCTCAGACTTTATAACATTTCTGGAGGTTCCACATCCTGTCATTTGTGGTAAAGCTGAGCATTGGCACAGAGCACAGTGTGTTCTCTCTGTCAGCCCTCACATCTGTTATCTGCATTCACTGCGTCCCTGCGACACCTGCATGCCGAGCACTGGACACATTCTGCACTATTTCATCTCTTCTCAGAGGCATCTAGAGGCCCATAGTATAGGCAGCTCTAGTAACCCTTTTTGTGTTCTAAGCAAGGACTTGTAATACTGAAATGTAAGAGATATGTAGCCTTGAGCTTCTGCTGCACTGTGTTTAACCTCCTTTTACGTGGCTTTCCAGCAACCTGTCAATATTCTCTTTTTGGTCCTGATATATTCTGACGTTGACAACATTTATCCATGGATGAATCTACCCATCCACTTGGGTTTTGAGTAGAAAGTATAGAACTTAGTTATGCACAGGACATGCCATGTAGGAAGGTTTAGTCCACTTCAGGAACACAACATTTATATGGTCATTGCGGTCACTTAAAAGGGTTCTCCACCATAAGGTGATTTTTGTATGTACCTGGCAGACAGTAAATGGACATGCTTAGGAAGGATCTGCGCTTGTCTTGGGGCTAAATGGCTATGTTGTGAGATTACCATAACACTGTGGCTAGCTTTTTGGGAACTGGTATTTCCTGTTTGACTTATTCTTTTTTGCCTACAAATCCCATAATTCCATTTTCCTCCCTCCCACACATCAGCCACCCCACCCATTGAAAAATAAATGAGCTGCATCCATTTTAAAGACCTGTGGTTTTCAATCAGGGTGCCTACAGCTGTTCAGTGCTTCTCAATTATTTTCTGTCATGCCCCCCCCCCCCCCCCCCCCCCTAGGAAGAAGAAAACATTTCACGCCCCCCGCGCGACTGTAAATAGTATCATTTGTCTATAAAATTGTTATAAGTACACCTCTGTATCCTTATTAAAGGGGTATTCCAGGCAAAACCTTTTTTTATATATATCAACTGGCTCCGGAAAGTTAAACAGATTTGTAATTGACTTCTATTAAAAAATCTTAATCCTTCCAATAGTTATTAGCTTATGAAGTTTTCTGTCTAACTGCTCAATGATGATGTCACGTCCCGGGAGCTGTGCATGATGGGGGAATATCTCCATAGGAACTGCACAGCTCCCGGGACGTGAGCCATCAGAGAGCAGTTAGACAGAAAACAACAACTCAACTTCAGAAGCTAATAACTATTGGAAGGATTAAGATTTTTTAATAGAAGTAATTTACAAATCTGTTTAACTTTCCGGAGCCAGTTGATATATAAAAAAAAGTTTTGGCCTGGAATACCCCTTTAACGTATATGAGGCTCTGTACACTGACAACAAGCAGGGCTCTGTACACTGAGGACAAGCAGGGCTCTGTACACTGACAACAAGCAGGGCTCTGTACACTGACAACAAGCGGGGCTCTGTACACTGACAACAAGCGGGGCTCTGTACACTGACAACAAGCGGGGCTCTGTACACTGACAACAAGCGGGGCTCTGTACACTGACAACAAGCGGGGCTCTGTACACTGACAACAAGCGGGGCTCTGTACACTGACAACAAGCGGGGCTCTGTACACTGACGACAAGCGTGGGCTCTGTACACTGACGACAAGCAGGGCTCTGTACACTGACGACAAGCAGGGCTCTGTACACTGACGACAAGCAGGGCTCTGTGCAGTGAGGACAAGCAGGGCTCTGTGCAGTGAGGACAAGCAGGGCTCTGTGCAGTGAGGACAAGCAGGGCTCTGTACACTGACAACAAGCAGGGCTCTGTACACTGACAACAAGCAGGGCTCTTTACATGGAGGACAAGCATGGATCTGTACCTGAGGACAAGCAGGGCCTGTACGAGAGAGAGCAGGGCGGCGGGCGCACTGCTCGGTGGCACAGTGAACTCCGACATGGTGGGCTGCTGCGCTTAGACGTGAGGTCACATCACCCCGGTGACATGACCTCATGTCTGAACGTAGCAGCGCGCCACGCCGGAGTTTAAAAGCGCCTCTCCCAGGCAGCCACACTGACAACCCAGGGCCGTAAGTAAGATCCAGCCATAGAGTTGCTAGGCAACCGACGCCGTGTGGAACGCCGCTTGCGAGTGAGTCGGGCCCCCCTTTACGGAGCCTCGCGTGTGGTGTGAATGCAGCCTTAGACGGAGGAATGTCAAAAAGAGCTGAAATTGTCATAGATGCTGTTACAATCTCATGCTGGTGATATAGATTCTTCAATGTCACAATTCCACTATGGAAATTTAGCGAGGAATTTCCTCACTGAATTCCGTCAGCAGATCCATACCAAATCACAAAATGGCGCAGCATAGGTCAATGGCCCTGCGTCCAATCACGCTAAATGTATGTCACCCAGCATAAAGAATTAAATCATAAAGAACAACCCTTTAGGCACACCGGAGCACTTTTTTGATTGTTCTTTATGATTTAAGCAGATCCATACCACCCAGAATCAGGGTAAGTTCTGTACAGAAATTGCAGTGGAAATTAACCACTTTCAATTCCAAATCCCATAGAGAGTGGTAATTTCTGGGTGGAATCTTGATCTGCATCGGAGATGCTGCTACAGCACCATAGTGCGCACTGAGCAGCAGAATCCTATTGAGATCAATGGGATTCTGCTGCAAGCTGATACCGCTCAAAATAACTCTTTTAAAGGGGTTCTCCATCATAAGGTGATTTTAGTACGTACCTGGCAGGCAGTAATGGACATGCTTAGGAAGGATCTGCACTTGTCTTTGGGCTAAATGGCTATGTTGTGAGATTACCATAATACTGTGGCTAGCTTTTTGTGAACTGGTATTTCCTGTTTGAGTTTTCTTTTTTGCCTACAAATCCCATAATTCCATTTTCCTCCCTCCCACACATCAGCCACCCCACCCATTGAAACATAAATGAGCTGCATTCATTCAAAAGACCTGTGGTTTTCAATCAGGGTGCCTACAGCTGTTGCATTAGTTGCAGATTGATCTCTCTCACACCAAGCGATCCCTCCACCCATTGAAGCAGACAGGCTCCCTGTCATGAGTTGACTAGTGAGTCAGGTCTCGGCCGAAGTGCAACCTGGGAAAAATCTGAGACAACAGTCATTTTGTATGCTGTTAAAAATTTATATCGAGGTGAAAATCACAGAAGAATTGTGAGAAAACCATCACACACAGGTACAGACAATATATTATGAACTAAACTAACTTTACAGCCCCTGTAGCATAGTCAAATAGAAAAAATTCCTGGAATACCCCTTTAACTCATTGTTTTCTCCCTTAATTCTTGAGGCGTGTCTTTTGCTGCAGGAAGATCCCCATGTCATGGTCCCCAGTATAGTCACAGATAGGCAGCAGTAGCTCCAAGTCATTAGTAGTGTCGTCAGGAACATTGCCAGGAGTCATCACCAGGAGAGCAGTCAGGATATGTCGGGGCAGGGAACAAAAGGGAAAAGTCAAAACCAGGAGCTGAACAACAGGTACCTGAAAAACAATTCTAGTACCAAAGACCGGAGTGAGGTCAGTAACAAAGTGAAGGTCTGTATCAGTAACAGCAGCAGTTAAAGGCAATGTGCAGGAGCCAGGAAAGGTTTGTACATTAACCCCTTCCCGCAGAATGTCATATATAAACGCCGGGTTGTGCAGTGCGTTCGCGCATCCCGGCGTTTATAAATGACATTCAGTTAACCCGGCGATGCGCAGCATCGCACGGGTTAACTGGCAGAAGTCCCGCTGTTTCCAGCAGGGGACAACTTCTGCTTCACCCCCAGGACCATCCATTGATGGTCCTGGTCAGCGATCACTGTGATTGGTCCCTGTGGACCAATCACAGTGATCTGGGGTGAAAGTTCAGATCCCCCGCACTGCCCGCCCCTGGAAGTCAGGCAGAACGGGGGACGATGGCTGCGGGGGCTCGCGGGGACCTGCGGCATAGGGGGGGGGAACATCAGGGGACCGGCGACCTTACCTGGCGGGACCGAGGAGCAGCGGCAGGACGGGCCACGTGGACGAGCAGCGACGGGACCGGCAGGTAAGTATATGGTCCTCAAAAGCAGCAGTGAATATCTTCACTGCTGCTTCTAGGAGTCTGAAAACTACAACTCCCAGCATGCCTAGACAGCCTTTGGCTGTCTGGGCATGCTGGGAGTTGTAGTTTTGCAACATCTGGAGGGCCCCAGTTTGGAGACCATTGTATAATGGTCTCCAATCTGTGCTCTTCCAGCTGTTGCAAAACTACAACTCCCAGCATGCACTGACTGTCCAGGCATGCTGGGAGTTTTAGTTCAGCAACATCTGGCCCTTCAGATGTTGCCGAACTACAACTCCCAGCATGCCCTTCAGCTGTCTGGGCATGCTGGGAGTTGTAGTTTTGCAACAACTGGAGACACACTGGTTGGGAAACATTGTTTCTAACTCAGTGTTTCCTAACCTGTGTGCCTCCAGCTGTTGCAAAACTATAACTCCCAGCATGCACTAACAGAATATGCATGCTGGTAGTTGTGGTTTTGCAACAGCTGGTGCACCCCCCCCACCTGTGAATGTACATTCACATGGGCGAGGCTTTTACAGTGGGTTTCTCGCATCTTGAGATGCAGCAAATTTTGCGCCGGGAAACTCGCTGTAATCCCCCGCCCATGTGACTGTACCGTAAAAACACTACACTACACTAACACAAAATAAAATAAAAAGTTAAAAACACTACATATACACATACCCTTACACAGCCCCCCTCCCCCAATAAGAACGTCCGGTACACCACTGTTTCCAAAGCAGAGCCTCCAGCTGTTGAAAAACAACAACTCCCAGTATTGCCGGACAGCCGTTGACTGTCCAGGCATGCTGGGAGTTTTGCAACAGCTGGAGGCACCCTGTTTGGGAATCACTGGCGTAGAATACCCCTATGTCCACCCCTATGCAAATCCCTAATTTAGGCCTCAAATGCGCACGGCGCTCTCACTTTGGAGCCCTGTCGTATTTCAAGGCAACAGTTTAGGGCGACATATGGGGTATCGCCGTACTCGGGAGAAATTGCGTTACAAGGTTTGGGGGGCTTTTTCTTCTTTAACCCTTCATGAAAAGGAAATGTTGGGGTCTACACCAGAATGTTAGTGTAAAAAAATTAAATTTTTTACACTAACATGCTGATGTTGCCCTATACTTTACATTTTCACAAGAGGTAAAAGGGAAAAAAGCCCCCCAAAATTTGTAACGCAATTTCTCCCGACTACAGAGATACCCCATATGTGAGCGCAAAGTGCTCTGGGGGCGCACAACAAGGCCCAGAAGGGAGAGTGCGCCATGTACATTTGAGGTGATTTGCACAGGGGTGGCTGATTGTTACAGCGGTTTTGACAAACGCAAAAAAAACAAAACCCCACATGTGACCCCATTTCGGAAACGACACCCCTCACGGAATGTAATGAGGGGTGCAGTGTGAATTTACCCCCCACAGGTGTCTGACAGATCTTTGGAACAGTGGTCCGTGAAAATGAAAACTTGTACAGCCCACTGTTCCAAAGATCTGTCAGACACCAGTGGGGGGCAAATGCTCACTGTACCCCTTGTTACGTTCCTCAAGGGGTCTCGTTTCCAAAATGGTATGCCATGTGGGGGTTATTTTGCTGTCCTGGCACCATAGGGGTTTCCTAAATGCGACACCCCCCCCCCCCCCCCCCGCCCCCCGAGCAAAATTTGCTCTCAAAAGGCCAAATATGACTCCTTCTCTTCTGAGCATTGTAGTTCGCCCATAGTGCACTTCAGGTCAACTTATGGGGTACCTCCATACTCAGAAGAGAAGGGGTTACAAATATTGGGGGGTATTTCCTGCTATTAACCCTTGGAAAAATGTGAAATTTGGGGGGAAACACACATTTTAGTGAAAAAAAATATTTTTTTTTTTACATATGCAAAAGTCGTGAAACACCTGTGGGGTATTAAGGCTCACTTTATTCCTTGTTATGTTCCTCAAGGGGTCTAGTTTACAAAATGGTATGCCATGTGGGTATTTTTTGCTGTTCTGGCACCATAGGGGCTTCCTAAATGCAACATGCCCCCCAAAAACCATTTCAGAAAAACGTACTCTCCAAAATTCCCTTATTGCTCTATCCCTTCTGAGCCCTCTACTGCGCCCGCCGAACACTTTACATAGACATATGAGGTATGTGCTTACTCGAGAGAAATTGGGCTACAAATAGAAGTATACATTTTCTCCTTTTACCCCTTGTAAAAATTCAAAAATTGGGTCTACAAGAACATGCGAGTGTAAAAAATGAAGATTGTGAATTTTCTCCTTCACTTTGCTTCTATTCCTGTGAAACACCTAAAGGGTTAAAACGCTGACTGAATGTCATTTTGAATACTTTGGGGGGTGCAGTTTTTATAATGGGGTCATTTATGGGGTATTTATAATATGAAGACCCTTCAAATCCACTTCAAACCTGAACTGGTCCCTGAAAAATAGTGAATTTGAAAATTTTGTGAAAAATTGGAAAATTGCTGCTGAACTTTGAAGCCCTCTGATGTCTTCCAAAAGTAAAAACTCATCAATTTTATGATGCAAACATAAAGTAGACATATTGTATATGTGAATAAAAAAATTTTTTATTTGTAATATACATTTTCCTAACAAGCAGAGAGCTTCAAAGTTAGAAAAATGCAAAATTTTCAAATTTTTCATCAAATTTTAGGATTTTTCACAAGGAAAGGATGTAAGTTACCACAAAAATGTACCACCATGTTAAAGTAGAATATGTCACGAAAAAACAATCTCGGAATCAGAATGATAACTAAAAGCATTCCAGAGTTATTAATGTTTAAAGTGACAGTGGTCAGATGTGCAAAAAACGCTCTGGTCCTTAAGGCCAAAATGGGCTTGGTCCTGAAGGGGTTAAGGATATGCATATTAGAGTAAAGCTCCTTAAAATATACTGCCAGGCCTGATGAGATGCCAAGACATTTGGATGCTGCTGTGTAGAATGGAGGATCACTGTGGTCCGGACCACCAGGGCTTTAGTGGAGAGCAGGGGAAGTAGGAGATGAAGCATTCGGCTGGGATAACCACAGCTGCTTACTGGGACACTGCACAGGGTCTGGGTAAGGTGAGGAACAATAGTACTGTGGACTTCACAAATATTACAGGGTTACAATGGCACAATGTATGGAGTAAATGCAAATGCTTTTTGTAACGGCTATAAAATAGAAATAGCAAAAAAGTAAAATACGGTAAGAAAAATAGCCAGCACAACTACCTAATATATGGGTGCACACTGCTGTGGCAAATACCGTACAAAATATACAAAAAAGAAGGTTGCAGCAGCAATCTCGGTAAAAAAAAAAAAGCCTCCATTCCACCACCTTTTTATTTTATTTTTTTTTTTTTTGTATACAATAGAAATGTTTGTGGACTTACATTCCTTTAGCTTATACAAGCCATATGTATGTTTTCAGGCTATTTTGCTGGAATAAGGTATTAAAGAGGTATTCCACTCATAGACTTCTTATCCCCTATCCAAAGGATAGAGAATAACTTGTCTGATCGCAGGGGTCACACCACTGGGACCCCCCGCAATATCTCCGTGCAGCGCCTGGCATTCTGTGGTGGCTGCTGCTCCAGTCTTGGAAACCGCTGGGTTTCCGGGGCTGGACACATGACATGGATGAAGGGGGGGGGGGGGCGGTTTCCAAGTCTGGAGCAGCAGCTGGCACAGAATGCTGGGTGCTGCACGGAGATCGCGGGGGTCCCAGCGGCAGGACCCCCGGGATCAGACATCTTATCCCCTATTCTTTGAATAAGGGATAAGATGTCCATGAACGGAATACCCCTTATTGTACTTTCGTTTTTTCCTCCTCTCCTTCTGAAAATCATACCGCTTTCAATTTTGCACCTACAGACCCATATAAGGGCTTGTTTTTTGTGCCACCAATTGTACTTTGTAATGACATCAAGCATTTAATAACAAAATCTACAGCAAAACCGAAAAAATATATATTTGTGGGGTGAAATTGAAAAAAACAAAACAAAACCATTTTGTAACTTTTGGGGGCTTCCGTTTCTACACAGTGCAATTTTCGGTGAAATTACACCGTATATTTATTCTGTAGGTCCATACGGGTACAGGGATACCCAATTTATGTAGGTTTTATTTATTTTACTACTTCAAAGAAAAACCTACACGCACCAAAATTAGGTTAAAATTGTCATCTTCTTACCCCTATAACTTTATTTTTCCATATACGGGGGTGGTATGAGGGCTCGTTTTTTGCGCCGTGGTCTGTAGTTTTTACTTTACACCATTTTTGTTTTGATGAGACTTACTGACTGCTTTTTATTCGTTTTTTATGGTATATGGGTATATGAAGTGACCAAAAATGCACAATTGTGGACTTTGGTATTTTTTTTTACGTGTACGTGATCGACCATGCGGTTGTACTGATTTGTCGCCATAGTCCCGATCAGCTCCGCTGAGCTTCCGGGATAGTTTTAGTTTCATTTTAGACACCAATTGGCGGTGCCCAGCATTTGCCCATAGCACCCGAGACCCACCAGGTTTAACCCATTCTCTGCTTGTGAGAACGGTTTAAACCCAGTTAACGGGACTGGGGCGTACAGGTACATCCTGGGTCCTTAAGTACCAGAGCGTCAGGGTGTACCTGTACGCCCTGTGTCCTGGACGGGTTAAGCTCCCAGAAATGTTTCACCAGCTATTATTTCTTTTTTTTTTTTTCTAGGTATTTCAGAGCTTGCCACTACCCCGGAGAAAGCCAGCGACTACATATCGCCTTTGCTTAACTTTGCTGCTAGCCACATCCCCAGGGAAAAGCACAAAGAGACTCCCCTATATATTCTGTGCACAGCAGGGCTCCGGATTCTGACTGAGAGGTGAGAGGTCTTCCATCCTCAAATCCTTCTGGGAAAAGCAGCATTATTACGAGCCTCAAACCACACAAGACTAGACATCTTGTACTGCTATGGAAGTGCTTATTGGTGGTTCGTCAGAATGTAGAAATCTGCTTGTAAATATAGCAATGTTCTGGTATGAGAAGTTTATTATTATTACTATGTTTTTTTTTTTTTTATGTAATGTAGTTTTGTAGACCTCTGAACTTGTGTGGTTTGGCATCTACACCTGTGAAATGTTTCTGCCTACATTTTTTTGGTAAAACGGCATCTGAGCCACATCCTGGTCCCCAGCGCACATACATGTACTTAGTGCACTTGTCTGTTTCAGCCAGCAGGAGGCCATACTTGAAGATCTACGGACCGACATCCCTGTACGCTATGACTTTCTTTTCTCTGACTCCCATACTGAAGTCATCTCAGGAAAGCAGGAAGGTAAGTCAGATAGAACAGACCGTAGGGAGGTCTGTTTAGGGTTCCTACTCTGTAACAACAAATAGATGCAGTAACAGTTTGTCCTGTAAAGACGTTATAATATAATGTTACAGATGTGTAAATTGACTTTTTTTCTCATGCATTTGTTGAATTTTATAGGAGTTTACGCCTGGATTGGCATCAATTTTGTTCTCGGTCGTTTTGATCACATAGATGACGGTGAGAACATTTCCTGTGGGTGAGGTATCTTGGGGCCACTACTTTCTATTTACTTACCTGTCACTTTTGGTCCCCACAGAAGATGATGCGGTGGTTGAGGTAAATGTACCTGGCAGTGACAAAAAGGATGCTATATTACGCAAGCGCACAGCTGGTATTTTGGACATGGGTGGAGTCTCTACTCAGATCGCATATGAAGTACCTAAAAGTGTAAGCTTTGCCTCCTCTCAGCAGGTCATTATCAGTATTACTTTACTTTTTATTTTGCTTCTGTTTGGCTTCTTATTTTATTTTTATCCACTTTAACTCATCTCTAGCTTTTATCATGGTCACCGGGGATACAAGTCTTAATCCTATGGGTTAACATACGCCGGCCACACGTGGGTCAGTATTCCTGATGCAATGTGATTACAGCATGTTCTGTCCCAATGTTATTTATAATATATAGGGTCTGTATTGTGTGTTAAAGGAGTACTCCGGTGCACACTTTTTTCATTTTATCCCGTCCGAGCTGCAAAATAAAAGAAAACACACTTTCTCTTATCTGCCAACGAGCCCCCGGAGCTCCGGTACACTCCGGTACAGGTGTTCGGTCCCTGGGCTGTATTCTTCTTACTTCCTGTTAGCTTGTCACACGGAGCTTCAGCCTATCACCGGCCGCAGCGATGTCCCGCCTCGGCCAGTGATAGGCTGAAGCTCCGTGTCGGGCTAACAGGAAGTAAGAAGAATACAGCCCGGGGACCGAACACCTGTACCGGAGTGTACCGGAGCTCCGGGGCTTGTTGGCAGGTAAGAGAAAGTGTGTTTTCTTTTAATTTGCAACCCGGACGGGATAAAATGAAAAAAGTGTGCACCGGAGTACTCCTTTAAGATAATACAAAGCACGTTCCATACAGGGAGAGTATATTGTAAGCAGCCACTCTATATACAATTGACAGAAAAAATACCTTCATGTAATTTTCTCTTCATTTTTGGGGTTATGCTATGTGAAATCTGGAAAATGCCAGAGATCATTAAAGGAATACTATCGTGCAGGACAATTTACGGGGTCTGACTGCTGGGACCCTTCGATCTCTTGTACGGAACCCAGGCTCTCCCCAGGAAAGGAGCTTGTCGATCGTTATTGAAAGACCTTTATTGATCGTTCAGTCATAAAATAAATTACAATCACACAAAGCATGACAGTACAATAAACAGCAAAGTTTCCCTAAGCAATACATAGCACACATGCTACTCTAACACTCCACTCAATCCTGGAAGAGAAAGGCACAAGAAATCGAGAAAACCAAACAATACAATCTGAGATTGGGGTAGGGGTGTGGGCTATGGGGCAGGACTGGGGGCATGGGGGAGTGGGCGACTATGAGGGGGTAGGGAGAGGGTGGATCACAAGGCCAAAACTTCTTCATCGACGGCCAGGCTATCCAAGATAGAATAGTCTTTGAGCAGGCTCCGGATGAACCTGTGGCAGTCCCGGACAGACATGTTCTCCCTGTTGATCACGAGACGGTTCCTGGCAAGCCACACAGCATCCTTAAAACAGTTCATAAGGCGCCAGGCCTCCTGGATGGCCTCCATCCAGGGAACTTCTTGACCTCCCCGCATGAAGCAGCAGCCTTCATGCCCCTCCATGTATCTCTATGAGAGATACAGCGCTTGGGTATCTCCCCTCTCCCATAGAGATACATGGAGAGGGCGTATTGGCCATCTCTTCATGCGTGGGTCAACACGCTCCCTTACTGGGGAGAGCCCGGGTGCCGTACAGGAGATCTCTGGTTCCTCCTCTTGAAGTAACATTCTGCATATTCCAGGAAAAGCGAACCAATCGTGAATGGAATTGTTTCCTCAAATTGAAACCAAGAATTATTTAAAAAACAGACCCTGTGATGTGTAGGTATCCTTTACATAGAAAGAGGCAGCCCCCTGCTATAGCTCTAGATCAGTGTTTCCCAACCAGGGTGCCTCCAGCTGTGGCCAACCTACAACTCCCAGCATGCCCGGACAGCCTTCGGCTGTCCGGGCATGCTGGGAATTGAAGGTTGGCCACAGCTGGAGGCACCCTGGTTGGGAAACACTGCTCTAGATGTTTGTCTTGCTAGCTACAAAGAGGTGGGTGAATATCAACAAACTCAAAGGAATTCTGAGCTACAGGCAGGTACTAGACATGTATTGTTAGATGCATTTGATTGGCTGGATGCCATTTAGCAGCAAATTGGTGCTGAATTTTGTCACTTTCAGCTATGCTTGAGGCAGACTGCTGCTTAATTCAATAGCTGGATAAAGAGCTGTCACTTGGAAGTCACTTTGAATGGGGCTGAGGGTTGTTTCCGAACACCTATAGATATTGATATTTAAATCACATTTTCTGTCTCTTTTGATCATACAATGGGAAAAGGTCCCATTGTATAACTCTAACAGAGGCCTGTGACAATGCCCAACAGTGGTGTCTGTCATCCATAGGCTGAGGTTTAATGCCCCTCTGATGTTGATCAGCTGGATTCATAGATTATTTCATCTATATGTTAATCTGTACTATTTCAGGCCAATTCAGAGAACACAGTGTAATATTAAATTACAGAGCTGGCAAAGCAGCATCATAAGCTGGCTAGCAATCAGTAGGGAAAATTAGAGGTCATCTAAGAAAATCAAAAGCCATTAGTGCTGAATGCATGGAATGGGACCCTACCCACCTTCATTACATCCTCTCATGTTACTTTTCTGTTGGTTGTATATGTGTAGGAGGGATGGAAATTGTACCCTGTAGTTCTTACTGGCCCATCTAAAGTTTCCGTGCTGGTATATAAGTGCATGTAATATAATTCACACAGATGTATGTATGTAGAGGTTCTACATAGAGGTGCAACTTTTAGTAATGCCACTAATCTCATCAATGGGGGCCCTGAGTCTCATGTTGAAATTTAAAGTGTACCTGTTACTAGCAAAGACTTTTTATATAATGAAAAAAATAACACAATCTGTATACATTGGTTAAAAGATGTGTATTTTTGTCCTTGCAGCTATTGTCTGTGTGTCTCTATGAGGAGTCCAAATACAGGAAGTGAGGGTGGACAAGCAGGGCTCTGTACACTGAGGACAAGCAGGGCTCTGTGCACTGAGGACAAGCAGGGCTCTGTGCACTGAGGACAAGCAGGGCTCTGTGCACTGAGGACAAGCAGGGCTCTGTGCACTGAGGACAAGCAGGGCTCTGTGCACTGAGGACAAGCAGGGCTCTGTGCACTGAGGACAAGCAGGGCTCTGTGCACTGAGGACAAGCAGGGCTCTGTGCACTGAGGACAAGCAGGGCTCTGTGCACTGAGGACAAGCAGGGCTCTGTGCACTGAGGACAAGCAGGGCTCTGTGCACTGAGGACAAGCAGGGCTCTGTACACTGAGGACAAGCAGGGCTCTGTACACTGAGGACAAGCAGGGATCTGTGCAGTGAGGCTCTGTGACATGTTCCCAGCTCAGGCAGCAGGAAGCCAGGAGCCTGTACAGAGCCCTGCTTGTCCTGCCCTCACTACCTGTATTTGGACTCCTCACAGAGACACACAGGCAATAGCTGCAGTGACAGATTTTTTTCACCCAAAAATATACACCATTTTTAACCAATGTAGATTACAAATATAATGGTATCTAAATTATATAAAAAACATTTTGCTGACGGGTACACTTTCATGGTGGTCATGTTTGCCCACTGCCACCCTATTCTGAATGTAATGAATGTTTATAGGACAGCCCTGTTTAAGTGAGAAAGAGCCAATGTCTGAAAAATGAGCCTTGGTTTATCTCAAGAAACAAATGACTGAATTTCCGAATCCATTTCGTGATGTTTCAGTGGAATGACCTCTATCAAACTACAACTGGACAAACAAGTCTAACGCCGCATACATGGGAAAAACCCTAAACCCCAAGCAAACAATAGTTTTAATAAGTGATACAGTAAGACAATAAAAATATTTTCACACCTTTTCTTCTGCATTTAATATTACCGCTGCACCTCTTTGCTTTTTCATGCTCTTATCTATAGATTTCTCCAGCACCACAGACATAATTGCACCACAGACCCGACCCTTACTGAATACGAAGGCTAGGGTCTTATCTGCATTGAAGCACAGTGGCAGAATCCATTTAAATAGCAGGATGTGAACTTGTTGCTCAAATCCTTATAAATAACACACACTAGATAGGACCCTATTAAAGCTGTGGGATCCATTGGTGTACGTTGTCTAACGGAACAACCGGCTCAGTTCCCAACTAGTTCTCCCTGTGGGAAAGCATAAGCTATCTATTTTACCGTAGATACAATTTACTTTAGCATTTGACTATGTTTCTCAACCAGGGTGCCTCCAGCTGTTGCAAAACTACAACTCCCAGCATGCCCGGACAGCCGAAGGCTGTCCGGGCATGCTGGGAGTTGTAGTTTTGCAACAGCTGCAGGCATCCTGGTTTGGAAACACCGGACTATGCTGATACACCTCCCTTCAAGCCTTGAGAAGGCACATGACTAACTAACATACCAAGTTATGTAACTCTCCATCTCCACTCTCCATTATTGCTGCCCTGTAAGTCAATTTCTGATCCATTTAAGAGCCTTAGAACATGACAAGGGCTAAGACTGATGAAAGTTTCTTACAAGAAGAAATCTACTTGTGTCTTAATGTCTGGAAGACCTTTCTGTCCCTTAGGTGCTTGCTGTGTTTCCATGTGTGCTGCATGTGCACTTAGCTGCCATTTGACATCTCTCCCACCTTTCCATCCTTCTACAGGAAGAGATGGCTAAGAACCTGCTGGCAGAGTTCAACCTTGGCTGTGATGCCCACGAGACACAACACGTGTACAGAGTTTACGTGGCCACTTTCCTAGGATTTGGGGGCAATGCTGCTAGACAGAGGTATGAGGAATACATCTTCTCCAGCACCATGGAAAAGAACAGGTCAGTGTTATGCTAACTTCATACATAAATCTGTGTAAAGGCTGGTTCACATCACGTTTTCTCCCATACGGGAGCGCATACGGCGGGAGGAGCTAAGACCTCGCGCTCCCGTATGCCTTCGTATGCGTATGTAATTCATTTCAATGAGCCGGCCAGAGTGAAAGTTCAGTCCGGTCGGCTCAATTTTGCGCCGTATGCGCTTTTACAACCGGACCTAAAACCCTGGTTGACCATAGTTTTAGGTCCGGAGAAAAAGCGCATACAGCGCAAAAATTAGCCCACCGGACCGAACATTTCACTGCGGTCGGCTCATTGAAATGAATTGCATACGGGAGCGCATACGGCAGGGGGGAGCTAAAACCTTGCACTCCCGTATGGGAGAAAACGTGATGTGAACCCAACCTAAGCCTGGATTCACACCACGTTTTTGCAATACAGTTCCTGTATACATTTTCAATTTGAAAACCGTACGGAACTGTATTGAAAACCGTATGCATTCACTCTCCATTGAAAACCGTATCCCAAAAGATGCATCCGGTTGTGTCCATTTTGCATTGTGTACGGCTTTGTCAGGTTTTTTATCCGTACCCAAAACCGTAACTTACCACGGTTTTTGGTCCAGGTAAAAAACCATATTGAAACTTATACATTTTTTTTAACATGGAAGTCAATGGGAACCGTACAGAACCGTATGTGTGTACAGTTCCATACGGTTTTCAAGTGAAACTTTTCTCATAATATAGTGCAATTTTAAAAACGAATAGGTTTTTTTTCTTAAAAAACGGATGCAACCGGACATCATTTTTCAAACTGTATACTGGTCAAAATTTGTACACGTTTTGATACAGTTTGTCAGCTTTTGAGGAATCCGTTTTTTATCAAAAATCTGATACGGGAACTGTATTGCAAAAATGTGGTGTGAATGCAGCCTAACGTAGCTAAAGGCCTTGTATGTCTGTCTGCAGTATACTGATCATTGTTGTTTGTCTTAGACTTCTAGGGAAGAAGGTTGGGTTGACTCAAGATGTGCCATACCTTGACCCGTGCCTTCCGTTAGACATCCCAGATACAATTAAGCAGGGGGGGCAGACCATGTTTTTACGTGGCAGTGGTGACTTTAATCTCTGCCGCCTCATCATCCAGCCTCTAATGAACTTGTCCAATGAGACGCAGACCACCTTAAACGGCATCTACCAGCCACCGCTGCCCTATCACAACAGCGAGTTCTATGGCTTCTCAGAGTTCTACTATTGCACAGAAGACGTACTGCGCATGGGGGGAGATTACCGCTCCACTCGTTTCCTGCCTGCAGCAAAGGTAAAGGGAAGGATATCCTAGGACCATGTTGAAGGAGAATTCCCTAGATTTATATAAAAGCCTTATGGTTCAGTACGAAACATGTATGACCCATAATAGTGATACTATGACAATTTCTAGTACCCTTCAGTCTTTCTCTTAAAGGAAAACGATCAGCTTTCTCCCCCCCACACTAACCAGCAGTACTGGCTGGTAGTGCGGGGGAAGCTGATTAGTTTTACTTTAAGAAGTGATCTGTACAGTCAACTTCTACTGGGGAAACGTTTCTCCTTGTAATACGGAGGAAAGAAATTTGAGCAATCCCTGAGAATCCCTTTCTGTCTTTTTTGTTTTTTATATTTATTCTCATTTTGTAATGTATTTTTACCTTTGCCTTTAAAGTCAGGCTAGACTCTGTATATCACAATAAATACATTTTGATATCACTTGTAACATTAAACCACAACTATTGTCATGGGGACACAGGAAAAGAAGCTCTTGTCTAAGACGACTTATGTTTCTAATGAATTAGCACAGAAATAAATCAGATTTTGTTTAAAATTTTTATAGAATGCTTAAAGAAATGTTACATAGGACTTGTCTAGGTTCTTGAAATATCATTAGGGCTTTTCTAAGTTTCAATTACTACTTCTTTCCCAAGTCTACAGCCAGTTTCCAGCAGGACAATAGCCAAAGCTTTGTCCAGGTTTCAGCCATGTCTGAAAGGGAAATTGCTTCTGCTACTTTCATTCTTCCAAGACCCCACACATAAATAACATAAGGGTCCAATGAAGGGGCCTATTACACAAGGGTTAATAGGAATGCTAATAAAGTAATTAAAAAAATTCTTGTTTTTCCCAGGATTACTGTGCTACCAAGTGGTCAGTTTTGAAGGAGCGGTTTGACCGTGGCCTTTATGCATCACACGCTGACGTGCATCGGTTAAAGTGAGTATTACAATGATTACTCACTGCTGTGTAATTCTCCCTTAGGAGTAACATTCCTGCATGTATATGCCATAGATGAGGAAGTGATACTTGGCGTTGGTATTGAAAAACCAATCTCTCTATTACAGGTACCAGTGCTTTAAATCTGCCTGGATGTATGAGGTTTTCCATACAGGCTTCTCTTTCCCTTCCAATTACAGCAACCTCAAAACTGTCTTGCAAGTGTATGATAAGGAGGTGCAATGGACGCTTGGAGCTATTTTATACCGAACTAGATTCTTACCTTTGAGGTAAAAAGCAAAATCAACATTATTTGATTACAAGGTTTTGGTCATCCAGAAGTTTAACGTTAATCTCTCCACAGTTTCAGACCTTAAAACGGCTGATAACCCTATATTAAAGGGGTACTCTGCTGCTCAGCGTTTGGAACAAACTGTTCCGAACGCTGGAGCCGGGAGCGCGTGATGTCATAGCCCCACCCCCTCATGAAGTCACACCCCGCCCCCTCAATTCAAGTCTATGGGCAGGGCTATGACGTCACGAGCTGCCGGCTCCAGCGTTCGGAACAGTTTGTTCCAAACACTGAGTAGTGGAGTACCCCTTTAAGGACAGTGAGAAGAGCATTATGATACCTTGCATTGTAGTCAAGCTACCTGCATAGCTTAGAGCCCAAAGCTCTCTGTTGTACAGTCCTCCTTGCTATGATTGATGTTTTCACTGGTCTTCTGATTGGATGCTAGAAATGTCATTTATTGTGTTACGAAAGAAGATGTCCATATAGAGACCTCTAGACACCTAATGTGAAGTGCCTATCTATTGGACACTTGCCATAACGGGCTGGGATATCAAACAGGAGCACAGGATACAGTTACACTCCTTTTTCTTTTAAGGGCTGTCGGCAAATTAGAATGTTTAAAACTACAAGATATCCTTTAAAAATTATGGCGAGGACTCTCAAGGTCTCAATAACAGCAGTGACAGCCCTAAAATCATCTTGCCACCATTGAAGAATTAATCTAACTAAACAATGCAAAAACAAAAATTTGAAATTACAGGTACACTTTAAGGCTGGATAACCCATTTTAAAGAACTAAGTATTACATGATTTAGATCACTGGTCTCTAAACTGTAGACCTCCAAATATTGCAAAACTACAACTCCCAGCATACTCGGACAGCCAAAGACATGCTTGAAGTTATAGTTTTGAAACATATGGAGGTCCACAGTTTGGGGACCACTGATTTAGATGCTTTATGTTATTACATTATGCTGTGATCTCCATATGAGTGTTGTCTCAATAATTTCCTGTGCTTCTGTCACCCGCAGAGACATCCAGCAGGAGCAGTTCCGTGGCAGCCACCCTCACTGGCGAGGAGCCTCCTTTGTGTACAACCATTACCTGTTCTTGGTCTGTTTCCTTGTAGTCCTGCTCTCCATCGTGTTATACCTGCTGAGGCTCCGGCGCATCCACCACCGTATGCAGAGGAACACCTCTTCTTCTGCCCTGTGGGTGAAGCAAGACTTACAGCCGTCTGGGCTTCCCAGCCCTATATAAAGTACTAGTAGCAATATGCTGCACATCTTCCCAACCCTGCTGGATTTAAAAGGCTTTACCCTCCTGTCACTCCTAAAGGGACCAGTGTGAACTGTCCATTGGGTCTTTTTAATGGTGAGGGTTTGGATTCGGAATAAGTCTGGCATTATGGGGGTAAACATGGCTCTGGAAATAGCTATCTCCAGCATGATCGAAAGCAACAAATAAAAAGCCATGTTTTAAGTCTCAGGGTATTTATATCTTGTCAATAATTTTGGGGTGAGGCTTGTGTTCCCCATTACCCATATGGAGTCTGTGATCATTTTTCACCTAGAATCTAAGCTTAGGAAAAACAAATGGCCTCCCAGCTAATGCACATTTCTCCCAGCATCAAGAGACAATGGTCTTTGTAAGAGAAAATATTGTTTCAGAAATGATCCAGATTCTTTCAGTAGGACAGTAACTCAGTGTCTTATTTACGGACCGATTTGTTATGGGCACCCTACCAGTACAAATGTGACGCCCATGATGGGAGCTGAACCAGGACTATATTTACTGGGTGCTAGATCTCATGTACGTCCAATGCCTCCTCCCTCAACGTCATTTGTTTCGAGAAGGTTGATAGAATGATCACTGGTTGACCACAATAAAATGGCCGCCTTTATGAGGTACAACAGGCAGTCTCACTAAGTTTTCACTTCTGTCCCGCTTCTTTCTGTGCACTTGTTACTTCTGTTACAGCTTTGCCTCTTTCTCTTACTGCATTATGACATTGTTTGGTTCTTAGGAACAGCTGCTGCTATCCATAAGTGGTTGCTGAAGAGTTAATCTGCAGGGAGTAGAGGTGGGTGAATAGGGTAAGTGCAAGTAATTTCTGAAGAAATCTGCTCCCTGGAGGAAAAGGATTGTTAAATTCACAAATAAATACTTGCAGATGCCCCCAGAAATGGACTTGGCGTTACTCGTGTCAGTCCTCTGTTATGTTAGATGCCTTAAAGTCTGTTATTAAGAAGTCTTACCACCTCTGCCAGCACTGGCACCAATCTGCTCAGGATCTTTTGGCACCTTGTAACTTTTGTGTACTTTATGTAAGTCATGGAGTCCCCTGTAAAGAGTTAAAAACACCCATCAACATATGACAGTGGTTCCCAGTCTGTGACTTGTGAGGCTTTCATGGTGCCCTGTGTCTTTAGCAAGTGGCGCCCCAGCTATCAGCAACTACAGATGCTATTGTGCTTTGGTATTGCCTTAGCATTTACAAGTCTCCGTAATAGAGAAAAAGCTATATAGATTGCAGGTAATAGGATTTTATTGATGGTTTTTAATAGATTGGTGGAGTCTGAAACAATCTGAGAATGATCACTCAAATGAGTGGTAAGAGCCATGTCATTTGTCACATTATTGACTTTCACCTTTCTGATACCTAATATGGCTTAATCCTGTGTCATGTGTGAAAGTGGGACCAATAGCATATGTGATTGGGTTGTTATTTGCATATACAGAGCAAGTCCTGAGGTTTGAGCTGGTGCCAGTGGTGGAGTTGGTGTTCTGACATGACAACAGGCCATACTTGTGTGTGTTTATATATAAAGAAGTCTATCCCCCATGAGAAGTCCCTTTGAGAGAGTCCTTTATTTATATGTACATTGTTCTCTGTATAGTGGTATACCAGATGTTTGTATATAGACGTGGAAGAAAATGATGGATACATTTCTGGACGCTTCCTACTCCCACATTTGCTCTATGCATTGAACTTCCCCTTTAAGTAGATGTTTTCAGAGCAAAAACTAGTAGCTGCATTTTGGGATGTCTTGCTGGATCCCAGAACGGTACATGTCCTATAAACAGTTTCATATTTTCTCTGAATAGCCACATTTGGGACACAATCCATTCGCTGAGCGTTGACGTCAGCCGCAGTCCAGCTGGAAAGACAGATTCCAGAAAATGTCTTACTAATGCCAGCTTTGCTGCTGTTATCCTCTGCCTGGGTCTGAGTGTTCCTTCTCGCTCGCCTCTTCTCTCCCTGGCCTATTGTCTTTCGGCTGTAGTCTCCGCTTCATCCCTATCTTCTTACCAACGCTCCTCTTAAGTCCAAATGGAAGTTTACATGGGAATGTGTTTTATTTTTCTCTTTTGTTGTCTCACTCACCTCTGTTCATTTGTGAATTTTTATTTAAAGTAAAACACAAAAAAAAAAAAATATGAGTTGTGTTTTGTTCTGGAGCTGTCTAGTCCTTCACATAAACAATCTTGTTTCTAGTTGGAACTCTTGTGCATTTATTAAAGCAAGATGTCTCCAGGACCCTCCCTGTACAGAAAACATGTGTGATCTGTGCTTAGAGACTGTGTAACAACAGGGTGCCGGAAAGAGGCAATAGGAAAGGATATGGAAGAGGACATTGACCTTTTTAGATTTAAGACCACCTAATATGGATGTCATAATTCATTCTTACCATTAAGAGGTTACTGTTTTGGAACAAGACAGTCACATGTTCTGCAAGAGGGAAACACAAGGACTGTGCCATTAAACCTGAAAAGGAAGCTTCATTTATGTCCATAGGAGGAAGTATGGCAATGTTATTATGTAGCTGTAAATACTTTATTATAATAGGTATTCTAGTTCCTAGGAGTAATAGATATTGCCAGATAAAAGGGATTGTCCGGAAAACAGAACAGGTTACCTGGTGCTTACTTCTGACCTCTGCATTGTTGGAAGTAAATCTTCTCAGACCAAATGGGCAGGTACCAGCCATATTGTGAGCAAACCTACAACTGCATGCAATGATCAGTAGCTGTAGGATGTCACCACAACATCCTGCAGCTATCGGTCACCGCATGTGGGCATGGTTTTGCCTGCATGAGATGATGGCGACTGGCACCTGCCCGTTGTGGAGAGGCTGGGGTAAGTGCCAGGTAACATGATGGCAACTGGCACCTACCCTTTCTTGTCTGGGCAGATATACTTCCGTGACACAGAGAGGCAAGTGCCAGGTAACCGAATCGGTCAAACCTTGTTTGCGCCCTGGAAACCCCTTTAAAGGGGTTCTCCAGTGGAAAAACTTTTTTATTTTTTCCAAATCAACTGGTGCTAGAAAGTTAAACAGATTTGTAAATGACTTCTATTAAAAAAAATCTTAACCCTTCCAGTATTTATCAGCTGCTGTATACCACAGAGGAAGTTGAGTTGTTCTTTTCAGTCTGACCATAGTGCTCTTTGCTGACACCTCTGTCCATGTCAGGAACTGCCCAGAGCAGGATAGGTTTGCTATGGGCATTTGCTCCTACTCTGGACAGTTCCTTACATGGACAGAGTTGTCAGCAGAGAACACTGTAGTCAGTACTGGAAGGATTAAGAATAGAAGTAATTTATAAATCTGTTTAACTTTCTGGAGCCAGTTAATAAAAAAGAATAAAAAAAAAGTTAACCACCGGAGTACCCCTTTTAAAACCACTGACGTGTGAAGGCAATAGAAGTTTTGACAATGGCACCTGTGAATGGGTGGGATGCATGCATAAAATCCTAAAGTTTATCTTATTGACTTTGACAAGGACTTAACTCGTACCTGTCGTAGTACAAAAAAAAAAGTGATATGTTACTCAGTACTTAATCCTGATAATGTTTGTGTGTCTAGGACCTATATATCCCCAACAAATAGCATTTATATGTTGCTCACTTGCTTTGTGTTTTTGCCTTGTGGAGGGGGCTTGTCCATCTCTCTCCCTCACTGTGGTGACTCATCTGCTCTGTGTCTGGGAGCAGCCTGGCAGTCTGCAGATTACTGCACAGTAGTTTTTATGCATACATTTTCTATCTGTTCCTAGTAAAGCTGGATGCTAATCAGCTGTCACTGTGTGTGTCATTCAGCTTTCATAGACTACTGAATGTCTGATCAGCTTCATTGTCATTTAGGAGTCAGAGAAAGCTTTGGCTGTTTAAGCATGCTGGGAGTTGTAGTTTTGCATTGCAACAGCTGGATCTGCAGTGTTTATAAAGCACTGTGTCAGTGTTGCCTCTAGCTGTTGCAAAACTACAACTCCCAGCATGCCCGCACATTCTTTGTAGTTTTGCAAGAGCTGAAGGCACACACCTGGAGAATACACAGCTCTAAAACAGAGTTTTACAAAGATTGTACCATCATGGGAGTTGTAGTTTAGGAACAGCTGAAGGTTGTAGTGGTGCAATGGTGATCTCCTATACTGGATACCACTTTATGGCCGGTATCCCATATGCTGCAAAATACAGAGTAGTCTTTCAGCATAAAGATTGATGACCCCTAGTGGCGGCTATTTTCATTTTTGATTTTTTTTTTTTTTTTTTTGTTAAATTGACTTTTTTTTTTTTAATTAATATTTAAAAAAGTGATCTTATCAGTAGTACTACAAAATATAAAAAGTTTTTCATAATGACAGTGCCTCTTTAATTGTTCTGGTTGGATGACTGGAGCAGGTCTTTTAGGATATTCCCGATATAGTGGTTAGTACCTACCAAAAGTGATCCAACTGGTGGTGAACTAGCGATAGGTTGATGGGTGCCAATGGCTCAGTGAATTGCATCGAAGCAAAGGCTAGTCCAGTGTGTCCTAACCAGGATGTCTCCAGCTGTTGCAAAACTACAATTCCCAGCATGCCCGTACAGCAGGGATCATATGGATTACTGGGGGTGTGTGTGCATTACTAACCTGGGGAATAGATGGCATTATGGGAAGAAGATATTAATATAAATTCTGCTGCTGTATACTGGGATATCTTCCTGGCATGTCTATTTACAAATTTTTACTTTTGTCTGGGACTCAAAAGCATAGCAGATCACGCTTCTGAGTCCCAGACAAAGTTATACATTTTGGTAGGGCTGGGCGGTATGGTCAAATATGTGTATTGCTGTATTTTTAAACCTATGGCGGTTCCATGGTATATAATGTTATCCCCCCCCCCCCTAAATTAATTAATAGCCCAGTGCTGCGCTGTCCCCATCGGGGTACTACTCGCGTTACCCGCAAGTGCTGCCCTCCTCGTCCCCCTGATTGTTACGGCCGCCGGTGCTGACACTCTATAGCTGTATCCCTATGCCCAGGCTGCAAAAGGTAAACAAAAATAAACTTTAACGCATGTTCCTACATTGGCCTTACGCTCTTCCTGGGAATGGAACGTCGGAGAGCCGTCAGTCTATCACCGGCCGCAGCGATGTTCCGCCTCGGCCGGTGATAGGCTGAGCCCACTGTCATGTGAGAAGCCGGCTTCTTACATAACAGTGCGCTCAAACCTATCCACAGCTGAAGCGGAACATCGCTGCGGCCGGTGATAGGCTGACGGCTCTCCGACGTTCCATTCCCAGGAAGCTGGTCCAGACCGACAGGGAAGGTGAGTTAAAGTTAATTTTGTATACAGTATAGAGCAGTGGTCTTCAACCTGCGGACCTCCAGATGTTGCAAAACTACAACTCCCAGCATGCTGGGTGTTGTAGTTTTGCAACATCTGGAGGTTGAAGACCATTGGTATAGAGTGTCAGCACCAGCGGCCGCAACAAACAGGAGGACAAGGAGGGCAGCGCTTGCAGGTGACATATGTGAGTAGTACCCCGATGGGGACAGCGCAGCGATGGGCTAATAATTGGGGGGACAGAACAGCGCTCGCGGGTCACATATGATTAGTTCCCTGATGGGGAAGCGCTGGGCTGATAATTAATTCATTACCGAGGGGGAGGGCCCAAACCGGTATTGCGGTAAGGGTTAAAATTCATATCATGCAGCACTAAAATTTCGGTATTCGGTATGAACCGGTATACTGCCCAGCCCTACATTTTGGATCTAGATGGAATGTAGTCACCATAAGGATACATTTACACATGCGTATTTTGCTGCTGATTTTCCTCCCCATTGAAGTTAATGAGCAGGAAAAATAGCATCAAAAGGCCCATGTGAAGGTACTGTTAGACTGTGCTTGGCACCTTAAAGTCAATGGAACCCATTACGATACACATCGGCAATCCCTTTTCACAGGGTGCCGATGTATACCTGCGAAGTGTGCACAAAACATGGTGTGAACAGACCCTAAATTGTCCAAGACAATGGTTTCAGTTAGTTGTAAATGATGATTTCGGTATCTTATGGGTATAAGGTTATTGTTACAAGAGTTGTAGAATCATGGCTTTTGTAGCCATCTTTAGAATGACGACTGGGCTCCCATACTAATCTCCTCACATGTAGAGTCCTATAGGTCTATTTTTTGTCCCCACCTCTCAGCCCCTATCATGTTTATGTAGATAGTTTGTCATTGTCCCCTTGATGTACATGCCATAGCAGTCAGCTTTAGTCTCGGCCGCACCCTTTCTTTTCAGCCACCATGTCTGAGAGTGTGAGTGGCGATAGAGAGGATTTCATTAATCCTAATTTTCCTGACCCCATCCGGCCTCCTCGGCTCTATTACCTGTGTGAAAGCGTACACCTCTGCCGCTGACTGATCTTCACAAAGGCGCTGTTTGTTTGTTTGTGGTTGTTTTTCGTGCCTGAACAAGGAACACAGAAGCTTCTCGAGACCATTAGGCATAAGGCATGAAGACCATACAATGCTGGATGTCTTGATCTTTGACCTTTCACGTGAACCCTCTGGGACACTTTGACATCCGAAATCTCTCCTCTTCATGGATACTTGAGTATGTCATTCATTTGCTACCACTGGGTGACAAAGACTAGAGAAAGGTGATAATGCCACCTTGCCCCACCCAGTCTGCCTTTTTACTACCCTCAGATGTCATCTGATTCTTAGTAACCTTATATCCCGGGGTATCAATGTTATGACTACATTATTGCTCTCCCACCGCACGTCGCTGCGGAGTGCCACCTCTGAGCATGGCCTTGTCTCTAAGTGTCAATGTCTCACACATTATCCTTGTCTTGCTGCTGTTATGCTTGAAGTATCCTGTACTTATCCATTCCATGACTACAAGGAGTGTAGGCCCTTTTAAGATAATGGCAATTTTGAGCTTCTTGGAATGGTGCACTGTTAATCTAAACAGTACAATATTACAAAAAACAGAGCAGTGCCACAGTTGTCCATAGGCTGTGTCTGGCATTGCAGCTCAAGTGGTAATTATCCTAATATGCTGTTATAAATTGGGAGTTTATAAATTGACTTTACACCAGCATTAAAGAAGATATCCAGTGGGAAAAAAACGTATCTCCTATCTGCAGGACCCCCGACGGTTTCCCCTACGGGGCCCCGGCTCTGCTTCACTAAAGCACGTCTCGTACCCAGCACAACCCCCCCCCCCCCCCCCCCCCTTTCATTTATCTCTATGGGACAAGCGTGTCTCCACCTCTCCCATAGAAATGAATGGAGGGGGTGTGTCTCAAACAGCTTATGTGCTGGGTGCGAAATGTCATTACAGCAGCAGAGCCAGAGCCCCATATGGGAAATTGGGTGGGGTCCCAGCAGTAAGATCGCCCTGTGATCGACTACTTATTCCCTCTCCTGCGGATAGGGGATATGTTTTTTTTCCCACTGAATATCTTCTATAAGTAATCTAAGGGCGCATTCACGTGAAAAAATGGTTTTCAATGGGATTCTTCTGCACAGGGCACACTGTAGAATTATACATTGGATAAACATATACATCGAATATACATTGCTGTTAATGGTGACGGCACATGTCCTGGTGCCAACTTAATCAGGCAGCATTATTGTGCACTGAATGTCCTGCAGGAATTTCTCCAGGTGGACATTCCGTAGTGTGAATGCGCCATTATACTACAAAGTTATCATTTTTAAAAATATATAGAGGCATGGTTTATGAACTAGACTTCCAGTTGTTGCAAAACTACAACTCCCAGCATGCCCGGACAGCTGTTGGCTGTCTGAGCGTGATGCGAGTTGTAGTTTTGCAACAGCTGGAGGCACGCCGGATTGGAAACACTGCACTTCAGCATTGTTTCTCCTAACATGTTGCTCTCCAAGACAAGAATTCCCATGCTTTTGTAGGCTTTAACAATAGCTATGATTCTGTGTTCACTAAAGGTTACATTACATCTGGACACGAGAGTGACAAGTAACACTGCAAGAACTAAGTCTTGACTGGCAAAAATTGTAAGAATGGATTATTTCCATGACTTTAATACATAATGTAGACTCTCTAGCCGTTGCAAAACTACAATTACCATCATGCTCTGAGGGCCAAATGGATGTTGTAGTTTTGTAACAGCTAGAGAGTCACAGGTTTGGGGACCCTGCATCTATGTGCAAGATGTTATGTTGGTGCAATGATGGTGTTGTCTGCTATCCCCCAAAAAAAGTCAGTGGAAACCATAAAAAATATGCAAAATAGTCTAATTTATGGAAGACTTTAAAATCATAGTTAGGGGATGGCTGTCGGGGCATGGTGAGAGTTGTAGTTTTGCTAGATCTGGAGGTCCATAGTTTGTAGCCCAATGTTGTAATACCTTAAAAAGTATCTGTCACCATATAAACTTTTCTAAACTAACTCAGGCTATGTTCCCCAACTACTCCTAACATTCCTCCTACCCATAAAAAATGTTTTAGGAGCTTTCAAAAGCTCTGTATAATGCCTTGCTCACATACTTACCTAGCCCCTGTCCCCCACAGATCCCGTTTATCTCTGTCTGAACCTTATGTGAGAAGGTGAAAGGTATCGTGGTGGATGGGCGATATGTGCCACCAATGCTCCTGGCCTTGGTGAAGTAAGAGCCGGTATTTATTCAGTGTCTGTGCTGCGATGCTGACACTATGGCCGTAGTATGGCTGGAAGGCCAATCCGGGACGGCTCTTACTGGGAATAGTCAATTGCAGGGTGGGGGTCATTCCCCACAATCCAGGCCACTTTTTGTTGACCTTAAAGGCAACCTGTTTCATAAGCTGAGGGGAATTTGCTAGTTACAGCTCACACTGCCAGTGAGAGCTGAAGGTGGAGTTCTTCCTTAAATTTGCTCCAAGTTTAGAAGCTGGTGAGCAGCCTGCCTGGAGGCCTGGAAAAGACTTGCTTGATGCCACATGGCATGGACTCAAATGTGAACAAACACCTAAGGAATACAGGTGGACTTTTGTTACATTTTCCTTTGTTCTGCATTTAAAGACTGTTTGCTGTGTGCCAAGTGTGAATAAAACACTGAACTTTGATTTGAAAAATACTGTTTCCTTGCCTCTATACTGCAACCGCACCTATCTGCAAGAGCGAGTCATCACACTTAATATAATTCTTTGATTCTTCCTGTTTTCGAGAGACGAGCGCTTGGTGCAGGATCTCCCGAATCTGCCAATCATTGGCAAAGATGGAACACCGCTGAGGCCAATCATTGGCCTCAGCGGTGTTCCATCTTTGCCACTGATTGGCTGAATCGGGAGATCCTGCACTGAGCACTCTTCTCCAAAGCAGAAAGAAGAGAGTAGATCGGTGACCAGATGAAGGCAAAGTGGAACTGCAGGGGATGGGAGCTAGGTAAGAATGCCTTTTTTTCTTCTATCAAATCATGTAGTACTAAACCAGGTGTCTTGTTGCCACTTTAAATGGCTAATGTTGTTTTAAACAACTTCCCTTTATTTTCTATCCTATATCATTTTTAACATCTTTGTTAATAACTTAATTTACCAAAATGACTCTTTACCCTAGAAAAAAAGGTCTTATCTAAAGGCTTGTCAACTGTCTCCCTTCCCTGCAATCTGAGCCTGTCTTCCTCCCTCAGAGGGTACACACTGTGCCTAAAAGTTAAATCAGGGCTTCCATGTTATCTGACCACCCATATAGCTCTGGGAAACTGAACACAATCTCCTCCCCTTCTCCCTTTAGGTTGTTATAATTGGTATTATCATGAGCAACAGTTCACTGTTTTAGACCAGGGCTGTTTTTTGTGATGTAGCCTTTTCCTTGCTATGACCCTGTTACTGTCATCTTTCAGCTCACATAGCACATTGCAAACCTAGTGCATCAATACCCCCCTTCCCCAAAATGCTATCAATAGAAGTGTATTGTAGATCATCTCCCAGCAGAGTGACACCCTGTTCAGTCCAGTGTAATGACCTAGTAGGTGCTGTCCTGTGATTGGCCAGAGAAGTAAGGGAAAGGAAGTCTAGGGGTAGATAATGTGGCAAACAACCCAGGTCTGCTCCTGACTCATGAAATTAGGAGACTAAAAAAAAAAACTGTACACCATGGAGAGGTCTGCGGGGTGCTCAATATCTGCAGTGAGACCACTAAAATCACCTTGCTACCAAACCATGCAGGTTTTCAAAATTCTTTTGAAATTGCTGGTACTCTAAGGGTGCGTTCACACTGAGTAATTGAAGAGGAATTTACTCGAGTTCTCCGCTTAGAAATAATTAACATCTGCTTTGCCATCGACTTCAATGTATTTTACTCTGCACTGTTCACACTGCGTAAATTCCGCTCGCGGAATTATGTTCCGCCAGAAGAAAGAACATACTCATTCTTCTTGCGGAATACGCGAGCAGAAGTCCATTGAAGTCAATGGTAAAAATGTTTCCACTTGAAAAAGTTTCTGCACAAAAATTCCGCACGAAAAAATTAATAAATAAAAAGGGGAAAATTCCAGTTGGTAGTGGTAGTCCAGTAAAAAAAAAAAAGTTTCCTCCTATATTCCACTTGGAAAATCTACACGGAATTCCATGTTAATTCTGCGCGATTTTCGCACGAAAAAATAAAAAATTTATTCTGCAGCGGAATTTTTACATGAGGATTCCCCTCCTATTTCTCAGTGTCAACGCACCCTTTGGCCTCTCCTCATTGAACAATCCTTACTTGTTACAAGTGTCCATTGACTATGAACTGATCACAAAGCGTCCTCATGTTCGGGACCCCCAGATATCAGCTGGTCAATTTACTTTATAGCGCCAATTACAGGGAAAATGAAGCATTACACAGCGCCTATTCCTATTAATTGTTTGTCTGTGTAATGCAGGACAAGATGGGTTCTCCAGAGACTCTTTAATACCTCTCTCCACTGTGCACAAGAGATGAAGATCCTAAATGGAAGACCTTCCATATAGTAAGTAAATGATAGATTTTATATATATATATATATATATATATATATATATATATATATATATAGCTTTTGTTTTCTACAGGACTTTTGGATAAATTCTCAATCCCCCTGGAAAGTTTTGGTTTTCAATCTTATTTTCTGTGATGATGAAATCCGTAGATTGAAAACATTTCAGACCATGAATGTTCCTCCAAGGATAGAGGAGCCAAGTCCTAGCAAACATTCAGTACTTGGAGGCCTGGTTGGGGTTGGTGAAGCTCCCAGTCTGCATTCCAACCGGGATCCAACACTGGGAGAAAAACATTAGATGTGATTGATATGAAGAGGAAAAGTACAAAACACCAAGAGACAAGAACACAAGTGTCATGTGCATCCTTTTATAGCTGCTTTTGTCTTTCTGCACTATTCCCTACATCAATGTTTCCCAACCAGGGTGCCTCCAGCTGTTGCAAAACTACAACTCCCAGCATGCCTGGACAGCCTTCGGCTGTCCAGGCATGCTGGGAGTTGTAGTTTTGCAACAGCTGGAGGCACCCTGGTTGGGAAACACTGCCCTACTTACATGGAGTTTTCCTGACACTGAGGGGTCATGTAGGCATGTGTGCTGTGTGCTGTGGGCATGTTTTAATTTCACATACACGGTCGGATTTTATAATACTAATTTAATCAACATAAAACTAGACAAGACAGGCAGAAATTGTGCTTTATGTTATAAATTTGGCACATCTTCCTAGATATTTTAAACTTTCTTTTTTTTTTCTCTTGTGCCACCTAGTGGCTGACTTACATTCCACTGATACAGTGATCCCTCAACCTACAATGGCCTCAACATACAATAGTTTCAACATACAATGGTGTTTTTTTGGACCATTGTAAGTTGAAACCAGACTCAACATACAATGCTACGGACAGTCCAGATCTGTGCAACGTGTCAATGGCCGGAAGAACTGACCAATCAGAATGGGCAATTTACTGGTAAAACACCTGTATTACTGAAGCGTATGCACTGACTGGTGTCTGGTAGTGCCCCCTATAGTACAGGGAGGTATTACATGTTCTGTACTCTTTACCTGTGCCAGGGTTAGCTTCTCCTTTGGACACCAGGTGAGGACGGCTTCATTTAACTTTTTTAGGACATTGTGTATACTGTACAGGACACTGAAGAAGCTCCTGTCCTCTACATAGACCAGTGTTTGCCCAAACAGGGTGCCCCCAGCTGTTGCAAAACTACAACTCCCAGCATGCCCGGACAGCCTTTGGCTGTCCGGGCATGCTGGGAGTTGTAGTTTTGCAACAGCTGGAGGCTCCCTGCTTGGGAAACACTGACATAGACCGTGATTACAGCTCCCAGCAGATGTTTCTTTCTTTATATGTAAGGATTTGCTTTATCTATATTAGTTATCTACTTATTTTTCTTTACTCCTCACTTTTTCCTATTTTTGGATGACATTTTGGTGGCTTCAGAACCAATTACCAGGTTTCCATATAGTTCTGGTCTCAACATACAATGGTTTCAACATACAATGGTCATCCTGGAACCAATTAATATTGTAACTTGAGGGACCACTGTATTTTTGTGCCAAAATAACAGCACACACCATAAAAAGGGAACCTGTCATCAGTATGACCCACACTATATTGTTCTCCAGGCTTGTAATGCAGGTGACACTGATGACGATGATACTAATACCGGTCTCCTCTATAGAAGGAGTGAGGCTGCAGTATTGTGCAATACAAAACTATTAGGCCGAGTGGTATTCTGCTTTGAAATTCCCATGCAGCAGAATCCCATTGGTGTCGATGGGATTGCGCTGCGCAGTACGCATCATGGAATTTCAGCTGCGGACGTTCCGCCGTTAAAATTCTGCCGCCGAAATAATGGTCTTGCTCATTGTTTTTCGGCACAATCCATCTGAAATACATTGCCATCTATGGGAATGATAATGTGCGCACAGTCTTAGGCTGGGTTCACATCACGTTTTTGCAATTCAGTTCCCGTATCAGGTTTTTGATAAAAAAAACGGATTCCTCAAAACCGGACTAAACTGTATCAAAACGTGTGTACAAATTTTAATTCGTATACGGTTTGAAAAATGATGTCCGGTTGCATCCGTTTTTTTTTAAGAAAAAAAAAAGTATACATTTTTAACTTTTCACTCCATTATGAATAAAGTTTCACTTGTTTTATTGAAATTCCAAGAAAACTGTTCAAAGTCAAAAACCGCACATACGGTTTTCTATGGTTCCCATTGACTTCCATGTAAAAAAAAAAAAACGTATACGTTTCAATACGGTTTTTCACCTGGACCAAAAACCGTGGTAGGCTACGGTTTTGGGTACGGGGAAAAAAAACTGACAAAACCGTACGGTATGCAAAACGGACACAACCGGATGCATCTTTTGGCATACAGTTTTCAATGGAGAGTCAATGCATACGGTTTTCAATACGGTTCCGTACGGTTTTTCAAATCGATTTGCACATTTGCATGTATTGCAAAAACGTGGTGTGAACCCAGCCTTATCACTGACTCATTCAGTCGGCGATGGCTACACTCTGAACCTCTATGTGGAATTTTTCCAGACAGAGATTCTGCAGTGTGAACCTATCCCTAGCATTAACTATTAGCACTAAAGCTCAATCTCAGTAAAGCCTCCAACCAATGACATGACATCATTCTTTCCAGTAAGGGTTTGTTCACACTACGTAATTCCACAAGCGGAATTACACACTGTGAACATAAACAGTGTGAATGGGCATTCACTGAGACCCCTTCACACTGAGGAATTTCAGCGGCGGACAATCCGTGAGCACTGCATAGCCGTCAATGGTGACGGCGTAGTGCTGCGTGGTCCTCCCGCCATAGTGTTTCAGCGGGAGCCGCCAGAATGGAACCTCCGCTCGTGGAATTCTGCGAGCAGAGATTCCGCAGTGTGAACGTACCCGTAATAGTCCCATACAACAGTGTTTCCCAACACAGGAAACCTCCAGCTGTTGCAAAACTACAACTCCCAGCATGCCCGAACAGCCTTTGACTGTCTAGGAATGCTGGGAGTTGTAATTTTGCAACATCGGGAGGTTTGGTTTGGAGATCACTGTACTGTACTTTACTATGATATATTGTAAGGTCTCAAAAAAAAGTACATCCCCTACTGCTGGACAGATCTGGTACTACAACCTCCATCAGAAGGATAGTTGGTGGTAGTAAGATTGAGTTGTTTTATGGGACACTGTTTATAGGAGACTGGTGGTAAGACCCATAGAAGATTAGAAGAAGGAATGCATTTAAGTATATAGAACCCCAATGTGTATTTCATGATTGTTTAACACATTTGGGATAAATGGAATCAAAGCAATGCTTCTTGAGTGACAGATGCTTTGCATGTGTTATTTGTCTCATGACCCTCCTGTACAAGATATGACTAAGCTCAGATCACCACCTAGAGGTGATTCTCAGGTGCTGCAGCCAAGCGCACCGTTCTGGCCCCATTGTCCAATCTTATACCTGCTGTCACATTTAGAATATTCCTAAAGTTATAGGATGTTATTCCAATGTAAAAGCCACCAGCAGTCTTCAACATTTGTTTAAAACTACAACTCTCAGCATTGCCTGACACTGTCCTGAAAACTTCCAACCAGTGTCCAGATCTTTATGCTGTTTATAATTCGTAATAAATGGAAAGAAGTAGAATTCATAAAGGGGTACTCCGGTGGAAAACAATTTTATTTTTAAATCAACTGGTGCCAGAAAGTTATACAGATTTGTAAATTACTTCTATGAGAAAATCTCAATCCTTCCAGTACTTATCAGCTGCTGTATGCTCCAGCAGAAGTTTTGTAGTTCTTCTCTGATGATGATGAGGGAGAGGGATGAGGGAGAACATGAATATTCATAAGCCGGGCGGTGCTGCGGGCCAGGCAGCGGTTACATCACAGTGCCAGATGAAGGCAGTAACCCCGCCCGTGCCAGTTAACAGCTAATTTGCATATCAAGAAGAAAGATAACGGGCAAAGGGCATGGCGGATCCGGGCATGGTATGCATCAAACTGATCAGCATTCCCTGCACTACCAGCCAGTACTGCTGGTTAGTGCGGGGGGAGCAAGCTGACAGTTTTCCTATAAAGGGGTTGTCCGAGACTTTAAAGGAGAAGTAACATGCATAAAAACGTATCCCCTATGCGCAGCAGGGCCGCTTCTTCCTGTAGGCAAAATAGGCAGCTGCCTAGAGCGCCCTCTTGATGGGGGGCGCCACTCTGCACGCTGCAAGATGGGGTCACGGTCTAGCCAGCACCACCATGTCACCTAAGTAGTAAGGTAATCACATGACGAGGAGGTTTGTTACAGTGTCACCCCAGTAGTAAGGTGATTAAATGAAGAGGGGGTTTGTTACAGTGTGTCACCTCAGTAGTAAGGCAATTACATGACAAGGAGGTTTGTTAGTGTGTCACCCCAGTAGTAAGGAGATTACATGAGGAGGAGGTTTGTTACAGTGTGTCACCCCAGTAGTAAGGAGATTACATGAGGAGGAGGTTTGTTACAGTGTGTCACCCCAGTAGTAAGGTTATTATATGAGGAGGAGGTTTGTTACAGTGTGTCACCCCAGTAGTAAGGAGATTACATGATGAGGAGGTTTGTTACAGTGTGTCACCCCAGTAGTAAGGAGATTACATGTGGAGGAGGTTTGTTACAGTGTGTCACCCCAGTAGTAAGGAGATTACATGAGGAGGAGGTTTGTTACAGTGTGTCACCCCAGTAGTAAGGAGATTACATGAGGAGGAGGTTTGTTACAGTGTGTCATCCCAGTAGTAAGGCGATTACATGAGGAGGAGGTTTGTTACAGTGTGTCACCCCAGTAGTAAGGAGATTACATGAGGAGGAGGTTTGTTACAGTGTATCACCCCAGTAGTAAGGAGATTACATGAGGAGGTTTGTTACAGTGTGTCATCCCAGTAGTAAGGAGATTACATGAGGAGGAGGTTTGTTACAGTGTATCACCCCAGTAGTAAGGAGATTACATGAGGAGGTTTGTTACAGTGTGTCACCCCAGTAGTAAGGCGATTACATGAGGAGGAGGTTTGTTACAGTGTGTCACCCCAGTAGTAAGGAGATTACATGAGGAGGAGGTTTGTTACAGTGTATCACCCCAGTAGTAAGGAGATTACATGAGGAGGTTTGTTACAGTGTGTCATCCCAGTAGTAAGGAGATTACATGAGGAGGAGGTTTGTTACAGTGTATCACCCCAGTAGTAAGGAGATTACATGAGGAGGTTTGTTACAGTGTGTCACCCCAGTAGTAAGGAGATTACATGATGAGGAGGTTTGTTACAGTGTGTCACCCCAGTAGTAAGGTGTCAAAAGGGCGGAGTGAAGGGGCAGCAAAATTAGGTTTCATCTAGGGTGGCAAAAATCCTTGCACCAGCCCTGATCCGCAGGATGGGAGTTGTAGTCTTGCAACAGCTGGAGGCACACTGTTTTGGAAAACACTGGGTTTTAGTCACACGATTTGTGAGAAGAGTCTGTGGAGTTAAGAATTTTTTTTGTTTGTTTGTTTGTTTTTTGTTTTCTTTTGCCTTCTTTTGCCTTCATCTCAATGAAAACTGCTACTGATACTTTACTTTGACATTTCTCAACCGTTAAATTTTCCGCCTCTCTAGTGTCCATGGATCATTGGTCCCCGATGGTCTTTTTTTTCCGTACATCCATGTGACCAATGCAGCCAATCACTGATCTCAGCAGATGTGTGTTTGTATATCACTGCTAAGGCCAGAAATTGTCTACAGCAGCCATAATATGTATGCACAGCAGGCTGCCAGGGAGCACTAGCATAGGCACTATGCTTACACAGCGGAATTTGCGAGCAGAATCCGGCAGAAAATTTCCGCTTTGAAATGCAGTTGAGGTAGAGTCCCAATATTTTTAATGGGATTATTCTGCATTATGCACAAAGGTGGATTTTCTGCAGTGGAAACACATGCCGTGGAAATTTTTTCTGTCAATTGTTTCTGTGGAATCCATTGGGAAAATGCATTGGCGCATTTCTGAGTTATTCTAGTGCTGGCATGTTCTGCCGGCATCTGCTGTTTGCGTAATGTCCGTCTGGAAATTTTCCAGGTGGACATTTTCGCATGTGAACATAGCTTAAGGGCACATGCACACTAAGGATTTTCTGCTCAGAATTACTTCTGAGCGGAAACCTTTTGCAGCAGAATCCCATTGATCTTAATAGTATTCTGTTGTTCCGTGCACACTACAGAAGTTCCATAGCAGAAATTCCAATGCGGTTCGGTCTCTGCCGAAAGAATAAACATCTTTATTCCTTCAGCGGAATTTTGCACTGAAAAGCCCATGTGAATTGCAGGGGTTAATTTCCGCTGTAAATTCTGTGCAAAAATAACCCGGATTCCGGACGCCGATGATTCGTTGACGGAATTAGCTGAGGAAATTCCTTGCTGAATTTCTGTTGTGTGCATGCGCCCCTTTTGTATGAAATTTCCTGCTGCAACTTTGAAGAGGAACTCCGGTATTTAAAGTGTATCTGTCAGATCCCACAAAGAAAAAAAAATATGTTACTCAGTACCTAATCCTGACCATGTACATCTAATTTTTATCAGTCTGTCACCTACATTTATTATAAAAATGCTTCTTTTCATTATCAGTGTTAGAAATCCTCTCAGGGAAAGGGGGCGTGTCCCTCCCGTGTGGTGGTGGGAGGTGATTGGTGTGTGGTTGAAGGGGGGCATGTCCTTCCCTTGTGGTGGTGGGAGGTGATTGGTGTGTGGTTGAAGGGGGTGTGTCCTTCCCTTGTGGTGGTGGGAGGTGATTGGTGTGTGGTTGAAGGGGGTGTGTCCTTCCCTTGTGGTGATGGGAGGTGATTGGTGTGTGGTTGAATGGGGCGTGTCCTTCCCTTGTGGTGGGAGGTGATTGGTGTGTGGTTGAAGGGGGCATGTCCTTCCCTTGTGGTGGTGGGAGGTGATTGGTGTGTGGTTGAAGGGGGCGTGTCCTTCCCTTGTGGTGGTGGGAGGTGATTGGTGTGTGGTTGAAGGGGGTGTGTCCTTCCCTTGTGGTGGTGGGAGGTGATTGGTGTGTGGTTGAATGGGGCATGTCCTTCCCTTGTGGTGGTGGTGAGGTGATTGGTGTGTGGTGGGAGGGTTTGTCTTTCCCTTGTGGTGGTGGGAGGTGATTGGTGGGAGGGCGTGTCCTTCCCTTGTGGTGGTGGGAGGTGATTGGTGTGTGGTTGAAGGGGGCATGTCCTTCCCTTGTGGTGGAGGGAGGTGATTGGTGTGTGGTGGGAGGGCGTGTCTTTCCCTTGTGGTGGTGGGAGGGCGTGTCTTTCCCTTGTGGTGGTGGGAGGTGATTGGTGTGTGGTGGGAGGGCGCGTCCTTCCCTTGTGGTGTTGGGAGGTGATTGGTGTGTGGTTGAAGGGGGTGTGTCCTTCCCTTGTGATAATGGGAGGTGATTGGTGTGTGGTTGAATGGGGTGTGTCCTTCCCTTGTGGTGGTGGTGGAAGGTGATTGGTGTGTGATGGGAAGGCGTGTCTTTCCCTTGTGGTGGTGGGAGGTGATGGGTGGGAGGGCGTGTCCTTCCCTTGTGGTGGTGGGAGGTGATTGGTGTGTGGTGGGAGGGCGTGTCCTTCCCTTGTGGTGTTGGGAGGTGGTTGAAGGGGGCGTGTCCTTCCCTTGTGGTAGTGGGAGGTGATTGGTGCACCTGCTCATGCAGCCTTATCCATGAGTCATCTCTTGTCCAAGCCCGATGCTTCTGCAGGACTGATTAGTGTCCCAGTAGGTATGAGGACTCCTAGTGGTGGGATTTTCAGGAGCCGTTTTCTTTATTCATTTTTACAAAAATTTTCAAACAACCATATTACAAAAGGTCTTTGATTTTCATCAGTAACAACATATAAAAAGTTTTTGGATCTGACAGTGCCCACTTAACAATATATCCCTTATCCACAGTATAGAGGATAAGTGTTTGATCGCTGGGACCCCTCAAGATCTCCTGCCCTTCGCCCAGGCTCTCCCCATGCACACTCCTCCTCCATGCATCTCTGTAGGAGAGCAGGAGATACATGAGCTCTGTCTCTCCCATGGAGATGCATGGAAGTGGCGTCGTATAGGGAGAGTCGTGGGGAAAGGTCAGGAGATCACAGGGGCCCAGCGATCAGACACTTGTCCTCTATCTTGTGGATAGGGGATAAGTTGTTAAGTACCAAAGTTCCCCTTTAATTGTTCAATTCTCAGATATCTCCTTGAAATCGACTTTTAGGCTCTAAAAATGGGAATGGGACCACACAGTTCCATTGTTAGTTCTCAAGGTTGTTACCACAGTGGCCACTAGAGGGCAACAGCATCTATGGGTTGGGGACCAGCAACTGCTGCGGCTGACCGTGAGGAAGTTTCTCATTCCATGTTCTCTGAAATGTTTCCAGATGTTAGTCATCATTTGTCCATAAATTATACAAATCATAGGGAGAGATGAGCATTTTCCATGCAGTTATTGCATTCCTGTACAGTCATGCACTTCTAAGGATGGATGGCCATGTCACTGACTATAACCTTTCTCTGGTTCAGCTGTATGTCATCGGTGGCCGCAATGACCACCGCCAGGGAAAGTAGCCGATTCGTTTGCCAGATTAGGCCCCTGGAAGTGCCAAACACGAGACATGTTCCTTTTGGCTGCGCGTCTGTGGAAACTATTCAAGAAAATAATCCCTCAAGAAATCTATTAGCCTCAAGTACAATAACATGTGAAGTGTTCGCCGTCCCCTATGACATTATTTTTCCTGTAGGGCCCCAAATGTCCTGTACATTTAGGGTCTACCCAGCAAAAATAAAAACGAGCCCCCCCCCCCCTTAAACAGAGGGGGCTGCATGCCTGTTTCCCATTGCCTCATGGTAGGAAGGGGGGTGAATTCACACCTTGCAGTGCTTCTGTATAGTGTCAGTACGCTCATAGAAACGCGGGACTTGACCATCTGGGGTCCCCCTCTTTACTGGTCCCATAACAGCTGCTTTTGTAGACCCTACTCAGACACTACAGTAGTGTTTTCCATCCAGTGTGCCTCCAGCTGTTGCAAAACTTCAACTCCAGGCATGCCCGGACAGCCTTTGGCTGTCCGGGCATGCTGGGAGTTGTAGTTTTGCAACAGCTGGAGGCACGCCGTATTGGAAACCCTGCACTACAGCATTGTTCCTCCTAACCTGTGGCTCTCCAAGACACCAATTCCAATGCTTTCATAGGCTTTAGCATAGTGTTCACTATGGGATCCCCCATAGACTGGTTTTACAACATTATGGGAGTTGTTGTTTTGCTACAGTTGTTTGTACAACAGTATCTGGGATATTGGGTTTCCTCTGAATTTTGGCAACAAAGAAATTCCCTGCAGAATTTTGGTTTCCTAGAAATCCTATTCCATAATTTCCATTGAAATATAGGATATAATTACCATAAACAGCATAGGAAGTGTTTCCCTTTGGAAAGTTATTGCAGTATGTCTATTACTCATTGTCAGTGCTGGGATAGTGTTACAATGAGATGGATGTCCACTGGTGTGAATGTAACAGCAATTACCGTCATAGTAATATGGTACCTACAAGTATTTATTGTTTTAAAGGGGTACTTAAAAACAACAATAACATGCAAAATAAAAGACTTACTTAAAAGGGGTACTCCCATTTTGTTCAGAACGCTTGGAGCGGGCGGCCGTGATCGTGATGTGATGGCCACGCCCCTTGTGTTGTCATGCCACGCCCCTCCATTCTTGTCTATGGGAGGGGGCATGCTGACCGTCACACCCCCTCCCATAGACATAAGGGAGCCCGGCGTTTGTTTATAACGCTGGTTGCTGCGGGAGAAGAAGTGCTGGGGCCCCCCGCGATCAGACATCTTATTCCCTGTCGTTTGGATAGGGGACAAGATATCTAGCAGTGGAGTACTCCTTTAAAGGGGTACTTCAGAAGAAAAAAAATGTTGAAAATCAACTGGTGGCAGAAAGTTAAACAGATTTGTAAATTACTTCTATTTAAAAATCTTAATCCTCCCAGGACTTATCAGCTGCTGTATGCTCCAGAGGAAGTTGTTTAGTTCTTTCCAGTCTGACCACAGTGCTCTCTGCTGACACCTCTGTCCATGTCAGGAACTGTCCAGAGCAGGAGAGGTTTGCTATGGGGATTTTCTCTTCCTTGGACAGTTCCCAACATGGGCAGAGGTGGCAGCAGAGAGCACTGTTGTAAAACTGGAAAGAACTACACAACTTCCTCTGGAGCATACAGCAGCTAAGTACTAGAAGGATTAAGATTTTTAAATAGAAGTTATTTACAAATCTGTATGATTTCCTGGCACCAGTTGATTTAACAATATTTTTCTCTCCAGAGTACCCCTTTAACAAACATCCTGACATGTCATAGTGATATGTAAGAAAATTTAATTGTTGGGGCTTTGGATACAGAGACAACCACCGATTGGTAATAATAAGAGGCAGAAGCACTCATCCTGACTTTCATTCTGACTCTCTTTGAGAATGGAGTAAGAGGCATACATATTTCTAGAGAGTCTATGAGATTTGCATATATCCATACACTGCATGCTTTCCAGGGTAGTGAGGTGGCCCAGTACAGGAATTGTTACCCCGTACCCTTGCTGTCCTGTCAGGCAGCCTCCCTACAGTGTCCCCTGGGCCCTCCTGCATCTGTTCTGCTGTAATTGTATATTATCCCCTATGTTATGTATATAAGAATGTTGTATCTTTAAGAAAGGTTAACATGTAATCACCAGTTGTCATGTGATTGTTAACCCGGAGGTATCAGTGACCAGGTGACTTAAGGGTGACCAATGGGATCCCACCAGAGTCTCCCCCATAAAAGCCCTGGTAGGAGTCTCTTCTCTCTCTTTGTTCCTGAGTTTTTGCTGAGGTGCAGTCGAGCCTAAGAGTCTGGAGTCATAGGAGCCTCAAGTCAAGTCTGCAGCCACAAGTCTACAAATCTACAAGTAAGATAAAGTCACAGCTTAGTCTGTCAAGTCAAGTCAGTCACTGTCATCTATTGTCAAGTCAACGGGGCCTGCACTAAATTGTCCAAAACCACTGCAAGTCCCAGCAAGCCCTTAAGTCTCTGAAGTCACTGGTCACCTCCGTGTGCCTGGCTACACTGGATAGACTGTACCATTTGTCACTCAGTAAAGCTACCGTTATCCGTAACTTGGCGTCAGAGTCATTATTGCCCCTGTGCCTAGCCCAGGATCCAGCGGTATACCTTCGGGTGGTATTGAGGATAAACCATGCCCTGGCATCACGAATACAAGGGGTTAATTCCATCTACCTTGGATAATTCCATCTGCCCTGCATCACACCTCATACCACAGTAGGTACAGCAGAAAGGATGTGACATGGTGCTCACCTGAACACTTTGCCCTATTGTTTTTAGAGATCATGGTTGTCTCAGCACCAAGACTCCCCACCAATCAAAACCTATAAGATGTCAGAAGTTTGTCAAAATGATAGCTGCCCTTTCAGTTTACAGCATAAATTATTAGAAAAGTGTTTTCTGATTCCCGTGACAAGACTTTGGTGCTCCTTTACATATGTTCACAACACTGATCCTTTCCAAAACCTCAGCTTTTTTTGCCACCACTAGGGGGCCCAATCTGTATATAGTTGCCTATGTCTCCTAATAACCTGATTTAAAGTTATATACAGACTGGACCTTTAGTGTTGGCAATAAGCAACTGAGATTTTTCATAGTATGTATGAAATCCCTGGCACTCACCACCACATTTATTTGCCAGACACTATTCATATTAAATCAAATATTAGAAGCCGGACTAGCAGGATGTAGGTCCACGATAAAGGACCTGCGTCAAACATGCTTGATCTTGGGGGCTACCATTTGTCAGCTGAGGGATTTGTGTTGTGGATTAGAATTACTATGGCCTAGAATATAAGCATAATATATTTGTACCTTTTATTGCTTTTTATAATATTTGAGTACTTCTAGGCACTAGCTAAGAGACAAGTACGGAACTGCATCTTGAAGTATCCCACTGAGTTGTTATACTGTACATATGAACTCCCTACTAAAGAATCAGAAAAGGCATAGTGGTGTGAAACAACAGGCATATATAGAACCATAGAGATGCCCATGGTTCCCAGTTTTGTCAAGACTAAAAAAGGCCTATTGTTTCTATTCATGGCCTTTGGGTGACTTCCCCATTGTCCTTCTTGTCAACACTGCAGTTACCCTGAAGAGAGGATTCCTATAAAGCAGTGGTCTCCAACCTGCGGACCTCCAGATGTTGCAAAACTACAACTCCCAGCATGCCCGGACAGCCAATGGCTGTCCGGGCATGCTGGGAGTTGTAGTTTTGCCATATCTGGAGGTCCGCAGGTTGGAGACCACTGCTATACAGATTCTTACAACTCAATAGCAATAGGGGAAGTAATCTCTTTCCAAGGGCTCTCTAGCACCTTCAAGGGCTGCTTATACTTGCCTAACCTGAGTGGTTTCCATGTTGGTGTCTAATTTTGTCAACCAAGATAAAATGGGTCTATTGTTGCTTTTCATGACCTCGGGCAAATTCCCCATCCCCTTGCTTGGAGAGGGAAGCCTTGCACAGGTTCTTACAACTCAGTGACAAAGGGGATGTCACTTCTTTCCAAGTAAAACAAGAAGGAAGAGCACTCCATAGCGTAAAATCGCCACTGCAGGGTTCAGGTTTAAAATATTGCGAGACCCTTACCGAAGGCGGTTGTGTGAGCTCACACACAACAATGGTCTGCTTGGGTAAGTGGATAAGTCTGGTCTGCAGCCTCCCCGATCTGGAGGTAACACGACAGGAGAAAGGACTTCCATGGAATGGTGGGGGATATCGGCGCTGACCAAGATCGGACACGTCCGGTGAGTAGAAGAATTTTTATTAAAATGCAACGCGTTTAACCGCGCTTGCGCAGCTTCATCAGGCCTGATGAAGCTGCGCAAGCGCGGTGAAACGCGTTGCATTTTGATAAAAATTCTTCTACTCACCGGACGTGTCCGATCTTGGTCAGCGCCGATATCCCCCACCATTCAGTGGAAGTCCTTTCTCCTGTTGTGTTACCTCTTTACCAAGGGCCCCCTAGCATCTGCATGAGCTGCTTATATTAGATTTATACCCATGAAAGATGGCGGTAAAATCATAGAATTATCTAGAGCGGCCAGGTACTGTTGTATTCATCCAGAAAACCCCTTTATCTAGGGGTCATTTCTCACCATAAAAGCTTCTTAATTCTATTTTCGGTTTGCCCTTAAGCTTCTTGTCGTATATAGGGTCCTCTGCCCTCATCATCCCTCTTGTCTGTCAAGTGTAGGATTTCATTCCAATAAAGCCTCCGGCGCATGACATCATCCAGTCGGCTGTAAAGTCACTAGACATAATATAGTCTCTGTTGATCATGACCTCTTACTATGCGATCTGTCAGCAGCTCGGGGTCTCGCAGTGCACAGGGCAGTGATGTGATCGGTTACCTATAGGATAAAGCCCTGGACATGTGTGCGGACCCCCAGCTGCAGGAATGAGTCACAGAGCAAGCAAAGGAGAACACACAGCAACCCCTCACTGGTGGAATGTGTCCCTGTCACCCAGTCATGGCCTTGTCCAGGAGCCCAGGGGACCTGTGGAGAGATGAGGCGAGGCAGCTGCTACACAACATGGCCACAATCTGTTTATCTTCATCTGTCCACTTCCGGCTTTTCGCTGCCAAATTTCCAGTAACTCTCATCCATTCCTTCACAATCCCTAATCTTTTTCCACACTGATATAAGGAAGCTGGGTCGGATAGACGTCAGCGTAGAGGAGTGGTCTGGTCACAGTTTTGTTGTCTCTGTACGGTTATTTAATCTTATATGGGCCCTAGATTAGTGGGCTCAAACTGTGGCCCTCCAGATGTTGAAAAACTTCAACCATCCGGGCATGCTGGGAGTTAGTTTTGCAACATCTGGAGGGTCATAGTTGGAGACCACTGCCCTTGATTATATAATGTTATTATATCAGATAACTATAAGATTAGTCAGCTTGGACCACAGCTGCTTACCCACTCCACCTTCTGGGATATGGATAAAACTGGCCCAACAAAGTACCAGAGGATCCCCCATAGGAGTACTGACTCAATAATAGGCCCAAAGGTCAAGCAGAAGACAACCTCATTTGGAGGTGACATTATAACACAGGAAGGGCATCATGACCCTCAAGCCTATTCCACTCTTCTGCTGCCTAACTAATGTGGAGGACTTCTGCTGCCTAACTAATGTGGGGGACTTCTGCTGCATAACTAATGTGGAGGACTTCTGATGCATAACTAATGTGGAGGACTTCTGCTACCTAACTAATGTGGGGGACTTCTGATGCCTAACTAATGTGGGGGACTTCTGCTGCCTAGCTAATGTGGGGGACTTCTGATGCCTAACTAATGTGGAGGACTTCTGATGCCTAACTAATGTGGAGGACTTCTGATGCCTAACTAATGTGGAGGACTTCTGATGCCTAACTAATGTGGAGGACTTCTGCTGCCTAACTAATGTGGGGGACTTCTGCTGCCTAACTAATGCGGGGGACTTCTGCTGCCTAATTAATGTGGAGGACTTCTGATGCCTAACTAATGTGGAGGACTTCTGATGCCTAACTAATGTGGGGGACTTCTGCTGCCTGCCTAATGTGGGGGACTTCTGATGCCTGCCTAATGTGGGGGACTTCTGCTGCCTAACTAATGTGGGGGACTTCTGCTGCCTAACTAATGTGGGGGACTTCTGCTGCCTAACTAATGTGGGGGACTTCTGCTGCCTAACTAATGTGGAGGACTTCTGATGCCTAACTAATGTGGGGGACTACTAGCTACCTAGCTAATATGGGGACTTACTAGGAAGCTAATAGGGGGGGGCTACCTACTATCTACATAGCTTATTTGGGGTTTTCATACAGGGGACAGCTATCTTGGGGATTTACCTACGGGGGCATGAATACTTACCTGGGGGACATGACCTACTAGGGGCCACTACCTACTGGGGGCATTACCTACATGGCATACTACCTACCTGGGGGACACTACCTACCTGGCGGCATTATGTACCTGTAAGTTCCGTAAGCAACACCTTATTTTCTGTCCGCCAACACAAAATATTCTGATAGTGCCCCTCCTGAGACTAGACTCTGGATCCGCCCCTGCTTTTGCTTTTCCTGGATGGAACAATGTAGATACTGACTAGGACATTACTAATACAGTCACAAGCAACACTAGGACCACGCAACAGAGTCTTTGCAAGTGACATTGGGCACTGGCAGGGAATGGGGTGTACCCACATGGGTTGACACAGTGCTATTCCTATGAATGACCACTTTGATGGCGCATTTGAAGGGAATGAGACCAAATCATGAGCTGGTTCTCCTGGATGGAATATTATAGATACTGACTAAGACATTACTGATACAGTCACAGCATAGTGGTCAATAGGATATCCAAAAGTTTAAATATTGACACACTACTTTATTTCCAAATGACCAACTGAGGATCTTGCTACACTAGGACAAAGCAATGGAGTCTTTCCAAGTGGCATTAGGCACTGGCATTGAATGCCATGTACCCACATAAGTTGACACAGTGCTATCCCTGTCAATGACCACTGTGATGGCACTTTTGAACGGAATGAGGCCAAATTATGAGCCAGTTCTGTTGGATGGAACATTATAGATACTGACTAGTACATTACTAGAACAGTCACACGCTAGGTAGTGGTCAATGGAATGTCCAAAGGTTATAACATTGACATGTACATGTCACACCCAGCTGCTAGCGCCTCCTCCCCCACTATATTGTCACCCCATGTCCACCAAGAAACTCCGTGATCTCAGGGTGGGAACTTCTATTCTCCTGCAGGATAATATGGTTATGATCTCCTATCTTGTAGTTAGGCTTTCCTTTACCACGGCAAACAGTGTGCTTCTTTAGCCTAAGCACAGTAGCTTGGCACCCCCTCATTTTCCCATCACCTAGGACTCAGGGCACATGGGGCCCCACCAGACCCATTTAGTTTTGCCACCGCAGCATGGACTTGGTGTTATGTTAGCAGTGGATTTGTAACATACACACAACCCTGTTGGACTAGGACGCTGACGGTTGACAAATGGCTAGCGTCCAAGTTCTCAGCAAGTGCTAATACCATCAACATGTAGTAGTTATGACAGACACAGTGACAAAGCATGAGGAGCTCCAAGTGGGGGGAGGGGGGGTTCTGCTTATCAGTGTGTACTGGGACTAAACAATGGTGGTCATCCCTCTGTTCCCATACATCTTTTGGGAAATGGGATATCTGATTCATGACCTATTTACCCTAAGAAAGACAAAACATGTTCTTTTTAAGTTTATTAATACAGATTTAAAGGTTTTACTATATCTTAAAGGACAACTGCAGCGCAATATACACTTATCCCCTATCTACAAGATAGGGGATAAGTGTTTGATCGCGGGGGGTCCGACCGCTGTGACCCCCCTCGATCTCCCTAACGGGGCGCCGCCATTAGCGTTCATGGTGACATAGCGTCGACCTAGAGGTCGACGGTGACGCCCCATTTCCTCCCCGTCCCCATACAGGCACGAACGCTGCCTCTCCTATGGAGATATATGGAGGAGGCGTGCCGGCTGCAACGTCATGCTGCGGCCGGCACGCCCCCTGCACGGGACAGCCGCGGCCCCTTACAGGAGATCACAGGGGGTCCCAGCGGTCGGACCCCCCGCGATCAAACACTTATCCCCTATCCTGTGGATAGGGGATAAGTGTTAATCACGCTGCAGATGTCCTTTAATTCTCTGCTGAGCTATGGTTACAGGCCTAAAGCCTGAGGTTACACTACTGAGACGCTGATTACATCATGTCTTATTCTGTCAGGGGTGGTGATATCATTGAGATCTAGAAAGGATTCTTTTTACAAATCGCACACATATAGGAAAATATTTGCCACATTATAATGCCTTTTTATAATGATTTAAGATACCTTTAACTCCATATATCAGTGTTTCCCAATCAGGGTGCCTTCGGCTGATGCTAAACTACAACTCCCAGCATGCCCGGACAGCCTTCGGCTGTCCGGGCATGCTGGGAGTTGTAGTTTCGCGACAGCTAGACATATCTATGGTGCCATTCTTGCCAGGAAAAAATACTGAAACTTACTCACAGACCTGACTGTAAATTGATAATGTCATTAGAGAATGTTTGGTATAGTTGTCACGGCTCTGTTAGAAACAGCAGCCATGGCGCTAGTGTGAACAGAGCCTAAAACAGACTATACTGTATAACCTAGTTTTCGGCAAAATGCTCATTCAGTCAATCTCCACAATCATACACGCTTGGCTCAGCCGGGTATGCATCTGTTCTCAATGCTAAACCACTGCCAGACACCTCTAGTGGCAGCATATCTCCCTTAAATGGGCACTCACATTAAGACTAATTTTTGCTACTGCACTCATTATGGTAAATAAAAAATCTTTCTAATATACTTTGTTTAAAAAAAATGAAGTTTTCTTTGTTTTATTTGTGTTTTAAAAAGCTGCCACTAGGTGTCTCCTTACTTGTCCAGAGCACATTTCCCCCATCTTTTGCACAGACTTTGGACTCCTGCTGACCTGGCAGAAGTCCAAAATCAGGAAATACAGTCTGGAGTGCTGAGGGGGGGGGGGGGGGGGGGGGTTGTGTAGCCTTAGAGTTCACACGTACAGAATCCTGTGCAGATTTGATGCGCTGGATTTGTAACTGCAGATTAGAAGCTGTGCTCAGTCATTTAGCTTACATTGAAATCTGCAGCAGAAAATCCTGTGCATCAAATCTGCGTACGTGTGAACGAACCCTAAGGGAGGAAGTTCTCCCCCGTATGGCTTCAGATGATGTCACACCTGCTGGGGAACACCCCTTCCCAGTCTGTGAACCTGAACCTAAGGCTGAGCAGAAAATACAGAGCAATATCAAGGTAGAAAACTAAAAAAAAATAAGAATGATCTTCCTCCTACCTAGTAGTTGCCCCACCCAATAAAGCAGACAGGTTCCCTCTGATTACTTGACTAGTGATGTCATGTCTCGGGCCGCACTGCAACCTGGGAAAACCTGAGATGACACTTTTGTTTGTATGCTGTAAAACAAAAAAAATCACTGGGGCAAAAATCAAAGAAGAATTGCGAGACCACCATGAAACATTGGTCCAGACACTATGTTATGAACTACACTAACTTTACAGCCCCGGTAGCATAGTAAAATAAAAATAAAACATTCTGGAATGCCCCTTTAAGAGATATTTAAGGCGGAGATTCTGTCAGCACCGGGTGCTGAAGTACACTGGGGGTAAGACCCCGCCGACAGGCACCAACTCCATAGATATTCTGTGGTAGGACCTCTTGGATATTATTTCTATGAAGGCTGGGAGATGAGCGCCAACCAGATCCCACTTATCCCATGAGTAAAAAAAAAAAAGAGTTAACAGGTAAAGATTCAACAGGTTTGAACGTTGTTTCCCCTGACAGGAGATGCTGGGTTACAGTCTGCCCGGCCCCAAAGACATAACCATGTCAAGGGCCAGCTGTGCCCTTTGTGAAATGTAAGACATTATCATAAATCGTCTCAAATATCGCGCCAGCCTGTAATCCCTCAGCGCTTCCATACTTGTCCCTTCTTGTGTTTCCTTACATCAGGGTGCTGACACTGCATCATTGCCTAATAATGACTTCCACCCCCTGGTGTTATGATCTTATTCCTCCTTACACCCCCCATCCCCGTTCTCTCTTATCACGTGGACCATAGACATAGAATACTGTATCCCTCACAGTAAATTACACGTTACTAGAAATCACAGATGAGCGCCAGATACGTTTATAAGACCACAGGAACGTCCCAACTAATAATAGTCAATGATAACTTACAGGCCTCGGAGTTAACAGTATACTATGGACAGCCACATATACTGGAGAAGCAGAGCTGGATTGTCACTGGCCACAATATATATATATATATATATATATATATATATATATATATATATATATAAATATATATATATATATACACTACTCAAAAAATTAAGTGAACACTAAAACAACACAATGTAACTCCAAGTCAATGACACTTCTGTGAAATCACACTGTCCACTCAGGAAGCAACACTGATTGACAAATCAATTTCAAATGATGTTGTGCAAATGGAACAGACAACAAGTGGAAATTATAGTCAATTAGCAAGACACCCCCCAATAAAGGAGTGGTTCTGCAGGCGGTGACCACAGACCACTTCTCAGATCCTATGCTTCCTGGCTGATGTTTTGGTCACTTTTGAATGCTGGCGTTGCTTTCACTCTAGTGGTAGCATGAGACGGAGTCTACAACCCACACAAGTGGCTCAGGTAGTGCAGCTCATCCAGGATGGCACATCAATGCGAGCTGTGGCAAAAAGCTCTATCTTGGTCTCATCTGTCCACAAGATGTTTTCTCAGAAGGATTTTGGATTACTCAAGTTCATTTTGGCAAAATGTAGTCTTGCTTTTTTATGTCTGTGTCAGCAGTGGGGTCCTCCTGGATCTCCTGCCATAGGGTTTCATTTAATTTAAATCTCAATGGATAGTTCACACTTACACTGATGCTCCCTGAGCCTGCATGACAGCTTGAATATCTTTGGAACTTGTTTGGGGCTGCTTATCCACCATCCAGACTATCCTGGTTGACACCTTTCATCAATTTTTCTCTTCCGTCCACGCCCAGGGAGATTAGCTACAATGCATGAGTTGCAAACTTCTTGATAATGTTGCGCACTGTGGACAAAGGCAAATCTAGATATCTGGAGATGGACTTGTAACCTTGAGATTGTTGATATTTTTCTACAATTTTGGTTCTCAAGTTCTCTTCTCCTCTTTCAATTGTCCATGCTTATTGTGGCACACACAAACACTCAATGCAAAGAATAAGTGAACTTCTATCCTTTTTATCTGCTTTCAGGGCTGCCAACATTTACAGCCATGACTGTATATGTATGTGTGTGTGTATATGTATATATATATATATATATATATATATACACACTGTAACAAACCCCCTACCCATGTAACTCCCTTACTACTGTGGGGGACTGCGTGGCAGGGTTTTACTGGATGGGCGGGTGCTTCAGATACTGGCTAAATTTATTGTTGCGGGTAGAGCGGTGCCCCAATCAAGAGTGCGCTCTAGTCGGCTGCCTATTTTGCCTATAGGCAGAGCCGGCCCTGCTTATATAAGCATACAGTATCCAGCGTTGCTATAGGCAAAGTGTTCTAATACTGGAGCTGTTGGCTTGTCGGATAGTTCTTTGTATAGCATTAGAATAACTTCTGTTTGTTATGTGCTTTTGCAGTCGTACAATGTGGGCATTTTGCCATGTCATGGATCTCACGTACGCAGCGCACATGTGGTTTTTATAAAGGACCAATGCAATGTTACATGGATCAGCACCAACTCAGTATAGCAGGGAAGCCCCTTCCGTTCTTGTGTTCCAAGCTGCACACTACAAGTCCTGTCTGGTTTGGCTAAGGCAAGAGAATCTTGGAGACCTTTCTTGTGACAATAGTGAATATCAGTTCAGGTAGTCCATGGGGACAATGGCCATGGCCCCATTATAGCTCTATTCTTCTGCCTGCACTATAATAGGCAATAACAATGCATGCACACTTTTTGCCATAGGGATAAGCATCTGCATTATACATCTGGTGACGTTCATCTGCAATCCTTGATCCTGTCTCTAAAGCTTTGACTTTCTGCTTTCCTAGAGTCGTTGGTGGCACCAATGTCTATTTATCCAGTGATAGGTTTTGTGGCTTCCTGAAGGCAGATTTCCTATTATAAAGCAGTGGTCTCAAACTGTGGCCCTCCAGATGTTGCAAAACTTCAACTCCCAGCATACCCGGACAGCCAACGGCTGTCCGGGCATGCTGGGAGTGGAAGTTTTGCAACATCTGGAGGGCCACAGTTTGAGACCACTGTTATAAAGTCTGGGATAGCTGGTTGTCAACCCTTGATAGAGCTGTAATGCTTGTCACCTAGGGTCTCCGAAAAACAAATACAGGAGACCTGCAATAACAATGTGATATATGGTGTTACTTTCCATGATCACAAGCAGTCATGATGTGACACACTACCATAAATCATGCCTAAATGCGGCTAAGCTGCAGTTACAGACACACAGCCTGGAGAGGAGCAGTTTTTAGAACAATGAACAGACCCTTTGTTTTCATACAACCCCTTCTAAACAAACAGCACCGCAGAATATGTTGGTGGCGTGAAAAAAATAAATATATAAAAAAAAAAAAAATATATATATATATATATATATATATATATATATATATAAAACGGGATGAGTATTTAACTCAGGTGGAGTTCACCACTCCTGGTGTGACGGAGCTTTCAAGGGCCACTAAGCACTCTGCAGGCATTCTGGGTAGGGGAATATGCAAATCAGCTCATTACATCACCTTTTCAGGCGATGTTCCCTGGTATCAGCTTAGCTCCAGTTACGGAATCTGCCAAGCCAGATTACCCTGCTCTGTACTGACGAGGGGCAAGCACCCTGAAACAGCTGTCTGCAGATGGGTGCTCTTTCCTTCTGGAGAGAGAGTTCTGGCTTGGCATTAATCCCGATTAGCTTTTTATATTCCGTAACTGGAGCTAAGCTGATACCAGGGAACATCGCCTGAAAAGGTGATGTAATGAGCTGATTTGCATATTCCCCTACAATATATATATATATATATATATATATATATATATATATACATACAGTCATGGCCGTAAATGTTGGCACCCCTGAAATTTTTCAAGAAAATGAAGTATTTCTCACAGAAAAGGATTACAGTAACACATGTTTTGCTATACACATGTGTATTCCCTTTGTGTGTATTGGAGCTAAACCAAAGAAGGGAGGAAAAAAATCTATTTGGACATAATGTCACCAAACTCCAAAAATGGTCTGGACAAAATTATTGGCACCCTTGCAAAATTTTGGAAAAATAAGATTGTTTCAAGCATGTAATGCTCCTTTAAACGCACCTGGGGCAAGAAACAGGTGTGGGCAATATAAAAATCACACCTGAAAGCAGAAAAAAGGAGAGAAGTTCACTTAGTTTTTGCATTGTGTGTCTGTGTGTGCCACACTAAGCATGGACAACAGAAAGAGAAGAGAACTGTCTGAGGACTTCAGAACCAAAATTGTGGAAAAATATCAACAATCTCAAGGTTACAAGTCCATCTCCAGCGATCTAGATTTGCCTTTGTCCACAGTGCGCAACATTATCACAGTGGGTCGCACTGTAGAGCCCAATATCAGAAAGCTGGAGTTTGGTTCTGTTGTTGCTGTACATGGATGGATCAGATCTGGGGTGTCTCTAAAGGTCTGGGTTCTGTACTAAAAGGTGTCTGGTCTTAGACCTATAGCCTGTAGACATTTTAGGATGTACAGAAGGAGGTTATATGTACTGTAGGTAGGGAGCATTCTGTGTAAAAATGTACGGAACAAAAAGCTCTGTGCATTTTCCAATCTCCCTGATGTCTCTTGTAAAATATGTATGAAATGATTAAATAAAATGACTTTGGGAACATGTTTGGGAAGCAGTTTTGCTCCTTCTTGGCAGCTGTAAGTCTATAGGAAGACACACAGGGAGCTCTGTATTGAAGTTTTTACTTTCTTGGCCAATATTTCTTAGCCTATACAGATCATTCTTACAGAGGGTACTTGTATCTTATCTAAACATTAGTAAATGTTATAACTAGAGGCTTCCCCAGCGGGAAGTGATTTGCAGCACGTTGACAGTTCTCATCCCGCATGTGACTCCCCCTCCCATCCTTCCAGCCATACTCTGGGTTTCCAGGGAGATCAGAAATGTTCCAGTAGTAAATGAGTAATATAAAAATCATGGACAAAGCATCTAATAAGCCCCCTGACATCTCCCCCTGGACAAAGGGGTCACCCATAAACTTTGTCCTGCTTTGGCTCTGCTTGGTATGTCTGGAATGGTCAAATAAGACTCTTTAACGTAATGTCCAATAAGTGCATCAAATCCCATGACCAGGGTATATAGACACAGGCAGCAAATGGAGGTGAAGGAAGACCTAGCGCCAACCCTCCATCACTGCACCTCCCCGTGTGATCAGTCACTTGTCAGTCACACATCTTCCCGGGGAATGGAGGATTTCCAGGCGATGAATAACAGAAGTGGAGGGGACACAAATGATCAGCATTTGTTCCTGTGGCCCTGCCCAGGCGATCTTATTTAAACCACATGTTGGTCTGTGTAATAGATCCCATAGATAGTTGGGATGGATGATGGATAAAAAGATTCCAGAAGAACAGCACAACTACTACTGTAAAGAAATGTTGATGGTGCCCACAGGTATAAAAGCCTTGGCTAGGGACTCCGCATAGATAACTAGATAGAAATGAAACATAGAAACTAACAATGTATAAGCAGATAAGAACCATTTGGCCCATCTAGTCTGCCCAATATTCTGAATACTGATGAATAGTCCTTGTCCCTATCTTATATGAAGGATAGCCTTATACCTATCTCTATCTTATATGAAGGATAGCCTTATGCCTATCCATATCTTATATGAAGGATAGCCTTATACCTATCCCTATCTTATATGAAGGATAGCCTTATACCTATCCCTATCTTATATGAAGGATAGCCTTATACCTATCTTATATGAAGGATAGCCTTATACCTATCTTATATGAAGGATAGCCTTATACCTATCCCTATCTTATATGAAGGATAGCATTATTCCTATCTCTATCTTATATGAAGGATAGCCTTATACCTATCCCTATCTTATATGAAGGATAGCATTATTCCTATCTCTATCTTATATGAAGGATAGCCTTATATCTATCCCTATCTTATATGAAGGATAGCCTTATACCTATCCATATCTTATATGAAGGATAGCCTTATGTCTATTCCTATCTTATATGAAGGATAGCCTTATGCCTATCTCTATCTTATATTAAGGATAGTCTTATACCTATCTCTATCTTATATGAAGGATAGCCTTATACCTATCTCTATCTCATATGAAGGATAGTCTTATACCTATCTCTATCTTATATGAAGGATAGCCTTATACCTATCTCTATCTTATATGAAGGATAGCCTTATACCTATCCATATCTTATATGAAGGATAGCCTTATACCTATCTCTATCTTATATGAAGGATAGCCTTATACCTATCTCTACCTTATATGAAGGATAGCCTTATACCTATCCCTATCTTATATGAAGGATAGCCGTATACCTATCTCTATCTTATATGAAGGATAGCCTTACACATATTCCTATCTTATATGAAGGATAGCCTTATGTCTATCCCTATCTTATATGAAGGATAGCCTTATGCCTATCCCTATCTTATATGAAGGATAGCCTTATACCTATCTCTATCTTATATGAAGGATAGCCTTATACCTATCTCTACCTTATATGAAGGATAGCCTTATACCTATCCCTATCTTATATGAAGGATAGCCGTATACCTATCTCTATCTTATATGAAGGATAGCCTTATACATATCCCTATCTTATATGAAGGATAGCCTTATGTCTATCCCTATCTTATATGAAGGATAGCCTTATGCCTATCACTATCTTATATGAAGGAAAGCCTTATGCCTATCTCTATCTTATATGGAGGATAGCCTTATGCCTATCCCTATCTTATATGAAGGATAGCCTTATACCTATCTCTATCTTATATGAAGGATAGCCTTATACCTATCTCTATCTTATATGAAGGATAGCCTTATACCTATCTCTATCTTATATGAAGGATAGCCTTATACCTATCTCTATCTTATATGAAGGATAGCCTTATACCTATCTCTATCTTATATGAAGGATAGCCTTATACCTATCCATATCTTATATGAAGGATAGCCTTATACCTATCTCTATCTTATATGAAGGATAGCCTTATACCTATCTCTACCTTATATGAAGGATAGCCTTATACCTATCCCTATCTTATATGAAGGATAGCCGTATACCTATCTCTATCTTATATGAAGGATAGCCTTACACATATTCCTATCTTATATGAAGGATAGCCTTATGTCTATCCCTATCTTATATGAAGGATAGCCTTATGCCTATCCCTATCTTATATGAAGGATAGCCTTATACCTATCTCTATCTTATATGAAGGATAGCCTTATACCTATCTCTACCTTATATGAAGGATAGCCTTATACCTATCCCTATCTTATATGAAGGATAGCCGTATACCTATCTCTATCTTATATGAAGGATAGCCTTATACATATCCCTATCTTATATGAAGGATAGCCTTATGTCTATCCCTATCTTATATGAAGGATAGCCTTATGCCTATCACTATCTTATATGAAGGAAAGCCTTATGCCTATCTCTATCTTATATGGAGGATAGCCTTATGCCTATCCCTATCTTATATGAAGGATAGCCTTATACCTATCTCTATCTTATATGAAGGATAGCCTTATACCTATCTCTATCTTATATGAAGGATAGCCTTATACCTATCTCTATCTTATATGAAGGATAGCCTTATACCTATCTCTATCTTATATGAAGGATAGCCTTATACCTATTCCATATATGCTTACATGCTTAAACTCCTTCATGTATTTGCAGCGACCACTTCTGCATGAATTCTATTCCATGCATCCACTACTCTCTCAGTAAAGTAATACTTCCTGATATTACTGCAGAAACCTTTTCCCCTCTAATATAAAACGATGTCCTCTTGTGGTAGTTTTTCTTCTTTTAATAGAAACTTAGAATAAAGATATCTCTATATGAGATTAGATGGATGGATAGATAGATAGATAGATAGGAGATAGATATGAGATAGATAGATAGGAGACAGATATTAGATAGATAGATATGCGATAGACAGATATGAGATAGATAGATTGATAGATATGAGATAGATAGATAGATATGTGATAGATAGATATGAGATAGATATTAGATTAGATAGATAGATAGATAGATATGAGATAGATAGATAGATAGATATGAGATAGAGATGAGAGAGATAGATGAGATAGATAGATATGAGATATATAGATAGATATGAGATAGATAGATAGATATGAGATAGATAGATGAGATAGATAGATAGATAGATATGAGACAGACAGAAGAAAAGTAGATAATCCACATGGTCACGCCTGTATGTTATGTACAGAAGAAATATAAATATTAGTAAAATGTATCAACCAGAAAACAACTATAGGCAAATCCATTTATGTGAAGCGAACACACAGGACAGATGATCTCTGGGGTCAGCTTCTACCATACAATCTGCTGCTTCTCGTACACAGCACATACACATGTTGTGAAGCTGAGCGTCTGATGTAGCTGAGCTGAGATTATTTGGGATATGCACCAGACTGCACATTATTTTATATAAGTCCCCAGATGGAACATTTCTGGTGGTTAACCCTTCAGAGCCCGGTGTGTGGGCTCCTGCGCTGCTCCTGAACTCATATTACAGCTCCCATCCATGAGCTCACTCCTTAGGATGTGAGAGTCTGCTGGGGGCTGGGAGAGGAGGGGAGTGGGAAGAGGAGGGAGGAGGGAGCTTCTGGGAGTTCAAAAAGTCTGCTGAAGTCTAAGGCACTTGAGGGAAAGCTTCCATAAGACAGCCAGGGACCCTCAACATCCAAGCAGAGACCTGTCACTACAAAGACTACTCCATCAGGGGGGACCTGCAACTGCTGCTACTGACCTGTGAGTGCACACTCAGTCTATGAGATGGATGGAGGGGGGTGCTGGGAGTGAGTGCCCACTACCACTAAGTCTATGACATAATGGGGGAGATTTATCAAAACCTGTGGAGAGGAAAAGTTGCTGAGTTGCCAAGAGCAACCAATCATATAACTTCTTTCATTTTTAACAAGGCCTCTGCAAAATGAAAGAAGTTATCTGATTAGTTGCTATTGGCAACTGGGCAACTTTTCCTCTGCACAGGTTTTGATAAATCTCCCCCGTTATGTTTCATGAACTGCTGCATAGTCTATTGGGAGAGATGCTCTGCAGGTGCTAGATGAACAATGTATGGGAGAGAGATACTCTGCAACATTACATAGCTTCTAGGGAGGGATGCTCTGCAGATCTTTCAGAGATGTTACCTGGACACAGTGCGATATCCAAAACCTATATGCAACATCTTAAAGCTTCTAGGGAGTGATACTCTGCACACCTTTCAGAGAAGTGATATGGGCAGAGTGGGATACACAGAAGTTATATCAGTGTTTCCCAACCAGGGTGCCTCCAGCTGTTGCTAAACTACAACTCCCAGCATGCCCGGACAGCCGTTGGCTTTCCGGGCATGCTGGGAGTTGTAGTTTTGCAACAGCTGGAGGCACCCTGGTTGGAAAACACTGAGTTATATAGAAAAGAGATGCTCTGCAACATCATATAGCTCCTATGAAGGAATGCTCTGCACTTGTTTCATAAAAGTTACATGGACACAGTGCTATACATTGATATACAGCGTATAGAAAAGAGATGCTCTGCACATGTTACATGGACATAGATTGCAAAAGTTATGCAGAGGATGGGAGAGAGATGCTCTGCGGCATCATATAGCTTATAGGAAGAAATGTTCGTTACATGATTCATTGAGGAATTTACTGCAGGTCAGAGTAAGTGACATCCAGACAAAACATTACAGATCAAGTGCTCTTTAAACCATTTATATGTATATGACTTTAAGGCGTGATGCTCTGCAGCAGGGATATAACCTATGGGGAGAAAATTGTACACATGACATATAGAGTAATGGTCTGCAGAAGTGATATAGCCTGTGGAGAGTAAAGTGTATACATAATTTATATAGAGTGATGCTCTGCAGCTGTTACATAGCTCATGGTAAATGATATGCTGATGTCACTTTTTATAGGGTAATGCTCTGCAGAAGTTGTATAGCTTATGCTGAGTGATGCTCTGTAGCTTATGGGGAGCAAAGGGCATTTTTTACACTAGTATGGTGCAATAGTCTGCAGAAGTAATATAGTCTTCATGAAGAAATTGTAACATGTTAAAATTGAGGAGTTAGAGCATTAAAGTCACATATACACAACTTATGTCATCTATAAGTAATGCTCTGCAGCGGAATTGATGTTCTGCATAAACTTATATAGTTCATATTGAGTGCAGTGTATATGTCACTTTTATGGTCTGATCTTTTGCAGATGTTGTAAAGCCTATGAGGAGTGATACTGTACAGAATACCACACATAATACCGCACATTAAGTAAATGTCATTTCTTGTAGGAAGTGATGCTCTGCAGAAGCAACTCACGCATTACACTCACTTTAAGTAATAGGTTATAGTGAGTGAATTGCTGCAGGGACGCCTCTCATAGTGATGTATAGCTTATGATCATCCCCACTATATTGATAGAGATGCTCTATATATGTGAAGCCCTGTGGTGAATGATGCTTTGCAGACGTTCCCTATCTTTAAAGTGTACCCTTCAGATCCAACAACATTTTTTTTTTAATATATCACTCAGTACCTAATCCTGACCATGGACATCTAATTTTTATGTGTCTAACACCGTTATTTATTTTTTATTACACTTTTAATTTAGCTCACTAGTCTGAATTCCTCTCAAAGGGAGGGGGCGTGGCCTCATTGTGAATGTCTCTGCCCCCCTCCCTCAGTATGCTGTCTGCTCACATCTCCCCTACAACTCCCAGCTTGTCCTCACTGACAGTAGCGGGACACAAGCTGATAGTGGGAGGATTTTTCCTCCAGCTTTGAGCCCTGTGGTCACAGCTGTCAATCAAGGAAGTGTGTCCATGACTTAGGTGATGACGCATGGACACAGCAGGACTAGTATGTGTCCAAGCAGGCAGGGGGGCAGTTTTTTGACTGGCTTTTTCAGTATGAAATACTGAGCATTTTCTAATGGAAGCAATTGCAAAACCTATTGTTTATACATGCTTTATAACATATCAAAAGTTTTCGTATCTGACAGTGTCCATTTTAAGGGTTTGTCACATTGTGATATACTTACCCTATTAGATCATATACAGTACCCTATTAGAGAATTTTAATGGGTTAAAAAGAGCGTCGCACACTCTGGACCTGTCCTCTACTACATTATACAGATGACCCATTGATTTGAATTGCCATTGTGTAATGCTTCATTTCCCCTGTGGTGGCGCTGCAGGAATATTGATCACTTACTGACAAATTTCCCCACAGATTGCAGCTGATTGCTGGGGGTCCCAGCAAGGTGACACTTTGTGATCTGCTTATTATCAGTGGATCCTTCTAACAAAGGGTTTCCCGACCAGGGTGCCTCCAGCTGTTGCAAAGACACAACTCCCAGCATGCCCGGGCAGTTGTGGTTTTGCAACAGCTGGAGGCATCCTGGTTGGGAAACACTGTTCTAGGAAGAAGAGATTGTCCATAGTGAAGTCTATGCACACTACAGATTTTTTAAGGGTCAATGTACACTACAGAGTTTCTCCAGGTGGAGATTTCGAATCAGTCAGCACTGGAACTGGTCCCTATAGTCGGCAATGTATTCCACACGATATTCCACCAAAAATATGAGCATGTTTATTCTTTTGGCGGAGGAACTTCAGCAAGCCTCATGGATATAGGCAACAATAGACTGAAGCTGTGCCATTCAGATGAATGGAAAAGGTGTCTGGGCATGCTCTGTGAGCTTTTCAGGTCTCATTCTATGGGAGGGGGAGGCTGGTCTGTGTGCAACAGCTATTGCGTGTACCTCTGTTATCTATACACTGGCATCACCATACACTGTCCTCCTGTCTGCGATGATAAGAGAGATACTGCCGGGAAGTGATCTGTACAGAACAGAAAGTTTCAGCTCAGTTTTACGTCTAGTGGCCAGAATAGAAACTGCAAGATTTCAGGATTATTTGAAAGCATACCTGTCCTATCACAGACAAAAATAATGCTTCTATATGTTACTCACTAGGTCATGCAGATTCTTTACATGTTTTTTTTATGTGTCTATCTTTTGTATTTGGCTCACAAATCTTAGAGACAAGCACTGAGCCCACTCATTTATCATACTTTCTCCCTGAGTCTGCTGTGCTGTGCTGGGTCTCTTCATCCAATCACTGCAGGCTGCTCTGTAACCCCCTCTTTTCTGTTTCCATGTTGCAGTCTGATAGGACAGGCGTGAGCACAGAGGAGTGCTAGTCCTGTCCTCAGGCAAAGATGATACTGCAGCCGCACAGGACTGTGTTCTGGATGGTATGGGGACCCCCTAGTGATCTTTTTTTATAAGCCATTTTTAATCAACTGGTGCCAGAAAGTTAAACAGATTTATAAATTACTTCTCTTAAAAAATCTTAATCCTTCCTGTACTTATTAGCTGCTGAATACTACAGAGGAAATTATTTTCTTTTTGGAACACAGAGCTTTCTGCTGACATCTCTGTCCATTTTAAGATCTGCTCTGGACAGTTCCTAAAATGGACAGAGATGTCAGCAGAGAGCACTGTGGTCATGATGTCAGCAGAGAGCACTGTGTTCCAAAAAGAAAATAATTCCCTCTGTAGTATTCAGCAGCTAATAAGTACTGGAAGGATTAAGATTTTTTTAATAGAAGTAATTTACAAATCTGTTTAACTTTCTGGCACCAGTTGATTTAAGAAAAAGAAAAAAAGTTTTCCACCGGAGTACCCCTTTAATGTTTTGCCAAGATATAAAGCATGTAAAAAGTTTTTGAATCTGACAGTGCCCATTTAACATAATAGTTAAATGAAAAATTGGAAAGAACATTACCAACATTTAAAAAAAAAAAAATATGGGTAACATAAAAACCTGATATAAACCAATAGGTCATTTTCTGATGGCACATTACTTTCTGCCTGCCACACATATACAACTATAGGCCACAATGACCCCAATTACATGCAAAAAAAAAGCCTCAACTAAAGAAGAATGTTATGATCATAGATAGAGAGAGGGTAGATAAAAAGTGGGGAATTTGCATAGAGTGCTCCTACTGTCAAGGACGGACTCAGAATGCCACGGTTGCACAGGACAAATTTATTGAAATATTTTAGGACAACACGTTTCGGCACTCACATGCGCCTTCATCAGGTCCACAAGGGATAAGTTAGGTGCATCCTGAGGTGTCGGCTGTGCTAGAGTGGCTATCTATGATCATAGATAAAGAGTCTACTAGACACCTCCCGTGAAGCTCATATTTGGGAAAAGCTGGCGGTCCGGACGAAATATCCAACATGGCTGTTCATCCTGTGTGTCAGTAAATAATGGTCTGTATCCGTACACAATGACCGCATATGCTAATATTTATAGAGACTGATCTATGGTGATTATGTAATGTCTTAGACTTGTTTCTTCTATGTAACACTCAATACAAAATTTAGTGCAGGATGGTCATTATACTCCTCCATGGTTAGGTCTGAGGTGTTCACCACCATTACGGTTCTCCCTCTGCAACCTCAGCCCCCCCCCCCCCTCCCCAAACCCTAGCTACAAAAATGCTCTGCAGACTCCTCTGCTTTACCGATCTGGAGGACTTCCTGCCTGTGATGGATTTTCCTGCTGTCCTCTCTGTGTTAAAGGGGACTGCTCAGCGTTTGGAACAAACTGTTCCGAACACTGGAGCCGGGAGCTTGTGACGTCATAGCCCCGTCCCCTCATAATGTCACGCCCGCCCCCTCAATGCAAGTCTATGGGAGGGGGCGTGACAGCCATCACGTTCTCTCCCATAGACTTACATTGAGGGGTCGGTTGTGACGTCATGAGGGGGCGGGGCTTTGACATCACGAGCTCCCGATGCCGTCTACAGCACTCGGAACAGTTTGTTCCAAACGCTGAGCAGTGGAGTACCCCTTTAACTCTGGCGTTGCATGGATTAATGGGTCTATGGCCATGTTCCATGCACGTGTTTCCAAACCATGTATCAATCCTATAAAATTTCCGTCAGTACCAGAGAAGTGTTATAGAGTACATTTAGACAATGGCCCTAATTTACTAACAGTGGAGTGTAGTTTTCTTTGTGGGGTTTTTCCCCCAGCAGATATTTACTAAGGTTTCCCTGCATTTTGCACTTTACCCTATGTTTTTTTTTATTTTATTTTTTATTTTATTATTATTTTTTTTTTAAACATGCTCTGATCTGTGGCATTTTCCTCAGCTCAAATTCACCACATTTTCAATGTAAACCTTAGTAAATATGTTGGAATTTTTCTAAAATGTCGGGAGCATTCCCCCTTTTGGTGGCCACACCCTCTTTCCACAACTGTCACGCCCCTTTTTCGGGTTTTCTCAGGGAGAGTTGGTCTGGGTTTTTTCAAATCTGGCGCAAATTCTGGCGCAGACATAACCCGACAAAACAGGTCGGTTTTACAATAGTAAATCAGGACCAATGTGTTGATACTGACTCCAACCTTCCGAAAAATGTACATAGCCTCACTTATTGAAGACCGGACAGCCAGTCTCTGTTTGCAAGTGCTTAAAGGGGTACTCCAGTGGAGGGGTTAAGATTTTTAAATAGAAGTAATTTACAAATCTGTTTAACTTTCTGGCACCAGTTGATTTAAAAGAAAAATGTTTTTCACTGGAATACCCCTTTAAGAGCAATCTATCCCAAGTCGGCAAGGAAAAAACTACAGGTTTTTGAAATGTAACTGAATGGAATCATTGTTCACTACCACTAAGACAACAGTGATAGCTATTAAAGGGGTACTCCAATGAAAACCTTTTTTCTTTTAAATCAACTGGTGGCAGAAAGTTAAACATATTTGTAAATTACTTCTATTAAAAAATCTTATTCCTTCCTGTACTTATTAGCTGCTGAATACTACAGAGGAAATTCTTTTCTTTTTGGAATGCTCTCTGATGACATCACGAGCACAGTACTCTCTGCTGACGTTATTATAATAATAATAATGTTTTATTTATTGTTGTCCTTAGAGTGATTTGAACCCAAGGCCCCAGCACAGCAAGGCAGAAGTGCTAACCACTGAGCCACCATGCTGCCCTTAGCATTCATCTGCTATGCATGGTTGCTAAAATGGACAGAGATGTCAGCAGAGAGCACTGTGTTCGTAATGTCATCAGTGTTCCAAAAAGAAAGGAATGTCCTCTGTAGCATTCAGCAGCTAATAAGTACTGGAAGGATTAAGATTTTTTAATAGAAGTAATTTACAAATATGTTTAACTTTCTGCCACCAGTTGATTTAAAAGAAAAAAGGTTTTCACCGGAGTACCCCTTTAATTCCTATGAAGGTTTGAGTGAGCATCCTGAAGACTCTTTAGGACATGCCTGTTTTGAGACAGGAGCAGGACAGGCGTATAGGCTTTAAGAATCTAATATGGCCGAAAAACTGAAGTTCTTCCTTTGAATCTCCCTCCTTTGCTGGCCGCTCAGCTGCGTGCTACCTACTCTTTTCGTTGGTCTCCCTCTGCTCTTGTCCGTGTCCTGTTGTCTGCCTTGAAGGCGTTCCAGTCCGCTATTTTTCGTTTTATTTGGGATGGCGGGCCGGTCCATGGGGGGTTTGTCTGTACCAGACGTTACTAAATACTACTGGGTGGCACACTTGCGCCATCTTGCGGCCTGGGCTACTTATCAGGCTTATAGTCACTGGATGGAGCTTGAGAAGTTGTGACTATCTTCATATCACCCGAATATGTTTCTCTGGTGCAGCTCCTCTCCAGTTGTTCCTTCGGGCCCCCTACTGGGACCTATGTCCTTTTCTAGTTACGTCTGGGGGTACTACTGCTACAGGAAATTTCAGCTTTTTTCCCGTGTCTCTTCCCTTCAGTCTTTTCTCTACAACCCTGCCTTTTCCCCGGGACTCACGTCGGGTGTAGTTAGGGAGTGGGGAGGTCAGGACCTCTTTTGTTGGGCGGACCTAGTGGATCCCCTCTCCCGTGATTTGCTATCCTTTGATAATCTGGTCTCCCGATATGGCCTTCCCTCCTCCGAGTGCCTCCACTATCTCCAGCTGCGGCACTTCATGATGTCGGTGTTGGGTACCTCTACGGTTTCCCTACCCACTGCCTTTGAAAGGCTGTGCCGTTCGGGGCCTCAGACCAAGGGTCTCCTTACTGATATCTACTCCATTCTCAACGCGCCTTTGGCGGGAATGGGCCATCCCACCGTTACATGAGTCGCTGGGAGGAGGCTTTGAACGCCATCATTACCTTGTCCCAGTGGAGGATCATCTGGGAGAGGGCTTCCAAAGCCTCTATCTGCACAGTTTATAAAGAGACATAATATAAGATGCTGATGGGCTGGTATCACACCCCTGCCCTGCTAAACCGTTTGAATCCTGACATTCCACCGCAATGTTGGCGTTGTGGAGTGGGGCTTGGTGCGGTTTACCACATATTTTGGTCCTGTCCTCTGATAGTCCCCTTTTGGAACTTGGTACGGGGAGGTGGTGATGGATGTGTTGGGTGTTCAGGTCCCCTTAGACCCACTTGTATATTTACTGTTCCTGTCCTCTAGGGTTCTAATCAAGCGCTCGTTTGAACTGTTTATGCATCTTGTCTTGGAAGCTAAAACCCTTATTGCAAAATTTTGGAAGCAGACTCTCCCCCCCCCATCTGAGATGGATTTGGTTGTGAGGATTTGGGAGATTCGCTCCCTCAAATTTCTCACGGCCTCTCTTAATAATGCTTTGCCCCTCTTTCAGTCGGTGTGGGAGCCATGGGACAGCTTTGTAGACAGACAGCCCCCTAGCTTCTCTCCCTATCCCCTCCACCCCCCTGCCCTCTCTCCCCATGTCTCTCCCCTTATTGTTTTTTGTATGTTGTGATGTCGTTGTCTTTGTTTGTTCTGTGATGTTGGGGCTGGTCCCCCCTCCCCCCCTTCCTATTTGGACCTTTGAGGTCTTTTCAGTCGCAACTCAGATGATCCCTTTCGGTTTTTGTTTTGATGCGTTATCTGACACTTACATTGTAGCCTCAGATCACAATTGTTTATCTTGTTGCTCTCTGTATGTGACATATTGTCTTTGTATTCTAAACCTTTGAAAACTTTAATAAAAATTTACAGTTAAAAAAAAAAAAAAGAATCTAATATGGCTGACCTGATTCCTTCCCCAGAGGAGATACCTCTGGGATTTCCCAACGGGAATAATATGTGAATGATGGCTGAATCAGGGAACTTTTTTCAAATATAGATTCACTATAGGAATGTATTACATCATTTTAGGCAACACATTTTTTTTAGGTGTTCACTGGTCTCAATGATGAGCACCCACATTACTAACATCTGCCTGAAATAACCTGTCCGCCATAATGATGTGTTTTGTCAGATATCTGGTTTGATCAGTCCGTAATGGTTCAATTATCATCACAGTTTATGAAAGCTTCCTCTAATCTTATGAAAAAGTGCTCCATTTATGACCAACATAAGTGCAACTTAGATCTCAGTTTCCTAAACTCTTTAAACATCTATCAAAAACCTATGAGGACCAATAAATAATAACCAAATGTCTAAAGTTACATGTGAAATCTCTTACTTTTCTATAGGTTATTTCAGCGTTTCCCAACTTTTTATTTTTTTTATTTTTACATTGGGCCACCTTTACTAAATAATTTGCTACAAAAGACAAAAATTTGTTCCCTTTCCCTTTTCTTCTCCATCTGACCCAGACCGCCATGATAGTTTCTTCTAGCCACAACTCATTTCTGCTCAAGATCCCAAATAGTCGCCTTTTGGTGTCATGCACAGTAAAGTTGATAGATAAGTGGGTTGGTGGGGAGCGGTAGGTCTGTTGGGGAGGAGTAGGTAGTTACTCCAGTAGGCAGTTTTCTCTACCAGTTATGTGCCCACAGTATGCAGTTTTCCTTAATAAGCTGGCACCCCCTGTGGGGTGTTTCCCCAGTATACTGTGTCCCCTCAAGATAGTTTCCCCAGTATGTAGTTTCCTCTTGTATGTAGTCCTGTTCTATAACATGATGCCAGAAGATTGTGGACCATTGTCATAGGGATGGGTTTCCAATAAGCCATACAATCATCTTTAGCCAATGGAAGCAAATATCCAATTGTCCACCACAGCCATAGTACAATCTTCATAATTTTTGCTAAAGACCAATTTGTAGTAATGGCCTCTCAGCGTCAGCTTGGTTATTGTCTTAAGTCCGCATGGTTCTTGGTTTTGTTCCAGATAAAGCACATGCTTGGAGGACACATAGGGAGGGATTGCTGCCCCCAGACACACTCCGCCTCTGTTCTGAGAGGGAGAAATCATTTGCTCCGTTTAATTAACTTTATACAATATGAGGTGTATAGACTTGTTTGTCAGCATTCTGTGCAGAAATCTACAGCTCCAATTTCTTCATAAGATCTTTAGACTGAATACATTTCTTACATATTAAAAACTGTCAGATATTATTATCATTGATGGTAAATTCACACAACGTTACCAATGACTTATCTTCTATCTTATATCTTATTGTTGGTGATCTGCAGTTCAACCTTCAATAGAGTTTATATATCTTTGGAGGTTCTTAGAGAGGGTGACTGTGGCGGTGGCCGAGCGTGCATGCTTCTTCTCTATTCACTCAGAGGCAGAAGTCCCCCATTCTAGTGACCATTGTGGGGTCCCAGCAATCTGACACCCATCAATCAGATACTTATTCCCAATCCTGTGGATAGGGGATATGATACAATTTTGTGATAACCCCTTTACCAGAAGGAATTGCTTGTTTTTGATCCTCATGGTTCCTTAATGGTTCACTGATCCCTTTAAACCTATCTAGTTGGGTGTCTTGGAGTGGTCAATAAAGACCATCTAGTCAAACAACTTGGGCTGGACATTACAGATCATATACATGTAAAACCTAAAGTTTAGTTGAGTGACCTGGACTGGTCAATGCATTTCAATCAGTTATACAACAAGCTATGGTCAGTGAAGTTCATCTAGGTGAGTGACCATTGAGTGATCATTACAATACATCTAGGCAACCTACACTGGAGATCACAATCTGTATAATTAAGTGACAAGCGATGGTACAGTCAGTCTAGTTGAGTGACAGCAATGGTCAATACAGTCCATTTACTGTAGTTGACTGAAGGCATTGGCCCATACAGTCCATCTAGTGGAGTGAAAGCAATGTCCATAGATGAGTGATAATGGTCTGTACAGTATATAGATGAGTGATAACAATGGTCTGTACAGTATATAGATGAGTGATAATGGTCTGTACAGTATATAGATGAGTGATAACAATGGTCTGTACAGTATATAGATGAGTGATAATGGTCTGTACAGTATATAGATGAGTGATAATAATGGTCTGTACAGTATATAGATGAGTGATAACAATGGTCTGTACAGTATATAGATGAGTGATAATTTTGGTCTGTACAGTATATAGATGAGTGATAATGGTCTGTACAGTATATAGATGAGTGATAATAATGGTCTGTACAGTATATAGATGAGTGATAATAATGGTCTGTACAGTATATAGATGAGTGATAATGGTCTATACAGTATATAGATGAGTGATAATAATGGTCTGTACAGTATATAGATGAGTGATAATGGTCTGTACAGTATATAGATGAGTGATAACAATGTTCTGTACAGTATATAGATGAGTGATAATAATGGTCTGTACAGTATATAGATGAGTGATAATAATGGTCTGTACAGTATATAGATGAGTGATAATGGTCTGTACAGTATATAGATGAGTGATAATGGTCTGTACAGTATATAGATGAGTGATAATAATGGTCTGTACAGTATATAGATGAGTGATAATGGTCTATACAGTATATAGATGAGTGATAATAATGGTCTGTACAGTATATAGATGAGTGATAATGGTCTGTACAGTATATAGATGAGTGATAACAATGTTCTGTACAGTATATAGATGAGTGATAATAATGGTCTGTACAGTATATAGATGAGTGATAATAATGGTCTGTACAGTATATAGATGAGTGATAATGGTCTGTACAGTATATAGATGAGTGATAATGGTCTGTACAGTACACCGTCGAGATAAGAGATGAGCGAACTTACAGTAAATTTGATTCGTCACGAACTTCTCGGCTCGGCAGTTGATGACTTATCCTGCATAAATTAGTTCAGCCTTCAGGTGCTCCGGTGAGCTGGAAAAGGTGGATACAGTCCTAGGAAAGAGTCTCCTAGGAATGTATCCACCTTTTCCAGCCCACGGGAGCACCTGAAAGCTGAACTAATTTATGCAGGATAAGTCATCAACTGCCGAGCCGAGAAGTTCGTGACGAATCAAATTTACTGTAAGTTCGCTCATCTCTAGACTACAGATGTTGAGGTGAGGGCGCATTCCTCAATAGGGCTCCTAAAAAGTTCTATTATAATTGGAGCACATCATATATACCATTAGCCAACTGATTTATTTGTCTTCCAATTCTCTCATCTAGGTCTACCATGTAGTTCTACTTGACTGCACTACCTGTCACCATTTGCAGAGTGCTTTGCTATCACTTTCCCTTTTGTCTCCCCTCCATTCCTTCCCCGTCACACCTCCCAGCGCTCTCATTACGAAATGACTTTTCAGGATGATGTTGAATAACCTCAGGGCCCTCAGATCTGCTCCACCACAGATGCTCTTTGTCTTCTCTTCTTGAAACCTTCTTCCTCCGTTGACACCAGATGCAGTCGTGGTTGACGTGCAGCATCTGACTTGCTGTCGAAAGGTTAACAGCTTTCACAGGTCACGGATAAATTTTGTCACTGCAATAAATAGCAACACACTAAGAGGCCTATAGGGACAATGTATCTGGGATTACCTCTTAAAGTGCTTGGTAAAAAATAATCACTATTGTTATTGTGACAATGCGATAAGAATGATAATGTATATTGAATTTTTAATCATAAAAGTTTATTGTTTTACCTTATGATTTTTTGTAATAATTATTATCATAAATGCTAATTTAGGCAATTGTACAAAAGTTGCATGTTGAATAGGCCACGGTTAGATTGTTAATGGACAAGCAGGCCTATCTTCGAGATAGATGTACAAGATACCTATAATACAGAACCTACATTACAGATCTGATTATCTGATTTTGAGAGATATGTAACATAACAATGGGATTGTGGTCCCTTACTCAGCAGACATATGGCATTGGGCATATGGTAATCTTACTAGTCTCTTGTGATCATCTGGTCATACAAAGGAATTAGTGGGGAGGCAGATGTGCAGCATGGTACAGACCAGATAGAATTACTGCAAGCAAACTTGTGGGTGAATAGCTAGTGATGAATACCTTAAAGGGGTACTCCGCCCCTAGACATCTTATTCCCTATCCAAAGGATAGGGGATAAGATGTTTGATCGTAGGGATCCCGCCGCTGGGGACCCCTGCTATCTCGGCTGCAGCACACCAAACATCTGGTGCACAGAGCGAACTTTGCTCCGTGCCGGATGACTGGCGATGCAAGGCGGAGGCTCTTGACGTCGTGGTCACACCCCATTCGTGAAGTCACGACAACGCCCCCTCCATGCAAGTCTATGGGAGGGGGCGTGACGGCTGTCACGCCCCCTCCCATAGACTTGCATGGAGGGGGCGTGGTCTTGACATCACGAGTGGGCGTGACCGTTACGTCAAGAGCCTCCGGCGCTGCAGCCAATGCTCTAAACGAACGCCGGGTGCAGCAGGGAGATTGCGGGGGGACCCCCGCGATCAGACATCTTATCCCCTATCCTTTCAAGAGGGGGATAAGATGTCTAGGGGCAGAGTACCCTTTTAAGGGTACGTTAAGATATACAGGATCGGCTGCACATTTTGCTACCGTTTAAAGTCAATGGGAAACGAAATTAGCAGCAGAAAATATTCAGCGGATCCTATACATGTGAACGTACCATTAGGGTGCGTTCACACACTATTAATTAGCAGTGGTTTTTCCACTGCAGGAAACCCACGTCGAATTACGCTACTATTCATTAGGTTGCGTCCATAGACAGCCCGCAGTAGTGTCAGACCCATTCAGATGAATAGTAGCATAATTTGCAGCATGTTTCCCACGGCGGGTAACTCGCTGCTGCTAGCATGTGCGAGAACGTACAGTATTCTGCGCAGATTTGATGCGCAGGATTTGAAGCTGTGTTCAGTCATTCAGTTTACATTGAAATCTGCAGCAGAAAATCCTGCGCTTCAAATCTGCGCAGAATACTGTACATGTGAATAGACCATAAAGGCGAAAAGAAACAACATTTGCCCCTTAATACTTAAGGGGTTCTCTAATTTAGGAAACACATCCTATGTTCAGGAACTTTATCTCTTGGATACCTTACAAAGAGCATCCCTTGCTCTGGAGGACCTGTCCTTACCTGCAGTGCACAAACAGCCTAATTTTAAAGGGGTACTCCGGTGAAAACCTTTTTTCTTTTTAAATCAACTGGTGGCAGAAAGTTAAACGTATTTGTAAATTACTTCTATTAAAACATCTTAATCCTTCCTGTACTTATTAGCTGCTGAATACTACAGAGGAAATTATTTTCTTTTTGGAATGCTCTCTGATGACATCACGAGCACAGTGCTCTCTGCTGACGTTATTATAATTAAAATAACACTTTATTTATTGTTGTCCTTAGTGGGATTTGAACCCAAGTCCCCAGCACTGCAAGGCAGCAGTGCTAACCACTGAGCCACCATGCTGCCCTTAGCATACATCTGCTATGCATGGTTGCTAAAATGGACAGAGATGTCAGCAGAGAGCACTGTGCTTGTGAGGTCATCAGTGTTCCAAAAAGAAAGGAATTTACTCCGTAGCATTCAGCAGCTAATAAGCACTGGAAGGATTAAGATTTTTTAATAGAAGTAATTTACAAATATGTTTAACTTTCTGCCACCAGTTGATTTAAAAGAAAAAAGGTTTTCACCGGAGTACCCCTTTAACTGAACCGTGCAATGCCTAATTTCTACTGAGATGGCGCTGTAGGGAAACTGAACTCTTGTTTTATTGCGTTGATCTCAACGGGAGAAGACCTTAAGAACAAATTATTATAAAGGGCTTTAAACAGGATATTTTTCTCCAAAGTTTACAGCCAGACCTCCCCCAGTCCGTGCTGTATAATGCACTGGTCCCATTAGAATCAGTAGAAATAACTATCCTCCATCTGCACTCTCTACATGACCCGAGGCCATCACTGAAGTTCAACTTAAAGGTATTTTCTTATCCTATTAATGTCCCTAGGGGCATTCCTGCCGCTAATCACGTATAGTGTCATATATCACAATAAGGCCCCTTTCACACTACAGGTATCATCCTGTAAAAAAAAACCTCTGTCATTACTCCCGGTAAAAAGTCCTGAAAATGGTCGTCAGAAAATACCATTCATGTCAATAGGATTTTTTTGGACATCCTTTTGCATCAGGCATGTCCGTTTTTTACTAATGTCCATTATTTTTGCCGGTGCATTGCAATAGAATGAGATTTGCCTTCGGATGAGATGCTCCGCCTCCATCACATCCTATTGGCTCACACTTGTCACGTGACATATTTAACCGTCACGCATCGACGCTGTGCGCGTCGATGCGTGACGGTTAAATATGTTACGTGACAAGTGTGAGCCAATAGGATGTGATGGAGGCAGAGCATCTCATCCGAAGGCAAATCTCATTCTATTGCAATGCACCGGCACAAAAGATCGTGCATGCACAAAAACAATGGTGAAAAATCGGATGTTAAAATTTAACGTTGAAGTCTATGGGAACCGGATGTACAAAAAAAAACATCCGTTATCATCTGTTATTGTCAGGTTTTTGTTAACATCCGTTTTTTGTACTGAGCATGCTCAGTACAGCATTACAAAAAAAGGGTTAAAATATTGATGAAAAAAAACGGATGTAACTGGTAATAACGGATGATAACGGATGAACAACATCAGGTTTTTTAAGAAAAAAAAGAAGCATTAAAAATAACGGATGATGGTCATCAGTTATCATCCGTTATTACCAGTTATTGCTTCCGTTTTTTTTTTCATCCGTCAGTAAAAAAGCAGGATGATACCTGTAGTGTGAAAGGGGCCTAAAATGAACCAAATGTGTCCAGATTTTAGTAGATAATGTTAGTACCTCAAGTGTTCCCTACACAGATTCCCAAAACATACCAATATACAGCAGAACATTGCCCCGGCCTTTTTTCCCCTGTTTTGTAGCTTTTCATAAAAAAAAACTGCAGACTTCCTGCAAAATATGAGTATTCATTAGGCGGTAAACGTTGGCATGCCTTCCTAATGTATACAGTAGGTCTAAGGGCTAAGATTTCTTCTTGTATATAGAAAATGCAAACCACTTTTTAGAGTGTCCCTGTCATTTAACAAAACGTTTGACATGTCACAGATAGGTGTCCAAGGTTTTGATCGGTCGGGGTCTGGGTGTTCATACCGCCACTAGAATGAGCGGAGAGAAATGTCTGCCTGTGCGCTTCACTCCCCAGCTCGCTACAATCTCTGTCCGGTTGCAGGGGACGGCTCTATTCACTTCTAATGGAGCCCATCTAGTGCAACTGGATGGATATTACAGCGAGCCAGGGAGTAAAGCACACAGCCACGTGCTTCACCCTGCTTGTTCTAATAATAATGGGGGTCTGAACATTTAGACCCTGACCGATCAAAACTTTTTACATGTCTCTGGGCCATTTCAAAAGTCTTGTTAAATAACAAGGACAGTGAAAGTCCTTATTTTGTCGCATACCTTCCTGCACTCAAATGGTGGCCAACCAGAGAGGCGATCCCTTAAAGGGGTACTCCAGTGAAAACTTTTTTTTTTAAATCAACTGGTGCCAGAAAGTTAAACAGATTTGTAAATTACTTCTATTAAAAAAATCTTAATCCTTCCTGTACTTATTGGCTGCTTAATACTACAGCGGAAATTATTTTCTTTTTGAAACACAGAGCTGTCTGCTGACATCACGAGCACAGTGCTCTCTGCTGACATCTCTGTTCATTTTAGGAACTGTCCAGAACAGCATATGTTTGCTATGGGGATTTCCTTTTACTCTGGACAGTTCCTAAAATGGACAGAGATGTCAGCAGAGAGCACTGTGCTCATGATGTCAGCAGACAGCTCTGTGTTTCAAACGGAAAAGAATTTCCACTGTAGTATTCAGCAGCTAATAAGTACAGGAAGGATTAAGATTTTTTAATAGAAGTAACTTACAAATCTGTTTAACTTTCTGGAACTAGTTGATAATATATATATATATATATATATATATATATATATATATATAATCAACTAGTTCCAGAAAGTTAAACAGATTTGTAAATTACTTCTATTAAAAAATCTTAATCCTTTCAGTACTTATGAGCTGCTGAAGTTGAGTTGTTCTTTTCTAAGTGCTCTCTGATGACACCTGTCTCTGGAACTGTCCAGAGTAAATCCCCATAGCAAACCTCTTCTACTCTGTGCAGTTCCTGAGACAAGCAGAGATGTCAGCAGAGAGCACTGTTGTCAGACAGAAAAGAACAACTCAACTTCAGCAGCTGATAATTATTGGAAGGATTAAGATTTTTTTTAATAGAAGTAATTTACAAACCTGTTTAATTTTCTGGAGCCATTGTTAAGCCACCAAGATATGTGAATCCACAGATTGTGCATTGATTGTCTGGCTACTGGCTTTTACCAAATATTACTTTCACCATCTGCCAGGATATATATGTTCTCAGGAATATACATTCATAGTCCAATGTGTGATCTGTGTGGTGTCCGGGATCATCACTTATCCATAGACCAGTGTTTCCCAACCAGGGTGCCTCCAGCTGTTGCAAAACTACAATTCCTAGCATGCCTGGACAGCCGAAGGCTGCCCAGGCATGCTGGGAGTTGTAGTTTTGCAACAGCTGGAGGCACCCTGGTTGGGAAACACTACCATAGACTGAAGACCCTTTTACTGCAGAGACGTCCCAGCACATGACTGTAATATTCAATCGCCACCACTAAGGGTTAGAGCAATGCTATAGGTGTACTGGGGTCATGTATCGAGTTCTGGAAGTTATATATACTCCCTTATATATACTCCCTAGCCCTAAGAAGAACAGAACCATCCTTTTTGAATACTTTTTATCTTAGCTATTTTAGGCGGCGTTAAACATTCTTAATAGCATTAAAGGGGTACTCCGGTGAAAACCTTTTTTCTTTTAAATCAACTGGTGGCAGAAAGTTAAACATATTTGTAAATTACTTCTATTAAAAAATCTTAATCCTTCCAGTACTTATTAGCTGCTGGATGCTACAGAGGAAATTCCTTTCTTTTTGGAACACTGATGACATCACGAGCACAGTGCTCTCTGCTGACATCTCTGTCCATTTTAGCAACCATGCATAGCAGATGTTTGCTAAGGGCAGCATGGTGGCTCAGTGGTTAGCACTGCTGCCTTGCAGTGCTGGGGACTTGGGTTCAAATCCCACTAAGGACAACAATAAATAAATAAAGCGTTATTATTATCATAATAACGTCAGCAGAGAGAACTGTGCTCGTGATGTCATCAGAGAGCATGCCAAAAAGAAAATAATTTCCTCTGTAGTATTCAGCAGCTAATAAGTACAGATTTTTTAATAGAAGTAATTTACAAATCTGTTTAACTTTCTGCCACCAGTTGATTTAAAAGAAAAAAGGTTTTCACCGGAGTACCCCTTTAAACAGGTGCTAGAGCAGAAGACTCTCTAGGTAATGTCCCCTAGGCAAAATCCATTTATTTCAATTGGACAGCAAGAAATGAAAACCACAACAGAGAATACATGTGACACTACCCTGAGGTTACGAATTGTACACGCTGGATGCAGTTTGCACCTTCAGGCAACTTTTGTGCTGATAAGACCTAATATCTCAATATTACAAGTTATCTGTGAGAACCAGGTGTAACCCTGATGATTGATGAAACTGCAGTCTGTATGCGGGCGGATCCAGAGTCCTACAAATTTATATGGCCCCAGTGGAAAACCTGTAGGGCCCACAACCCCCAAATGATATTAATAATACTGATGTCTTTTAATGTGCTCCTCCCACCCATCAGGGCCAGGGTGCGGCTGCTACACTACCTCTTCACCCCCTGTAGCTACGAACCTACACCTAAAATCTGTGTCTTCAAGCATTTGAATGGCTTTCCATAAGAGTCTTCCATTTTGCATCACACATTGTACTACACCAACAAACCACAACATTTAAAGGGGTACTCCGGTGGAAAAAAAATTCTAAATCAACTGGTTTAATACTTCTATTAAAAATCTTTAACCTTCCAGTACTTATTAGCAGCTGTATGCTACAGAGGAAATTCTTTTCTTTTTGAATTTCTTTTTTTTTGTCTCTCTGCTGACACCTGATGCCCGGATCAGGAACTGTCCAGAGCAGGAGAAAATCCCCATAGCAAACCTATGCTGCTCTGGACAGTTCCTGACACAGACAGAACACTGTGGACAAGAAAAAAAAGAAATTCAAAAATAATAGAATTTCCTCTGTAGCATACAGCTGCTAACAAGTACTGGAAGGGTAAAGATTTTTTTAATAGAAGTCATTTACAAATCTGTTTAACTTTCGGGCACCAGTTCATTTAAAAGAAAAAGTTTTCCACCAAAGTACCCCCTTTAAGGGTGCGTTCCCACACGGCGTATACGCAGCGTATTTGACTCTGCGCAATATTTACGGCAGCAGCGGGAAATACACTGCGTATTCCTTGCTCACTATACACACAGGGCTTTCCGGCGGCAGCTCTATGCGTGTAGTGAGTTTTAGAGGCGGGGCCGTGTGTCGGCGTGTCTGTGACGAGCGACTCCCCCTCTAAAACTCAATACACGCATAGGGCTGCCGCCTGAAAGCCCTGTGTGTATAGTGAGCAAGGAATGAGCAGCGTATTTCCCGCTGCTGCCGTAAATTTTGCGCAGCGTCAAATACGCTGCGTATACGCCGTTTGGGAACGCACCCTAAAACGCCCAGACTTATTCCAAACATCCAGTCAGTCCTTGAAGTTGATGTGTTTGAAGACGGAGAAATGTAAGGATCTAAGAGCCAAATTATATTGGCTAGATGATTGCTTTAGGGCATCTCCAAAATGGCAGGACTTGTCTGGTGATCCTGGTATGCCGTACCTACCATAAGTGATTCAAGGACAACTGATGAACCAGCGTCAGGATCGTGGGCGCCCAATGCTCATTGATATGCGTGGAGAGTGCTACGGGACCTTTCACAGAAAAGTCCTGTAGCACAAATTGCAAAAAAAGTTCCTGTCTCAGAACACACTGAAAAGAGCAACAACAAAGAACTCAACTTCCTCTGTAGTATACAGCAGCTGATAAGTACTGAAAGGATTAAGATTTGTTAATAAAAGTCATTTACAAACCTATTTAACTTTCTGGAACAAGTTGATTTGAAAAAAAATATTTTCCACCGGAGTAACCCTTTGAGAAAATGCATTTTACTGTCTACTTCTTTTACTATTAGTGCCAATGAGATGTTTTCAAGGAGAGGGCACTGTTTTGCGGTGTGCTTGGGATGATCTAATTTTCCTGGAGTTCCCCCTTAGTCTTCCCCGTTCATTACCTTCTCCCCCCCGGACCCATCTCCAGTCCACAGACATAACTGGGAGATGACATCATTGGAATATGAGGTTTTGTGAAGAAGGCCTCTGGGCTCACTCAGACCTTTGCCTGGTAACTGGATACGCATTTGAGGAACAGTAAAATTGCAATGATAGCAGAAATTTCTATACATAGACAGAGTAGGGGCAATGTACTAGTACAGTGGTCCCTCAAGTTACAATATTAATTGGTTCCAGGACGACCATTGTATGTTGAAACCATTGTATGTTGAGACCATAACTCTATGGAAACCTGGTAATTGGTTCTGAAGCCTCAAAATGTCATCCAAAAATAGGAAAAAAGTGAGGATTAAAGAAAAATAAGTAGACATCTAATACAGATAAACCAAGATCGTACTTATAAAAGTAAGAAAGATCTGCTGGGAGCTGTAAATCACTGTCTATGTCAGTGTTTCCCAACCAGGGTGCCTCCAGCTGTTGCAAAACTACGACTCCCAGCATGCCCGGACAGCCTTTGGCTGTCCGGGCATGCTGGGAGTTGTAGTTTTGCAACAGCTGGAGGCACCCTGGTACAGAAACGCTGGTCTATGTAGAGGACAGGAGCTTCTTCAGGGTCCTGTACAGTACACAGTGTCCTAAAAAAGTATCATGGAGCCGCCCTCACCTGGTGTCCAAATGAGCAGCTAACCCTAGCACAGGTAAAGAGTAGTACAGAACATGTAATTCCTCCCTGTACTGTAGGGGGCGCTACCAGACACCAGTCAGTGCATGCACTTCAGTAATACGAGGGTTTTACCAGTGAATGCCCATTCTGATTGGTCAGATCTTCCAGCGATTGACACGTTTCTGGATTGTCTGTACATTGTATGTTGAGTCTGGTCTCAAGTTACAATGGTCCAGAAAAGACCATTGTATGTTGAAACTATTGTATGTTGAGGCCATTGTAAGTTGAGGGATCACTGTACTGAGGAGACTGGCACCAAGGTACATGCCATCATTTACAGCAGTGGTTTCCAAACTGTAGACCTCCAGATGTTGCAAAACTACAACTCCCAGTATGCCCGGACAGCCAACGGCTGTCCGGGCATACTGGGTGTTGTAGTTTTGCAACTTCAGGAGGTCCACAATTTAAACAACACTGATTTACACCATATATACTCATAGGGGGAGTTTTATCAAAGAGTGGTGCAGTTGCCCATGGCAACCAATCAGATTGCTTCTTTCATTTTTCACAGGTCTCTTTAAAAATGAAAGAAGCAATCTGATTGGTTGCCATAGGCAACTGCACCCCTCTTCCACTACACAGTATTTGATAAATCTCTCCCATAGTGCCAATGTTATCTGGGGATCTGTTGGCAGCACTTGGTGTCCCTCATAACCTAATTTGGCACATATGGATCCCTCATAACCTAATTTGGCACATATGGATCCCTCATAACCTAATTTGGCACATATGGATCCCTCATCACCTAATTTTAGTACAATGGGATGACACCACTTCAGTACAAGCAGACACAGGCTCGGTGGGTTTATCCAGGGGTCTGCTAACGTGGTTGGGCCTGGGGCAGACATGCAGGAATCTGAACCTAACAAAGTCTCCATTCGCAGATGATCCATCCCTGCAGCGCTGCCTGACACAATGGCGCGGACCCCGACACTGTACAGATATGCAGACTGCGGACGGGCGTTTGTTTCTTTAAATATAACACGTGTCCACGTGGATTATGGTTATCTATCTGTCTATCATCTATGTCTGGATACCTTCCAACTTTTTGGATGGAGAGAAACTAGATGTTACATGCTTTGTTGTATGCCTGAAAACTATTTAATTTAAATATTATCACACAGTTCATCTGAATATAACAATCCTTAAAGGGGTACTCCGGTGGAAAACTTTTTTAATTAATTTATTTATCTTTTAAATCAACTGGTGCCAGAAAGTTAAACAGATTTGTGAATTACTTCTATTAAAAAAATCTTAACCCTTCCAGTACTTATTAGCTGCTGAATATTACAGAGGAAATTATTTTCTTTTTGGAACACAGTGCTCTCTGCTGACATCACGAGCACAGTGCTCTCTGCTGACACCTCTGTCCATTTTAGGAACTGTCCAGAGCAGCATATGTTTGCTATGGGGATTTTCTCCTACTCTGGACAGTTCTTAAAATGGACAGAGATGTCAGCAGCGAGCACTGTGCTCGTGATTCAGCAGAGAGCTCTGTGTTCCAAAAAGAAAAGAATTTCCTCTATGGTATTCAGCAGCTAATAAGTACTAGAAGGATTAAGATTTTATTAATAGAAGTAATTTACAAATCTGTTTAACTTTCTGCCACCAGTTGATAAAAAAAAATAAAAAAAAAGTTTTCTGCCGGAGTACCCCTTTAAAATCCAAATATCATGAGATGATGGAGTAATAGGCAATATGGCTATTGTACATTTAGGAGCCAGGCAGATAGTTTCTATAGCATTGTAGAAAGTTTATTAATGCAAAAAGTATTAATAAAGCAACTTGCTAATATAATGTCATTAGTCATTGTCCAGAGATCTTGCACATCATCTGTGCTCTCTCTTTATATAAACTATGATGTTGCATCATGGGCTAAGCATAAGGCTATCCTTCATATAAGATAGGGCCAGGGACTATTGATTGGATTCAGATTATTGGGCAGACTAGATGGGCCGAATGGTTCTTATCTGCTGACACATTCTATGTTTCTATGGGCTCTGAATGCAGACCTTCCCATGCCTTCTCTTCTCTTCTGTTAGCACAGGACAAGACCAGTAATGTGAAGGGGTAAGTTGGTATTACTGTTCATTAGATTTATGAATCATTAGATTAGGCACCTGAGAGCTGTTCCCAGTCACAGTAGTTTCCATCAGAACAGGCTCCTTGCTGCCTTATCTTATAAGTCATAAATCTAATGGGCAGTTATACCAGCTCCCTCCTTCACATCACTGGTCTCTTCCCATAATGATAGAAGGGGAGAAGGGATGGAGCAGATTGTTTTGAGAGCCTGTGAAATGATGGAAGATCTGTGCACTGTTGTTAATAACGTTATATTAGTAAGATGCTTTGTTATACTTTTTGACACCAAACACAGGCTGTTTCTATTGCCAGACAACCCCTTTAATGTGAAAAAGGGGACATGGGTCAAAAGTAGGGACTTGGAGGTATGAGTCCGTCTTTCTTTATTTGTATAGGTGGGGAAATAGAAACTGACACATTTATAAAAGACATTTCTTCATGATAACAATTGGTGGAAAAATAAACTATGCCACATTCAAGTTGATTTTATGCAAAATATGGTCACCTTGATTTAAGTCATATCAGTCTAAGAAACCTGAAAATACATCTAAAATGGGGACTCAAAGATATAGAACTAATATGGACACTAAGGCTTTAAGACTGTGTTAAGCAATGTCCACTCAATGGAATAGTGCGGAGCTCCATGCCTTTTCACCCCCACTGCATACATCCCGAATGGTGGCAAAGATAACGCACTTTTGGCCCCCTGTCAGGTATATGGGGTCCATAAGTTTTAAGCTTTCCATCAGATGTATATGTTGTGAAGATATTTCCATGTATACCTTTGACAGAAGGCTCTGATATATGCCACCATATTGGTATATGATGCACCAAGGCACCCATGTTAAAATGTTAGAACCACATGGTAAAATTTTTTGCAGGGTGTCTCTACACAAAATAGTACAGATGACTAGGCGTTTTATTGGTTTAGTTGAAAAAAGAAAAGGGTGTCCCAGCATATAGAGATCCAACATGGCATCTGACATATTGGGCTATATATATATATATATATATATATATATATATATATATATATGCAATATCATAAGAACAAGATATTCCTGTACTCACCGCACCAGACAACCATCGCGTGGGACGCTCAGAGGCTTTGCCTCTGAGCGCCCCACGCGATGGTTGTCTGGTAAGCTACGGGAACTCCGGGAGAAGGAGCCGAAGTTACGGTACCAATGCAGTGAGTACAGGAATGTCTTGTTCTTATGATATTGCATTCGTTGATTCTAGTCATTGTTTGTCCTAGCACCACCGAGGGACCGGTCTATGCCTTTAGGCTAAGTTTCCACTTGTTTTTTTTTCTTGCAGTTTTTGGATATCTGCCACTGCAGTTTTTGAGCCAAAGTCAGAAGTGTATCCATGAGGGAGAAGAAGTATAAGTCTTTTCATTATATGTCCTATTACTTTTGAATACACTTCTGGCTTTGGCTCGAAAACTACAGTGGCAGTATTCCAAAAACTGCCAGAAAAAAAACCAAGTGGAAACTTAGCCTTTGACCCACGGATGATATCCTTTAACTTGGTTGTCCGAGCGGATAGTAGGATTTACTGCAAGACGGGTGTGATCTTGAAGTAACCTTGGCATAACAGGAACAATGGTGGTTTTACTGGGCATAAGTGTACGGGGAACCTCTAGTAAAATATCACAGGGTAAAGATATTTCTGACTGGCTGACCAAAATAACAGCCACCCCCTAATGTTTGACAAGAACACTTGTTTGCTCATCATCTGGCTGTCATTTCTCATGGTCACACAGCTTCATGGCTCCATCAGAAGATCTTAGACATGACTTCTTGTGATGCTATATTGGGAGAGACACTTTGATGTCCTAGTGTGCTGTAAAGAAAAGACTCTGTATCCCAGTTCCTCCTCAGATTCTCCAAGATCCCTCCACTGGAGACCACCCAACCAACCACTGTCCCTGCATGATCTTCCCATGTATAATGAATAGTGGATGTTACCAAGAAGTTGTGGGCTAGGAAAACATGATGTCATTCTTTCCACAGAAAGAAGACCAAAGAACAAATATATATATTTATATATCTACAGCCAAATAAATTATCCTACGTCTAATGAGAATAACATACACATCCTTGTACAATGGGGTTCACACGTGATAAAGACATTTCCTAAGGAAGTGTCTACAGACTGCGATGCCTCACTGAGAAGGTCAGGGGTGTCTTCTAAAAGCTGAGCTCCAGTTACATGTGTAGCTCATTACCGTGTCGTGTAGCAGAACCGAGATTGTTCAACTACTACGTTGTCTCCACACTGGAATATGTAGAGAACAATGCAATTCACTGAATTCAGTTCTGTTGTATCTGTGCACCATAATAGGCCGGCTCACATCTAGGCAATGTGCCTACATACAGAGACATATTGTTCTTGCTTTTCACTGCTAGTGAATGGCACATTGCCTAGAGGTGGTATGACCTAATCCTATATTTCTGCATAACTAGGCAGATATGCTATTAAAGGGGTTCTCCGGTGCTTACACATCTTATCCCCTATCCAAAGGATTGGGGATAAGATGCCTGATCTGTCTGGGAGTCCCGCAGCTGGGGACGCCCGTGATCTTGCACGCGGCACCCCGTTTGTAATCAGTCCCCGGAGCGTGTTCTCTCCGGGTCTGATTACGGGCGACCACCGGGCCGGCGGTGTGTGACGTCACACTCCGCCCCTCAATGCAAGCCTACGGGGGCGTGATAGCTAGGGGGTAAGATGTGTAAGCACCGGAGTACCCCTTTAATAGCATATCTGCCTAGTTATGCAGAAATATAGGATTAGGTCATACCACCTCTAGGAAATGTGCCACAACTTTAAAGGGGTATTCCTCTGTTCAACATTTGGAACAAACTGTTCCGAACGCTGGAGCCGGCGGCGGGAGCTTGTGATGTCATAGCCCTGCCCCCTCATGCCACCACGCCCTCTCCCATAAACTTGCATTGAGGGGGTGGGGCGTGACATCATGAGGGGGCAGGGCTATGACGTTACGAGCTCCCGGTGCCGGCTTCAGCATTTGGAACAGTTTGTTCCAAACACTGAGCAGCGTACCCTTTTAGGGTGCGTTCACACTGCAGAATCTTCGCTCGCGGAATTCCGTGAGCAGAGATTGCGCCTGGCGGATGCTGCCGAGAGTACTTCGGCGATAGGGCCGCGGGGCACTGAGCCGTCACCATTGACGGTTATGCAGTGTTCGCGGAATCCGCGCAAAGAATGAACATGTTCTTTCTTTGCGCAGAACAATTTCAGCGGCAGAATTGTCCGCCGCAGAAATTCCGCAGTGTGAATGGATCTCGCGGAGACCCATTCACACTAATGTTAAGTTCACACCGTGGAATTCCGCAGGCATTCTGTAGTGTGAACGCACCCTTTAAGGTTTATTACCACTCTTTAAAAGTGGTGGGGCCGCGTCCTGCACAGTAAGGCTCTTGCTGACCCGTTATTATTAGGTTTGTAGGGGTCCTAGACACCAGATACCTTCATAGATAAGGTTGCCACCTGGCTGGTATTTTACTGGCACAGCCGATATTTTGGCCACCCTGCCAGTATTTGTATATAAAAAATACCGGCAATGCAATGGCCAGTATTTATCCAACCAATCCTCCAACTCTCGGAATGTTGCACCATATGCTATTCCAGTGTTTCCCAACCAGAGCACCTCCAGCTGTTGCAAAACTACAACTCCCAGCATGCTGGGAGTTGTAGATTTGCAACAGCTGGAGGCACCCCTGGTGGTGAAACATTGATCTATACTCTATACCAATATATAGTCCACCATGCTGGGAGTTGTAGTTTTTGTTCTGGGCAGCTGCTAAGCCACAGGCTGTATCAGGACATGCTGGGAGTTGTAGTTAGTAACTAACTGCAACTCCCAAATTTAATAAAAAATAAAAAAAGCGATCAGAAAGTGACATCAGAACAAAAATGGTACAGTTAAAAACAACAGATCGGGGCACAAAAAATGAGCCCTCATACAGCCCATATAAGGAGAAATAAAAAAGGTTATAGGGGTCAGAATAGGACAAAATTTCTCCCGCATATGTGTATCCTGTGATGTTACGCATATATAATTAATTATGCAAATTAGCATGGCCGGTATGTTTTTTGCAAGAAAGGTGGCAACCCTACTCACAGATCAGAAAATGATGTCATATGCTATATAATGGAAATATTCCTTTAAACATGTTGTTAAATGAAGACACCCATATCCATGTGAGCTATTAGGACCTATACCGTATTTTTCGCCCTATAGGACGCACCGGCGTATAAGACGCACCCAATTTATAGGTGGAAAATCTAAAAAAATAAAGATTTTGAACCCATTAGTGGTCTTCAACCTGCGGACCTCCAGATGTTGCAAAACTACTACTCACAGCATGCCCGGACAGCCGTTGGCTGTCCGGGCATGCTGGGAGTTGTAGTTTTGCAACATCTGGAGGTCCGCAGATTGAAGACCACTGCATAGGAGGTAATACTCACATGTCCCCGCCACTCCGGACCCGTCACCGCTGCCCTGGATGTCGCTCCATCGCTGTCGCCGTGTCCCTGTCGCTCCGGAACGTCTCTGCTGCCGGCCTGGTATCCTCGCTCTCCGTCGCCGCCATCATGTTGTTACGCACACCAACGCACGTACACGACGACGTGATGAAGAGGAAGGAGAGCGCCGGCCATACAGGGGATCCCTGAACGGAGAAGACACCGAGGAGGCAGGTAAGGTCCCTCCCGGTGTCCTGTAAGAACTAACCCGGCTATTAAGTCGGCTGTTCGGGACCGCCGCGGTGAAATCGCGGCGGTCCCGAACAGCCCGACTGAACAGCCGGGTTAGTGCCACTTTCCCTTCAGTCGCAGTGGTCAGCTTTGATCGCCGCGTCTGAAGGGTTAATACAGGGCATCACCACGATCGGTGATGTCCTGTATTAGCTGCGGGTCCCGGCCGTTGATGGCTGCAGGGACCGCCGCGATAGGGGTGTATTCGCCGTATAAGACACACCGACTTTTTCCCCCCAGTTTTGGGGAAGAAAAAGTGCATCTTATATGTCTAAAAATACGGTAGATGTCACAGAGGGTACCTGCTCCCCTCTATATACCAGAATTCAGAGCCACTTTATGCCATAACTGTTCACATAATCTGTCTTCTGGTATACGGTCAGGTTTAGATGCCCGTGCCTGGTACGTCTCATCATATCTCCATTTTTGAGACACTTGACTTTTTTACACGACAGCAAATTACATGCTTGAGCGGTTTTACAGGAAGCTTCGGGTGTTCTGCAAGGTGCTTGGTAAATATTTCCAAATGACAATAAAATCTAAGTACAGTATGTGCATAGTCAATGCAGGTCTCTGAAGGCTTGTCTCCCGGGCATGGAAACTCTGTAACATCCCACACCTTGTAGGAAGAATGCCTTACTGTAGGTGCAAGATATATTACTGGAGACTTAGAGGGTGCTGGATACAGGCATAAAACAATGATAGTAGGGAACTGCATAAATAACAATTCCTGAATCATGGTATTATTACAGGGGTACTCCGGTGGAAAACTTTATTTTTTATTTTTATTTTTTTAATCAACTGGTGCCAGAAAGTTAAACAGATTTGTAAATTACTTCTATTAAAAATTCTTAATCCTTCCAGTACTTATTAGCGGCTGTATATTACAGAGGAAATTATTTTCTTTTTGGATTTATTTTCTGTCAGGACCACAGTGCTCTCTGCTGTCCATTTTAGGAACTGTCTAGAGCAGCATATGTTTTCTATGGGGGATCTTCTCCTACTCCGGACAGTTCCTGACACGGACAGAGGTGTCAGCAGAGAGCACTGTGGTCAGACAGAAAAGAAATTCAAAAAGAAAAGAATTTCCTCTGTAGTATACATTTTTAATAGAAGTAATTTACAAATCTGTTTATCTTTCTGGCACCAGTTGATTTAAAAAAAATAAAAAAAAAGTTTTCCACCGGAGTACCCCTTTGAAGAAGATTCTTAAACAAGCAAGATAGTAAACAAGTATAGATGTGAAGGTTTTTGCAGTTGTGATTATGTTAATGACTTACATCTGCAACTGAAAAAGCTGGGTGATGGCCAATGAGTTCCATTGCCTCTCCACATGGATTCAGCACATTGCCTATGCCACATAACGAGGTGGTTTCAGTGGTAACAGAAAACTATAGGCGGCCATACACATTAAAAATAACTATTTTAATGGTTGGCCAACCATTGAACAAGCAATTGTTCAAACTGTTGCTCAAATTGGCCATACATGGTCATAGACATGGGTGATAATTGAGTGATCTTTTTGAGAATGTTCTGAGAACATTCTAACTGACCGTTCTCCGATTGTCCGTAAGCAAAGGATCTTTTGTCTGTCTGTTGAACGACTTTTTTTTTTTTTACGTTGGCCAAAACAATCAGCCATTGTTAAATTTCACCAACCCAAAATTTTTTTGGTTGATGTCACCAGTCTTCATCACATGTATCCTAATTTGTATGGGCTCTTTAAAGGGGTACTCAGGTGAAAACCTTTTTTCTTTTAAATCAACTGGTGCCAGAAAGTTAAACAGATTTGTCAATTACTTCTATTAAAAAAATCTTAATCCTTCCTGTACTTATTAGCTGCTGAATACTACAGAGGAAATTCCTTTCTTTTTGGAATTCTCTCTGATGACATCACGAGCACAGTGCTCTCTGCTGACATCATTATAATAATAATAGCTCTTTATTTATTGTTGTCCTTAATGGGATTTGGACCCAAGGCCCCAGCACTGCAAGGCAGCAGTGCTAACCACTGAGCAACTGTGCTGCCCTTAGCATACATCTGCTATGCACGGTTGCTAAAATGGACAAATCCCACTAAGGACAACAATAAATAAAGCATTAGTATTATTATTATTATAACGTCAGCAGAGAGCACTGTGGTCGTGATGCCATCAGTGTTCCAAAAAGAAAGGAATTTTCTCTGTAGCATTCAGCAGCTAATAAGTACTGGAAGGATTTTTTAATAGAAGTAATTTACAAATATGTTTAACTTTCTGGCACCAGTTGATTTAAAAGAAAAAAGGTTTTCACCAGAGTACCCCTTTAAGATTCGGTCCACAATGAATGTAGTCTATTATTGACTACACTAAATCCGTTTGCGGGACTCGAAAGCATGGTCAGCTGCGGGTAATCACTAGTTGACTACATTTGGTTCACTAAACTCAACAGCACTGCTATACACCGCTCTATACATACATTGGGGGACATGTATCATTGCCTTTAGACCACTTTTCCCGTCTACCGATTTTGCGCAATTGCGTTTTTTTTGCATTTGGGTTGCGTTTTTTCTGGTGGATAATTTTCTAAAGTTGTCACCATTTTGGTGTACCGTAGACAACTTAATCCAGTGGACTGTTATTTATCATTTGTGCTCAAAAAATGTAGACTTTTTTTTGGCGCAATTGCGTTATTTTTGTCAAAATCGTCTACAAATCTACGAGTGGTAGCAAGGACACGTAGAAAGTGTCTGATGCTCCACTGTTTAAAGCCAAGCAAGCATGGGTGTTGAAATTGTGTGTTAATTCATTTTTTGGTGCAAGTGTCTCTAGAATATGTGATGTAATTGGCCAGTGCTTTCCGTTATTTCCGTTTACACTTAACAAACTTTTTTTTTTTTCAAAAATATTTTTATTTTTTACAAACATAAAAAAAAAACATATTCCAAATTAACTACATTGTTATTTCACAATGTAGTCAGCATCCTTTTTTTTTTACATTCTCAACATGTACTTTTACCATTTTGACTATTTTCCCACCAAACCATAAACATATGTGAATCTGCTGGTCGTCTTAAGAACACAATTTTAGTGTCTGCACAACAGATGCGATTTCCTAATCTATAATCAGCTGACCTCGAATCTGTGCCGAAACATGCACGTATTCATTAACTATTAGTGGACTGCTGACCTGATTGTAGTTTGCTAGGGCGTACAATATTTTTTGGGTCAACTCATGTCTGTTTTTTTCATATGGACAGAAAATGATGGTCTGGCGTGATTTCCACTCTGTGTCAAATATCTCACATGCTGACAACATTTCATGATCAGAGGGGGAGATTTTGCTAAACCAGTGTAGAGGAAGAGCGGTGCAGTTGGCCATAGCAACCAATCAGATCGCTCCTTTCATTTTTTTTTAAAGAAGCAATCTGATTGGTTGCCATGGGCAACTGCACTACTCTTCCTCTGTACAGTTTTTTATAAATCTCCCCCAAGAAAAATTACCAAAATGCAGGAAAAGCTGGGACCGTTTTTCAGGCGTTTTTGCTGGTGGACAAAAAAAACCTCAGTGGAATCCTGAAAAACAATAGAACAAAATCCCAGCGTCCAGGATACACCACTTTTCCTGTGAGGGGTAGAACAGGTCTACAAATAGAACTTTGTGGAGATTTAGACCATTGCACAAAATTTATCATGGGGCACAAGTTTGATAAATTTGGAGAAAATGCACCAAATTTAGACCAACCAAAATGATCTACAAAAAACGTCTACCAACAACAACATTGATACATCTCCCCCATTGTGGCGGCACTCACCACTACTTATGGCTGAAAAATGTCCTATCTTTATTTAATTTTTTTTGGAAAGCAGAAGGTTGGATGAGAATGGGGTTTTGTGTGACACATCACTCCTTCTCTAACCTTACTAGATATTTTTAACCCATAAGAAGTCATTAAAGCCGCTACACATATTTTTTTTCATCCTTCTGAGAATGCTATGTAAATGTCGGACTTTAAATAATAAGAGAGGTCCAACATTAGACACTTCTGATTAAGTTTATGTTCACACGATGGAATTTCCGTGCCAAATTCCAACGCAGAGATTCCGCAGTATTGATTTAAATGGGATTCTGCTGCGCTGTTCCCATAGCAGAATTTCTGCACCAGAAACATCTGGCGCAGAAATTCAAATTGTCTATTTTTTCTATGGACTACGCATGGAAATGTTGAGAGGTCCTAGCGCCGGGATGATCTGCCAGCGTTCCACTGTCAGGGAAATGTCCGCAGAGATTTTCGTGTGGACATTCCCCCATGTAAACTTAGCCCTAAGAGTTCCTCCTTGAGCATATGTTGTCAATAGCATATGCTAGTAGTACCATCCTGCGATTTTTTGAATTGGATCAAAGTAACAATACCTTAGTGCCAACATGTTCCTTCAACCGTCAGCTGAACCCAGACTAAGGGCCGTACACATATTAGAACAAGTTGGCTGAACCCACTATTTTTGGCAGCACTGTCCAACTCTAACCCAACAGATGATATCAGGGGACAGAAGGTACAGGTACATATCAATTTCTCCTTTTGTTTTTTGGGAGATAAGCCACCATCAGAGAACGGTTTAGGCCTCGTTCACATTGCTGTCGGACTCTGCTATTCGGAGTTCCGTCGCCAATCCGGCCAGAACGATGGGAGTTTAACGGAGAAAAAAATATTTCTTTTCTCCACTAAATTCCAGTAAAATTACCAGATCACCGACGGACTCCATGCAAGTGGGGTCCCCGGTAGTAGCCATTTGCATACGACCCGTTTCAGGGTCCGATCGGCTCAAAAAGAAAATGAAAAGAAAAGAGTCTATGGGACCCTTAATGGGTTGGATGCGAATGGCAATGTGAACCTAGCCTAACCCCTCTACCCCTAGCCTTACCCCTTTCACTATTCAAAACACATGAATGCTCGGCCAAGTCAAATGTTTATGTGTATGAAGGAATTACGAAAGAGATAGCTGCTGGCTGAACGATTCTGAACGATGGCTGCTGGCTGAACGAACATTCTCCCGATAGCTATCCTACGTGTATGGCTATGTTAAAACATAGTTATGTGTATGGACCAATGCCGAGCTATATGCGTCTCTTCAGCTTCCTACAACCTCTGTACTGTAATACGTTCCTGTATAGTATAATAGTAAACTTTTCCTGAAGGATATTATGGTGAAAGTAATTAGATAGGTATATAAAAATGCCATCTTGGAATTTAATTTGCTGGTTTTCCCCATATTTTATGTGAGTGACAGCCAGCTATACTGTTTCATACTATAACAAGAAGGCCTTTTGTTCTGACTTCAGAAGAAGTCAATGGTCCGGAACAAGGGCCCCTCACCCATAAAACTCAAGCTGTCTGAAATATTTTATTTCTAGCAAGGCATGGAAAGTGTTCTATATACAATAATGCTTCCCATGGGACGGGCTGGTCATCTTAGCTGTGGTTATATGTTGAGCAATGTGTCTATAGCGATGGGTCTGATTGATGTGCTGTTGACTCTACCAGCTCAGCAAATATAATGCACATCAGGGGCATCCCCTTGTTCCTTCTTCCAGTGATGTCATTTTCGGCATGACTTCACTATGGAAAAATTCAGACTCAGGAACCCCCCCTCCTACTCGGAGTAGTCTAGGAGAACCAGACAGGGAGGGGGCGGCTTCTGTAAGGCTGCTAAGGGAAGGGGTACAGGAAAACTTTGTTTTACATGGGGATATGAACTTTCACTTACACATAATGATTATGCTACTGAGGACATTCTGTATATTAACCCATTCATAATTCCGAGATAATATTCAAAGACGCCTGGTATATGCGCACATGTGTTTGTTTCTATACTATTTCGATTATTTCTTATATACTCTCTTAGGCCATGCTTAGATTATCAATAGGGCCCCCTCCCACCCCCCACTTCGCCACAGCAGAGAGCTGTGTCGCTCCCCATAATACCAGCCCCTGGGACATTATATGGGACCCCCAAAAATAACTTCTTCTGATCCTCTTTAGATCATGTCTTATATACTCTCTTAAGGCATGCTTAGATTACACTTCAATAGAGTCCCCCATTTTCACCAGAGAAGAGAACTGTGTTGCCCCTTATTAAAATTTGCCACTTGTACATATGGGACCCCACAAAAAAAATACAACATACTTCTCATAAAGTTATATTCTTTGATGATAACATGCAACTGTGATAAAGTTAGGTAATTTTTTTTCTTCAAACTAACTCTTTTTAGGTGTTACAAAACTATAACACCCGTCATGATGGGAGTTGTGGTCTTGTAACGGCTGGAAAGCCACAGATTGGGGATCACTGACATATGGGATGCAGAGGTAGCATTTGCCCCCCGATACGTCTGTGATCCCCAACCTGTGGCTTTCCAGCTGGGCATGATGGGAGTTGTAGTTTTACAACAGCTGGAGAGCCATAGGTTGGGGCTTAATGCTGTAGGGGTGCAAATCTAGTAGACATCTGCACCTGTTCCCCTTCTGCATTCACTATATATATATATATATATATATATATATATATATATATATATATTATCCAGTGTATTATACTTGTAATGTGTTATAGCTTTAAGAACCTGTTGTCATGTGACTGTAACCCAGTGAGGTATCAGTGACCATGTGACCTTAGGGTGACCTATGGGACCCCCTCCTAGTCTCCCCTATATAAGCCCTGGGAGGAGCTAGCTCACTCTCTTGATTTCAAGGTAAGTCTTTGCTGAGGTCCAGGTCAACCACGCAGAAACAAGTCCACAACCACCAGGTCCCAGTCAGAGGCTGCTAAGCAACAAACAGGGTATAGTCAGTCTCAGTTAAAGTCAACCTGTCTACAGTCAGCGTGGCCTGCATTCAAATTGTCCCAGTCCACTGCAAGTCCCAGCAAGCCCTGAGGTCTCTGAAGTCACTGGTCACCTCCTTGGGCCTAGCCAAGCTGTATAGACAGTTACATCTGTCTACCCTCAGTAAAGCTACCTTTGTAACGTAACTTGACATCGGAGTCATTATTGCCCCTGTGTCTAGCCCAGGATCCAGCGGTATACCTTCGGGTGGTATTGAGGATAAACCACGCCCTGGCATCACAAACACAAGGGGTTAATGCCATCTGCTCCTAGGGCAATTCCATCTGCCCTCATCACACCCTGTAACCACAGATAGGTAAGGGAACACTGCTGTAAGGCCATGTTCCCACTAGCTTTAATTGTGGTTTTGGAAACGGATTAACCCCATCCAATAAGGTTTATCAACATCCTGGTATATACCCCTTAATAAACCTGTGCAAAGGAAAAGTTGCCCGGTTGCCCATAACAACCAATCAGATTGCTTCTTTCATTTTGCAGAGGTTAAAAATGAAAGAAGCAATCTGATTGGTTGCTATGGGCAACTGTGCAACTTTTCTTCTGGACAGGTTTTGATAAATCTCCCCCCATGTCCCATGTATTGCATTCAGTTTTTATGCTTACCCCATATGTGGAATATTCTTCTAAATATGTGTAAAATATATCTTGCCATGATGGCTGAAGCAGTAGCTGGTCTTTTCTTCTCATTGGGGCATTACGTTCACATGGCTACCATAGCCCTGTGTCTATATCAGTGTTTCTAACCAGGCTGCCTCCAGCTGTTGCAAAACTACAACTCCCAGCATGACCGCACGGCCCTTGGCTGGTCGGTATAAACTGCCCAGGGATGAGTGGCTTTATGGTGCTGTGGAGGGCACCCAGTGCCAAAGACACCTGTCTTCTCAAAACCGCCCCCCTTAGCTTCACTCTGGGTATGTTCACACAGCCAGGAATTGGTGCTTATTTTGTGCAGAATTTGCCCACGAAAATAAGCGCTGAAATCCCAAGTACCATTGATATTAGGGTTTTCCCTGCAGATTCTGAATCCAATGCCTTGTCGGAAGTTGCGCTATGGAACTTCTGATGTGTAAACTAAGCAGCAGAATCCCATTGGAGTCTTTCTGGCAATTTCCTTGAGGCAATTCAGAGCAGAATCTCCAAAAGTGTGAACTTGTGCAGAGGATTATTGGTGCTGTGGCCCATGGCAACCAGTCAGATTCGGGCATTTATTTTTTGTAAAGGCCTCTATACAATCAAAGCTGGGGTCTTATTGGTTTTCATACATCTCCCCATAGTAATTATTTCAACAAAATGTTATTTAAAAAAAAATTCCTGATGTCTCTGAGGAAATAGTCATGCTGCTCATATCAACCACAATGTAGTTTGTACAAAGATGGCTGAACTCTGGTTGCTATGGGGAACTAGGCCTCATTTCCTCTGAGGAATTTTTGAGGCCCTGTGTGTTCCCTTCTCTTATCTCGGTGAATGTACTCTACATTTTTTCCATGGGTCTCGACTTGCACATATTTGCACAAGCTAAATGTGATTTGCATTTGCAGTTTGTCAGACATTACAATAGCATAATGGAGATTACACCGCCCGAATGAGGTGTTTACCCTCCATCGTAATATAAAGAAGCCCCTCACTATATACTTCCTTCCTCTGTTGTTATTAATGAAAAAAATCAGCTTTCTACAGCAATGGACAACATCTCCTGGTCCACGGTTACATAAGACGTTGCATAATTTTGGTTTAGGGCTTATACACACATGTAGTACTTAGCTGCACAGCCTCTATGTGCTGCCATACCGTCTCTGTATACACCTGATGGAGCATGCAACCTCTGTATGCTGCCATATCGAGACAAAATAAGGCTTTATGCTCCTCTATGGCACCCCTTTTACATCTCAGAACAAAATGGAGTCCTAGCGCATCTATGTACATAAATCCTTACTTGTAATCTTTGCTATTTAATGTTTTCCTTTTATATACTAGATTAAATACATTATAATTAATAGAACCACAGTCTGTTTCTATGGGCAACCAGACAAATTTTGAGAACACATATGTATAGAAAATAAATTAAATAATTCAAACTTCTTCTACGTTCCATTTGGGATTTTAATACGTGAATAACCCCATTCCATATCTCCAATTACATGTAAGGAGGTACTCTGGAAAATATATATTTTTAAATCAACTTGCAAATTACTTCTTTTTACAATACTCAAGGCTTCCAGTACTTATCAGCTGCTACAGTATATGCTCCAGGGGAAGTTGTGTAGTTCTTCCCAATCTGACCACACTGCTCTCTGCTGCCACATCTGTCCATGTCAGGAACTGTCCAGAGCAGGAACATGTCCCTATAGCAAACCTCACCTGCTCCGGACAGTTACTGACACAAACAAAGGTGGCAGCAGAGAGAACTGTGGACTGACTGGAAAGAACTACACAACTTCTTCTGGATCATACAGCAGCTGATAAGCACTGGAAGGATTATTTTTTTTAAATAGATGTAATTTTAAAGTCTGTATAACTTTGAATCAGCTGATTTCATATTTTTTCCGGAATACCCATTGAAATCTTGTTCAAGGGAGGGAACCTAAAATGGTGAAGATACCCCCCCAAATGCCCGTTTTGGGGCAGAATAAGCATTCACCCTGTCTGTTTTGCAGGATTGTCCCACCAAAATTAGCAAGTATGCTGTTAATGCATATGAATGTCATAGCATGGTGAAGTCCTCGGCGTTGGACCCCATTTTATTAACCGGAGTAAGAAGATGTTAACAAACAGACTTTTTTTTCTGGCAGGCTTATTGCGACTGTATATAATATGGATGACAATACTTTGGATTGGCAAACGTGTACAGTAGAATGGGATACAAAGATTATGTCACTGTGATTTGTACAGTAAAAAACAAAGCCTGGTCATAACAGACATAGAAATGCACTTACAATAGGGAATTCCACCTTTAGTTTTTATTGGATGTTTCCCTGTAAGATGTAAGAAAATAACAATTGTGGAAATTCATGAGCTGGAAATCCCATAGAGTCATAATACAAAAATACAACAAAGTATATAAATATCATCATATAAATGGTTAAAGATTTGTACAAAGAAATGTTAGGAAAATTTAAAGTGGAATTAAATGTACAGAAGTGTTGGGTGTTATTGATCCTTCAATAGAATAGCACCATCTAGTGACACGTCTATTATAACATATAGCCATATGTGGTCCCTCAAGTTACAATATGAATTGGTTCTAGGAAGAACATTGTATGTTGAATCCATTGTATCTTGAGATCCTAATTCTATGGAAAACTAGTCATTTGTTCCAAAGTCTCACAAGTTTTTACATATAAGTCAAAAGTAACTTCTGGAAGTTATAAATCACTTTATACATGGAGGGTAGGGTAATTGTTTATGCTAACCTGGTAATGTTGTACTGAGAGCACAACATCTATTGTAGCATCTCGCCCCACTAAGTGGGCAGGTAGCCAGGGTGCAGCCATGAGCTATCCCGTCCAGAGATGGTCTCAGGTCGGTCAGGCGATGAAAGAGATATTCCCACGTAGGTAGAAAAATGTGCTCCTATAGGCACTTCACCCATGTGAAATGTCTTCATAGTCTTCTTTATTAATAATACTCACACATAATAGAGACGGAGAGGGACAAGCGTTAGGGGGGGTACAGCTAGGCGGAGACAGCAGCCGTTTCTCACTTGGATCTGGCATCCTTTGAAGGCCAGAAGAAGCACTATCCAAGTGCGAAATGGCTGCTGTTGCTGCCTAGCTGTACCCCCCCTCACGCTTGTCCCTCTCCATCTGTATTATGTGTGAGTATTATTAATAAAGAAGACTATGAAGACATTCCGCACGGGTGAAGCACCTATAGGAGCACATTTTTCTGCCCACCTACGTGGGAATATCCCTTGCATGGACAGATCTTCAAGCCATTCGAACAAGCCACAGATCTGGACTGTACCATTGTAGATTGAGTAGGGATTCAAGTTACAATGTAACCTGAGCCTATTGTAACCGTACAGTGAAACTTCTCCAAAAGATCACCTTTTTGAGAAGACCACCCTTACCCAGGACAGATATCATGTACCAGATGTTCAGTCCACCATACATTTTGCACAATTTTGTGTGGTTCTCTCAAGGAGATTTTACTATATTACTGATTGTATGGTTTGTGTGTTGGAGTAGCTTTATTTCTAATACTAGTATTGATCTCTACTCTCCGTCTCCTTTTCCTTACAGGTCGAGGTGTCACATAAGTTATAAACTATGTTGGTGGCTCACATATTTCTTTTCTTCCTCACCCTGACTGTACCCACATTGGGGCAATATGAGCACTGGCAGTATTATCCTGAATATCATCAGCCCCAGGCTCCTGACCCACTACCCACCCAGCCACCTAAGCCACCACCAAAAATTCACGTGCGTCTGGCCGGAGAGAAACGCAAACACAATGAGGGGAGAGTGGAAGTCTTCTATAATGGAGAGTGGGGCACTATCTGCGATGACGATTTTTCTCTGTATGCGGCTCACATAGCCTGCCGAGACCTGGGCTACATGGAGGCAATTTCATGGGCACCCAGCTCCAAGTATGGTAAAGGAGAAGGTAAGAAACTCAGAGGGAGGGATCAGTATAACTTGTTCTTCAGTCCCCATGCTGGCATGCAGCAAAGTACAATAGATCGGTGATAATTCCTAAATTATCCTAGCCCTTAAACCATGGCCAGGTTGACCAATAACCTGATTTGGCAGTGTTAATAAGAAACAACCAGTTGGCGCACACCATTGGAAGTATGCACTGTGTCTTAGATGTTTTGCTCATGAAGCTCATGGGCCACAGTGCATATTTTGTAACAGTGTCCCCACCAACCATGTCCTATGAGCCCCCAAACACCAGGGCCTGGGTGTAACTGCTAGCTCTGCACCCTCTATTTCTATGCCCCTGACTTTACATTCTGGCCCAAACATCAGATCACCCATTGATCTATGGATCTTTATCCTCATTTATTCAATGTAATGTTGTTCTAGGATATGTCTGTAGCGAGACTGTAGTGTAATTCTCTTCATTCCCATCCAAGTCAGTGGAAATGGAGTGACTAGTAGCCAGGCTAGTATGATGCATCGTCTACGTATTCTGTGTAAGGTTTATTACATGTGCTCTATAATGCTACACCATGTTGCGATATGACATGTTTGCTGCCTCCAACAGGGCATATCTGGATGGACAATGTGCACTGTAACGGCAGGGAGAGAAGCATTGCTGAGTGCAGCCACAATGGCTGGGGAGTGACGGACTGTAAGCACAGCGAGGATGTAGGAATTCAGTGCAGTGACCGGAAGATTCCTGGATTCAAGTATGACAATGCATTGGTGGAGAGGCTGGAGGTGAGGAAAAAATTTTAAAATGTTAGTACAAGAAGTTGAATGTTCTTACTGTATCATTGACAAGTTAGGGTAAAAGGGAATTAAAGGGGTCCTCGACTGGCCAGCGTTCGGAACATTTAGTTACGAACGCTGTGTGCGCGCTGCGGGGATTGACCACGCCCCCTCAATGCAAGTCTGTGGGAGGGGGCGTGGCGAATGCCACACCCCCTCCCATAGGCTTGCATTGAGGGGGCGTGGCCGACCCCCGCAGCGAGCACACAGTGTTCGTAACTAAATGTTCTGAATGCTGGTCAGTGGAGTACCCCTTTAAGAATAATTGTAGATCCTATAGTAAGGAGAGGGACCACAACTCGGGTTCTCCCACTCTCTTCTTCATGAGTAGTGTGAACTTATGTTGGAGACCATTTTTCTATAAATATCAATGAAGAAAGAAGAGAGTTGTCCTAATGGATCCGAGGAGTCCTGCTGCCCCAGATGGTGGAATGTGATGACATGAACCATCAGCAGCATGTAGCCCTCTCTCCGCTGTGCATGCTCTTCATTTACAGGACAGCTGGTTTCCTTGGAGGTACAGCTGGACTGAAGGGACTGGCTACACTCCCCAAGGGACCAGGCCGGATAGAGGAACCTATGACATCAATCACTTATCAAGTTTTCCATTAATCACCGTCATGATGTTCCTCACACACCCAGTGCATAACTCAGCAGCCTGTATCTCATATACCCAGTGTATAACTCAGCAGCCTGTATCTCATATACCCAGTGTATAACTCAGCAGCCTGTATCTCATATACCCAGTGTATAACTCAGCAGCCTGTATCTCATATACCCAGTGTATAACTCAGCAGCCTGTATCTCATATACCCAGTGTATAACTCAGCAGCCTGTATCTCATATACCCAGTGTATAACTCAGCAGCCTGTATCTCATATACCCTGTGTATAACTCAGCAGCCTGTATCTCATATACCCTGTGTATAACTCATACAGCAGCCTGTATCTCATATACCCAGTGTATAACTCAGCAGCCTGTATCTCATATACCCAGTGCATAACTCAGCAGCCTGTATCTCATATACCCAGTGTATAACTCAGCAGCCTGTATCTCATATACCCAGTGCATAACTCAGCAGCCTGTATCTCATATACCCAGTGTATAACTCAGCAGCCTGTATCTCATATACCCAGTGCATAACTCAGCAGTCTGTATCTCATATACCCAGTGTATAACTCATACAGCAGCCTGTATCTCATATACCCAGTGTATAACTCAGCAGCCTGTATCTCATATACCCAGTGTATAACTCAGCAGCCTGTATCTCATATACCCAGTGTATAACTCAGCAGCCTGTATCTCATATACCCAGTGTATAACTCAGCAGCCTGTATCTCATATACCCAGTGTATAACTCAGCAGCCTGTATCTCATATACCCAGTGTATAACTCAGCAGCCTGTATCTCATATACCCAGTGTATAACTCAGCAGCCTGTATCTCATATACCCAGTGTATAACTCAGCAGCCTGTATCTCATATACCCAGTGTATAACTCAGCAGCCTGTATCTCATATACCCAGTGTATAACTCAGCAGCCTGTATCTCATATACCCAGTGCATAACTCAGCAGCCTGTATCTCATATACCCAGTGTATAACTCAGCAGCCTGTATCTCATATACCCAGTGCATAACTCAGCAGCCTGTATCTCATATACCCAGTGTATAACTCAGCAGCCTGTATCTCATATACCCAGTGCATAACTCAGCAGTCTGTATCTCATATACCCAGTGTATAACTCAGCAGCCTGTATCTCATATACCCAGTGTATAACTCAGCAGCCTGTATCTCATATACCCAGTGCATAACTCAGCAGCCTGTATCTCATATACCCTGTGTATAACTCAGCAGTCTGTATCTCATATACCCAGTGTATAACTCATACAGCAGTCTGTATCTCATATACCCTGTGTATAACTCATACAGCAGCCTGTATCTCATATACCCAGTGTATAACTCATACAGCAGCCTGTATCTCATATACCCAGTGTATAACTCATACAGCAGCCTGTATCTCATATACCCTGTGTATAACTCATACAGCAGCCTGTATCTCATATACCCTGTGTATAACTCAGCAGCCTGTATCTCATATACCCCGTGTATAACTCAGCAGCCTGTATCTCATATACCCAGTGTATAACTCAGCAGCCTGTATCTCATATACCCAGTGTATAACTCATACAGCAGCCTGTATCTCATATACCCAGTGTATAACTCAGCAGCCTGTATCTCATATACCCAGTGCATAACTCAGCAGCCTGTATCTCATATACCCAGTGCATAACTCAGCAGCCTGTATCTCATATACCCAGTGTATAACTCAGCAGCCTGTATCTCATATACCCAGTGTATAACTCAGCAGCCTGTATCTCATATACCCTGTGTATAACTCATACAGCAGCCTGTATCTCATATACCCAGTGCATAACTCATACAGCAGCCTGTATCTCATATACCCTGTGTATAACTCATAAAGCAGCCTGTATCTCATATACCCTGTGTATAACTCATACAGCAGCCTGTATCTCATATACCCTGTGTATAACTCATACAGCAGCCTGTATCTCATATACCCAGTGTATAACTCAGCAGTCTGTATCTCATATACCCAGTGTATAACTTATACAGCAGCCTGTATCTCATATACCCTGTGTATAACTCAGCAGTCTGTATCTCATATACCCAGTGCATAACTCAGCAGTCTGTATCTCATATACCCAGTGTATAACTCATACAGCAGCCTGTATCTCATATACCCTGTGTATAACTCATACAGCAGCCTGTATCTCATATACCCAGTGCATAACTCAGCAGCCTGTATCTCATATACCCAGTGTATAACTCATACAGCAGTCTGTATCTCATATACCCAGTGTATAACTCAGCAGTCTGTATCTCATATACCCAGTGTATAACTCATACAGCAGTCTGTATCTCATATACCCTGTGTATAACTCAGCAGTCTGTATCTCATATACCCTGTGTATAACTCATACAGCAGCCTGTATCTCATATACCCAGTGCATAACTCAGCAGTCTGTATCTCATATACCCAGTGTATAACTCATACAGCAGCCTGTATCTCATATACCCAGTGCATAACTCAGCAGTCTGTATCTCATATACCCAGTGTATACCTCATACAGCAGTCTGTATCTCATATACCCAGTGTATACCTTATACAGCAGTCTGTATCTCATATACCCAGTGCATAACTCAGCAGTCTGTATCTCATATACCCAGTGTATACCTCATACAGCAGTCTGTATCTCATATACCCAGTGTATACCTCATACAGCAGTCTGTATCTCATATACCCAGTGTATAACTCATACAGCAGCCTGTATCTCATATACCCCGTGTATAACTCATACAGCAGCCTGTATCTCATATACCCTGTGTATACCTCATACAGCAGTCTGTATCTCATATACCCAGTGTATAACTCATACAGCAGCCTGTATCTCATATACCCTGTGTATAACTCATACAGCAGCCTGTATCTCATATACCCAGTGTATAACTCATACAGCAGCCTGTATCTCATATACCCAGTGTATAACTCATACAGCAGCCTGTATCTCATATACCCAGTGTATAACTCATACAGCAGCCTGTATCTCATATACCCAGTGTATAACTCATACAGCAGCCTGTATCTCATATACCCAGTGTATAACTCATACAGCAGCCTGTATCTCATATACCCAGTGTATAACTCATACAGCAGCCTGTATCTCATATACCCTGTGTATAACTCATACAGCAGCCTGTATAGCTTGTACCTATAGTTAATATACCTTTTTTCTATTGCGGCCTATATACAGAGTCAATGTAGTACTTGCATATACTAGTCTGTACATACGGTTATTGTATCATTGCAATACAGATATTTTACTGGCATCAATGTAAGGCTGTATACAGCCTATATACCAATTCGATTTATATACTAGTTAACCTTTACTTGACCATTTTGACAGCTCACATGCAGTTGATAGGATATCCTGGTTGGTCTATGCTGTACAGAGTGGGAGCACAGCGCTGCACTGAGGGGGTTAGTGTTTGCACAGCTTTTACACCTACGGTACACATTTCCAAGCACATAAGCTCTCTGTATACACAGTGCTGAATTGTGCTTCCTATACGTGTCCGGCTGAGATAATCATCTCAGAAAGTATCAGTGTCCTCCAGCTATTGCAAAACTACAACTCCCAGCGTGCACGGACAGCCGAAGGCTGTCCGTGCATGCTGGGAGTTGTAGTTTTGCAGAGCCACAAGTTGGACACCGCTGCTATAATAAGTTCCAGGGTTACGGTATTCTTCACCTTCGCTCACTGTAGTCATCTCCCTATTTCTGTCCCTCATCAGTTTTACCATGATGTGAAGGATTTGCTTTAGGTGTGCCCCTACCGACCGGCGTATCCTCAGCTCTGTTTACCCTGTGCCGCCTTCTGTCTGAACCTGGAATCCGGTGCTTGGTTTGGGCGTCAGGTGAAGTGTCTGGGTCGCAAGTTCAACATCCCTTCTGCGCGAAGAAGCTGTGTTTGCCGAGAGCGTGGTCATATCTAAAAGAGGGCTAGCCATGGCGTCTATATATAGCAGGCCATCGCCACACTGTGTGTACACAGCTCAACACAGTATATTTAGGCTCTTGCTCATCCCTTCTCTAGATTTGGAGTCGTTTATTCATCAGACATGTTTTCAGTGCAGATAAGCCCTGTTTACCAGTTCTAGTTTATTTTATGTAAACCCATCTGGTTTCTGTGTATATCTCGCCTCCTTACCCATTATAGAAAGGCAGGAGACACAGAGATTCCACTGATCCTACTAAGGCAGTGGACTCCAAACTGTGGACCTCCAGATGTTGAAACTACAACTCCCAGCATGTGGAAACATCCACCAGAGGCATATCATTAAGCTCATGTAGTGTCGGGTGAGGGTAATGTGAAAATTAACCTTTACGTGACACCAGGGCATGGTTAACCTATACACCGTCCGAGGTTGAGCCAGCTTTTCCTGGGCCTGACAATAAATACTCTGATGCAAGGTTACAGATAACCCCATAGCTATGCCTTTGACCTAGGGTATAGCTATGTAACCCTTGCAGTTTGGGAACAGCCTTTGTTGGCTCCATTTCCCTTCCTATAGGCAGTGTGGGCCTACACAGAGGAACAAGTACCAGGCTCTGTTATCTACTGTATGTTTATGTGTGATGAACCCTCTCCAACAAAAAATGCCTTTTTGAGAAGACCATTTCCTTATCTAGACCAGATTTGATGCTTTCATGGATATCAGTTACACTATGTACAGTGCCCATTTTCTATGAGAAGCCCACCCCCACAGAAGGCCACTCTTTAAAGGGGTACTCCTGTGGCAAACTTTTTTTTTTTTTTTTTTTAAATCAACTGGTGCCAGAAAGTTAAACAGATTTGTAAATTACTTCTATTAAAAAATCTTAATCCTTCCACAACTTTGTAGGGGCTGTATACTACAGAGGAAATGCTTTTCTTTTTGGATTTCTCTGATGTCATGACCACAGTGCTCTCTGCTGACCTCTGCTGTCCATTTTAGGAACTGTCCAGAGCAAGAAAAAATCCCCATAGCAAACATATTCTGCTCTGGACAGTTCCTAAAATGGACAGCAGAGGTCAGCAGAGAGCACTGTGTTCGTGACATCAGAGAAATAAAAAAAGAAAAGCATTTCCTCTGTAGTATACAGCCCCTAAAAAGTACTGGAAGGATTAAGATTTTTTAATAGAAGTAATTTACAGATCTGTTTAACTTTCTGGCACCAGTTGATTTAAAAAGAAAAAGTTTTCCACGAGAGAACCACTTTAAAGCAATTTTGGGTGGTCTTCTCAAAGAGGTTTCATTGTGTGGTGGCAAAAACTAGGATGGAGAAGTTATTGCTCTTAGGCCCCTTCTCAACTTTGGTGCAAAAACTTGTTTTGGTCCCATGATTTAACCAGCAACAGCAATACAGTAGGTTAAATGTAAAGGGTCCAAAAGTTAGCACTCATCTGGTATGGCATCACTATATCACGATGCCACCTACATATAATTCATAACATTGGGGTCTTGTTGGCTCCCAGGAGTTGCAGGCCCATTGTGACCAATGGATCCAGACAGTAATAGCGCCTTCAGTATACCAGCGTGGAGGGGGTAAATAAAGGTATTGGAATACTTATCCTGAATGACGTTCAGTTCAAAAATGTCCTTTTATAATGGAAAAAGACATCTATAAAATCCATCTGTGTCTATACAGGTCCTGTGGGGTTAAACAGACATCTGGCAGACACCCCCTATAGGACAGAGCCGCCCCCTTCATTCTGCTGTGGTCACGTAGAGTGGAATACTGTCTGTGACTCACCGGGGTGTGTGGGATGAGCTATAAGAGAGCACTGTTATCCTGACACTCGGCTAGACTGCGGAGCTAACACTCTCTGCAATGGCAACCCGCTTCTCTTCAGATGCATCTTCTTGTTGGTCAACCTTAACCCCATAACCCCCAAACCAAGGAATAAGGTCAGCCATGAAGATGGCCCTTCCCAAGCCTTACACAGTACTGTCTGTATTCCTCATCACACATTATAGTCCTGGCTATTGTTCACACGTAATATACGGTACCTTCTCATCTATGGCTCTGTAGTTTGTAACCTCTTTGAGGGAGATTTATCAAAACCTGTGCAAAGGAAAAGTTGTCCAGTTGCCCATAGCAACCAATCAGATCGCTACTTTCATTTTGCAGAGGCCTTGTTAAAAATGAAAGAAGCAATCTGATTGGTTGCTATGGGCAACTGGGCCACTTTTCCTCTGGACAGGTTTTGATAAATCTCCCCCTTTGAGGGTATGGTTAGATCCCTCATACTAGACCACCATTGTTTTCTAGAGTGGATAATCTGTCTAACCCTCAGACATTGTAGACAGAAACAGAAAGTCTAAGAATGCACCAGATTTAAGGGCGGGTTCACACCACGTTTTTGCAATACAGTTCCTGTATACGTTTTTCAGTTTGAAAACCGTATGGAACCGTATTGAAAACCGTATGCCAAAAGATGCATCAGGTTGTGTTAGTTTTGCATCCTGTACAGTTTTGTCAGTTTTTTTTCCCGTACCCAAAACCGTAGCCTACCACGGTTTATGGTCCGGGTGAAAAACCATATTGAAACGTATTTTTTTTTTGAACATGGGAGTCAATGGGAACCGTACAGAACTGTATGTGTGTTCGGTTCCATTCGGTTTTCATCATACGGTTTTTGACTTTGCACAGTTTTTCTTGGAATTTCAAACAAATTCAAACAAGTGAAACTTTATTCATAATGGAGTGAAAAGTTAAAAACATATACGTTGTTTCCCTAAAAAAAACGGATGCAACCGGATATAATTTTTTAAACCGTATACGGATAAAAATTTGTACACAAGTTTAGTCAGGTTTTGAGGAATCCATTTTTTTTTAATCAAAAACCTCATACGGGAACTGTACTGCAAAAACGTGGTGTGAACCCAGCCTTACATGGTCCAGGCTGTTTGATAAATCTGCCGTAGTCTTAGACTATTAGTTGGCTTAATCTGAGGCAGAATTGTGTGAAAGAATTCGAATGCAGTTTTGGTACACAGTGTCGCGTTTTATACTATGTCCACCTTTGACCGAAGCCATACTATTTTGTGAAAGCCATGCATCACTTTGGAAGCTGTAAGAAAAGTATCTGGGATTCTGCTTGCCTCATTTTGGGAAAAAAACACCCCCCCCCCAAAAAAAACATACTCGCTATATGGCATTTTTTTTTTTTTTGGACAAAAACACTTTGGCCAGATGTTATCTGGAAGTCAATAGGGAATTATGAAATGCCAGACCCATATGGCGTTTTTTCTTTTGCTGATTTTTCACCATTTCGTGGCATTTTTAGGCTCAGGGCTAGCCTTCCAAAATTGCATCATGTTAAGGGTATGTTTTTTTTTTTTTTAAGGAAACTTTGTCCTAAAGCTATAGGAGGAAAAAAACACAATGTGAATTTCAAATGGGAATTATTTTTGGGGATTTTTTTTCCACGATTCTTCAATAGAAATCCCATGAAGTTACATGATGAGTAATATGAATTACCTGACTGGTAATGAAAAAAATTATTAAAGGGGTTCTCCGGCAGTTAGACATCTTATCCCTTATCCAAAGGATAGGGGATAAGATGCCTGATCGCGGTGGTCCCGCCGCTGGGGACCCCCGTGATCTTGCACGCCGCACACCAGTTAAAATCAGTCCCCGAAGCGTGTTTGCTCCGGGTCTGATTACCGGCGACCACAGGGCCGAACACACTCCGGGGACTGATTTTAACTGGGGTGCGGCGTGCAAGATCACGGGGGTCCCCAGCGGCGGGACCCCCTCGATCAGGCATCTTATCCCCTGTCCTTTGGATAGGGGATAAGATGTCTAAGCGCCGGAGAACCCCTTTAAACCCACTATTTATGGAAAATTTGGGGGAGTACAAAATAAAGTTTTTTAGTAGCATTTTTTTTTCTGGCCCAAAAAATAAAAAGGCCACATAAAAGTCTGAAATACATAATACATGTGCATAATTTTTTGGTCGCAAATTGTACCAATATTTTGTAAATAGTTAATCTGCTCCAATGTTTCAGTCCCTGGAGGACCCAGAATACCTATACTTGCCCAACAATCTAAAGAGGTTGGCATCATACGTCTGACATGGGATAGCGACATGTCATAAGTTTTGATTGGTGGGGTCCGAGCGCTAAGATACCCCCCCCCCATCCCTAAAATGAATGAGTGCTATGCCTGATCATTTCTGATCATCTCTGCTTGGTGAGCGCCAAGGATTGACCAAAATCTGTAGACAGGTCTAGATCTGGGGTCTTGTGGAGCAATTTGTTTGTCATATCTTTTTAAGTCACTTTTCTGGTATAAGATGAGTCATACATGACCATAAGCGACGGTCATTGCTGGATAAATACAGTGGTCCCTCAACTTACAATATTTTCAACATACAATGGTCTTTTCTGTACCATTGTAACTTAAAACCAGACTCAACATACAATGTACAGACAGTCCAGATCTGTCACACGTGTCAATGGCTGGAAGAACCGACCAATCAGAATGGACATTTTACTGGTAAAACCCCTGTATTACTGAAGCGTATGCACTGAATTCCTGTCTGGTAGCGCCCCCTACAGTACAGGGAGGTATCACATGTTCTGTACTACTCTTTACCTGTATTACTGAAGTGCATGCACTGACTGGTGTCTGGTAGCGCCCCCTACAGTACAGGGAGGTATCAAATGTTCTGTACTACACTTTACCTGTGCCAGGGTTAGCCGCTCCTTTGGACACCAGATGAGGACGACTCCATGTTACTATTTTAGGACACTGTGTGTATTGTACAGGACCCTGAAGAAGCTCCTGTCCTCTACATAGTCAGTGATTTACAGCTCCCAGCAGATCTTTCTTACTTTTATATGTAAGGATTTGCTTTATCTGTATTAGTTATCTACTTATTTTTCTTTAATCCTCACTTTTTTTCCTATTTTTGGATGACATTTTGGGGCTTAAGAACCAATGACCAGGTTTCCATAGAGTTATGGTTTCAACATACAATGGTCTCAACAAGAGATGAGCGAACTTACAGTAAATTCGATTCGTCACGAACTTCTCGGCTCGGCAGTTGATGACTTTTCCTGCATAAATTAGTTCAGCTTTCAGGTGCTCCCATTGGCTGGAAAAGGTGGATACATTCCTAGGAGACTCTTTCCTAGGACTGTATCCACTTTTTCCAGCCCACCGGAGCACCGGAAAGCTGAACTAATTTATGCAGGATAAGTCATCAACTGCCGAGCCGAGAAGTTCGTGACGAATCGAATTTACTGTAAGTTCACTCATCTCTAGTCTCAACATACAATGGTCGTCCTGGAACCAATTCATATTGTAACTTGCCATTCCCGTAGTGATTCACCACGTTACATCATCACTGAATAATACAAAGTATAATAAAAGTATAAATTCATTTATGAAATATTTCTTTCATGGTAGGATATGCATATCCAGGTTGAAGAAGTTCGTATACGCCCAATTCTGGCCACATACCGAAAACGCATACCCACAACGGAGGGCTATGTAGAAGTCAAGACCGGTGGCACTTGGAAGCAGGTGTGCGACACTAAGTGGACCCAGAAGAACAGCAGAGTAATATGTGGCATGTTCGGCTTCCCCGGAGAGAGGAGATACAACCAGAAGGTGTACAAGTAAGTTGGCTATCCTCACAATGGAAGGCCTAGCAGATCCTCTAGAACAGCTCCAAACTGTGGACCTCCAGATGTTGCAAAACTTCAACTTCCAGCATGCCCGGACAGCCAACGGCTGTCCGGGCATGCTGGAAGTTGAAGTTTTGCAACATCTGGAGGTCAACCGTTTTGGGACCACTGTTCTAGAAGGTATTGTAGTGCCGTTACTATTCTAATACAATATCAATATAATGAGACTCAAAGTCAGAACTAATGAGGTTCTATCATTTTATTCTGTTTACTAGTCCCAATAATCTATTGGCTTCCATTGGTTAGAGCGGTGCTGAGTTAAAGGGGTACTGCGGTGGAAAACTTTTTTTTTATTTTTTAAATCAACTGGTGCCAGAAAGTTAAGCAGATTTGTAAATTACTTCTATTAAAAAAAAAAAAAAAAATCTTAATCCTTCCAGTACTTATTAGCTGCTGAATACTACAGAGGAAATTCTTTTCTTTTTGGAACACAGAGCTCTCTGCTGACATCCCGAGCACAGTGCTCTCTGCTGACATCTCTGTCCATTTTAGGAACTGTCCAGAGCAGCATATGTTTGCTATGGGGATTTTCTCCTAGTCTGGACAGTTCTGAAAATGGACAGAGATGTCAGCAGAGAGCACTGTGCTCGTGATGTCAGCAGAGAGCTCTGTGTTCCAAAAAGAAAAGAATTACCTCTGTAGTATTCAGCAGCTAATAAGTACTGGAAGGATTAAGATTTGTTAATAGAAGTAATTTACAAATCGGTTTAACTTTCTGGAACCAGTTGATTTATAAAAAAAAAAAAAAAAAAGTTTTCCACCGAGTTCTTAGATTTCTACTGACTAAACTAAATTGCATCTTTCCCCAGAATGTTTGCGACTCGCAAGAAGCACAACTATTGGCAGTTTTCGGCTAACTGCACCGGGAATGAGGCGCATTTCTCCTCCTGCACTGTGGGTGGAGTACTCACCCCCGATGCTACCACTAACGAGACTTGTTCAGATGGAATGCCCGCTGTTGTTAGCTGTACTCCTGGAAGAGCTTTCGCCCCTAGTCCGAACACCGGATTCCGCAAAGCGTTCCGTCAAGAGGTAGGATCGGGTCTATGTCACGGTTATGATAATGACCTTCAAAAGATTGCAAGATGGCCGTCATTCCTGAATCAAATAGAATTCGTCCCGAAACCAATCCCAGAAATATTTCTCTGGAATCTTAAAGGGGTAAAAAAAAAAGTTGTCAAATCAACTGGTGCTAGAAAGTTGTACAGATTTGTAAATTACTTCTATTTAAAAATCTTAATCCTTCCAGTACTTACCAGCTGCTGTATGCTCCACAGGAAGTTGTGTATTTCTTTCCAGTCTGACCAATTTGCTCTCTACTGCCACCTCTGTGTCAGGAACTGCCATAGCAGGAGCGTGTCCCCATAGCGAACTGCTTCTGCTCCGGAAAGTACCTGAAACTGACAGTGGCGGCAGCAGAGAGCACTGTGGTCAGACATGAAAGAACTACAAAACTTCCTCTGGAGCATACAGCCAGTGATAAGTTCTGGAAGGCTCTTTAAAAAGAAGTAATTTACAAATCTTGTCACCCAACTAATCAATACATATAGCAATACTGCTGAAAGTGCACAAAAGTACACTAACTCCCAAGAAAATCTTTCTTTGGAGTTAATTTACCAATCTGCATGACTTTCGGCACCAGTTGACTTGGAATCTTTTTTTTCCCCCTTTAACATGACCCTGTATTCGTCATAGTAATTAGCTTAGTGATGATAGACATAAATTGCACTCTCATGCTAGATTGCCCCCTTCATAAAATGTTCTCCATGAGCAATAGTATCAGAAAAGTGCCCATATACACAGTACCACCTTAAAGGGGAACTCCGCTGCTTAGCATTTGGTACAAACTGTTCCGAAAGTTGGAGCCGGGAGCTCGCGATGTCCCCTCCCATAGACTTGCATTGAGGGGACGGGGCGTGACGTCATGAGGGGGCATTACTATGACGTCACAAGCTCTTGGTGCCGGCTCCAGCGTTCGGAACAGTTTGTTCCAAACGCTGAGCAGCGGCGTACCCCTTTACTATACCATAAGCTTATTCATTGCGATAGTTTACAATGGGGATACGTTCTTTGTCTCACTTTGCTGTCATTTTTACCCGACTTTATAGCATCCAATGGTCCGTCTGAGGGGTGGAGCTGGTACTGGAGAAGGACGAGTTGAGGTCCTGAAGAACAACGAGTGGGGAACCATCTGTGACGATCGGTGGAACTTGGTGTCAGCCAGTGTGGTCTGCAGGGAACTCGGTTTTGGAAGCGCCAAAGAGGCCTTGGTGGGAGCACAGTTGGGACAAGGTAATATAAGAATGCGAATAGATATAAGAAGCTCTTCTATATAATGCAAGGATGGAAAAAGTGACGTAGGTTGTTGTCTGTCTCTTCTTAGGAATGGGTCATATCCATATGAGTGAGATCGAGTGCACTGGTTTTGAAAAGTCGATTATAGACTGCAAATTTAACATGCACTCCACAACCTGCAACCACGAGGAGGATGCGGGGGTGAGGTGTAATGTACCAGCAATGGGATTTCAGAACCAGGTGAGATAAACTAGGTTTAAAGGGGTTATCCAGGAAAATACTTTTTTTTTAATATATCAACTGGCTCCAGAAAGTTAAACAGATTTGTAAATTACTTCTGTTAAAAAATCTTAATCCTTTCAGTACCTATGAGCTGCTGAAGTTGAGTTGTTCTTTTCTGTCTAAGTTCTCTCTGATGACACCTGTCTCAGGAACTGTCCAGAGTAGAAGCAAATCCCCATAGCAAACCTCTTCTACTCTGTACAGTTCCCAAGACAAGCAGAGATGTCAGCAGAGAGTACTGTTGCCAGACAGAAAAGAACAACTCAACTTCAGCAGCTGATAATTATTGGAAGGACTAAGATTTTTTAATAGACGTAATTTACAAATCTGTTGATATAAAAAAAAAAAGCCAAAGTCAGTTATAAAACAGAGACGGGTGCTCGGTGCATACATTAACTAGTGAGATCGTGCAATGATATTGTTCTGAAACCATTGCATCCATATGATGAACCTACCATTGTTCCTGGGAAGACTAGATTCCACTAACAATTTCAAGGGGTATCACCAAGTCTGGTTCACATTTTGGCCATGGGACCTTCACTGTCCAGAAAATGACGGCATTTGATGGTTACTGAACTTACCCCAATTGTCTTATCTATTGTAATGTAACTACTTACCTATGGAGGCTTCTTATCTCCTCTAAGAATAAGAGAATCGTTCTTGAGACTTCTACGCTTCTCCATACTTTTAGTGACTGTTAGTCCCCTTATGTGGGACCCCCTTACAGTCTTGTTCACTTTGTTCTATGGACTGATTTTGAATGTTATGATGTGACACTTTGTATTATGCTTTGTGCTCAATAAAGTTTATTGTTGAAATAAAAAATAAAAATAAAAAAAGAATAAGAGAATCAGGCATGTTGAAATCCCGCAGTCTGATCCCTCAACTAGGGTTGTCGGTATATATAAAAAAAAATACTGCCTATGCTAATTTGCATAAATAATTATACATGCGTGACATCACAGGATACACATATGCGGGGGAGAATTTTGTCCTATTCTGACCCCTATAATGTTATTATTTCTCCTTATATGGGCTGTATGAGGGCTCATTTTTTCCGCCCGATCTGTAGTTTTGTAACAGGGCCATTTTTGTTTTGATGTGACTTTTTAACCCTTTTTTTAAATTAAATTCACGAGTTGCAGTTAGTTACTAACTACAACTCCCAGCATGCCCTAATACAGCCTGTGGCTCAGCAACTGCCCCGAACGAAAACTACAACTCCCAGCATGTTGGACTATATAGTAGTATATAGTATAGGTCAATGTTCCCCAACCAGGGGAGCCTCCAGCTGCTGCAAAACTACAACTCCCAGCATGTTGGACTATACAGCAGAATATAGTATAGGTCAATGTTCCCCAACCAGGGGAGCCTCCAGCTGTTGCAAAACTACAACTCCCAACATGTTGGACTATATAGTAGAATATAGTATAGGTCAATGTTCGCCAACCAGGGGAGCCTCCAGCTGTTGCAAAACTACAACTCCCAGCATGTTGGACTATATAGTAGAATATAGTATAGGTCAATGTTCCACAACCAGGGGAGCCTCCAGCTGTTGCAAAACTACAACTCCCAGCATGTTGGACTATATAGTAGTATATAGTATAGGTCAATGTTCCACAACCAGAGGAGCCTCCAGCTGCTGCAAAACTACAACTCCCAGCATGTTGTACTATACAGCAGAATATAGTATAGGTCAATGTTCCCCAACCAGGGGAGCCTCCAGCTGTTGCAAAACTACAACTCCCAGCATGTTGGACTATATAGTAGAATATAGTATAGGTCAATGTTCCCCAACCAGAGGAGCCTCCAGCTGTTGCAAAACTACAACTCCCAGCATGTTGGACTATATAGCAGAATATAGTATAGGTCAATGTTCCCCAACCAGGGGAGCCTCCAGCTGTTGCAAAACTACCACTCCCAGCATGTTGGACTATATAGTGGAATATAGTATAGGTCAATGTTCCACAACCAGGGGTGCCTCCAGCTGTTGCAAAACTACAACTCCCAGCATATTGGACTATATAGTATAGGTCAATGTTCCACAACCAGGGGAGCCTCCAGCTGTTGCAAAACTACAACTCCCAGCATATTGGACTATATAGTAGTATATAGTATAGGTCAATGTTCCCTAACCAGAGGAGCCTCCAGCTGCTGCAAAACTACAACTCCCAGCATGTTAGACTATATAGTAGTATATAGTATAGGTCAATGTTCCCCAACCAGGGGAGCCTCCAGCTGTTGCAAAACTACAACTCCCAGCATGTTGGACTATATAGTAGAATATAGTATAGGTCAATGTTCGCCAACCATGGGAGCCTCCAGCTGTTGCAAAACTACAACTCCCAGGATGCCCGGACAGCCAACGGCTGTCCGGGCATGCTTGGAGTTGTAGTTTTGCAACAGTTGGAGGCACCCCTGGCTGGGAAACACTGGTATAGTATATGGTGCAACATTCCAGGAGTTGGAGGATTGGTTGGATAAATACCGGACATTACATTGCCGGTATTTTTAATATAAAATACTAGCTAGGTGGCAACCCTATCCATAACATCTACTTCTGAGACAGGAGGCCCACATACACCAGAGGTCCCACCAGAATCAGCAGGTTTGGCCAACATTAATCATGTGTATCTTATGTGATCATAGAAGTAAAAACTACATTCCGCCATGTGTATATATCTCATCCCAGATCGTGTCTTTACACAGGTCCGTCTGAGTGGAGGCCGTAACCCCTATGAGGGACGAGTTGAGGTGCTGATGGAACGTAATGGCACACTGAAATGGGGCACGGTGTGCAGTGAAAACTGGGGCACACTGGAGGCCATGATTGTGTGCAGGCAGCTAGGGCTGGGTTTTGCCAGTCATGCATTCCAGGTAAGCACTGAATATTTAGTACTGCGATGACTTTTATGAACTAACCTTGGCTCTTGGTAGGGTGACGCCATTGCTATTTTTAATATAATCATCTATTTTGACTCCTCTGGGTAGTGTCATATCCACCGCTTGTGTAACTGTTCAGACTCTGTGGGATTATTACAGCTAATTATTATAATTCACTTTCCATGTCACCTACATTACTTCATGCCTCTATAATATTGATGGTTCCTGGTAAACTTCCAGGCTACTTTGTAAGTCAAATAATATTCTGTTCTCCCTCTACGGCTGCATTCACACCATGGTTGCCGGATCCGGCTGGGGGAGGGAAAAACCGGGCGCTCCCGGTTTACCCCAGCCGGACCGGCGCTGAAATCCATTCACTTTAATGAGCCGACCGGAGTCAAACAGTGACTCCGGTCGGCTCATTTTTGCCCCGTATCCGGTTTTGTGACCGGACTTAAAACCATAGTATACTAGAATTACCGGGCGCTCCCGTACCGGCGCGGAAATCCATTCACTTTAATGAGCCAACCGGAGTGAAACAGTGACTCCGGTTGGCTCATTTCTGCCCCATATCCAGGTTGCTCCCGTACTGGCGCTGAAATCCATTCACTTTAATGAGCCGACAGGAGTCACTGTTTGACCCCAGTCGGCTCATTAAAATGAATGGATTTCAGCGCCGGTACAGGAGCGCCCGGTAGTAGTAGTATACTATGGGTTTAGGTCCGGTCACAAAACTGGATACGGGGCAGAAATGAGCCAACCGGAGTCACTGTTTGACCCCGGTCGGCTCATTAAAGTGAATGGATTTCAGCGCCGGTCTGGCTGGGGTACTGGAGCGCCCGGTTTTCCCCCTCCCCCAGCCTGATCCTGCAATCTTAGGCTGCAATCGTGGTGTGAATGCAATCTAAACCTCTATTTCCCATGCCAAGCCTAGATAAGCAAGCAACAGTGGTGCCTATACTCTGGTGACTCAGTAGCCACTTATCACTAGTGGCCAATTCTGGTGAGCCAATAATTTAGCCATTTTTCTTGAGGTCTTTTTCATTGGTCATATCAAACAATGGCTAAATAACATATTTCATGGTCCACTGACAATGATTATAGCATTGTTTCACAGACAATATGGCGGACTGCTGGCACCAATGTTTTAGTACCACCCTCACTAACTGCATTCTCTGCTTTTTCCAGGAAACATGGTACTGGCAGGGGGATGTGACAGCAGATGACGTCATCATGAGTGGTGTCAAATGTTCAGGCACAGAGATGTCTCTTGCACATTGCAGACATGATGGACCCAACCTCAATTGCCCAAAAGGTGGAGGACGTTTTGCTGCCGGGGTAGCTTGTGCAGAGAGTAGGTATTTAGTAAATCACCATGTATAAGGCATGATATAGCTTGAGGCGAACAACCTGACACTATAATTTTATCCAATAGCTGCTCCGGATTTGGTCTTAAATGCCCCGCTGGTTGAGCAGACCACATACCTGGAGGACCGGCCCATGTTCATGCTTCAGTGTGCACATGAAGAGCGCTGCCTCTCCTCCACAGCTGACCGCACCAGTTACACCACAGGATACCGACGGCTTCTGCGCTTTAGCTCTCAGATACACAACAATGGACAAGCCGATTTCCGACCCAAGGCTGGACGCCATGCATGGGTATGGCACGAATGTCACCGGTAAGTGAGAATTGAGTGCAAAAGCAAATAACATGACATGCATGAATTTCTCTAAAACCAATATGAAGACGAACTGCACTAAGTCCAATAGTAATGGATAAATGACATTACTATGTACAGTGACCCCTCGACCTACGATGGCCCCGACATATGATAATTTCAACATACGATGGCCTCTCAGAGGCCATCGCATGTGGAAGGCAGCATCAACATACAATGCTTTTTTATGTCGGGGCCATCGCATAAAAGGCTATCCGGCAGCGCAGACTGCATCAGCTGCCACTGGATAGCCGTTTACGGTGCCCCGTGAGCTCCGGTGATGGTCACTTACCTGTCCCCGGGGCTCCGGAGTGTCCTCTTCGGGATTCCCTGCATCGTCGGCGCTCTCCATCGACATCGAGCGGCGTGCGTAGCGACGTGATGGCGGAGACGGAGAGCGAGGATGCCGGTGAAGCAGAGGCCTTGCCGGAGCGTAGGGGACACCCCGGGGACGCGGCGACAGCGATGGACGGCGACATCCAGGGCAGTGGTGACGGTCCGGAGTGGTGGGGACAGGTGAGTACAACTTCCTATACCAGTGGTCTACAACCTGCGAACCTCCAGATGTTGCAAAACTACAACTCCCAGCATGCCCGGACAGCCAACGGTTGTCCGGGCATGCTGGGTGTTGTAGTTTTGCACCATCTGGAGGTCCGCAGGTTGTAGACCACTGTCCTATACTTTACAATGCACAGGATCCCTCAACATGCGATGGTTTCAACAAACGATGGTCCGTTTGGAACGGATTACCATTGTATGTTGAGGGACCACTGTAATATGGCTCCTGACTATAGTCTGGCTTGTGCCTTCTTCTCAGTGTTCTCATACACACATTGGCCCTTATTTACTAAGATTGTTGTGTAGGTTTCTTTGTGGGTTTTAATTCCCTACAATTTATTTTCCACGGTATTTACTAAGGTTTCCCTACATTTTCCACTTTCCCTATGTTTTGCTTTTTTTACACATTTTCTGATCTGTAGGGTTTTCCTCAGCTCAAATCCACCACATTTTCTGTGGAAACCTTAGTAAATATGTTGGGATTTTTTGAAAATTTTGGGAACACGCCCCTTTTCTCACTGACCACACCCCTTTTTGTGAGTTTTCTGAGTAAAATGTAGAGTTGGTCGCGTTTTTGGAATTCTGGCGCAGACACAATTTGTGGCACAACCCGACAAAACAGGTCGGGTTTCCAATAATAAATCAGGGCCATTGTGTTACCAGAAGATGTAAGTTTGCTCCTTTTCCAAAACGAGCAGTGATCCCTTTAGTATAGTCATAGGATATGTGGTCGTAATAATGAAGCATTTTTGTGCCCATCTTAAAGGGGTACTCAGGTGGAAAACTTTTTTTTTTTTTTAAATCAACTGGTGCCAGAATTTGTAAATGACCTCTATTAAAAAAAATCTTAATCCTTCCGGTACTTATTTGCTGCTGAATACTACAGAGGAAATTATTTTATTTTTTAACACAGAGCTCTCTGCTGACATCACGAGCACAGTGCTCTCTGCTGACATCTCTGTCCATTTTAGGAACTGTCCAGAGCAGCATATGTTTTCTATGGGGATTTTTTCCTGCTCTGAACAGTTCTTAAAATGGACAGAGATGTCAGCAGAGAGCATCGTGCTCGTAATGTCAGCAGACAGCTCTGTGTTCCAATGAGAAAAGCATTTCCACTGTAGTATTCAGCAGCTAATAAGTACTGGAAGGATTAAGATTTTTTAATAGAAGTAATTTACAAATCTGTTTATCTTTCTGGCACCAAAAAAGTTTTCCACCGGAGTCACCCTTTAAGAACTCGGGTCACAGCCCGATCACAAATCTTTTTCAGTTTGGGTCATTTAGACCCGTAGTTGAGTGAGGACTTGCATCTATAATATGGACATAAAATTGCACCCTTGTTACACTCATCTCAAACTGGCCAAAATATTAGCAAGAAATAAGTCTGGAATTTCAGATATGACCTTCCTACTTCCCGTCCACTCACTTTGGTTCTAAGTGCAGAAATGTTCCAGTAAACAGATCAGGCCATTGAGGTGACCGGTTACAAAAATAAACCTTATTTCCCTCTTAAAATACCTGGAACATTTTCCTTTCCTGCCCTCATGAACCTGATACTCCTTTATGCAGTTATTTACTATTGATCTGAATTAGATTAGTTGATCTAAATGTAGAGTTTCCAAGCTAATGGAAGCCAAAATATGTCTTAAATATAGTATCGAGGAGTAGCCGGGCCAAGCGGCACTTCAGTACATCCCGGCACCTAATTATATATACGCCATAAAGAGCGTCCCAGACTGGAGTCGAGGAACGCAGAATCCGAAGAAAGACCTGCTTGTGCTTCTGCGATTCAGAACCGGGTGGGGTGGCTACATAACTATGGTTTAGTGTACGGTAAAGCCACGGCTGGGTGGTATGAGGTGGGGTGGTAGGATTTGTATGTTGTGGCTCTGGGCAGTAAAGGTACAGGATCAATAGTCTGAAAGGAACACGTAGAGTTTATTCGGTGTGCAGGCAGGACAGCGTACAGAACATACTGTACTGAAAGGTATGAGAGAAGCAGGTGTCAGTGCTGGGGGGCGTATAACCCACCTTAAATGAGAGAACTTGATTGACCCCATAGTAGCTGCCAAGTAAGTTCATATCATCTGGCGGCGCTTTGTCTTTTTCACTTAAAGGGCGGAAAACTTTTTTTTCATCAACTGATGCTAGAAAGTTAAACACATTTGTAAATGACTTCTATTAAAAAATCTTTACCCTTCCAGTACTTTTTAGTAGCTGTATACGACAGAGGAAGTTCTTTTCTTTTTGAATTTATTTTTCTTTTCTTTGCTGACACCTCTGTCCGTATCAGGAACTGTCCAGAGCAGGAGAAAATCCCCATAGAAAACCTATGCTGCTCTGGACAGTTCCTGACACGGACAGAGGTGTCAGCAGAGAGCACTGTGGACTAGACAAAAAAAAAGAAATTCAAAAAGAAAAGAATTTTCTCTGTAGCATACAGCTGCTAAAAAGTACTGGAAGGGTAAAGGTTTTTTGGGTAAAAGGTAAAAATCTGTTTTTAACTTTCTGGCATCAGTTTATTTAAAAAAAAAAAAAGTTTTCCACCGGAGAACCCCTTTAAGGACAAGTTCTTTTTAACTGTGTGCAGGTGTCTTCTCAGATATATCTCCTGCAAATAGGTAAAAATCAATACATATTCCAAGTATATGTATACGCAAAAGGGTGAACAAAACGTTACCATGATTAAGACTTGTTAACAGGTCGAAACGCGTTGGTTGCGTTTCGTTTGTTCTTATCCACAATATGTTCCAGTTTGGTTTTTAATATGTTACAATAAAGCCATTATTTTATCCAGTCTGGGAGCCGGATGCCATTTCCTTCTCTGCCCAATTGAACAAAACGTTACCGCTCCACAAAACCTTTTATCAAGGTAACCCTGGGCTGAGCTTGTTCTTTTTACCTTGGGTGTAACACAAGTCGGCTGCAGTCTGGGATGGAACTGTATCCTTAACCCAAAAAAAAAAAAAAAGAAAACGGATAATATATATATATATATATATATATATATATATATCCCTCTTCAGCAGTTTTATAAACAATGAATTGAGTGGCAATGCGCACACATGACCATCACCGTTAAGACCAGTGGTCTTTAATCTGTGGCCCTCCTGATGTTGCAAAACTACAACTCCCAGCATGCCTGGACAGCCGTTGGCTGTCCGGGCATGCTGGGAGTTGTAGTTTTGCAACATCAGGAGGGCTGCAGTTTTAGACACCACTACCCTAGACCGTACATTTATCCCCAATTCTTTAAAGTATACATATTATCGCTCCGTGCAGGACTCTTGTATTTAGGACCAAGGACATGATCTTGTCCTGACATGTGACATCGGGAACACCAAGACATCTTGAGGAAAGACTCTAAATACAGTCATGGCCGTAAATGTTGGTACCCCTGAAATTTTTCAAGAAAATGAAGTATTTCTCACAGAAAAGGATTGCGGTAACACATGTTTTGCTATACACATGTTTATTCCCTTTGTGTGTATTGGAACTAAACCAAAGAAGGGAGGAAAAAAAAGCAAATTGGACATAATGTCACCAAACTCCAAAAATGGTCTGGACAGAATTATTGGCATCCTTAACTTAATATTTGGTTGCACGCCCTTTGGAAAAATAACTGAAATCAGTTGCTTCCTATAACCATCAATAAGCTTCTTACACCTCACAGCCGGAATGTTAGACTACTCTTCCTTTACAAACTGCTCCAGGTCTCTCTTATTGGAAGGCGACTTTTCCCAACAGACAGAATTTTAAGATCTCTCCACAGGTGTTCAATGGGATTTAGATCTGGACTCATTGCTGCCACTTCAGAACTCGCCAGCGCTTTGTTGCCATCCATTTCTGGGGGCTTTTGATGCATGTTTGGGGTCATTGTCCTGCTGGAAGACCCAAGATTGCGGACGCAAACCCAGCTTTCTGACACTGGGCTGTACAGTGCGACCCAAAATCCGTTGGTAATCCTCAGATTTCATGATGCCTTGTACACATTAAAGGCACCCAGTGCTAGAGGCAGCAAAACAACCCAAAACATCATTGAACCTCCACCATATTTCACTGTAGATACTGTCTTCTTTTCTTTGTAGGCCTCATTCCATTTTCGGTAAACAGTAGAATGATTTGCTTCACCAAAAAGCTCTATCTTGGTCTCATCTGTCCACAAGATGTTTTCCCAGAAGGATTTTGGCTTACTCAAGTTCATTTTGGCACAATGTAGTCTTGCTTTTATATGTGTCAGCAGTGGGGTCCTCCTGGGTCTCCTGCCATAGCGTTTCATTTCATTTAAATGTTGACGGATAGTTTGCGCTGAAACTGATGCTCCCTGAGCCTGCAGAACAGCTTGAATATCTTTGGAACTTGTTTGGGGCTGCTTATCCACCATCCGGACTATCCTGCCTTGACACCTTTCATAAATGTATCTCTTCTATCCACGCCCAGGGAGATTAGCTACAGTGCCATGGGTTGCTAACTTCTTGATAATGTTGCGCACTGTGGACAAAGGTAAATCTAGATCTCTGGAGATGGACTTGTAACCTTAAGATTGTTGATATTTTTCCACAATTTTGGTTCTCAAGTCCTCAGACAGTTCTCTTCTCCTCTTTCTGTTGTCCATGCTTAGTGTGGCACACACAGACACACAATGCAAAGACTATGTGAACTTCTCTCCTTTTTATCTGCTTTCAGGTGTGATTTTTATTTTCCCCACACCTGTTACTTGCCCCAGGTGAGTTTAAAGGAGCATCACATGCTTGAAACAATCTTATTTTTACACAATTTTGAAAGGGTGCCAATAATTTTTGTCCAGACCATTTTTGGAGTTTGGTGACATTATGTCCAATTTGCTTTTTTCCTCCCTCCTTTGGTTTAGTTCCAATACACACACAGGGAATAAACATGTGTATAGCAAAACATGTGTTACTGCAATCCTTTTCTGTGAGAAATACTTCATTTTCTAGAAAAATTTCAGGGGTGCCAACATTTACGGCCATGACTGTGTATGGCTCCTGCATGGAACCATAATATGGTCATGTTATCACATTTTCTATGCTGTCTGATCTGTTAGCATCATGTTATAGAGCAGGAGGAGCTGAGCAGAAGAATATATATTTTCATGAGGAAATATTCAGTATACTTTTTATTCATTTAAATCTCTGCTTATTCTGGGTATAGGAGTCCAGTGGGCGGTCCTGCTCAGTAGCTGACATCTTCCTTTGTATGTAAACTCAAATTTAAAGGCAGTCAATCACTATGACTATTAAATACCGTATTTTTCGCCCTATAGGACGCACCGGCGTATAAGACGCACCCAATTTATAGGTGCAAAATCTAAAAAAGTTAAGATTTTGAACCCAATAGTGGTCTTCAACCTGCGGACCTCCAGATGTTGCCAAACTACAACTCCCAGCATGCCCGGACAGCCGTTGGCTGTCCGGGCATGCTGGGAGTTGTAGTTTTGGAACATCTGGAGGTCCGCAGATTGAAGACCACTGCATAGGAGGTAATACTCACGTGTCCCCGCCGCTCCGGACCCGTCACCGCTGCCCTGGATGTCGCTCCATCGCTGTCGCCATATCCCCGGGGTGTCCCCGTCGCTCCGGAACGTCTCTGCTGCCGGCCGGGAATCCTCGCTCTCCGTCGCCGCCATCACGTCGTTACGCACGCCGACGCACGTACGCGACGACGTGATGACGAGGAAGGAGAGCGCCGGCCATACAGGGGATCCCTGAACGGAGAAGACACCGAGGAGGCAGGTAAGGTCCCTCCCCGTGTCCTGTAAGCACTAACCCGGCTATTCAGTTGGGCTGTTCGGGACCGCCGCGGTGAAATCGCGGCGGTCCCGAACAGCCCGACTGAACAGCCGGGTTAGTGTCACTTTCCCTTCAGACCCGGCGGTCAGCTTTGATCGCCACGTCTGAAGGGTTAATACAGGGCATCACCGCGATCGGTGATGTCCTGTATTAGCCGCGGGTCCCGGCCGTTGATGGCCGCAGGGACCGCCGCGATAGGGGTGTATTCGCCGTATAAGACCCCAGTTTTGGGGAAGAAAAAGTGCGTCTTATACGGCGAAAAATACGGTAGATTTAATACAGCAGGGTAACATGTTGGCATTGCCTTGTACGTGTCAAGTTTGGAAGGAACCTCTTTTTACCATAGCTTCAGAGTATTATGTACTGTATAAGGTTTTCGTACAGCTCATCCTTGTCAAGTACCCCCTTCCTACTAAATTGCTTGCACTTTGGAGGACACAGCCCATCCCTACCTTACCTGAGAGAACCATTAATTTATAGGGTACCATGCAATTCCTTATTTCCTCTTTAAGGAGAACTCCAGTAAAAATGAACCATGGGACCCTGGTTCTCTTAGAGGATAAGGAATAAGGTCATTTTTGCTGGAGTTCTCCTTTAAAGGGGTACTCCACTGGAAAACATTTCCTTTAAAATCAGCTGGTGCCAAAAAATTAAACAGATTTGTAAATGACTTCTATTAAAAATTCCAATCCTTCCAGTACTTCTCAGCAGCTGTATAATGCACAGGAAGTTCTTTTCTTTTTGAATTTCCTTTCTGTCTGACCTCAGTGCTCTCTGCTGACACCTCTGTCGATATCAGGAACTGTCCAGAGCAGGAGCAAATCACCTCTTTTGCTCTGGACAGTTCCTGACAAGGACAGAGGTTTCAGCAGAGAGCACTGAGGTCAGGCAGAAAGGAAATTCAAAAAGAAAATCCTCTGTAGTATTCAGCAGCTAATAAGTACTGGAAGGATTGGGATTTTTTTAAATAGAAGTAATTTGCAAATCTGTTTAACTTTCTGGCACCAGTTGATTTAAAAGGAAGTGGAGTACCCTTTAAAGGACTTTCCAAAATCTTTTCTTCAGCAATAACAGCTGGCCACGGTGCGCTCCAGCCACGTCTACCATTCCTCCGCCACATGCAGGTTCTCTTTGAGCAAAGCAGAAGCTCATCTCTACTTCCAAAGATGTCGGAAAGGTTTCCCATCTGTAATAAGAGGCACCAAGAGGGTTAGTGAGGAGTCTTCGTATAACCCTCTTGTAGACATGTGCTGATCTCTTGGAGCTGCTTTAATTTGGAGTGAAATTGTGTATTTCTTTTGAGTTCTTCCATGTGTACTGTGTTAGGCCATGCAGCTGTTTTTTATGCATTTTATCAGGTCCTGATGTGTTTGTTACAGATGAATGCAGAAGTCCAAGGTTATAATGGAGGGGGGGGGGGGGGGGGTAGAGGTAAACCGGCAAATCAAAGTCAGAATTCTGCTTTTCATATCTCATCTGAACATGTCCAAGATCTCTTTATTGCTCGTTCCAACGAGTTTCTTTTATCTTTATGTTTTCATCTTGACCACAGAAAAGATATCTAGAGGTGTTTGGAACAATGTTTTCTACTAAAACTTGATACCTATAGCATTTTCAACCTGAATCCACAACTTCTCCTGTATATATGTTTCACTTCAGTATCTCATAAGGTATATTGCATTAAAGGGGTATTCCAGGAAAAAACTTTTTTCTATATATCAACTGGTTCCAGAAAGTTAAACAGATTTGTAAATTACTTCTATTAAAAAATCTTAATCCTTTCAGTACTTATGAGCTTCTGAAGTTAAGGTTGTTCTTTTCTGTCTAAGTGCTCTCTGATGACACGTGTCTCGGGAAACGCCCAGTTTAGAAGCAAATTCCCATAGCAAACCTCTTCTAAACTGAGCGGTTCCCGAGACACGTGTCATCAGAGATTACTTAGACAGAAAAGAACAACCTAAACTTCAGAAGCTCATAAGTACTGAAAGGATTAAGATTTTTTTATAGAAGTAATTTACAAATCTGTTTAACTTTCTGGAACCAGTTGATATATATAAAAAAAAGTTTTTTCCTGGATAACCCCTTTAATAGCACAGCAAAAACAAAATAAAAATAAAATGTAGCTAGCACCTATACCCAATACACGGGTGCACGCTGCTGTGGCTAGTACAAAACATGTAAAAAAAAAAAAAAAAGAAAATGGCAGCAGCACACTTGGTCAACAAAATGGAGGCTCTTAGCGCACTTTTTGATCAAAACGTGTTCCCCCATCCACCACGCGGAGGTGGCCTCATATAGGATGGGACCCTGTGAAATAGGGGAGGGGATGCACGGCTACAGAAGGAGCGACTCCCCCCAAATTGCACAGCAAAAAAATAAAAAATAAAATGAATAAATGTAGCCAGCACCTAAACCTAAAACACGCGCCTCCCCTATTTTCACTGGAGGTGGTTTGGATTGATAGTGGATCCAACATGTCACCCAGTCAGAGGCCATATGCCCAGCAGAGGTGAGTGTTATAAGTGTTAGGCTCAATATTTGTGTTAGGGTCCCATCCTATATGAGGCCACCTCCACGTGGTGGATGGGGGGGACACGTTTTGATCAAAAAGTGCGCTAAGAGCCTCCATTTTGTTGACCAAGTGTGCTGCTGACATTATCTTTTTTTTTACATATTGCATTAATAGAATCAATAATTTTCTCCCTTCAGCCACTTCCACAGCATGGAGGTGTTCACACACTACGATCTACTGAGCTTAAATGGAACCAAGATTGCTGAGGGACATAAGGCCAGCTTCTGCTTGGAGGACTCAGAATGTGAAACAGGTATGGAAAACGGGTCACCATCTCTTTTTGTGGTCAATTCTAAAGTCCCTTCTCAGCAAACAGGAGAAGAAAAGCTTTTCTTAAAGGGGTACTCTTTAAAACTTTTTTCTTTTAAATCAACTGGTGGCAGAAAGTTAAACATATTTGTAAATTACTTCTATTAAAAAATCTTAATCCTTCCTGTACTTATTAGCTGCTGAATACTACAGAGGAAATTCTTTTCTTTTTGGAATGCGCTCTGATGACATCACGACCACAGTTCTCGCTGCTGACGTTATTATAATAATAATGCTTTATTTATTGTTGTCCTTAGTGGGATTTGAACCCAATCCCCAGCACTGCAAGGCAGCAGTGCTAACCACTGAGCCACCGTGCTGCCCTTAGCATACATCTGCATGGTTGCTAAAATGGACAGAGATGTCAGCAGAGAGCACTGTGTTCGTGATGTCATCAGTGTTCCAAAAAGAAAGGAATTTCCTCTGTAGCATTCAGCAGCTAATAAGTACTAGAGGGATTAAGATTTTTTAATAGAAGTAATTTACAAATTTGTTTAACGTTCTGCCACCAGTTGATTTAAAAGAAAAAAGGTTTTCACTGGAGTACCCCTTTAAAGGGGTACTCCACTGGCCAGTGTGGAAATAAATGTTCCGAACGATGTTTTCGCGCTGGTCAGTGGAGTACCCCTTTAATATTTCCCTTGTTTGGAGGAAGCAGACCTCTATACCACCACTTCCCAGAGCTCATCTCTGTCCTCCTCTCTCTTCAGATGTCCAGAAACAATTTGTATGCGCTAATTTTGGAGAACAAGGCATCAGCGTTGGTTGTTGGGACGTCTACAGACATGATATTGACTGTCAGTGGATAGATATCACAGATGTGGCTCCTGGAGACTACTTCTTCCAGGTGAGTTTGACTTGATGGGACCGAAATTTGTAGGACAGAGGTGGCCTCACAACTAAACAAGAGATGTGGAAATACCTATACCAGTGGTCTTCAACCTGCGGACCTCCAGATGTTGCAAAACTACAACTCCCAGCATGCCCGGACAGCCGTTGGCTGTCCGGGCATGCTGGGAGTTGTAGTTTTGCAACATCTGGAGGTCTGCAGGTTGAAGACCACTGACCTATACTATAATGGAAGAGGTTTGTGCATGTGGCTATTATACAGCTGCATATGTATGCTGGATATTGAATGTAACGTGAGGCCCTCAGGTGGAGTCAGGGACTGGATCTAAGCCCCCACTTAACCACCACTGCTTTATAATCTACTTGCTGTACTGTTGGAATGCTAGTATGACATTGATACAGCAGCAGAAGTGACTTGTGGTCTTGGGGTGACCATGTGTTTACTGACCTAAACATAAGAGTCAGTGAAAATCAGGTCATTGAACCCATGGACACCTGTTCTAAGCTCTTGGGAATCTACTTTAAAGGGGTACTCCGGTGAAAACCTTTTTTCTTTTAAATCAACTGGTGGCAGAAAGTTAAACATATTGGTAAATTACTTCTATTAAAAAATCTTAATCCTTCCAGTACTTATTAGCTGCTGAATGCTACAGAGGAAATTCCTTTCTTTTTGGAACACTGATGACATCATGAACACAGTGCTCTCTGCTGACATCTCTGTCCATTTTAGCAACCGTGCATAGCAGATGTATGCTAAGGGCAGCATGGTGGCTCAGTGGTTAGCACTGCTGCCTTGCAGTGCTGGGGACTTGGGTTCAAATCCCACTAAGGACAACAATAAATAAAGCATTATTATTATAATAACGTCAGCAGAGGGAACTGTGGTCGTGATGTCATCAGAGAGAAAAGAATGTCCTCTGTAGTATTCAGCAGCTAATAAGTACAGGAAGGACTAAGATTTTTAATAGAAGTAATTTACAAATATGTTTAACTTTCTGCCATCAGTTGATTTAAAAGAAAAAAGTTTTCATCGGAGTACCCCTTTATGGGTATGTTCACACGAGCGGATTTTCGCAGCGGATTTCGCTGCGGATCCGCTGGTGAAGACCCGCTCTATGCTGTCTTTACATGTGCCTGCTGGTAGCAGCAATACGCCACTATGAGCAGACACACTGCGATGTGCGAGTCGCAGTATACTCGCACATCACGGGAGCTCTCTGCCTAGGTCAGAGCAGGGAGAGCGGCCGCAAAGTGCAAGTACGCCGCGCACATCACTGTGTCTGCTCGTCGCGGCGTATTGCTGCTACCAGCAGGCACATGTAAAGACTGCATAGAGCGGGGCCTTCACCAGCAGATCCGCAGCGTAAAATACACTGTAAATCCGCTCGTGTGAACGTACCCTAAAGTAGGAGTTACTGGTTAGATTGCATAGAAACTGTGGGACCATTACAATATACATCTGAATAAAACACGAAGATTGATGGCCTCTGAACAAAGCCTGTACCTATAGACATTAAAAAGGAGTAGAGTGGTCCAGTTTAGGATAATGTGTCCCCTTATGGGGGGGGGGGGGAGGGGGGGTCCGACCGCAGGCACCATCCACGATCTCCTGCCTGGTGCTCCAGCTCTCCCTATGCACAGAGCTGTGTCGACCCCTGCACAAAGCGGTGTTTGATGCACCCCTCCATGCATCTGTATGGGAGAGCCAGAAATACACGAGTACAGCGCTTGGGCTCTCCCACAGAGATGTATGAAGGGCGCGTGCCAACCCCTGCTCTGTGCACGAAGGGAGGCGAAGCACCGTACAGGAGATGACCGATGGTCCCAGCAGTCGGACCCCGCGATCAGACACTTATTCCATATGCACTGGCAGATAGGGGATACATTTTCCTAAACTGGAGAACCCCGTTAAAGAGTTTTGGATTTCTTCAGAACTCGAATAGCACCAATCCACAATTGTTCCAGTTCTCTCTTACAGAACCCCCCGCCCCAGATCTTACTAGATCATTTCATGAGACTCCAACTCTCCCCAGTCAGGCAAACTATGGCGTAACTACTCCGGTTCCTGTGGGAATCAGAAGTATGTCCAGTATACGCCGGCACATCCCTTCACATACTCATACGTTCCAGACTGACGACGTACGATTTCTGCAGCCACGCTTTGGCTTCTGGCCAGTTCAGCAATTTGTTATAAATGCTTCCTGAGTTTCATCCTCAAAACGTGGACAGAAAATGTGACAAGGGGAGTGTTTCGCTACCTCACAAAAAAGAAAAATTTGGAAAGTGTTCAAGAGACACAGCTGTTTGTCATAGCGCGGTCAGGAAAAGGATTACTCATTTTAAAGCTATCCTGGAACTTACTGTTTTTATGTCACAATCCGACAAATTGTGAACGGCTCTGCACAGCTTCACAGACAACTTTTTCCTATTCTCTCTGCATATAAAAGGAAAAGTGAAGTTTTACTGCAGGTCGGAATTAACAATGTTCTACCGTTTTGCTTGTACAGCTCCTATATAGGGTATGTCCACACGGCAGACTGTCCCTGTGGAATTCTGCTGCAGCAGAGTCCCATTGATTTCCATGGGATTGTACTGCATTGTTCACATGGTGGAATTTTGAAATGGTGCATTTCCAAGCGGTCCTAGTACCCGCCACATGTGCAGAATGTAGGCATGCCTTTTCCCTGCGGACATATGGCACATTTTACGCCATGTGTAGACGGCCGTAGACTATGTATCTCCATGGTAATAGAAACTCTTGTGTAGTTCGATCCTGCTGCAAGAGGATTCAGCTCAGAATATCCATAGTGTGCATGGGCCCTGAGTATCTATTCACACGGCAGAATTTCCACCTCAAATTAAAGCCCATTGACTTCTATGGGATTCCGCACTCACACTAAATTTCCGCTTCCGCGAATCGATGTGAATGGATCTTTTGTAATCTAACATTGGTGTGAACGGATCTTTCGCTGACCCATTCACAGTGTGGAATTTCAGCAGCAGAATGTTCATTCTTTTGATGGAATTATGCGCTGACTGCATTGCCATCAATGTTGACAACGCAGGTTCCACACAGCTTTAGTGTCGTAAGATTTTGGCTTCGGCCACTCAGACGGAATCTTTGACAAGGAATCTCTCTAGGCAAAGATTCCACAGTGTGAACGTACCCTTACCAGTCTTTGTAGACCTCAAATATTGGGAGGATTTATAAGTGCCAGTAATACAATGTATACTGATTTTTTAGTAGGACTCAAAAGCATGGTCGACAACACTTTTGAGTCCCACTAAAAACCAGTATGAGCTCCCAAAATGTGCGGGGTCTTGCTATGGTATATTCCAGCATTTTATTTTCTTGCGCTGATGACGTATATTGCATAAATTAGCAAAATCCGGATCTGCCTTGCCCTGTAGAGAAACTTCGAGGTAAAGACTGAGCAGCAGAAACCTATTGAAAAGGCTGCTGCAAGCTACAATCCACTCGGAAGTTCCATAGTGTGCATGGACCCTCAGGGTACGATCTGCCTAAATAAAATTCCAGTTTTGAGCTTGATCCATTACATGATCACCAATTACAGAAAAAAACCTTACTAAATGAAGTAAGCGTGCACTAAATGCAAACCCCAGACCAAGAAAAAAAATTGTACACAAAAAAATAAGAAAATATATATATGTGTATGCTTTATTGAAACACAAAACAACAATTTAAAAAAACATAAGAAAGACAAAGCATATAAGCACCAGAATACACACAGACATAAAGCAGGTAAGGGACTGGACACACACTGGAAATATACAGCAGAATGCAGCTGTGTCCTAACTGTAAGCGGAAAGTGCAACCATGCAGGTATACAATAAAGTGCAATATTATTTTATTTTATTTATATAGCGCCTACAGATTCCGCAGCGCTTACAATTATGGGTACAAACAAAGACAAGTATCAGACATAATATTACACAATAACTATTCAAACAAGAGGTGTGGGGATATATTGAGGATATGTTGGGGATATGTTGGGGATATGTTGGGGATATGTTGGGAATATGTTGGGGATATGTTGGGAATATGTTGGGGATATGTTGGGGATATGTTGGGGATATGTTGGGGATATGTTGGGGATATGTTGGGGATATGTTGGGGATATGTTGGGGATATGTTGGGGATATGTTGGGGATATGTTGGGGATATGTTGGGGATATGTTGGGGATTTGTTGGGGATATGTTGAGGCCAATTAGAGACTGTTATAGGCCTGTCTGAAGAGATGTGTTTTTAGGCCACGTTTGAAACTATGGATGTTGTTGTTGAGTCTGAGGGATTGAGGGATAGCATTCCAGAGAACCGGTGCAGCACGAGTGAAGTCTTGGAGACGGGAGTGAGAAGTTCGGATTATAGAAGATGTTAGTGTGAGGTCATTAGCAGATCGGAGAGAACGTGTAGGATGGTAGACAGAGATGAGGGAGGAGATGTAGGGAGGTGCAGCATTGTGGAGAGCTTTGTGTGTGAGACTGAGAATTTTGTACTGTATTCTGGACTGAATTGGTAACCAGTGTAGTGACTGGCACAGGGAGGAGGCATCGTTGTAGCGGCTGGAGAGGAAGATGAGTCTGGCTGCGGCATTAAGGATGGACTGGAGAGGAGAGAGTTTGGAGAAAGGAAGGCCTATTAGTAAAGAGTTACAGTAGTCGAGGCGGGAGTGAATCAAAGCAATAATGAGAGTTTTAGCAGTTTCAGTAGTGAGAAACGGGCGGATTCTTGAAATGTTTTTGAGATGCAGGTGACAAGAACGTGAAAGAGACCGAATATGGGGAGTGAAAGACAGATCAGAGTCAAGTATAACTCCAAGACAGCGAGCCTGCTGCCCGGGCGTTATGGTAGTACCACATACCGAGATGGAAATGTCAGGGTTAGGTACAGCATCAGTTGATGGAGAAAAGACAAGAAGTTCTGTTTTAGAAAGATTTAGTTTCAGATATAAAGAGGACATGATGTCTGAGACGGCAGAGAGACAGTCAGCTGCCAAATAGACAAAAAGGGAAATTGTTACAGGTGGCCAGACCTTACCCATTCATGATGTGCTTTACCAAATAGCTCTATATTGGTCTCATCTGTCCATAAGACGTTTTCCAGAAGGATTTTGACTTATTCAAGTTCATTTTGGCAAAATGTAGTCTTGCTTTTTCATGTATCTGTGTCAGCAGTGGGGTCCTCCTGGGTCTCCTCCATAGCGTTTCATTTAATTTAAATGTCGGCAGATAGTTTGTGCTGACACTGATGCTCCCTGAGCCTGCAGGACAGCTTGAATATCTTTGGAACTTGTTTGGGGCTGCTTATCCACCATCCAGACTATCCTGCATTGACACCTTTCATCAATTTTTCTCTTCCGTCCACGCCCAGGGAGATTAGCTACAGTGCCATGGGTTGCAAACTTCTTCATAATGTTGCGCTCTGTGGACAAAGGCAAATCTAGATCTCTGGAGATGGACTTGTAAAATTGTGGAAAATATCAACGATCTCAAGGTTACATTAGACATGAGCAGCTGCCAAATAGACAAAAAGGGAAACCAAATTGTTACAGGGAGCCAGACCTTACCTACCCCTGGGGTAGGTAAGGTCTGGCCCCCAGTAACAATTTGGCAGCTGCTCATGTCCTCGGTATTGCAATTTATCGTATACCTGCATGGTTGCACTTTCCGCTTACAGTTAGGACACAGCTGCATTCTGCTGTATATTTCTAGTCCCTTCCCTGCTTTATGTCTGTCTGTGTGTATTCTGGTGCTTATCTGCTTTTTCTTTATGTTTTTTAAATTGTCATTTTGTGTTTCAATAAAGCATACAATTTTTTTTTGTGTTTGTGCACTATTTTTTTTCTTGGTTTGGGGTGTGCGTGATCCATTCCATGCAGCACCATCTAGTGGTCCATAGTCTTGTCAATATGCAGTCTGGTGACAACTGAACCTTTATGTCACATTCCAGCTAGAACAGTAATTGAATCTTCTCTTCCCGCAGATTGTAATCAATCCAAACCAGGAAGTGGCAGAATCAGACTACACCAACAACGTCATGAAGTGTCGCTGTCGATATGATGGCCACCGCATCTGGATGTACAACTGCCATATAGGTGAGTACATTTCAGTAATCCAGCAGGCAGCCACAATGCGTGCTGCGCCAACTATAGCGTAGGTCAGTGTTTCCCAACCAGGGTGCCTCCAGCTGTTGCAAAACTACAACTCCCAGCATGCCTGGACAGCCTCCGGCTGTCCAGGCATGCTGGGAGTTGTAATTTTGCAACAGCTGGAGGCACCCGGGTTGGGAAATACTGGTGTAGGTAGAATGAAATGTGTCCATGCAAAGTACACAATGTATTTTAACAACATTTTTTTTTTTTTAGGTGGATCTTACAGCACAGAGACAGAAGAGAAGTTTGAACAGTTCAGCGGGCTCATAAACAATCAGCTGTCTCACCGGTAGAAGTGACAGTGAGTTTCCGTCACCTCTTCTACGCCAAGGAGAGAAGAAGACTATAGCCTCAGCGCTCCAGACAGGCCTTGGGGTGGGGAAGGTCTGTAGCCTGGGGGGGCCTGAGCACCTGCAAAGTGTGAGGCATGTGTGAGGCAAATTCTTCCAGCTCATCTTACATTCCTTGGTACCGAGCCGACCCAGAACGATGACCAGCCTGAAGGAACTTGTTCTATTCCATCCTATCCAATCCCTTATGTGTCACTGTCCAAATATAAGATGTATACACGTCACAGTCATAGGATTTCCAGGCCAGTACGCCGGATACCACGATTCTTCCAAAGAGACATTACAGGAAATTCCAGTTAAATCTAGGGCCAGAGAATGTGACAGGACAAGTACAGTAAGCAGCAGGCTAACCATCTGCTGGATGTAACTTTTTTTTGCTGCCAGGACAGCAAAATCCCTGCACTACAGTATGGTACTAGTCAGCAGCCATGATGGTGAGCCCTGGATTATCAGGGACTGCATTTTTAGACCATATATTCCTGATTTTTTCTCTCTATACTGGGATCATTTCATCCACACTTTATGGGCACCCACTTGGTTCTTATGGTGCTATAAACTCTTAACCAATGGGCCCGTCAGCACTTTGCTGTTTCACACATTAAGGTTACACATCCTACAAGGCCAGAAATGCTCATACGTTGTAGCAGATCTCAATTCTGGTGTCTATTCTGTACTCTCTATGGCCTAGGAAACCAAAAGACACTACCAGCAGAGGCACTATGTCCACTCAGTACAAATATATATCTATATCCTTTCTGTGTATGTCTAGGAATAAATGATAACTTATTATTATTTACACTTGCTTTTTGACCACTTTATAATCCACCAGTATGCATGACTCACTGAACGGCTACGGCAGCAAATCGGGGCTTCCATGTTGTTTTCCCCGTCTGGAGGGCACTGTGATGATGGGGGAAATAAACCTGGTTGTGAATATATGTGTATCCTTTCCTACAGAGGTATGGGGTGGGGAGGATGGAGAGAAAAAAAAAAAAAAAAAAACACACCGGTATTGCAAATAGCAAAGAGATTGTTGTGCATGGCACTAAATTGCAACTAAGATTTATTTAACACACAAAAACAAGTCTACTTTGAGGTATTGCAGCTTTAAGGCATCTGGAATGGAAGACTAGACCCCCTCCCCTCCCTCTGACACAGAGATTTATGGGATAATGGCCTCATAATCAAATACACGCACTTTGCTTTTAACATCTGGTTGGTCCAAATAAACATATACTCCCCCCCCCCCCCAGGTTATAGAAAAGAAGCGTGGCAGCCCAGTGGACAGACCCCTTGAGCACCCATGCCACTGTAGGTGGTATTCTCCTCTAGTACAAGGTAAAATAACAGGGCAAATTAAACTATAGGAAAGGGGGAATCTTGGCTCCCTAAAAAGTAAGAACCCCTGAAGCCTGTCAGCTTTTACAGACCTCGTCCATATGCAAAACTAAAAATTCTTTGTACAGATGGAGCCGGTTTGCCACGTATGGCTCTTTCTGCAGAAAATCAACTCATATAGAAGCTTCTTCACCCATCACACATGCGGGTAGCACATGCAGTTCCTCGGGAGTAACAGGCTGTTAGGTTTGGCCTTCCTCTACCACAGACCGCTCCGGCGCTTCTTTTGGCAGTGCCAGCGCTTGGCTCACCATTCTCCTGGCCACAGCTGCATCGGTTCGCGGTCTCACCCCGTGTGGATTTGTAAGGGCTGAAAAAGAGAGACAAAGTGGTTACACATAGAAGGGACAGCTACTGAGACATTTAGGGTATATGCACACTGAAGAATGCCTGCCTGGAGAAATTCTGGGCGGAGATTTCGGTACAGCAGCCTCCCATGTGTCCAATAGGATTCTACTGCACTGTGTACACTGCTGAATCTCCACAGTGGAAATTCAAATGACGGATTTAGCCGAAAGAATGAACATGTTAATTATTTTGGTGGACTACTGCACGGACTGCATTGCCGTCAATAAGGGCTGCGCAGGTCCACACGCCCATCATATATAGTCTTATATCACAACTCAAATAGTAAAAGTTATGAATCTATACCAAGTCACCCACTTGCTCCCTTCCTCTGCAGTGCCACCTATTGGAGGTAGCCTGAATAATTCACTGTTGACCTTTTAACAAACCTTTAACCCCTTAAGGACCAGGCCAATTTTATTTTTGCCTTTTCATTTTTTCCTCCTCGCCTTCTAAAATCAATAACTCTGTTATATTTCCATTCACAGACCCACGTGGATGACCAATTGTACTCTGTAATGACACAAATGTACGACCAATCCCCCCCCCAAAATTTTTTTGTGAGAACATTTATGAAAACCATAATTTTGCAAATTTTGGAGGGTTTTGTTTTCACGCTGTACACTTTATGGTAAAAAATACATGTTTTATTTATTCTGTGGGTCAGTACGATTAAAACGGTACCCATCTGTACATACTTTTCTATTAATGTACAGCTTTTGAAAAATATATAAAAAAATAAAAATCAGTATGTTCAAAATCGACCTATTTTGACCAACTATAACTTTTTAATTTTTCAGTATATGGGGCTGTATGAAGGCTAATTGTTTGCACCATGACCTGTAGTTTTCTTTAGTACCACTTTTGTGTATATGTGACTTTTTGATCGCTTTTTATAAAAATTTTTGTGAATGTGATGTGACTTTTTTTTTACGTTTACGCCGTTCACAGTACGGGATCATTAACATTATGTTTTGATAGATCAGACATTTACGCATGCGGCGATACCAAATATGTTTAATAATTTTTTATGCTTTTTAGGGGTACAATGGGGAAAAGAGGTGATAAAAGAAAAAAAAGTTTTTAAAAAAATGTAAAATGTGAAAAATTCCCCCCCCCCCCCCCACATAAAATGTTTTATTTTTAACTTACCGTATGTCCCCATAGAGGACTATTCGTGGCAATCATTAGATTGCCAATACTGCTTAGTGCTATGCATAGCACTGATCAGTATTATCGGCGATCTTCTGCTCTGGTCTGCTGGAATGCAGATCAATGCAGAAGCCCCCTGGAAGGCGGCGGAGGCAGGTGAGGGGACCTCAGTCTGCCATCCTAGCTGATTTGATCCCCGCAGAAGATCAGATCAGAGATTTCAAAGTGCTGCACTACCGGAGATGCTGTGATCTGTAATGGTGAACATCAGCACAATCGCTGATGTCCGCCATTAACGGCGGTAATCCTTGGTCATTAAGGGGTTTAATATGACCAGGCATATTAACCAAACCAGAAACAGAGCATTGTCTGTAATACCTCATACAGAGCAGGACCTCTTCAATGAGAAATAGGACCCCCCCCCCCCCCACATGCTGCATCTAAGCAAAGAACCCACATATTTTTTACTTTTTCTTTCATCTTTCACTGTGTGTTCACTGTTTGTCTCTTGGACCTTACCAGAGTGTAGAGCCCAATTGGGAAGTCCCCCCTGGAGGGCTAGTGGGCTGTGTGTGACCATGAGGTTCTGCCACCCTGATCCCCCCCCCCCCCCCCCCCTCTTGGGAGACTAACCTACATTTATTGTTGGACACTGAGGTGGTAGCCCAAGTAGAAGCCAGGGACAAGATGATCCCTCCCTAAGCTTCGGGGAAGAGCAGCCATCAATGTAGACTCTTGCAGGAGCTTCCGGCATGAAAGAAAATGGAAGGTTTTGGGGGCTATTATACTAATTTTCAAGATGGCTTGCAAAAGACTGCCCTTGTCCACTGTGTTTGTGGGGCACGCTGCACTCTTTATGCACTTGGGTGACAGAGAATGTATTCAGGAGATATATATATATAGAAATAAATAAATGGAGAAGTAGCACAACTCCAAAATACCAGAATGGCTGCAAGTAGGAAAGCCCCAGCCTAGGACCCAAGTTGGATGAAATAGCCAGATGGAATAAATAAATAAATAAAAAGTCCAACATGTAGTTCATTTATGTACATATTGGTTTCTATGATACCTATTTACATTGTAAGTCTTGTTAAAGGATATTAAAAGGGTTATCCAGGATTGCAAGAAACTGCATCATACTCCTTAGGTTGTATTTAGTATTGCAGGTTAGTTGCATTGAAGTGAATGGAGCCAAACTGTAATACCTCACACAACCAGAGGACAGATGTGGTGCTGATTTTAAAAGCAAAATAATTTTTTTTTTATTCTATTTTTTATTCTGGATAACCTAATGCATAGATGACACCAGAGACATTTTTCTTTCTTCTGATGATTTCTGGCAATATAATATAATAAGCTGAATCACTTCAAAGAGAAAAAGTGCAGCCAGAGCTATACAGTATGTGAAACGTGACATTTGAGGGATATGACGTCTCCGCCACAACTTTGTGTATGAACAGAAGCCTTGCTACAGCAGAAATCTTATCCGGCTGCACTGCCTGTAATGCAGACCAGGTAAGCTAAGCCTGATCGACCTCCCTGATAGGTGAAAACCTCTCTATGAGCATTGTAATGGCAGCCATTAGTGGACGTCATCATCTGATAGACAACTCAGGAACTGTCACCAAGATAATGCTATGTAATCTATAGGCAGGAAGAGCCGAGCAGATGGATATATATCTATGTGGGGAAAGATTTAGTATAATTTGTAACTTATAAATTGAAATCACCGCTCTTACGAGTCCAGTAGTCCGTGTCAATTAAAGATAGGACCGCCCACTGGACTCCAAGCCAAGGAAGTTTTGCAATCTGGACATTCCTGGGAAACTCTCGCTGTGTGTGGGCGAGCATTATCCTGCCAGTTTCATGAGAGGTGACACATGTGCAGGACATCCTGCAGCCATATTACAAGGGGTGACTGTCATATGTGACGGCTCCCCAGATCATCGCACCAGCGGTGGGGGAAGTGTGCTGCTTCACAGCAAAAGAAGAATTGAAGCCCTCACCACAAGAGTTCGTAGCAGTCAGTTTTCTTGTTGACAACACCACTGGAAATGAAGGCGTTGGTAGCTGGCAGTCAATGGCAGGACACATAATGGGCACCAAGACACCAAATTATCTTCTGCCAAATGCCTGGAAATGGTCACGACACAGGTGTATAGTAATAGGGCAACCTGTGTCTGCATGGTGGACAAGGAAACTGTAAGTGCTTGTCAGTGGATCACATTATCCTCCCCATTGATGGGTCTGTCTGAGCCATCTGGAGCTTGTTTGCCATATGTGCCCTCATATAATCACTGCTCCCAACACCACCTAACAGCTTGGTAAGAAAAGTCTAGATGGCGAGCAATTTGTTGTCTCTCTCAGTCCAATGATCTCCCAAAGGTTTGACCACTGGGCAAAATGTCTTCCAGGGCATCATAGAGGCATGTCCGGCAGTCAGTGATCTCTCACCAAGAGGTACACTAGACTAAAGTAGCCTTTGAGATCCTTTTTATAGTGCATCGGGGAGGCATTTTTACACCTTCATGTGGTAAAAGACCCAGTATCTAAACAAACTACACCTGTAATCATTTACATAACTGCCCCTTCACCAATCTGCAATCTCCAGAACGGGGCAGTCATATCCAAAAGGGACATACTAGTCTTGGCAAAGTTTTAAAAGCTGTGTAAGGCTGGGTTCACACCACAATTTTGAAATACAAATCCCGGATCAGATTTTTGGATGAAAAATGGATTCCTCAAGACCGGACTAAACTGTATCAAAATGTGTGTGCAAATTTTAACCCATATACTGTTTGATGGAAACTCCAAGAAAAAAAAACTTTCGGTGTGCACTGCGCATGTGCAAAGTCGAAAACTGTATGGTGCAAACCGAATGGAACCGTACACACATACGGTTCTGTACGGTTCCCATTGACTCCCATGTTAAATAAAACGCATACGGTTTCAATACGGTTTTTCACCTGGACCAAAAACCGTGGTAGGCTACAGTTTTGGGTACGGGAAAAAACTGACAAAACCGTACAGGATGCAAAGCGGACACAACCTGATGCATCTTTTGGCATACGATTTTCAATGGAGAGTCAATGCATACGGTTTTCAATACGGTTCTGTACGGTTTTCAAATTGAAAATGTATATGGGAACTGTGTATATGCAAAAACGTGGCGTGAACCCAGCCTAAGTCTGTTGGTCAGTATGTAGCATTTTCTGGATGAATTTAACACACAGTGCAGCCATCCAGATTTCTTGTTTATTTTTTAGCACTCATTTCTAGATTTCGTGTTAAAGAAGAGAATCAAATTGCCTACAAGCAAAGCTCAAACTTGAGAAATTGTTGAACCCAATATATTCTTATTGTATGTGAATGACACATTTATTTGTCAATTACCAAAACCCCAAACTGGGAGTAAATTTCTATTTAACTGCTTCTTAGTTATAGGTTTTTGCAAAAGCTGAGAATCTCTGTTTCCATTGTACGAGTTCTCTGTAGATGTAAGCACAGCTCACACGTGAGACAACCACTGACTGTCCGCGGCCATTTGGACTCTTGGATGTCTTTGTGAATTGCTGACATCTCCAGCATAGAAGATAATAGAAATAAAGCTGGCATTCACCATTCTTCTCAAAATTCTTGCTTTATTGTGCTTCACATATGTTCAGGGGTAGGGAACAGACGTGGGGGGGGGGGGATTACAAAGGCGACAAAAGCTCCGTTTCGTGCTGTGAATGCACTTCCTCCGGCCCTGAGGGCCGGAGGAAGTGCATTCACAGCACGAAACGGAGCTTTTGTCGCCTTTGTAATCCCCCCCCCCCACGTCTGTTCCCTACCCCTGAACATATGTGAAGCACAATAAAGCAAGAATTTTGAGAAGAATGGTGAGTGCCGGCTTTATTTCTATTATCTTCTATGCTGGACTACTATGAATACTTATCCATAAGCCAGAGCACCACAATACACTTACCAGCGTTTCCCAGTATACTGTAGAGACCCCTCCATGTCCTCAGTGCTGTATGCACACCGAAGAGTGATCGAATTGCTGACATGTGTTCACCATATTTGCTGAAGCTAAATTTACACTAACAAGATGTGACAGAGGTTTAGCGGTTGTTAGGAACCAGACTGTGGTGGATATGTATGCAGAGTAGAGATCACATACACACAATAAAAAGGATTGTTACAAGTATAGCATGAAGATTGGAGATCGCTCTAGTTGGCAGTAGCCTCCGATCAAATCTCAGCTAATATGAAGTGCGATAGTGAGTTCTAGTCACAGATATTCCACAATCCACAGAATGGAGCTGCTATACTCACAACTTGGAAAGAAGCTATGTCGGATTATCAGAGGCCTCTCACTAAAATCACAAAGACCAGATATTTAAGCCGGGATGAGGGGACCGGCCACCCCTGGAGCTAAACATATGGTCTTAACTGCAGTTTTTCTTTAAAAGGAGATATCCAGTCCTGAAAAACTTATCCCCTGCTGGGAACCCCCTGTGATCTCCTGTATGGGGCCCCGGCAGACCACGGGAGCAGAGTCTTCGGCAATCTCCGGCTCTGCCATAGCGATGTATTGAGGGGGCGTGTCGGCCGCCGCTTCGTGCGGTGGGCAACAAGCCCCCTTCCCTCATAGAGGAGATCGTGGGAGGCCTAAGCAGTTGGACCCCCGCAAAAAAAAAAAAAAAAAAAAAAAAAATGCAGCACATTTAGTAGTGGGGGGATTAGTAAGTTTTATATCTCTCAAATAAGACATTTAAAAGGAAAACTGTCACCCCCCCCCCCCCCCCACCACTAACCAGAGGTCCTGGCTGGTAGTGCGGGAGACTCTGATCAATGGGATGCCTACCATGCCCGGATACGCCCTTCGCCTGATATCTTCATTTTTCAAGATATGCAAATCATCTAACTGGCACGGGCGGGGTTACTGCCTTCATCTGGCACTGTGACGTCACCGCCGCCTGGCCCGCAGCACCGGCTTATGCATATTCCTGCCCTCCCTCTGTATCTCCCTCTCCTCCCCACTCTGTACAGGACTCCACTGTGTATGTGCTGGCTTCCTGTCTACACCTGGAAGCCGCTTCAGCGCAGTGGAGTCCTGTACAGAGCGGGGAGGAGATACGGAGGAAGGGCATGAATATGCATAAGCCGGGCGGTGCTGCGGGCCAGGCGGCAGTGATGTCACAATGCCAGATGAAGGCAGTAACCCCGCCCGTGCCAGTTAGAAGATTATTTGCATATCTTGAAAAATTAAGATAGCAGGCGAAAGGCGGGGCGGATCCGGGCATGGTAGGCATCCCATTGATCAGCGTCCCCCGCACTACCAGCCAGTGCCTCTGGTTATTGCAGGTGGGGGGCGGGGGTGACAGTTTTCCTTTAAATGTCCTGTTTGAGCGATATAAAGCTTACTAAATCCCTATGTGCTGCATAGGTACGTGCTCACAAGTCACCCAGGTGCAGGCAAAACGTTCAGAGCATGTCCACCCAAAAAATGTGCACCACAATGCGGTCCATCACAAGCCCTTCACCAAAAGGAGAGAGGGCCCCCCCCCCCCAATAAACCAAACCCATCCCCTCTGGGCCAAAAGGCACCTGCAAGGTTCTAGGTGCAATGTCCCCTTTTGCCCATTTACTCTGTTTTGAGAAATGTTGCCTTTGGTTACAACCCACTGAGATGGGTCCCACATGCTCAGTTCAATTGCAGCCTCCAAAAGGAAAACTCTCCACCACAGGAGTCCAACGAGGGGTCACTTACTTAAATATGTCCAGTAGGTCCTGAGATATGTCCCCCAGAAAAGCCTCTGCTTAAGTGCGCGAATCACACAAAGGAGGCGGCGGCCTGCCCACTCAATTTACATATTTAATGTCTGTGACTCCACTTCACTAGGATGTGGAGTCACAGACAATGAATATGTAAATTGAGCCCCACCCCCTGTGAAGCCCTGCCCCTGCACACTATTCACTGAATTCAACAGACTATCTTCTAAGGGACATATCTCAGGACCTACTGGGCATATTTAAGAAAGTGACCCCTAATAGGACTCCTCATAAGGTCAATTTACTAATTACCTCTCAGCCATTAATGGACATACTTACCAAGGATCTGTGCTTGTGTTGGTTGTAAATGGCCGTGTTCTGTGTCCCCCATCACGCTGCTGGCTTGTTTGTATGAACTGGCTATTTCCTGTTTCTGTGTCCTCCATCTAACTACAAACCCCAGGATCCTTTGTTTTTAGGTGAGAGGTGACTTATCAACCACCCCACCACTACAGCACAGCTAGGCTCCCTTCCATGTGCGCTGTGCTTGAAACTACAATTCCCTGCAACCCTGTGGAGAATGATCTTCCTACAACCTCTCTTCACCCATTGAAGCCCAAATACGCTTCTTTTCAACACCTGACTAGTGATGCATTGTCTCAGGCCGCACTTCAACCTGGGAATTACTGGGGGGTGATAGAGGGACCCCTCTTCTTCTGTCACCGTAACAGTTTAGATGTTCCAGTCAGCATTGACCATAGGGTTAAAATGGACCAGAGTAATCTCCGACCCCTGATGTGACAGCTGTGCCCGGCCCATCACAATGTCATACATTTACCTTAATTTGCAGGAACACACAAAATCATCAAGCAGGAAAGTATTAATATAGAAAAGTCTGAAAAACTGGAGCGAAAAATAATAAAAGACCTGCTTTAGGGTGTATTCCCACGTACAGTATCCTGTGCATACTTGATGCGCAGGATTTGAAGATGAGTTCAGTCATTTAGTTTATACTGAAATCTGCTTAAAATATGTGCAGGATCCTGTACTATTGCCTAAGAGTTCTAACCAATATTCTAGGACTAACAATTTGTTTTCATTATTTTCCTCTGTGCTCAGCGCTCTGTGGGGTAGGCTCCACCACCATGATACATCTGCTTGTGAAGGAATCGGCCTGGGATCACATACCTACAATAACAAGAGGGCGGCTGCTACCTAGTACATATGGAATCATTTAGGATCTGTGCACATGCCTGCTGGAATCAGTCTAGTCAGGAAGGAATCAATGACTCTATCCAACACATTACTACAAATTCTAAATGCTGAGCAGATAAGAATGGGCACAATACTCAGCCAAGCACTGCTGTCCCTTTGTTCTAGTGATCTGGGGGGGGGGTCTGAGCACCTGGACCTTTATCTATCCAAACTTCTGACAGGACTCTATTACATGTCAGAATTTTTTTTTTTCTTTACCAGTTTAGGGTGCAGTCCGACTTGACACATACGCAGCACATTTTCCACTGCGCAAAATTTGCAGCAGCGAGAGATACGCTGCGTATTCCTTGCTCACCATACACAAAGGCTTTCCTGCAGCCTAGGAGGAGGGGCCGAGTGCCCCACCTCCGAAACTCACTACACACAGGGCTACCACTGGAAACCCTGTGTGTATGGTGAGCCCTACAGCGTTTGCAGTACCTGGGACCTTACCCTTAGGGTTAAGACTAGGGTTTCCTTTAGGACCCTTGCACACAACAGAAATTCTGCTTGGAATTATTCTGCATTATTATAACTACACAAATTCCTCTGTAGAATACAAAGATGATTCGAGCAGCATAGGACAATGAAACTTATTGGTATAATTGGGGACAACATGTTTCGGCATACCCTAATGCCTTCCTCAGGTCCACTTATAGTTCCCAGAGGTTGATTGTGCTCAGTTCTGGGTTGCTGGTTGTGGAAGTCCTGCGTGTATTTGTGCTGCCACAAACCGCAGCAGGACTCACAACCAGCAACCCAGAACTGAGCACAATCAACCTCTGGGAGCTATAAGTGGACCTGAGGAAGGCATTAGGGTATGCAGAAACGTGTTGTCCCCAATTATACCAATAAAAGTTTCAAACACGTTTCGGCATACCCTAATGCCTTCCTCGGGTCCACTTATAGTTCCCAGAGGTCGATTGTGCTCAGTTCTGGGTTGCTGGTTGTGAGAGTCCTGCCGCGGTTTGCGGCAGCACAAATACACGCAGGACTTCCACAACCAGCAACCCAGAACTGAGCACAATCAACCTCTGGGAACTATAAGTTGACCTGAGGAAGGCATTAGGGTATGCCGAATCATGTTGTTCCCAACTATACCAATAAAAGTTTTATTGTCCTGTGCTGCTCGAGTCTTCTCTTCATGACTACAGTTGTGCAGCACCTCCGCTAAAGACAGGGAGCCTGTCTGATTCAATGGGTGGAGGGATCAATCTGCAACTAATGCAACAGCTGTAGGCATCCTGATTGAAAACCACAGGTCTTTTGAATGGATGCAGCTCATTTATGTTTCAACGGGTGGGGTGGCTGATGTGTGGGAGGGAGGAAAATGGAATTATGGGATTTGTAGGCGAAAAAGAAAAAGTCAAACAGGAAATACCAGTTCACAAAAAGCTATCCACAGTGTTATGGTAATCTCACAACATAGCCATTTAGCCCCAAGACAAGCGCAGATCCTTCCTAAGCATGTCCATTACTGCCTGCCAGGCACGTACTAATATCACCTTATAACCCCTTTAATTCTTTTAGAAGAATCCAGATCTGCCTTGGAAATTCTGTACAGACCTTCTGCAGTGTGCACAGTGCAACAGAATCCTATTGAGAACAAAATGGGATTCTGCTGCAAACGGAATTCCGCACAGAATTCCCATACTGTGCAAGGGTCCTTAGACTTCACACCCTGTTTTAGACTGGGTTCACACCATGTTTTTGCAATACAGTTCGGTATCAGGTTTTTGATAAAAGACTGATTCCTCAAAAACCTGACCAAACTGTATCAAAATGTGTGTACTAATTACAGTACTTCTACTGTTTGAAAAATAATGTCCGTATACGTGTTTAACTTTTCATTCCATTATGAATAAAGTTTAACAACTTTGATTGAAATTCCAAGAAAAAAACTGTGCAAAGTCAAAAACCGTATGGTGAAAACCAGATGGAACTGTACGCACATACGGTTCTGTATGGTTCCCATTGACTCCAAAAACGTATACGTGTCAATACAGTTTTTCTCCCGGACCAAAACCGTGGTAAGCTATGGTTTTGGGTACGGGGAAAAAAATAGACAAAACCGTACAGGATGCAAAACGGACACAACTGGATGCATTGTTTGGCATATGGTTTTCAATGGAGAGTCAATGCATATGGTTTTCAATACGGTTCCATATGGTTTTCAAATTGAAAACGTATACGGAAACTGTATTGCAAAAATGTGGTGTGAACCCAGACTTACGGTTTTTCAAACCGTATATGGTTTTCAACAATAGCCTACAACAGTTTTTGGTCCGGGTGAAAAAGCATATTGAAACGTTTTTTTTTTTAACATGGGAGTCAATGGGAACTGTACAGAACTGTATGTGCGTACGGTTCCATCTGGTTTTAACCATCCGGTTTTTGACTTTGCACAGTTTTTTTCTTGGAACTTCAAACAAGTGAAACTTTATTCATAATGGAATGAAAAGTTAAAAACGTATATGTGTTTTTTTTCTTAAAAATCGGATACAACCGGACATTTTTTTCAAACCGTATATGGATCAAAATTTGTACACGTTTTGATCAGTTTAGTCAGGTCAGTTTAGTCAGGTTTTAAGGAATCAGCTTTTTTCTTAAAAACCTGAAACGGGAACTGTATTGCAAAAACGTGGTATGAATGTAGCCTTAGCCAGTTGAGACCTTAGAATTCACAACCTCATCCTCTAGAATCGTGACAACTGCCTTGTTAATTGCATTAAAGGGGTTCTCCGGTGCTTACATATCTTATCCCCTATCCAAAGGATAGGGGATAAGATGCCTGATCGCGGGAGTCCCGCCACTGGGGACCCCTGGGATCTTGCACGCAGCACCCCGTTTGTAATCAGTCCCTGGAGCGTGTTCGCTCCGGGTCTGATTACCCGCGACCACAATGCCGGTGGCGTGACGTCATGCCTCTGCCCCCGTGTGACTTCACGCTCCGCCCCTCAATACAAGCCTACGGGAGGGGGCGTGATAGCTGTCATGCCCCCTCCCGTAGGCTTGCATGGAGGGGCGGAGCGTGACGTCACACGGGGGCAGAGGCATGACGTCACACGCCACCGGCATTGTGGTCGCCGGTAATCAGACCCGGAGCGAACACGCTCCAGGGACTGATTACAAACGGGGTGCTGCGTGCAAGATCCCAGCGGTCCCCAGCAGCGGGACTCCCGCGATCAGGCATCTTATCCCCTATCCTTTGGATAGGGGATAAGATGTGTAAGCACCGGAGAACCCCTTTGAGAAACTTTAAATTTTACCTGAGTTTGGATCTAAGTCAGTATTTCCCAACCGGGGTGCCTCCAGCTGTTGCAAAACTACAACTCCCAGCATGCCCGGACAGCCAAAGGCTGTCCGGGCATGCTGGGAGTTGTAGTTTTGCAACAGCTGGAGCCACCCTGGTTGGGAAACACTGATGTAAGTTATTGTCCCAGCGGTTTACTTCTGGTAACCAAGCTCCAGTAAAATAGAGGTTTTCACATCCCAAAGCAGCGAGAGCTGTTCCCACTAGGCATTTATATATTAAATACACCACGTCAAGCACCACATCAAATAAGTCGCAGAGGAGGTACTATTTCAGGCATCTGCAGAACATTTACATGTGGTACCATTCCCGGTAAGGTTTTTTATGCACACAATGAAGATAAGAAAGGCAGCACATGACTTAAAGCTAAGGAGCAACATATGCGAGTAGAACACCGATGCCTCGAACTGTTCCCCCGCTGTGAATTACACGTATACTGTATCAATTAGAGGTGATCATGCTTATGGTTACACGCTTTTTAGCGCAACGACCCGGTTTTTATAAAGTAACCAATCTGTGATGTCCCAGTACGGTATATGGTCCCGTACAGTACTTAGGCCCTGTCAGGTTGAGTCCCTCTGTGTCCTAGGGGCTCTCCTGCAGTGTCTCCCCCATAGTGTTATCTGTGTATTAGGTATAAAGGACCTTTGAGTTAGTCACATGATGTTTTTGTCACATGTCTGTTACTAGACATGTACAATTCGCTTTGGACGTAATTAGTTTTCGTCCGAATTCTTCATATTTCCTACATTCGGATTGAGCCGAATGTGGGAAATATTTACATCCGAATGAATCCGAAACAAAACGAATTGTACATGCCTACAAAATTGTGAAAAACGAATTTTATTTTTGTTAAAGCAAAATTCGTTTACATTTAGAAGCAAGGGAGCGGGTGCACGGAAAAGAAGAGACCCGCGGAGATCAGAACATTGGAGGACAGGTAAGTTAATGTATAATTTTATGTGATTTATGAATACATGATGTAAGGTTAAATGAATGAATAAATGAATGATTGATGTGTTTGACGTGTGATTTATGTATAACGTGTCATGTTGGTTATTTTTATTGTATTCTTCATGTAGATATTTATAGTAAAATATGTGATTTTAATATATACTTATTGTTAATACATAAATTTTTATGTAATGTGGATTATTTTGAAAATGTAAAATATGTTAGAAATAGATAGTTAATTGTTTTACACTTGCGCTAACCCAGTGTTTCTGTTTCCGAACCGAAAATTTTACCCAAAACGAAACTAAACAAAAATTTCTCTTGTGCACATGTCTATTTGTTACCCAGGAAGCACCAGCTAACCAGGTGACCTGCAGCGTGACCTATGGGCTCCTTGCACTCCCCCCCCCCCCCTTTATAAGGAAGGGAGGAGCTGCAATCTGTCTCTTTTGCTCTCATCACTCCTGCTGAGTTACAGTAAAGACCAGATGTCCAGGAAACAAAATGTGCTGCCATACATCATAAACCGTTATTATACTGCTATCTCAGTGTGATCCATTATGAAAATCAAAACTTTACTTACCTACTTTCTCATATGCCCTAAACTTCGATTGGCGGCTGCCTTGAGACAAAGGGCGGAATTTCATAGCTGGATGCATCTGGCTGGAAGCTGCATAGGCTGCAACATAGAACAGAAGTTACATATGAATAGCACGTGTATTGCAGAATAAAAATGGAAAAAAATAAAAAATAAAATAAATAAATAAGAATTGGAACTGATAAAGAAAACTTATAAACTGCAAAGGCAAGCTGGGACCCAAATTCATCACATACTAAAAAGTATATCAGACACCCCCCTAACCCAGGAGGGCGTACAGACTCTTACTGAAGGGGAATAAAAAATGGGTATTCAGACCTTAAGGAACAGTTCGAGGGATGACGATATGATTTTAGGGTAATTTACAATAAAATAATAACATACAATCCCTGTATGTTATTATTCTAATTGTTACACATCCGCACCGCTTATCTGGTGTAGGATTTTATTGTGGCCCTGTATGCATTTTATGCTGGGGATCGCCCTTAGCAACAGACCACAAGGGCAGGATCTGCTCCCCCAGTATATATGCACAACTGCAAGAGCACACTCCTACCTGCCAGTTGAAACCATCTCTCTTTTTCATCATTTACAATAAAATAAGATATAATATATTATATACCGTATTTTTCGTCCTATAGGACGCACCGGCGTATAAGACGCACCCAATTTATAGGTGCAAAATCTAAAAAAATAAAGATTTGTAACCCAATAGTGGCCTTCAACCTGCGGACCTCCAGATGTTGCAAAACTACAACTCCCAGCATGCTGGGAGTTGTAGTTTTGCAACATCTGGAGGTCCGCAGATTGAAGACCACTGCATAGGAGGTAATACTCACGTGTCCCCGCCGCTCCAGACCCGTCACCGCTGTCCTAGATGTCGCTCCATCGCTGTCGCCGTCGCCTTGGAACGTCTCTGCTGCCGGCCGGGTATCCTCGCTCTTCGTCGCCGCCATCACGTCATTACGCACGCCGACGCACGTACGCGACGACGTGATGACGAGGAAGGAGAGCGCCGGCCATACAGGGGATCCCTGAACGGAGAAGACACCGAGCAGGCAGGTAAGGTCCCTCTTGGTGTCCTGTAAGCACTAATCCGGTGAAATCGCGGTGGTCCCGAACAGCCCGACTGAACAGCCGGGTTAGTGTCACTTTCCCTTCAGACGCGGCGGTCAGCTTTGATCGCCACGTCTGAAGGGTTAATACAGGGCATCACCACGATCGGTGATGTTCTGTATTAGCCGCGGGTTCCGGCCGTTGATGGCTGCAGGGACCGCCGCGATAGGGGTGTATTCGCCGTATAAGACGCACCGACTTTTTCCCCCCAGTTTTGGGGAAGAAAAAGTGCGTCTTATACGGCGAAAAATATGGTAATACAAGACTGGAGATGCCGCTGGTTTTACAATATAGTTGTATCCATATAACAATACAATAAAACGCTGTAGCCGGAGCAGGGTCCTTGCTACAAGGTCAGAGACTTATAAATTAAATAAATTGAAATAAATATAAAATGTTATAAATATACATATAATTTAATTTATAAGTCTCTGACCCAGTAAGCAAGGACCCTGCTCAGGATACAGTGTTTTATTGTATTGTTGGATGAATAATCCCAGCAGGTTTTCCTTCTCTATAACATAGGAGACACTAACATGGTGTATGGGGGAGATTTATCAAATCCTGTCCAGAGGAAAAGTTGCTGAGTTGCCCATAGCAACCAATCAGATCGCTGCTTTCATTTTTAACAAGGCCTCTGCAAAATGAAAGAAGTGATCTGATTGGTTGCTATGGGCAACTCTACACCATGTTAGTGTCTATACAGACAAGACAGAAAAAAAGTGTGTGCGCAGACATTAGTGAAACTTATTAGAAATATAATACAGTAGCCCTTCAAGTTACAATATTAGGCCCCTTTCACACTACAAGTATCATCCTGAAGAAACCTCCGTTATTACTCCCGTCAAATAGTCCCGAAAACGGCCGTCGAACAATCCCATTTCTGTCTATGGGATTTTTCGACCAATCTTTTGCATCAGGTATATGTCAGTTTTTACTAATCTCCGTTATTTTTGCCGGCACAAAAGACGTTGCATGCACTAATTTTTGTTCCGGCAAAAATAAAAAGGTGAAGTAACGTCCGGTAAAATTTAACATTGAAGTCTATGGGAAACGGATGTTCACAAAAAAAAAAAAAAAAACATCTATTATCGGTTATTGTCCATTTTTTTTTAATTAGATGAAGGAATGTCCAGCGCAGGATAAGGTCACAAAGGAACTTTATTAGCGACCACATGGAGCACACAGAAACACCAACGCATTTCAGGTCAAACTGGACCCTTAATCATGGCATGATTTGACCTGGTTTACTAAGAATGTCGGGTTATTTTCAGAGTGTTTTTTTACCCCCCGGGAAAATTCTGTCGCATGATATTAAAGGAGTAGTCTAGTGGTGACTCAATGGTGAACAACTTATCCCCTATCTTAAGGATAGGGGATAAGTTGCAGATCGCGGGGGTCCGACTGCTGGGGCCCCCTGCGATCTCCTGTACGGAGCCCCGACAGCCCGCGGGAAGGGGGCGTGTCGACCTCCGCACGAAGCAGCGGCTGACGCGCCCCCTCAATACAACTCTATGGCAGAGCCGAAGCGCTGCCTTCGGCAATCTCCGGCTCTGCCATTGAGATGTATTGAGGGGGCGTGTCGGCCGCCGATTCGTGCGGGGGTCGACACCCGCTATCAGGCCGGAGAGCCGGGGCCCTGTACAGAGAGATCGCAGGGGGCCCCAGCGGTCGGACCCCCCGCGATCTCAAACTTATCCCCTATCCTTAGGATAGGGGATAAGTTTTTCACCACTGGACTACCCCTTTAAATTCTGTCGCATGGAGGGGAAAAAAAAGCAAATAAATAAAAAGAAATTCCATCTAAAATAAATAACAAAATGTACTGTTAAATGCTACTAAGGGGACTAAGATTTAAAAAAAAAAAAAAAAACACACTTTTTAACAGATTCCCCACACTTCAAGGCAGTCGGGTTTTCAAGTTCAACAATTCCCTATTTTTCTAGTGGTTTTTTTTTTAAACACAATTGTCGGATTTTCAGGAAAAGGTCGGGAACACGCCCCTAATTATGCAAACCACGCCCCTTTAGTCAGGTAAAAAAAAAATACTCAGAGTAATTGGAAAACTGTGTTTTTTTACCAGTAAAAATATGTCGCAACACAAATTGTGTTGCATAACCCGATAAAAAAAGAGTCGGGATCAGGTTAGTAAATCAGGGCCAATGTCCGATACAATTGGTCATCGGTTCTCATCAGTTATCATCCGTTATTTCATCCATTTTTTCATGACCCGTTATTGCTGAATAATGGGTGTCAGAATGCAGAAAAAAAATGTAGTGTGAAAGAAGCCTTAAAATCTGTTCCAGGACGACCATTGTATGTTGAAACCATTGTATGTTGAGACCATAACTCTATGGAAACCTGGTCATTTGTTCTGAAGCCCCAAAATGTCATCCAAAAATAGGAAAAAGAGTGAGGATTAAAGAAAAATAAGTAGATAAATGATATAGATAAAGCAAATCCTGACATATAAAAGTAATAAAGATCTGCTGGGAGCTGTAACTCTTTTTATTATAAAAATGAAAAACAAATCTGATACAAAACATAAAACAAAAACAAGCTTAACCAGCTATAACAAACATAACATAAATAAAATTACAAAAACAAAATCTGCCTAACCGGCCAGCCCAAATTTACTAAAATATACTTTTACTTTTTTCACATACCAAAAAACTAAATATCACACTCAAACACGCATTCCAAAAAGAACATAAAAATAGCCCAACTTGGCTTATAAAAATATATAAAACATAAAATAAGCACGACTTGGCTATAAAACAAAAGAAAAGGAACATAAAGGTAGCACAACTTGGCTGTAACTCAAAAATGACCCTTACCCAGGGGAAAAAAAATAAAAAAAAAAAATAGTAAAAAAAAAAAATAAAATTTCAGCACAACTTGCTAATAAATAACACTCTGCCTCACAGCCAGAGATCCACCGGTGAAAGAAGGGCAGGGAAAAGCAGCGCGGAGACGCGGCCGGAGAGAGGGCCCAAAGAGCCCAGCCCCACGCACCGCCCCCGCACGGCCGCAAGGCCCGCGAAGCACGCCCAGCACGGCAAGGAGCCGAGGACGGCCAGAGAGGATCCGCGCGCGGCCCAGAAACCGGCGAGAGCCGGACCCAAAAAGAGCAAGCCACAACCGAAGAAAAGGACAACACCGCCGAAAAGCGAGACCGCGAAGCCGGAGGCGAGGAGAACAGAGACACCAGAGGGGAGCAGCCCCCCCAAGGAGGAAAAAATAAAATATAAAATTTTATACACAAACATGTATACATGCATATACGCAAGCATACACATACATATATATATACATATATATATATATACATACACACACATATACACATAAACGCACACATATACATACACATAAACACATATGACACGACTTAACTACTGGCCCGACTGCACTATACACTATATAATATAAAACAATATAAATACAAAACCCAATATATACAAAACACAATATATACAAAACTTACTGAAAATACACAAAAATATACTACAGAAAACAACGGAAAACACCTACACTAAAACTGTCCCCTCACCCACACCACCCCTCCTGTACATGGGTCAGAGTCCATACCGTCCATACCGTCCATACAGTTCTCAAAGTCCAGTCCTTAACTGACCCATGTCAGAACTCCAAAACACCACAAAACCACCACCCACAAATACACCCTCCCCACCTAACACTCCTCCCAACCAACTTATATACAAACTTATACATTCTGAACCACCACCCCCTTTAGGCCCAAGTTTGGTTGCCTGTAAGCCCTTCATACCATGTAAATTGAAAACAAAACAAAAAGCTAATGTGCACATGCATCAGCCCACCACCAGGGAGAAGGATGGCAGACCTGATACATAAATCATTTTATACTCTTTCCCTAACTCCCCCTACAATTCTCCCTAATTCTATCCCTACAATAAATCTGACCCTGCCCTCACCCTATCTCTACCCCTATAACACTGCCCCTAACCAAAAATAAAAGGTACTCTACCCAAAAGGTTTAGTACCTAGGGCACGTGAAATGAGAAACCTCTCCACAGGAGAGATGCCCTACTGGTACCAAGACTGCCATACTCCAAAGACCTGATCTTCCCGAGGTCACCGGTGATGTTCCTACAGACCTCCACCTCGGAGAGGATTTTCTGTTGGGTCGACACTAAGCACCGTGCGTTCCACGTGTAGTACCTAACCACTAAACTGACTAAGAATAAAGTGCCCCGATCTCGGCCACCCAGGTTCCTGAATGCCCCATAAGCCCACTCCGGATAGGCAAGGCCGGCAAGTTGACTCCAGCCGATGGAAGCGCCCACCCTGTTGTAGACCCCTATGTTAAAGGGACAATGAAGCAGGAAGTGGTCCATGCTTTCCAGCGTGTCCCCGCACTCTTCTCGGGGACATCCCCGGTCATCAGAGTTCCTGTACTTCAGGTTGTCCTTTACACATAGCTTCCCCTGAAAGCAGCGCCAGGCCAAGTCCCAAAACTTCTGGGGGATCCTTTTCATGTTTAAAAGATACAACCCCTCCCTCAGATCCCGACCTGGGCAGTCCCTGAGCGCCAGAGGCTTCTGGAAGTGGGTCAACAGAACCCGTTTGTCAAGGAACTGCCTTGACTGGGTCCTGATCTCCCACACTCCCAGACCCCACCGACGTATCGCCTTCAGAGTCGGGGTAGCGTAAGCCGGAAGATATCCATGGGGCGTACGGAGGTCCTTCACTTGCCCTCCTGTCTCCCATTCCTGGAAGAAAGGTCGAAACCACTCCTTGCAGGAGAGTACCCACGGAGGAGCCCTCTCTTTCCAGAGGTTTGCAATGTTGGCTTTCAAGAAGGTGTTCGTTAAGAACACCACGGGGTTTACCATAGATAAACCCCCTAGTCTCCTCGTGCGGTACGTAACCTCCCTCTTGACTAGGTTCAACCTGTTCCCCCATAACAGTTGGAAAAACAGGCTGTAGACCCTAGTGTAGTAAGCCTCTGGTAAGATACATACACTGCCCAGATAGATAAACAAGGGGAGCAGGTACGATTTGATCAGGTGTACCCTTTCCCTGAGGGTCATAGACCAACCCTTCCACTGGTTCACCCTCTGAGTGGCATCCTGGAGCTTACCGTCCCAGTTTTTGGTGGGATAATCATCCTGGCCGAATGTGATGCCCAGAATTTTTGCTGACTCTTGGAGCCCTGGAAGGGTGTCAGGGAGATCAAACGTGGGATCTCCCCCTCCCAGCCAGAGACTTTCACACTTATCCCGGTTGATCTTGGACCCGGATGCCTCCGAGTAGCGGTCCACCTCTGACATCACCACATCGACCTCCTCCCGTGAGGAGACGAAAATAGTGACATCATCAGCGTACGCCACTACTCTCTGGGCGACATCCGGCTCCGCCAGAGTCATCCCGACTCCCGCCAACGGCCCACAATCTACCCTCCGGACGAAGGGATCGATTGCGAACACGTATAACAGCGGGCTCAAAGGACAACCCTGACGGACTCCGGACCCCACCTCAAAAGAGCTGCCAGACCAACCGTTCACCAGCGGGAAACTCTCTGCCCCTGCATATAAGGTGACAAGCCAATTCACAAAAGTACTCGGTAAGCCATATCTCAGGAGGACGGACCAGAGGTACTCGTGGTTCACCCGATCAAATGCTTTGGCCTGATCCAAGGACAGCATGTACCCCTTCCAGAGACCCGCACTACTCCGCTCCACTGCCTCCCTGACACTGAGGACAGCACTTAAGGTGCTTCGGCCCGGAATAGAGCAGTGCTGGGCCCCCGAAAGGAGCCGGGGTGCAAACTTCACCAACCGATTAAACAGTATCTTGGCCAGAAGCTTCCTGTCCGTATTGAGAAGAGCTATGGGCCTCCAATTCTCAATCCGGCTAGGATCTTTACCCTTTGACAGAAGAATCAGGGCTGACCTCCTCATTGACTTTGGTAGAGTGCCCGAGGAGAGACACTCATTGAATACCTCAGTCAAGAGGGGAGCTAAAGACTCCTTAAAGGTCCTGTACCACTCGGATGTTAAGCCATCCGGGCCTGGCGACTTCTTGGGGGCGAGCCCCTCGATCGCCAGTCTCACTTCCTCTTCCCTGATTTCTTCTGCCAAAACATCAAGAGAGGGGTCTACCCCTGGCTCAGGAATAGTTTCAGCCAGGAAAGCCGACATCCCGTCTCGATTTAGATCCTTCCTTCCCAAGAGGTGCGAGTAGAAGGATCTGACGACCTCCAGGATCCCTGATCTGGACCGATTCAGAGATCCCGTACTATCAATCAGTCCTGAGACCACTTTACTACTCACTGACATCTTACAGTTCTTGTAAGGGTCGGGCGAGCGGTACCTCCCGTAATCCCTCTCAAAAACCAAAGATGCGTGCCTATCGTACTGACACCCCATCAGCAAGGATTTCACTCTGGAGATATCCTCCCGGCTACCTCCAGTCGAGACAAGGAGCTCGAGTTTCCTCCTCAGACCCCGATACAGGCGGTACCTATTCAGGGACCTGAGGCTCGAGAGCTGGCGGAAGAACCCCGCAACCCGCTTCTTGAATATCTTCCACCACTCTGACTTACTACTACAAAAGTCCAGTAAAGGTACCTGACTCTGAAGAAAGTCCTCAAAGGACTGTCTTATCTCCGCTTCCTCCAGGAGGGACGAATTCAGCTTCCAATAACCTTTACCCATCCGGGGGGTCTCTGAAACATTCAAGGAAAACAAAATCATACAGTGATCGGAGAATTCCACCTCAACCACGGACACTGCGGAAGAGACGGCTTCCTCCTTTAAATAAAACCTGTCTATCCTAGACCTGCAGCTACCTCGATGATAGGTGAAACCCACGTGGCCTGAGGGGCTCCGGATGTGGGCGTCCTCTAGGCGAGCTTCCCTAACTATATTATTGAGGGCCACGCTATCGTAAGCCAGCGGACCATTGGAACCTCTCCTATCTTGGGACCTCGTGACATTATTGAAGTCCCCTCCAAAAATCACTTGCCGGCTAGTAAAAAGGAAGGGCTTAATCCTCATAAAGAGATCTTTGCGGCCCCACTTGGTTTGTGGGGCGTAGATGTTAATGAGCCGGAGCTCTTGCCCCTTCATGAGGACATCTAAGATGAGGCACCTCCCCATTTCTAACTCAATAACCCGTCGGCATTCAACCGGAGCGGTAAAAAGGACCGCCACCCCACTATACGGCTCAGCCGCAAGAGACCAGTGGGAGGGACCGCGCCTCCACTCTCTTCTGGCTTTTACCAGGGAGGCTAGATCTGACAACCTGGTCTCTTGCAGATACAAAATGTCGGCTTCAACACGGCCGAGAAAATCAAAGGCTGCGAATCTAGCCGTATCAGACTTTATGCTGGCACAGTTAATGGATGCCAGCGTCAATGGGGTGAGTGCCGCCATCATGGGTGATTAAGTTAGACGGCCTCACCTTTATTTCTTCTTCCCCTTCTTCTTCGTGCCCTCATCCCCAGAAGAAGAAGAAAGGGCAGGACCGCTTTTACCCCTTTTTTTGGACTCGCTCTGGTCCATATGGTCCCCGTCTCCGTCCGACCCCGGTCTAGCCCTGCCCCCTGAGGAAGGTGCCCCAACAGGACAGGGCCCAGTTCCCCCCAGAGGCTCTCTCTCCCTAGGCACCTCGCCCTCACCTTCCCCCTCCAAGGAGGGGGAGGAGATGTTATCAAGGACGAGGTACCGGTTTGACAGGTCAACCAGAGGGGGGGCAGTCAGGCTTCCGCTTTGGACCCGGCCCGCAGTACGAGGGAGAGAGGGCTTGGACCTCTTCTTTCTCCCTTTCCTTTTGCCCTTGTCTTTCTTTTTGGCCTTCTCTACACTCTCCTCATCCACACTTTCATAGTGGGAGGAATCGGAAGAGTCGGCCATATTGCCTACCTCTTCGCCCAGTCTCCTGACCTCCTCATCCAGCACGTCCTCCTCCAGGGCTTCAGTCATTTCAGGGCCAGCTTCAGGAGCAGGGGCCGGAGCTACCCCCGTCACTTGGGCACTCTCCTGCTCCCTACTCCTCCTCCGATTTTCCTCCCGCCTTAGTTTGGCGGGGCCCTTCTTCCTCACTAGCCCTGGTGCGCCCCCATCCCTGCTCGTACCCTCTCCAGCCGAGGCGACTTCACAGCTCTCCCCAGCCGGAGCGGCCGCCGCACGGGCGAAGGCGCTAGGACAACGGCTGAAAGGGTGCCCGAGGACACCACACAGATGGCAGCGGATCTGCCTACAGGATGCGGCCAGATGACCCACCCCACCACACAAAGCACAGACCTGTACAGTACAAGCTGCGCTAAAATGGGTGGGGCTACCGCACCTGTGACAGACCTTAGGCTGCCCCTGGTAGAAGACCTGGATCCTGTCACGTCCAAGGAAGGCGGCTGACGGAATGTGGGCAACCGTACTCCCTGAACGCCTGAGTTTGACGGAAAACGTCCAGGCCCCGGACCAGATCCCGTGCTCATCAATGTTTTTCTTGGGCATGTCCGTCACATCCCCATACCGACCGAGCCAGGTCATGATGTCGTAACAAGAAAGTGACTCGTTACGGGTCAAAACGGTCACCTTCTTGACCGAGTTCTGACGGGAAATTGCCTTTACGGCAAAATCCCGCCAGCCGGGCTCGTTCTTCGCCACCTCGTAGTTTGACCAGAAGAGTTCGAGACCCTCTGGCCGAACGAAACTGACGTCAAACTCGGACGTACCGTAGGGGTGGATCAGGGCAAAGATGTCACTCGCCCTGAATTCCATCTGGAGGAGGAGCTCAACCACTTTAGCGCGAGGTGGGCACGCATCCTCACCCCTCCAAATCAGACGGACCACATTCCTACGGTTATTGTCCTGCCCGGTTGTCGGGAGGGACCAGACCACCTCCCCATTCTGCTCTCGGAAAGCCCCCAAACCGTGCCTCTCTATCCAGAAAGACAGGTCGACCTCACCCCTTCCCTCTACCTGGATCGACCTGTCTCCCCTACGCAGAGCCTCCAGGAGGCGCTGTTGCAAGTAACCCCCGGGGACGGACGGAGACGGGGACCCCCCTGGACCCCCGGCAGCGACATTAGCATAGCTCCTAGGAGCAGTCACTGCCGGGGGGGCAGCCGGGCCAGACCCAGACCCAGAACCACCATTCACACCACCACTCACATCATCCTTTTTCCCATTCATACCACTACTCCCACCAACATTCACTCCACTGACACTCCTCTCATCCACAACACTACTACACTCAGCATTCTCACTCATACCCTGCCTAACTGATTCTGGGCTGGCTGGGATTTGTAGTACCGCTGGCTTAATTTCCGGCTTGGCTGCTGCTGCTGATGATGATGATGATGGCTCCTCCTTCTGAATGATCAATGGTGCCTCCTGAGTCTGGGGCTGCCCCACCGAGCGCACCCCAGCTCCTCCCACGGCGCCATTGCCGGACACTGATCCCGACACCGGGACACTCCCCCCCCCTCACAGGGGAGTGCCCTGCAGTGCCCGCAGAACACACTGTACTCGGGGGACCGCCACCCGAGCACACAGACACAACGCTCTCTGGCGCCCGGACACTCCCCCCCCTCACAGGGGAGTGCCCCGCGGCGCCAGTAGTGCCCACAGTACTCGGGGAACCGCCCCCCGAGCACACGGCAGCATAACTTGCCTCTGGCACTTGGACACGCCCCCTGCCACCCTGGGGCGGTCCTGCAGTGCCAGAGCTGCCCGGCATGTGCCCATCCTGCCCTTCCCTACCGACAGGATGGGTGGGCTTCACAACTATTGCGCCCTTAGCCGTTGCTGACGCCTTACTGTACTCCCCGTGCTGGCCCCGCTCCACCACAGGAACGGGGTCTGGCAGTTTGGGGGAGCCCGCAGCCTGAACCAGCTTTGCAGCTGGCCCAGACTGCTGGAAGGGGACAAATACATATTGTACCGTCTCCTTTGTCTTCCTTTTCTTGGACCTCTGCTTGACCACCACATCTTCACACTCCTCGTCCCCAAAGGTGAAATTCTGGAGGTGGGCTGGGGACTCCTGCATTACAATTGCCCTCAGCAGACCCCCAGCCTCACCCTCCACGTCATCCTCCTCACTCTCGCTTGGCGGAAGTGCCACCTGTCCAGCCTCAATGTAGCTGTCCTGGGTCTGGGTGTCACCTGGAGTAGCTACAACTCCCACACTTTCCTCCATCTTCTCCTCTTCACCACCATCCTCACTATCTTCGCCGCCACTACTCTCCCCATCATCCACCTCCACCTTACCTGGGGATTTCGTGGCGGCAAACCGATCGCTGTTGATCAGCTTCTCCTTGAAGAGACCGCTCCCCTCCACTATCTCCGCTCTCCTCGCCTCCAGCTTCACAATCTCGCCCTTCAGCGATGTTATCCTCTTCTTCAGTTCTGGCTTGCTCTTTCTGGATCCGGTACTCATCAGACTCTGGGTCGCACGCAGATCCTCTCTGGCCATCCTCAGCTCCCTGCCGCGCTGCTCGTACTCCGCAAACCTTGCGGCCATGCGGGAGCAGTACGTGGAACTGGACTCGCCGGGCCCACTCTCCGACCACATCTCCACACTGCTTTTCCGTGCCTTTCTTCCACCAGTGGATCTCTGGCTGGCACCCGTAGCCTGGGTAGCAGAGCCTGCATTGCTGCAGACTCTGCCCGATCTTCTCCCGGCCGGAATAATGGCTGTCGAAGTTTTCACTCCACTTCCCGCCAGCCTGGAACGGGGAGTGGAGCCACGAGGCTCCATTGCAGGAGCTTCTTCCCCAGGAATCTGCCACAAACCTGGGGAAGGCTTGTTGGAAATCTCTGCTTGCTTCTGCTCTGCTGGAAGTCTCAGGAGACACACCCGCACACACCCTGCTGGGAGCTGTAATCACTGTCTATGTCAGTGTTTCCCAACTAGGGTGCCTCCAGCTGTGGCCAAACTACAACTCCCAGCATGCTCGGACAGCGAGTTGTAGTTCGGCCACAGCTGGAGGCACCCTTGTTGGGAAACACTGGTCTATTTATAGGACAGGAGCTTCTTCAGGGTCCTGTACAGTACACACAGTGTCCTAAAAAAGTAACATGGAGCCGCCCCTACCTGGTGTCCAAAAGAGCAGCTAACCCTGCACAGGTAAAGAGTACAGAACATGTAATACCTCCCTGTACTGTTGGGGGCGCTACCAGACACCAGTCAGTGCATGCACTTCAGTAATACAGGGGTTTTACCAGTGAATGCCCATTCAAATTGGTCAGATTTTCCAGCCATTGACACATTTCACAGATCTGGACTGTCTGTAGTATTGTAAGTTGAGTCTGGTTTCAAGTTACAATGGTCCAGAAAAGACCATTGTATGTTGAAACTATTGTATGTTGAGGCCATTGTAAGCTGAGGGATCACTGTACATTTAATTTCAATGGTACATTAGGCTATTGCGCTATGTATACCTCCAACACACTAGCCTCCCATGTTTAAAAAAATAAATAAAAATGTACAAAGTGTTTTACATCTTTTATTTTTTTCTGCTGTGGAAGGAAACCTTCGCATGGAGAACATCCACACTTGTTGCAGAATTTGTCCTTGGTGGGATTTGAACCCAGGAACCCAGTGTTGTAAGGCAACAGTGTTAACCATCGAACCGGGGGTCTATGTATGTCAGTGTTTCCCAACCAGGGTGCCTCCAGCTGTTGCAAAACTACAACTCCCAGCATGCTCGGACAGCCTTCGGCTGTCCGAGCATGCTGGAAGTTGTAGTTTTGCAACAGCTGGAGGCACCCTGGTTGGGAAACACTGCTGTATGTACTGGTAGATTTCCTAATGTATATAGCAAACATGCACCACAAGCATATTGTGAAAACAGCTTCACAAAGTAACTGGAAAAGCAGAGATTTTGCAATGTATAGACATGTGGATAGATCCAAATGGGATGTCCTAAGAAGGCCAGTGTAAGGTGCAAACCCCCCCCCCCCCCATCCCAACAGGTTGGCACATAAATGCACATGTTGCATGTTAACTGAGCTATCCGCTCTGCTGACTGGCGAGCCATCCTGCCGGGCGTGAAACAGGTGGTGCAAAAGCAGAAACCGGCTAAATCCTAAACAGGAAATGGCATGTCATAGGTTAAAGGTCTGTCCTTCAACATTTTACACTGTGATTATTAAATTAAAATTCATTACGCTGAACAGCTAAATCTTGTCCACTGCGATATGTGGCCACCCACATATGGGAAATGTTTAGGATATCCTGCTGTATGACCTGACCCTTATGCCATGCACCTGGTGTTTACACCAACCAGGCGATGCCCGCTTGTGGTCAGCTTTTCTCTGTCCTGTCATTTAAAAATTCAGTTGCAGGGATAAAAAAACTGTCCATTAAGTCTAATATTAGAGAAGAAAAACCACAAAAAAAAAAAATTAAACCCCTAAAAGATGGGCCATCTGCTCATACATTCCAACGTCATATGGACAGACATTCACTAAGGTTTCCCACAAATTACAAGAAAATATGGGTGTAATTACAAAATTGCCATTCTCAAAATTGTTGGGGTCTCAGCTGCTTGACCACTAAATTCTATGAAAGGGAAGGAAATGTCCAGGGCCAACTCGTAGAAAAGGGAACTTCTTTATTAATTCATTCAGTTGCCATAGGTAACAACAACAAGGACTCAAGTAACGTGACGCGTTTCGGCCCGTAGGGTATGACTAAGGCCCTACGGGCCGAAACGCGTCAAGTTACTTGAGTCCTTGTTGTTTCCTAGGGCATGAATTAATAAAGAAGTTGGCGCTGGACATTTCCTTCCTTTTCTATGTTATGTGGATGAGTCCAAGTCCAGTCTGGGCGCCTGTGCAGGGGTGAGCTGGATTCTACTGTTTTCACTTGACTACATTCTATGTTAATGCTACATATACTGGTTGGGCAAAAAACTAGAGCACCCCCATTTTCACATAGTAAGGTTGAATGCTTCCAGACACACCTGTCCAGTGGCAACACATCCACGTGTAGCTTGTTTCACTGTCAAAGTGCTTTTCTGTCCCTTGGGTCAAGCTTTGGCTTTCGACCACAGCTACTTCTGTCTGCAAATGTTTTGCCGGTCTTTGCATATTTGGATGACATCAAGAAAACTGTAGATCAGTGTCTCCCAGCCAGTGTGCCTCCAGCTGTTGAAAAACTACAACTCTGGTAGGGAAACACTGCAGTAGACCTTAGCACACCCATCACCTCAAGTCGCAGATGCCCTTATCAGGTGCACCGCAACAATCTCTCCCCTGTCAGCTCTAGCATATCATGTCCCTAAAGCAGATTTTAAGAAAAGCACAAGTAATAAAGTTTATCAATAGCAATATGTGGCTGAGGGAAAATAAAAAGAAAAGTAAGGCTGCGTTCACACCCTTCCTGTTCTTCTCCCGTCAAAAATAAAAACTGACTTTAAAAAAAACGGACAATAACGGATGTTATCTGTTTGGATCCATTATTGTTCAGTTAATAAAACAAAAAATAATTATTTTTTTGTTCTGAGCATGCTCAGAAGTAAAAACGGATCAAAAAACTGATTGAAAAAACGGATGCAAACGGATGACATTAAAGGCTCATCCGTTTTCCATAGACTTCAACGTTAAATTTACTGTATCAGTTTTTCTTCCGTTTTTCTGACGGGAGAAAAAATACTGCATGCAAAGTCTTTTCTCCCGTAAAAAAAAAAAACGTAAATAAGCGCAGACGGGTGAAAACTGATGTGAAAGGATTGTAAAAAAATTCCCATTGACATCAATGGGATTATTTTACAACCATTTGTAATCAGTTTACAAGCAGCAACAACAGAACCTAAACAGGGAGAAAAAAAAAAAAAGGGACAGACGGCCGTGTGAATGCACCCTTACCGGTGATGGCAGGTGTGTCAGAAAGGGGGTTCTAGTTATATTTTCCAACCCCTGTACACATTAAATCTCAAATAGGCACTGTCAGATTCAAAAAAATTATGTTGTACATCTTGGCAAAAATCTTAAATGGGCACTGTCACCAACTTTATTTTTTGATATGTTGTAGTACTTATGTACTACAACATATCTCTAATATACTTTTATAATTTTTTTTTTTCATTAAAAAGGTTTAATTTACATTTAAAAACCGGCTACTGAAAAAGGACTGATTTTGGAGTGGCAATCAGTCCTTTTTCAGTTAGGCTGCACTTGCTCCCTGCCTGTCAATCAGACAGGCGGGAGCGAGCGCATTGGCTCCCCGGCCACTGGCTGGGAGGCCACTCCTCCCGCACATCGCCGCCGCTGTCCCTGCACGCCCACTGCCGGACTCTGCAGTAACTGCAAGTGAAATGAGGGAACGGGGTATGCGGGGCGGGGGGAACAGTCTAGTGCCTTAGTGGGGAGGGTGGGGGGGGGTAACGGGCTAGCAAAAAAAAAATAAAAAAATAGGATGGTGGGAGCTACCCTTTAACTAAGTATTTTGCAAACAGGATGCCTCCAGCTGTTGCAAAACTGCAACTCCCAGCATGCCCGGACAGCCTTTGGCTGTCCGGGCATGCTGGGAGTTGTAGTTTTGCAACAGCAGGAGACAAACTGTTCGAAAAATACTAGTCCAACATTGATACAAGCATATAATCTCAATGACAAAAAATAAAATAAAATATTTTATATATATATATATATATATATATATATATATACATATACACACACATACACACACACACCAAGACAGAAATGACCGAATGCTGCAAAACTCTGCATGCAGTTATATTTTTAGGAAAATATGTAAAGTATTACAGGTGTAGTCTGATTAGATACTGGGTCTTGCCACAAGAGGGCATAAAATTGCTTCCCCTGTTGCCCTATGAAAGGGCTCTCAAAGATTACTTTTGGGTAGTTTAACTACTGGCGGGAGATCAAAGACTGCTAGACATGCACTTTGACATTTTGCCCAGTTGACAGATTTTGAGAGGGGGGCACATAATTGGACTAAAAGAAAAAGGAAGTTGATTTAGATGAATTGCCCGACATTTAGGCAGTTCTGACCGAGCTGTAGGGAGCACTAGTTATGTGAGGGCACCCGCACACAGGCTTCAGACAGCCCACCAGGGAACATGTATACCAATATACCCAATCGTACCTCATCCTGTAACAAGGGTAGAGGCAGCCCAACAGGGTATTACAGCCTTCTTTCATTTCTACAGTTTTCCGCCAATAAACTTAAATGGGTACTACAGCCAAATGATAGGGGATAAATAGCTGAACCGCTGGGACCCCCGCGATCTCCGGAACAGGACCCCGACTCGCTCACTGAGGAGCGAGAGTCGTCGACCACTAGATGCCATGCACTCCATTCATTTGTATGGGAGCGCCAATGATGCAGAGTGCTGGAAAAAGAATGATGCAGAGTGAGGAAAAAGACAAAAAAAAATTTCAAGGACAGCGCCTCATGTAATTCTGTGGGTCCTAGTGTCTGTCTGTGAGGGTTTATGATGGGACTCTCACCTGGATAAAACCTTGAGGTTATGCGTATCACCCCTGTGGTTGGGGTACTCTAGGAGACTTGCAAGCCGTCTCGGGTACAACCAGTGCCAACTGCATGGGACCGGTATAGGAATATGCAGAGAAAAGAGGATAAAAAGGACTGTCTCCACTAGGCGCTATCTCCAAACGATGAATAAAAGATGAGGAAGTTCCTCTTTCTTCAACAAAAACTTGTTTATTGAATAAAAATAACGGATTACATCAAAGCAAGATGCGTTTCGGGTGTTGTAGATCAGTTGCAGAAGAGGAAGGGTGGTACAACACTCAAAACGCGTCTTGCTTTTATGTAATCCGTTATTTTATTGAAGAAAGAGGAACTTCCTCATCTTTTATTCATTGTTTGGAGATAGTGCCTAGTGGAGACAGTCCTTTTTATCCTCTTGTCTCTGCAGAGTGCTTGACTCTGGTCTCTTCGGTGCTACCATGAAAATCAATGGAGCGCCTGCAGTCTACCGAATGCGGTCCTCAATGAGAGCCATGTCCTGTTCCAGTGATTGCGGGCGATCAGCTACTTATCCCCTATCAACAGGATAGAGGATAAGTTAATTTTGGCTGCAGTACTCCTTTAAGTCCAATATTGTAATCATATATCCTAATTACATTTACATGAAAAAAGTTTTATTCAGCCCAAACAACTCCATCTTGGTGTGGTTTTTTTTGTCAATGAGTTTATCTATGTCTGATCATGTACAACATCTGGAGCAAGTCATTACATACATCTAACCATTGTATACTTTTTGTACAACATGATAATGCTAACATTGAGAATGATACATAATATCCAAAGCAGTGCCAGGTAACATGGCTCTGGGCTGTACGGCACTCTTTAGGCATGCTGCATTCCTCAGTGTTAACATCAAAACCACAACTCACCATCCTCAGGGCTGGAAAATATTCCCAAGGCATGAGACTGGTCGACCCACTGCAGGCGGAAGCCTCTGTTTCTGCAAAGCACACACAAAAAAAAAAATCACCATTGGCTTCATTCCATATACCTCCTGATTCAATTGCATTAACAAAGATTTATGATAGGAAAAAATTGTGCAACACAATTCCTAGAGATTATCTGCCTGCTGTAAAAAATTGTTACATAATATTCAACAGAAAAAATCTGTAGCTTACGGCCCCTCTGCAATGTAAAAACTGGCCACAGCTTCTTGTCATTAAGAAAGCTGTACACGTCAACCCCCTTAAATGGGCGCTGTCACTTTAAAAAAAAAAATAATAATAATTCTGCCATGTCCTAGAGACATGTCAAAAGTTCAAATGTTTTGATCAGTCAGGATCTCCATGCAGAGACCAGGACCGATCAGGAGAAAGATCAGGATAAACGCATGCCAACGCATTTTATTCCCCGGCTCTCAGCGATCTTTGTCTCAGTGCTTCAATATAAGTCTATGGGGAAGCAGAAGTGCCAGAAAGTTAAACAGATTTGTAAATTACTTCTATTAAAAAATCTTAATCCTTACAGTACTTATCAGCTGCTGTATAATACAGAGAAAGTTCTTTTCACTTTACATTTATTTTCTGTCTGACCACAGTGCTCTCTGCTGACACCTCTGTCCATGTCAGGAACTGTCGAGAGCAGGACAGAGGTGTCAGCAGAGAGTACTGTGGTCAGACAGAAAAGAAATTAAAAAAGTAAAGAACTTTCTTTGTATTATGCAGCAGCTGAGAAGTACTGGAAGGATTAAGATTTTTTTTTAATAGAGGTAATTTACAAATCTGTTTAACTTTCTGGCACCAGTTGATAAAAAAAATAAAATATATAATAATAATAATAATGCCCCCCCCCCCCCCCCCCGGAGTACCCCTTTAAACTGTGCAACCGTGTGCTTCTCCCTGCTTTCTCCTAGTCGTGGGGGTCTCCGCACTAAAACCCAGACCGAATAAAAGTACTGACTTGTCTCTCTCCAAAAAGTCTGGTTATTCATGCCCCGATTAACTCATTGTCATAGATGACAGAAACATGTTGGGACTTTAGTATTAATCACTGACAGTCTGGAATACTAAGGTTTATTTACTGGTTTTGCTGTTAGGGTTCTACTTGGGTGTCCTTCAGGCCAAGGGATACGAAAGAGAAAATGACAATGTTACAGGGAGTGGGGACAGGCAGACAATGCTAAAGTGAATGTCCACTTTAATAGTGAATTATTAAGCAACAGATTTGTCACAGAGATACTTGTGACTGTCCCATCCAGACCTTTGGGAGACCAGTGAGACAGGATTGGTACAGCGTCAGCAGGGGATTGGTAAAGTATTACTTTTTTTTTTTTTGTTATTCATACCATTAAAAACTGTTAGTAAAAAAAATGTCATGGGGTTGTAATACATACATGTTGCTGACCTGATCAGCATTGTTACCTATATTCCTTAAAGGGCTCCATGAGATCCTCAGCACTGAGCTCTGAGGAGAAACCATAAACTTCAATAACGTGTCCAAACCTTCCACGATCCACCTGAACGTCTGAAAACTCTGAAAAATCCCCCCGAAGGGGTTGTATGTGGACGTCCTTTTCACAAACGTGAGAATTTATCTAGTGGAAGTAAACAGGAAAACAGCTGCAGTGAGCAGACATACGATGGTCGCTGTATGAATTATCCTCCTGAAGTATTCACTATTAACCATTAGGTGGCACCATCTAACCAAGGCTGTCACAGTATCGCTTACATCAGTGGTGCCCAAACCGCGGCCCTCCAGATGTTGCAAAACTACAACTCCCAGCATGCCCGGACAGCCGTTGGCTGTCCGGGCATGCAGGGAGTTGTAGTTTTGCAACATCTGGAGGGCCGCGGTTTGGAGACTACTGGCTTACATGCTACTTATATTAAAGAGTTACTGTTTTAAAGGGGTATTCCAGGGGAATTTTTTTGTCTTTTTATATCAACTGGCTCCAGAAAGTTAAACAGATTTGTAAATTACTTCTATTAAAAATATTTAATCCTTCCAGTAGTTAACTGCTGGAGTTGAGTTGTTCTTTTCTGTCTGACAACAGTGCTCTCTGCTGACCCCTCTGCTTGTCTCAGGAACTGTTCAGAGTAGGAGCAAATCCCCATAGCAAACCTCTAATGCTTCAGACAGTTCCTGAGACAGAGGTGTCAGCAGAGAGCACTGATGTCAGAAAGAAAAGAACAACTCAACTTCAGCAGCTGATAGCTACTGTAAGGATTAAGATTTTTTAATAGAAGCAATTTACAATTTACTGTTTAACTTTCTGGAGCCAGTTAAAAGTGGAGTTTTTCCTGGAATACTCCTTTAAAAGCATGTTTTAACATGTCAGAAGTGTCAAAGGTTGATGATCACACAGGGTCTCACTCCTGAGAACCACTGCAATAGTGAGTTATTGCCAGGGAAGCAGACAGCATTGTGCTTTGCTCCCCTCGGCTAAGAGATCCGCACATTTCTATAAACAAACTTCTATGCAGAGAAATTGACAGATCTCCCGGCCGATGAGCTGAGCACAATTCCACCCACTTCTCTGGCTGACAACTCACGATTTTATTACAAGGCAAGAGGCTCCTATTATAGTGCCATCCTTTCTTTACTAGCTCAGAATAGCAGCAAATAAACCATTAACAGAACAGTAGAAAAAAAGGCTTTCAGGTGGTAACAGGTATGCTATTAGGTAATTGCTCCACCAATCAGCATGTAGCACAGCTAATATAAGGTCCATGTGACACTGCAACTCCCTCTTTCTTTGCTGCTCAGTTCAGAAGATAAGTACTGTTTATTGTTATTACATTATATCACATTATCTGGTAGTTTCATTCAATTGATAGTGTTTGCAATCATCATTATTGTCTCCCCTATTGCAATAAGCATTTTCTATTCCCCAGGGGGGCACTTTTCCCGCTCAGTTTTCATCCCTCTCTATAAGCTTATTTACTGTTCCTTTTGAGATACTTCTATCCTTTAATAAGGAAAAAATTGGAAAGCGCTCAGCTTCTCCGTGCACGTGCAATCAGTCCTCCTTCACTGCCTCCAGACGGAAAAAAAATCCAGTAGTAGTCACAGCATCGGTAAAACATCAATTTAATAGAAATCCATTAAAAAGTCCACAGAATACAAAAGGTGCAAACCAGCATGATAGAGGTCGAAACCTCCCCCTCTGACGCGTTTCCACCCTACCGGGCCTTAATCATATATTGATAGACTTCTATACTTTAACTTACGTGTTCACACACTTTTCCCTGTACCACATACCTTACTGCTTCTATTACGTGTTACTGGGCAGATTTTTCACCGTCGCCGAAAATATCTTTCGCTTTCTATGTTGCTGGGCAGACTCCGTTCCTCGCTCCTGACGCGATGCCGTCAGGTCTCGCGAGACTTTGCTTCTCATCGCTGATATCTCACTCCTGTAGCGCTCTGGCTATTCAGAGCCTCGGAACTCCTGTCAGGCCGAGTTATTCTCCTCATACCCGTGCTGTCAGAAAATATTATTGCTTTTTCTCACTGTTTACATTATTAGTGTTACTTATTACTTTATATATATTTTTTTTATATATACACAGCAGTAATATTTTTTCTCCTCATTCTGCTGTCCACTAACTTTGAATAATAATGATAGATGAGGATACGGCTTTTCCCCCCTTCATGTTTTTCCTTCAGGGGATAAAGATTTTCATTATGCTTTGGATGAGCATATAAAAAAAATTTGTGGACGAATCTGTTAATCTAGCTGTACAGTCAGCTATGGGCTCCATTCAGGAATCAATTACCAAGTCAGTGGTTAAGGCAGTAGCACACACTGCCCCTTCTTACATAAAAAAGAAACCTCCAACTCCGTCTGACAATTTTTGGTCAGCGGAGGACTCCACCTCTGGCTTGGCTAAAGGATAAAAATTATCTGGCAAATGTTCTCAAAAGAGACATCATTGTAAAACCAATCCTCCTAAAAGCGGCAAAATGCCTAGAGGATCAGGTACATATGTCTGATGCGCCATTAAAAGGCAGCGTACATAAAGGTTTGCATGAAAAGCACCCCATACCCACGTCCCGCTAGAAGTTAATTATTAAGCGGGTTACCAAAGCCTCTCAGAGGTTAAAGCCAGATTCCTATAATACCACTTCTTCTAGTCAAGACTCCTCAGAGGAGTCTGAGATCCAGGCCGTTTCAGACTCAGAATATGAGGGCCTGGCTGACCAAGAGGACAGTTCTTAAATGGTCAATGAAAAATCAGGATCTGTTATACTAGATAGTAAGGATCTACCATTTTTTGACCCTGATAATATCAAACATCCCCGTTCTGGGGAGTGGGTTCCCCACCTCCAACACAAAACATTTTTGTGCGCTTGGCTCAGAAAACCCTTGGACAAATCCGCCAGAAATAAGATGAGGTCCGAGTGTCCCAGACCTACTTTAGCAAACAAAGTTTCCCTAACCCCTGAACTGGATCCTATCATAGCAAAGTATTTACAAAAATTGGGTAGTAACCCTAATAAAGGGATTGACCAATCATTTAAATTTTGTCAAGACAAATTTCTTGACCTGCTAGGATCCCTCTCAAAAATTGTTGACATGTCCGAAGAAGCTGCTGCTTCTGACCAACCTATTGATGTGGAGGTATTACGGGGTTGGGCTCAAAGAGCAGTCTGCTTCTTTGGTAGTATCAACTCAGCCTTTTGCAGTGTGAGACGTCGGGCTATACTTCTTAAGCTAGATCCCCAACCCATGCATCTGGCCAATACGGAGCCAGAGTCCCAATCTGAGGGTCTGCTGTTTGGCGATTCGTACATAAAAGAAATCTCCAAGTATTTAGGGCTGTTCTTGTCGCTGGACAAAGCGCAGAATCCCTTAAAAAAGTTTTTCTCACAAAATTTTTTGGTCAGCCCGGGAAAGGAAGGGGCCACTTCCCCGGCTGCCAAAACCAAGACAGACAACCTTACAGAGGTCCGTCCAACTCAGAAGCTACCAATGATCTACTTCATACCAAGCCACCCCCTTCATCCCATCAAGGGGCAGACCATGGAAAGCAAGAGGTCATCAAGGCATCCCAAGATTACGTCCTTCAGGTAAGTGTAACACACCCTGCTTCCCCCCCCCCCCCACCCCCAAGTTCCCTTAGGGGGAAGATTAAGATATTTTTCCCAGGAGTGGCGTATGATTACCTAAGACTCTTGGATTCTGAACACCATAGCAGGTTAGCAAATAGAGTTTTGGCAGACTCCGATTCAGGAACAACTTCCCCATCCCATATTTTTTTCCCAAGAAGATCTAGTAAATTCAGAGGTCTTGGATCTCCATACCAAAAGGAGCAATTTATCCAGTCCCTCTTCATTCTCAGGGTTTTCTCAGCAACCTCTTTTTGGTAAAAAAAAAAGAAGGATGGCGGTCACAGGTCTGTAATAAACCTGAGAGAATTAAAGGGGGTATTCCAGGATTTTTTTTATTTGACTATGCTACAGGGGCTGTAAAGTTAGTGTAGTTCATAAGATAGTGTCTGTACCTGTGTGTGACGTTTTCTCACAATTCTTCTGTGATTTTCACCCCACTATTTATTTAACAGCATACAAAATGAATGTTGTCTCGGATTTTTCCCAGCTTGCAATGCGGCCGAGACCTGACTCACTAGTCAGCTGATGACAGGGAGCCTGTCTGCTTCAATCGGTGGAGTGATCGCTTGGTGGGAGAGAGAGATCAACTGCAACTAATGCAACAGCTGTAGGCACCCTGATTGAAAACCACAGGTCTTTTGTTTCAATGGGTGGGGTGGCTGATGTGTGAGAGGGAGGAAAATGGAATTGTGCCCCAAGACAAGTGCAGATCCTTCCTAAGCATGTCCATTACTGTCTGCCAGGTACATACTAAAATAACCTTATGGTGGATAACCCCATTTAAATTATTTTGTGAAGTACCAACACTTCAAGATGGAAGGCATTCATCTCTTAAGAGATCTTTTGATCAAAGACGAATGGATGGTCAAGATTAGGGATGTCCCGATACCATTTTTTTTTAAGACCAAGTACGAGTACCGATACTTTAATTCTAGTACTTGCCGATACAAAGTAGGAGTACTTATATTTTAAAGGAAATCTGACACCAGGATGACCCGGTTTCTAGCGGTTTACTGTATGATATGTGGGTCCTGGTTGTGTAAAATGGAGGCGGCTGCTGTAGTATGAGCCAAGATTTCTCTCTTCTCCATTGGACAGAACAGAGCATATGCATTGGCGGCGAGACTGATGATCACATGGTGAGCAGCGGTAGAAACCGGGTCACCTGCACTGTCTGTCTACTTATAAATTCAAATTAGTGCAGGTGACTCTGCTGTAAGATTGCCTTTAATAGTAGGTAGTATCCCCCTGCAGTCATTAGCAGCAGCCCCGTGGCAGTCATTAGTAGCAGCCCCCCCTGTAGACCACATCCGCCCTTTAAACAGTGGGGCCCCCCTTTAGACAGCAGCAGGGCCCCCCCCTTTAGACAGCAGCAGGGCCCCCCCCCTTTAGACAGCAGCAGCCCCCCCCTTTAGACAGCAGCAGGGCCCCGCCCCTTTAGACAGCAGCAGGCCCCCCCCTTTAGACAGCAGCAGGGCCCCGCCCCTTTAGACAGCAGCAGGGCCCCGCCCCTTTAGACAGCAGCAGGGCGCCCCCCCCTTTAGACAGCAGCAGGGCGCCCCCCCTTTAGACAGCAGCAGGGCGCCCCCCCTTTAGACAGCAGCAGGGCCCTTCCCTTTAGACAGCAGCAGGCCCCCCCCTTTAGACAGCAGCAGGCCCCCCCCCTTTAGACAGCAGCAGGCCCCCCCCCCCCTTTAGACAGCAGCAGGGCCCCCCCTTTAGACAGCAGCAGGCCCCCCCCCTTTAGACAGCAGCAGGCCCCCCCTTTAGACAGCAGCAGGGCCCCCCCAAGCTTAGACATTAGTAGCAGCCCCCTCTTTGCAGGCAGCTAACCTCCTCGGGTCGGGTGCTGCCGCTCTGCTGCCTCCGGTCCACATCGTGTCGTCCTATGGAGGAGCATGTGACATACACGTCACTGCTTCCTGCGTAGCGTTACGCTGGGCTCATGGGAAGAGGCGGCATGATGTGTGTGTCACATGCTCCTCCAAGAAACACTATGATGCGGACGGGAGGATGGAAGAATGGGGCAGCAGAGCGGCACCAGGTATTGGGCATGGTATCGGGGACATTAAAGGAGTCCCCGATATCGGGACATCCCTAGTCAAGATAGACCTAAAAGATGCCTACTTGACAGTATCTGTGCATCATTCACATCAACCATACCTTTAATTCATATGGGAAGGCCAGAAATGGCAATTTCAAAAAGTCTACCATTCGGTCTATCATCAGCCCCTTGGTGCATTACAAAGCTATTAAAACCAGTGGTGGCAACTTTAAGAAGCAGAGGAGTACATCTCAATTTATCTGGACGACATCCTCATTATGACTCAGTTCCTTTGCCTGATCAAACTACATGCATAGATGCATCTAATCAATGCCAAGAAGTCTGTCATAACCCCTTCAAAGGAGTTAGAATTCTTCGGTTTTTCAATAAACACCCACTCAGCCCTCTTGAGTCTTTCGAACAGGAAGTTATCATTAATCTGGAAAGAGATCCGGTTGATTCTGAACAAGGAACTTATATCCCTTAGGAGCATAGCCCGAGTAGTAGGACTTCTCTTGGCCTCTATCCAGGCAATATTCCCAGCACCTCTCCATTACAGAGCCATACAACATCTCAAGGCTCAACACCTGAGAGAGGGCTTGGCATACTCCGACGAAGTGGCTTTAAATCCAGATACCAAAGAAGAACTCTTGTGGTGGTTACACCACATTCAAGAATGGAATGGGAAGGCTCTCTTCAATTCCATTCCAGACCTTATATTGGAGTCGGACGCCAGTCGCCTTGGTTAGGGCGCCCGTTGCAGTCACTTATCCACGGGAGGCAAATGGTCAGCAGAGGAAACTTCCATGCACATCAATTGCTTGGAACTTCTAGAGGTTTCTTTGCTCTCAAAAGTTTTGCGAGAGACAAATCTCATTGTTGTATCCTCCTGAGGATGGACAACATCTCAACGGTACAATACATAAATCGTCTCGGAGGTACGAAGTCAAAACTCTTGGCAAACATTGCCAAAGAGCTTTGGCACTTTTGTCTAGACAGGAACATCGTCTTCAAGGCAGAGTATCTTCTGGGACTTTCCAATACCGTTGCAGATTGGAACTCCCGCTACCTAGTCGACAACAGCGATTGGAAACTCAATCATCAACTCTTCCTTCAATTCAACTCATTATGGGGTCCATTTGCCATAGATTTCTTCTCTTCTCTCTTAAATTGCCAGATTCCTCAATTCTTCTGCTGGCGACCCGATCCCAAGGCTCTAGGGGTGGATGCTTTCCTTCAATTCTGGCCTCCCTCGACCTATACGCCTTTCCCCCTGTCGCTCTCATTCCGAGAGTTCTTCTTCAAAATGTTAACTCATCAGTCGACTCTTGTCATTATAACCCCATGGTGGCTACCCAATCATAGTTTCCCCAGATTCTGGGGATGGCAGTTGATTTTCCTCGTATCCTTCCTCATTACCAGGGAATTCTGCAGGACCCAGCAGGGAATCCTCATCCTTTCATAATATCAGAGCTTCTATCTCTGGTAGTATGGTTGATCTCCAGACAACAACCATTGATTCAGAATTTTCACAGGCTACTAGAAATATCCTTTCTGAAGCCTGGGCTCCAGGCACCAGATCGGCTTACAGATCAGCCTGGAGACTTTGGTTTCATTGGTGCATGCAACGGTATTTGGATCACTTACATGCCTCTATCGCCAACATCATGAACTTCCTTTCTTCTTCATTGGAGGCTGGTAGGGCCTACCGCACTATCAACGTCTATTGTTCCGCCATCTCCTTTTATCACCCTCCGATAGACTCCACTCCCATTGGCCAACATCCTCCAATTCGTAAAATAATGAAAAGGTATTAAGTTCAAAAGACCTCCTTGCCCCAGATATTCTACATGGGATGTTACCCTAATATTTAATTTATTCAAATCCTGGGAAGATAATGATCTCTTCTCTCTTACAATTTGTCTTTCAAAGACTGTACTTTGTCTCATGTCAATAAAAAGGATATCTGATGTTCGAGCATTAGACATATCCCACAGAACTTTTTCCCCTCAAGGTGTACATTTTACCATACCCAAACGTACTAAGACTAATCTTCATTCGGTCTTTTATCCGGCCTTTCCTCATCACGAAAAACGATGCATAGTTTGTTGCCTCAAAGCTTAAGAATCAAAATCTTCTCCTTTCAGACACAGCAATTCATCCCAATTACTTATATCGTATTGTAGACTTTTTCTTTCCGTCTCCTCTTCTACTTTAGATAGATGGGTCAAAAACCATTATGCATTAAGCCGGTATCGATACTTCTCAATTTGGCGCCCACTCTACCAGGGGAGCCATGTCCACAAAAGTTTTTCAGGCTGGCGGCTCCTTGTCCGATATTCTTAAAACAGCTGATTGGTCTTCGGAATACACTTTCAAGACCTTTTATTTTCACCTAGAATCAGAATCTCATGTATCTGGCAGAGTTCTCTAATTGTGTTATTGCATGTCTCACCCACGTTTATAATAAAGCTTTAAACTGGCACTATAATAGAAGTCTCTTGCCTTGTAATAAAATTTGGGATTTTCCTAGTTTTCATGAAGGAAAATATGGATTTTATTAAAGACAAGAGGTGAGTATTATCACACCCTACAAGACCCACCCTATCAATAAGGCTGATTCAGCTTCATAGATTCTACATCGTTGGATCTCGTCCCCTACCTGCTCCTGGCTCCTTCCGGACCATACTTCAGTTGAATCAGCTCCTTGCCTGACGTGTTCTCAGAGACGCCTTTTCCTATGGTTACTGTTCTGGTTGTCTTTGTTTGTTCTACTTACCTTCAATCAACTTTACACCAAAGAAAGAGGGAGTTACAGTGTCACATGGACCTTATATTACCTGTGCTACATGCTGATTGGTGGAACCATTATCTAATAGCATACCTGTTACCACCTGAAAGCCTTTTTTTCTACTGTTCTGTTAACTGTTTATTTGCTGTTATTCTGAGCCAGTAAAGAAAGAATGGCACTATAATACTCACCTCTTGTCTTTAATAAAATCCATATTTTCCTTCATGAAAACTAGGAAAATCTCAAATTACAGCGGGTCTCACGAGTTGTTTTTAATGACACTTTAATACGTATTCCCTTCTTATAAAGTGATAGCATATGACAAGGATATGCCGCCACTTTATAAGAGGTAAAGGATTCAATTATTGGGTCTCCCATGGTCAAGAGGATGAAGAGGCGACACTGCTGTGTTTCAGCTGAATCACTTGAACATATGCATGTTTTTTTTTACCTAAACTCAATCATATTCATGGTTAGGGGTTTAATTTATGAAACAAGCCATTCAGGATATTAAATCCTACTAGAGCTTCTGATATGACGGAACACGATTTAGTCTATGGTTCATGTTACTTAAATGCCATGTCTGGCTACACAGTGCCCTCAGAGGTCTATCTGTATGCCTTTCGATATAATGCATTACTCTGCATATCAAGCTTATTTTGATTTATCCTCCTATTTTAGCACTTGTTTCATGCAACTTCACATGACTCAATACTCCCACAATAGGTAAAGTGTTCCCTATTCACCTCTGTCAAGAGCTGCTCCATTATCTTCTGCTGCTCTTCATCGCTCTGTGCTGTCTGGATAAGCTTGGTTCCTTGATTAGAGCTTTTTGCAGTTGTTTCCTTTTGTACAGTTTGGTCATTTTCTGATTCTACATCACTTCTGGATGACGGAGGTTCAATCTCTGCCTCGTTCAGGGGCCGCACTCTGTTCTCTGTCTCCTCTTGAGCATACACTCTACTATGGGCCTTCTCCTCAACCTCCACCTTCTCTTGCTGAACCATCATTGCCTGTTCTGCTTGTTTGTCAACCTTCTCTTCCTGAACCATCATTGCCTGTTCTGCTTGCTTCTCAACCCTCTCTTCCTGAACCATCACTGCCTGTTCTGCTTGCTTAACCTTCTCTTCCTGAACCATCACTGCCTGTTCTGCTTGCTTAACCTTCTCTTCCTGAACCATCACTGTCTGCTCTGCTTGCTTCTCAAACATCTCTTCCTGATCCATCACTGCCTGTTCTGCTTGTTTAACCTTCTCTTCCTGAACCATCACTGCCTGTTCTGCTTGCTTATCCTTTTCTTCTTGAACCATCACTGCCTCCTCTGCTTGCTTCTCTACCTTCTCTTCCTGAACCACCACTGTAAGCTCTGCTTGCTTCTCAACCTCCACTTTCTTTTCCTGAACCATCACTGCCTGCTCTGCTTGCTGCTCAACCTCTGCCTTCTCTTCATGAACCACCACAGCCATCTCTGCTTGCTTCTGAACCTTTATCTCTTTGTCACGAACCTCACCTGCCATCTCTGCCTGCTCTTGTCCCTCTACTGGTATATTTACCTTCTTTTTGGGCTCAAATGACATCCCTGCTTCTTCTTGAGCCTCAGCCACTATTCCTGGCTCCTCATAAGCCATCATCCTTTTCCCATTTTCCTCCTGATCCACCACTTTCAGCTCATGCAAATGCTCAGTCAATATACTTGTCTCAAATTCCTCTTCCACCCTTTCTGAACTTTCTGCTGGTCTCCCATCACTGCCTGCAGTCTTCTCAGATACCACTTCATCTACTGATTTTATTGCTGTCTTTTCCACACCATCTTGTCCCATATCCACACTATTTGGTCCCTTGTCCTGCGCTGCTCTTCTTTTCTCACCTGCATAGTCATTACATTTTTGGAATGCTGCAAAGTTCTCTACTCTATCATCACCCCTGCTCTCAATGATTCCAGATGTTTTCTTTTGGCTTTCTGCTTCATGGTGAACCTCTTCTTGTCCCTCAGATATTTCTTTCTGGCATGGTGTCATCTCTGCCTCCACAATTTTAGGTCTCTGCAGAGCCTCTGCATTTCCATTGTCCAAATACTGCTGATAGTCTAGTGGCCTCCTATTTCTCTCCTCTGGATTGTCCTTAACATAACTCCTCCATTGTCCTTCTCTGTCTCTTGGCCAGGGCTTTTCTCTGCCTCCATAAAATTCTCTGTCTGGTCTCCTATCCTTTCGCTGCCTCCAGTTTTGTCTTCCTCTGCCTGACTCCCAGTTTTTGTTGTGTGAGGGTGCACTCCAAAAACGCCCACGATTTTGATCATGAGAACTGGTTTTGGATTCTCCATCTTCATCGGGTAACCTGCAGTGAGTGGAAAGAGATTATCTACAAGGTAACATGCTATAATAATACAAATAAAAAAGAAACTACATATCTATGTATAAAAAAATGATATGCATCATAATCCATAATAGAGAAAAGCCATGTTCTGAGTGCAGAACATAAAACATATTAGTGACCAATATGCGTTTTAATATTGACATACACATATACTATCTTGCCATTACTTCAGCTGGTGACTGATGTAGTACCTAAAACAAAAAGGTCCCAGGTGCCTCTGCTTAAACAAAGCGGCAGTCATGTATTATTGCCACTCCAAAATATATGAAATTGCAGAAGATGGCTGAGCTAACCTCACTCTATTCAGAAGGGGGGACTAGTGACCCCTACATTTGTGATCAGTGGGAACCCCCCTATCGCTCAGTTGTCATCTCGGGATAACCCTTGTAAGACAATCAGAAGAGTGTGCGAGAAGGACCTAAAAAGAGTCATGAAACACTAGAAAATACTTTCTCACCTGATGCCAGCATGACAGATGACAGTACGGCGCTGCCATCCCTCGCCTACCGAAAAGCTACTTAATGTATTATAAGACTCTGTGAGCCGGTGGATCAGATATCGGAGGCGGCTGGAGACCGCTGGGAACAACAGGACTCTACAAAGGGAAAAAACAAAAGAGATGAGGCATATTAACCCAAATAATAAAAGAAAAGCTATGCTGCTTACATCCAAGCCAATATGGAACACTAATGAACTCCCTATAAATGAAAAAGGGAAGAAATAACAGACCGAACCACATCTGACTATAATGTTTTATTAAGTTGCATAGTCATTTGCCTAAGCTTCAGAAAGGTATTTTAAGAAAATACAACATGCTCCCTCTTCCCTGCCATCAGCTATGGGGGGGACAGTCTGAAGTCCCTCCCCCCCAAATAACACCAATCCTATTGATGGGTTTGAACAACGTTTCTTGCAAAGTGTACGGTCATGATTAAATCTCTTCACTAAAGCACAGCTTGAACATTAAAGGGGTATTTCCATCTGGCAGATTAACCCTCTCTCTGATTTAGCTGTCACATCACACTGCAGGATTATTGTGGATAGGACTGGGGTTAAAAGCAGGTTGTCCGCTTCGGTTCTTTTATGTCTGACAGCTTCCAAGCTAACGTACTATGCCTGTAGCAGTCAGACATGATGAATGTGCTGAGAAAAGCCAAGCAGGGTGAGCAGAAAGCCTGTGCGCACTCAGGAGCTCCTGACCACTCTACACAGTGATAGATGTATACAATCGAGTACACTGCTATGCCATGGCAGTAGTACCTGTCACACTGAAGAGCTCAGTAACTATTTGTGGCTTTGTTAAAGGACGCCACCTTTGCCACAAACTAGTTCATTAGATTCTTGATCATGCTAGATGTACCTGTGTCATTTATTTTTGTAAAGTGAAGATATCCTGACAGTACAAAGCAAGATATAAAAACTACAGCTTGGAAGTTTATGCACTTGTAATACCTTAATGTGAACATTAGGGGGGGATCAAACACTGCACTAAACTGTAAGATGCTTTTGTGTGGTTGAGACTCAAAGAACAGAGCCTCACATTTTCTAAAACGGTCGTCTTCGACTATATATATATATATATATATATACACACACATATATTATATTATATATATATACATACATACACACACACACATATATACATACACACTTCGACTAGTGTATAGGAATGTGCCAGATTTATTAAAATGTATCAGACTGTTAGTTAAATGTTTTATATTCTTAGGTTGTTTAGTCAAAGTTTAGACCAAGCTTAAAAGGGTACTCCAGTGGAAAACTTTTTTTTTTTTTTTTTTTTTAAATCAACTGGTGCCAGAAAGTTAAACAGATTTGTAAATGACTTCTATTAAACAATCTTAATCCTTCCAGTACTTATTAGCTGCAGAATACTACAGAGGAAATGCTTTTCTTTTTGGTACACAGTGCTCTCTGCTGACATCTGTCCATTTTAGGAACTGTCCAGAGCAGCATATGTTTGCTATGGGGATTTTCTCCTACTCTGGACAGTTCTTAAAATGGACAGAGATGTCAGCAGAGAGCACTGTGGACATGATGTCAGCAGAGAGCTCTGTATTCCAAAAAGAAAATTTCTTCTGTAGTATTCAGCAGCTAAAAAGTACTGGAAGGATTAAGATTTTTTAATAGAAGTAATTTACAAGTCTCGAAAGAAGGTAGGTGTTACGCCGAGCGCTCCGGGTCCCTGCTCCTCCCCGGAGCGCTCACGGCGTTCTCCCCTCTGCAGCGCCCCGGTCAGACCCGATGACCGGGAGCGCTGCACTGTCACTGCCGGCGGGGTTGCGATCTTAAGACAAAGGGTGTATTCCCGAAACGCGTCCACGTTTACCTGTAATTGTTGTCTGTTGGCTGAATCCCGCTTGCACGCGGTCTTATGAGGATCCGAATAAAGCAGAGTTTTACATCGTTACCACTGGCTACCTACCTTCTTTCGATTGCTTATGCTGGAGCATATAGCTGTGTTGGGTGTCCTGAGAGCTGACCATTTCTGTCTTGTAATTTACAAATCTGTTTAACTCTCTGGCACCAGTCGATTAACCTCTTAAGGACGCAGGGCGTATCCATACGCCCTGCATCCCGAGTCCTTAAGGACGCAGGGCGTATCCATACGCCCGTGGGAATTCCGGTCCCCACCGCTAGTCCAGCGATCTGCGGCGATTCCGGGTCAATCGGGTCTCCAGTGACCCGGTGACCCGGAATTACTGGCTGTTCGGGGCCGTCTCTGACGGCCCCGAACAGCCAGAGCCTGCAGGGGTGAGGTGGCACTGGTGCCACCTCACGATCGCCCTGATTCGTCGGCCGGATTACCGGCCGACCAATCAGGGCGCCTGCTGCGGGTGTCACTCCCGCACCCGCTCCGCCCCTCTTCCGGAGGGCGTGAGCGGGTGCGGGAAGACGACCCCGGGTGCTGGGGACCCCGATCCCCGGCGTAAATGTTGGGATCGGGGCCCCAGGAGCGACGGCGGCGGCGAGGGACAGTCCTGTGATGAAGCAGCAGCAGCAGCAGGAGGTGAGTTACAGCCTCCTGCTGTTGCTTAGCAACAGCTCCCAGCATGCAAAAAGGGCATGCTGGGAGCTGTAGTTATGCAACAGCAGGAGGCAGACCACCACAACTCCCAGCATTCCCTTATGGGCATGCTGGGACTTATGGTTTTGCAACAGCTGGAGGCACATTTTTTCTATGGAAAAGTGTACCTTCAGCTGTTGTATAACTACAACTCCCAGCTTGCACAAACAGCTAAAGTGCATGCTGGGAGTTGTAGTGGTGCATCTGCTGGTTGCATAACTACAACTCCCAGCATGCCCGTTGGCTGTCTGTGACTGCTGAGAGTTGTAGTTTTGCAACAGCTGAAGGCACACTGGTTGTGAAACTTAGTTTTTTTTTTTTACCTAACTCAGTGTTTCACGACCGGTGTGCCTCCAGCTGTTGCAAACTACAACTCCCAGCAGTCACCTTACACCATGCACCGTACATGCTGGGAGTTGTAGTTTTGCAACAGCTGGAGGCACACTGGTTTTGAAACACTGAGTAAGGTCACAAATTCCGTGATACATAACCAGTGTGCCTACAGCTGTTGCAAAACTAAAACTCTCAGCATGTACAGTCTGTCAGCGCATGCTGGGAGTTGTAGTTTTGCAACAGCTGGATGTCCCCCCCAATGTGAATGTACAGGGTACACTCACATGGGCGGAGGCTTACAGTAAGTATCGGGCTGCAAGTTTGAGCTGCAGCAAATTTTCTGCAACAGCTCAAACTGCCAGCGAGAAACTACTGTGAACCCCCGCCCGTGCGACTGTACCCTAAAAACACTACACTACACTACCACAAAAAATAAAATAAAAAGTAAAAAAACACTACATATACACATACCCCTACACAGCCCCCCTCCCCAATAAAAATGAAAAACGTCTGGTACGCCACAGTTTCCAAAACGGAGCCTCCAGCTGTTGCAAAACAACAACTCCCAGTATTGTCGGACAGCCGTTGACTGTCCAGGCATGCTGGGAGTTTTGCAACAGCTGGAGGCACCCTGTTTGGGAATCACTGGCGTAGAATACCCCTATGTCCATCCCTATGCAAATCCCTAATTTAGGCCTCAAATGCGCATGGCCCTCTCACTTTGGAGCCCTGTCGTATTTCAAGGCAACAGTTAAGGGTCACATATGGGGTATCGCCGTACTCGGGAGAAATTGGGCTTCAAATTTTGGGGGGTATTTTCTGCTTTTACCCTTTTTAAAAATGTAAAGTTTTTGGGAAAAGAAGCATTTTAGGTACATTTTTTTTTTTTTTACATATGCAATAGTCGTGAAACGCCTGTGGGGTATTAAGGTTCACTTAACCCCTTGTTACATTCCCCAAGGGCTCTAGTTTCCAAAATGGTATGCCATGTGGGCTTTTTTTGCGGTCCTGGCACCATATGGGCTTCCTAAATGCGGCATGCCCCCAGAGCAAAATTTGCTTTCAAAAAGCCAAATGTGACTCCTTCTCTTCTGAGACCTGTAGTGCGCCAGCAGAGCACTTTTCACCCGCATATGGGGTGTTTTCTGAATCGGGAGAAATTGGGCTTCAAATTTTGGGGGGTATTTTCTGCTTTAACCCTTTGTATAAATGTAAATTTTTTGGGAAACCAAGCATTTTAGGTAAATTTTTTTATTTTTTTTTTACATATGCAAAAGTCGTGAAACACCTGTAGGGTATTAAGGTTCACTTTACCCCTTGTTACGTTCCCTGAGGGGTCTAGTTTCCAAAATGGTATGCCATGTGGGGTTTTTTGCTGTCCTGGCACCATAGGGGCTTCCTAAATGCGGCATGCCCCCAGAGCAAAATTTCCTTCAAAAAAGCCAAATGTGACTCCTCCTCTTCTGAGACCTGTAGTGCGCCAGCAGAGCATTTTTCACCCCCATATGGGGTGTTTTCTGAATCGGGAGAAATTGGGCTTCAAATTTTGGGGGGTATTTTCTGCTATTACCCTTTTTAAAAATGTAAAACTTTAGGGAAACCAAGCATTTTAGGTAAAAAAATTTTTTTTTTTTTTTTTTACATATGCAAAAGTCGTGAATCACCTGTGGGGTATTAAGGTTCACATTACCCCTTGTTACGTTCCCCGAGGGGTCTAGTTTCCAAAATGGTATGCCATGTGGTTTTTTTTGCTGTTCTGGCACCATAGGGGCTTCCTAAAGGTGACATGCCCCCCAAAAACCATTTGACGCTCCTTCCCTTCTGAGCCCTCTACTGCGCCCGCCGAACACTTTACATAGACATATGAGGTATGTGCTTACTCGAGAGAAATTGGGTTTCAAATACAAGTAAAAATTTTCTCCTTTTTACCCCTTGCAAAAATTCAAAAATTGGGTCTACAAGAACATGCGAGTGTAAAAAATGAAGATTGTGAATTTTCTCCTTCACTTTGCTGCTATTCCTGTGAAACCCGTAAAGGGTTAAAACGCTTACTGAATGTCATTTTGAATACTTTCGGGGGTGCAGTTTTTATAATGGGGTCATTTATGGGGTATTTCTAATATGAAGACCCTTCAAATCCACTTCAAACCTGAACTGGTCCCTGAAAAAAAGAGTTTCAAAATTTTGTGAAAAATTGGAAAATTGCTGCGGAACTTTGAAGCCCTCTGGTGTCTTCCAAAAGTAAAAACACGTCAATTTTATGATGCAAATATAAAGTAGACATATGTATGTGAATAAAAAAAAAATTATTTGGAATATCCATTTTCCTTACAAGCAGAGAGCTTCAAAGTTAGAAAAATGCTAAATTTTAAAATTTTTCATCAAATTTGGGGATTTTTCACCAAGAAAGAATGCAAGTTACCAAAAAATGTTACCACTACGTTAAAGTAGAATATGTCACCAAAAAACAATCTCGGAATCAGAATGATAACTAAAAGCATTCCAGAGTTATTAATGTTTAAAGTGACAGTGGTCAGATTTGCAAAAAATGGCCGAGTCCTTAAGGTGAAAAAGGGCTCCTTAAGGGGTTAAAGAAGAAAAAAAATAAAAATAAAAAGTTTTCCACCGGAGTACCCCTTTAACTCCTAGAGGTCACAGGGTGAAAATGTAAGCAGGATCTACGTACTCGGGCTGCTATTAATCCTGAGCAAAGCATATCATAGGAAAATCCACAGCACGATTGCAATGAGTGAAGATGGTGGCCGGAAATCCCCTCACCTACTCTGTAAGAAAGAAAGGTAGAAGGCGTTCCGTGTGTAGAACATCAGGATCAGATAGAGGGGGATGGGAACCATCCACAGCCATAAAGTGACTGAAGATACAGGAATCAACCTGGCGCTGAATGAGTAAGTGCAAAGGAGTAGCAGGTGTAAAAGCCAGGTAGGTTTATTCAGCAAAGATGCAACGCGTTTCGCTGCGCATGCGCAGCGAAACACATTGCATCTTTGCTGAATAAACCTACCTGGCTTTTACACCTGCTACTCCACTGCATTTATTCGTCCAGCGCCGTATTGATTCCTGTATCTTCAGTCACTTTATTGCTCCCTTACTCTGTGTCACTGTTGCGGGATCCACTTGTATGGTCTGCCGTTTAGCAGTAGATCGCAGATGTTACTGATCAGTGATATGCCATAGCATTCCAGTCATCACAATTTTTAGTCCTCTATTACCTGGTGGAGCATCTGTGCATAAATTCTGTAGTATGAATGATTCCTTTGGGTATAAAGTAACTGGTACCTAACCGGGAGCCAATGGTGGTTGCCAAACTTTTAACAATTGCCTTCATTTCTCAGTCAAATGTCAAGGAAGCAAGGCTGAGCTACTCAAGTGCCACAGGCTGGCATGTCTCCTCACTTACCCTCACCTTCCACTAGACTGCTGTTTGTTTGTTTTTTCGAACAGGGTACCTCAGGACCCAATATTCTAATGATCATTGGAGGTCCAGCCATAGGACTCCTTACCTCAGAATGGGTATTCTGTGTCAATGCCTTAGCCTAAAAAATAAAATGATTTCTAAAAGAGTTAAGTCTGAGCCTGTGAGTAAAACCTTAAAAGAGCACTCTGGGATATAACATTTTTTTTCCTCCTACTTGCCCAGAATGCTGGCACTTACAAAAACAAGTTGGACTTGCCTCCTGCAGCTTCCCCTGCTTTTTGTGCACAGCTCGTCATATTACGGCTGCCAGCAATGTCCGGCTTGGCCAGTGATAGGCCGAGTTGCAGTGTGATGTATTGAGCCTTAGCAGAAGGATGAAGACTGGAGATGGGACTTAAGACATCACACTAACACTCAGCCTATCACTGGCCAAGGTGGGACATCGCTACGGCCGGCAATAAGCTGAGAAACAAGTTGCCCACAAGCGTTATGAAAGAGGATCACTGAAGAGGACCGGAGGTAAGTCCAGTTTGATATTTTAAATTCTGGCATTCTGGGCAAGTTGAATCCCTGAGAGCCCCTTTAAAAGGGGTTCTCCACTGCTCAGCGTTTGGAACAAACTGTTCTGAAAGCTGGAGCCGGGAGCTCGTGACATCATAGCCCCGCCCCATCATGCCGTCACTCCCCGCCCCCTCAATGCAAGTCTATGGGAGGGGTGTGACAGCCGTCACACCCCCTCCCATAAACTTGCATTGAGGGGGCGGGGAGTGACGGCATGAGGGGGCGGGGCTATGACATCACGAGCTCCCGGCTCCAGCGTTCAGAACAGTTTGTTGCAAACGTTGAGCAGCGGAGTACCCCTTTAAGGCCCTATTTACCAGGAGTTACTATAAGGTGAATGTGATTAAATAAAATAAATGCAGTAACGTGTAATGAATGCGATTTGGATAATAAACCTGCAGGAAATTAATTCCCCACTTTCATTGTAACCACTATCCTGGAAAAGGTTGCAGAGGCTGTCACGGAATCATGGAGGTCCGATCACATTCTGTAGCCAAAAGCTGTCCGGGTATGCTGGGAGATGTAGTTTATCAACAGCTGGAGGCACCCTGGTTGGAGATCAATGTCCTATGACATTGCACACATCAGATGACCAGATTCTTGATTTCTCTCGTGTAATAACGCTGTGTCTTTTACACCTAACAATCCGATATATGTCTATACAATGTACTCACGCTTTCTGGTTCCCCTGTTGTGAGAAGTGGTCTAGTTCTGCAGATACAAGCGTGTAAAATTCATCCTCCTTTTCAGAAAGGTAGACCCCATCAATGCACGGTGGATCCAGCGCGACAGAGGGTCAAGACCACAAGATAACACAAATCTGAGGAAAAACAAACAAAATATCAGGTAAGAAGAATCTCTCTCTTGGACAATGAGCTGATTACTTCTTGCAATATATATAGTATAAGGGAATGCTTACCAACCAGAGTGCCCCTAGCTGTTGCAAAACTACAATTCTCAGCATGCCTGGACAGCCTTTGGCTGGCCAGACCTGCTGGGAGTTGTAGTTTTGCAACACTGGTTGAAAAACACTGGTTCAAGGCATAAGGTGTTAAAGCAGCCAGGGATGTGGAATTCCTATCACCCGACGCCCAGGACATGCAGTTCCGGGCACCGGGCAGGTGAATTTTTCCAGCCCTTAGCCCGGCTTCGCAACAGGGCCGGACCTGACAAGTGCGGCGGTGCTCAGCAGTCTGTATGGAGCAGGCTCCCGACTCATGTCCCTGCATACTCTGCAGCCCGCGGCTGATTTCAGTAGCCAGGGGCCACCGCTAATAGTCAGCATGCAGCGATCCGCCGAGGCTGGCTATTAACCCTTTAGATTGCCGCTGACAGCAGCGTCTAAAGGGACATATGAATGCTCTGTTCAGGGCTGTGGAGTCGGAGTCGGACGAAATTTTGGGTACCTGGAGTCGGAGTCGGCAAACAATAAACCAACTCCAACTCCTACTAAATTTAGATTGGAATAAAAAAAAAAAAAAAAAAAAAGCAAGTTTAAATGTCCCAATTCACAAAAAGTTATAATTAATGACTTCTCTACTTTAAGAATAAAGACCAATGCATGCAGTGCCTCACGTAACCGCAAAACGAACACGTTAAGTGACCGTGAAGAAGCATGCTTTTCATGTGCTTCACTATATGGCACGCAACGCACAATTAGAAGCGGTAATACTTATACTTTCCATAGTGTTGTGTTCTGCTGTTACAGGGAACCCAAGGGTAACCTAGCCTCTCACTGATAAGGGGTTAAGGAAATATGTTTTTGCAGGACTAGAGACACTTGTATAAGTGAAGGGAATGGAGGGTCAATAGTTCAAGACTGAAGCTGTAAACCATTGGAAAAACTGCTGCCATTCAGCTAAGGCTATAAAAACTTTTAAACTCAATTGTTAGCTTAAAGGGGTACTGCGCACCTAGACATTTTATCCCCTATCCAAAGGATAGGAGATAAGATGTCAGATCGCCGGGGTCCCGCTGCTGGGGACCCCCGGGATTGCCGCTGAGGCACCGCGCTATCATTACTGCACAGAGCGAGTTCGCTCTGTGCGTAATGAAGGGCGATACAGGGGTTGGAGCACCGCTACGTCATGGCTCTGCCCCTCGTGATGCCACGGCCAGCCCCCTCAATACAAGTCTATGGGAGGGGGCGTGGCGGTCTTCACGCCTCCTGCCATAGACTTGCATTAAGGGGGCGGGCCGTGATGTCACGAGGGGCGGAGCTATGACATTACGCTGCTCCGTCCACTGTATCGCTCTGTATCCATCCACCGAACTCGCTCTGTGTAGTAATGAAAGCGCGGTGCCGCAGCGGCGATCCCGGGTCTCGCCAGCAGCGGGACCCCGGGGCTAAGATGTCTAGGGGCGGAATACCCCTTTAAACTTTAACCATGACTATGGGATTCTACTAGGGAAATCAGGTTTTATAATAAATGCCCCTTCCTTGATCCTCCCACTGCCCTATCTTCAGCAGCAGATCAGCACACAAACTGTTCAATACAGTAGACTGTTGGCTTCCCAGCCAGTAGTCCTGTGGTAGTGACAGGTATGTTAGCTTTCTTTCCTTCAAGGAATGTATAAAATACATTCGCAGTTGTTCGGAATTGGAAGTACAGAAAACTCCGGAGTCGGAACATTTATCTACCGACTCCACAGCCCTTGTCTGTTCCCTGGTGTCTGTGGCTCTGTCATTGATAGATCCTGGCTGGACCAGGCTCTATCAATGCATCGCAGAGCACACAGATCAATGGAGTTCAATAGAACTCTATTGATCTGTATGAGGAATCTAATGATTCCTCCTAAAAATCTAATAAAGGGTAAAAAAAAAAAAAAAGTTTTAATAAAAGTTTAAAAGACACACCTTAACCCCTTCCATGTTAAAAGTTCAAATCACCCCCTTTTCTTATATAAAAACATGTAAACATACAAATAAACATATTTAGTATCGCTGCGTGCGTAATTGTACGAACTATTAAAATATAACATTATGTATCCTGTACGGTAAATGGCGTAAATGTAAAAAAAAATAATAATAAATTAGAGACCACAGAATTGCAATTTTTATAATATCCCAGAAAAAAAAAAGTTAAAAAGCAATTTAAAACTCAGATCAATACCAAAATGGTACCGATAGAAAAAACAGATTATGGCGCAAAAAATGAGCCCTCATACAGCCTGGTATGCGGAAATTATTATTATTATTTTTTTAACGCTACAGGGGTCAAAAATGGCTATTACAAAAATTTCGAAAAAGTTCAGAATTTTTTTTTAATTAGTAAAACATGACGGAAACTATACAAATCTAGTATCGCTGTAATCAGGAGCTCTAAAGTATCAAAACAACATGTTATCTCAACCACAAGGTAAATGGCGTAGAAAAGAAAACCACCAAATCTGCTAAATTCTCTTTTACTATTTCAATTTCACTTCACCAATTATATATCTATATTTTTGGTTCGGAGAATATGTTATTGAAAAATTAAAAGGTATCATTATAGTAGGTAGTTATGGCTATTATAGGGCGAAAAGGAGGAAAAAATTAGAGTGTAAAAGCGAAAAATTTAATTGGTCCGGACAAGTGGATCGTCATGAGGGACAAGTAGATTTTGCTCCGTTTTAATCCCGTGGACAAGTAGGTTTTTATTAAACTTTCACACCCCTGGTTATTCCCTCACTTTATGAACGTAAGTGACAACCAAAGAGGAGAAACTGCTCTATATAGGTAATGAATGATATTTAGAGAAATTAAATAGGTTGATGAGAGGGAAAGGATGGGCTATGGGTTTAATTCCCCGGAGTACCCATTTAAAGCACAAGTACCAAGTTTCAGGCTTGATCAGTCTTAGAGGGGTATTCCGGCGGAAATTATTATTATTATTATTATTTTTTTTAATCCACTGGTGCCAGAAAGTTAAACAGATTTATAAATGACTTCTATTAAAATATCTTAATCCTTCCAGTACTTATTAGCTGCTGAATACTAAAGAGTAAATTATTTTCTTTTTGGAACACAGTGCTCTCTTCTGACATCTCTGTCAATTTTAGGAACTGTCCAGAGCAGCATATGTTTGCTATGGGGATTTTCTCCTACTCTGGACAGTTCTTAAAATGGACAGATATGTCAGCAGAGAGCACCAAAAATAATTTCCTCTGTAGTATTCAGAAGCTAATAAGTACTGGAAGGATTAAGATTTTTTAATGGAAGTAATTTACAAACCTGTTTAATTTTCTGGCACCAGTTGATTTAAAAAAAAATAATAATTTCACCGGAGTACCCCTTAACGACGCAAGACATATATTTACGTCCTCCACCGGCTCCCGCCATATGCCGCGGGGTCACGCGGTGTCCCCGCGTCATATCGGGTCGGTCCCGGCGGCTATCAACGGCCGGGACCCGCGGCTAATACAGGACATCAACGATCGCGGTGATGCCCTGTATTAACCCTTCAGACACGGCGATCAAAGCTGACCGCCGCGTCTGGAGTGAAAATATTGCAAAAAGTGTGCAATATAGGACTACAAGACATGCATGGCGACTAGGCCCGGTAACCATATAGGGAAGGGTTTCCCAACCAGTGTGGCTCCAGCTGTTGCAAAACTACAACTACATCAGTTTGAGCCACATTAATGGGAAAACTCTCATCTAAAAGCTTGTATGGACCAGGACAGTAGTCACGTGGCGATTTCTGCAGTTGCCCATAGCAACCAATGAGCTGCAATGCGATTGGTTGCTGAGAATGACTCCCCTATTTGCACTCCTCGTCATCCCTCGTTGTTTCTGCTCTAAAACAAACTATGATATCCCGAGTACAATACTATTATGAATGTAAAACTGCCGCTGCCAAATGAACTACATCTCCCAGCATGCACTGCGTGCCTGTAAAATGCCGGGGGGGCTTATAAGTGGGGAAGCCGAGCGGCTGGTCCGTACACTCGGGACGTCTCTTACACAGGAGCCTGCGGGGACTGTCTGTCTCTCAGCGTGTGCCCGTCACAAGCTGTCTGTCTCTGGCGCTGTTTTCTCGTTCCCTGGAGACCTCGTCGCGGGGACAAACAAGTCTTCCTCGGGCTTTCAGTCTCTAATAATGATTTGGATCCTGCGCAGCGCCCTCTAGTGGATCCTCGTTTTTTTTTATTTTTTTTTATTAGGTTATTTAGAGGTCACAGCGCCACCTAGAGCTCCGGCGAAGCACATATAATAGAATTGGTTGGAGCCGCCAATCACATTGCAGCTCTCTTTGGAATGTAAGTTACATTATGTAACAAGCTGTAACTCGATTGTTTGCTATGGGCAACTGCACAAATCTCCTCATGACTTTTGTCCTTGTCATTTCCCAACCGGGGTCCCTCCAGCTGTTGCAAAACTACAACTCCCAGCATGCCCGGACAGCCAATGGCGGTTGGCGTGAGTGGACTCCTTTTTTTTTTTTTCTCGCCTTTTTTTATTGTGTGGCGGTAATGTGTATGTGCGCCAAATTATGGACACTTGACGTGATAAATATGGTGCTTGTACTCATTTTTAAGAAATATCACTGGAGGACACAACTTTATACCCTGTTCCAAATTATTATGCAAATGATATTTAACCCCTTAAGGACTCAGCGTTTTTCAATTTTTGCTTTTTCCTCCTTGCCTTTTAAAAATCATAACCCTTCCAATTTTCCACCTAAAAATCCATATGATGGCTTATTTCTTGCGCCACCAATTACTTTGCAGTGACGTCAGTCATTTTACCCAAAAATCCACAGTGAAACGGCAAAAAAAAAAATCATTGTGCGACAAAATTTAAGAAAAAATGCCATTTTGTAACTTTTGGGGCTTCCGTTTCTACGTAGTACATTTTTTGGTAAAAATGACACCTTATCTTTATTCTGTAGGTCCATATGGTTCAAATGATACCCTACTTATATAGGTTTGATTTTTGTATTACTTCTAGAAAAAATCATAGCTACATGCAGGAAAATTAATCTGTTTAAAAATGTCCTCTTCTGACTTTTTAATTTTTTTTCGCCTAAGAGGCAGTATGAGGACTCATTTTTTGCGCCGTGATCTGAAGTATTTTTTTCGGTACCATTTTTGCTTTGATCTGGCTTTTTGATCGCTTTATATAAAAGTTTTTGTGGTATAAAAAGTGACCAAAAATACGCTATTTGGACTTTGGAATTTTTTTTACGTGTACGCCATTGACCGTGCGGTTTAATTAACGATTTATTTTTATAGTTCGGACATTTATGCACGCGGCAATACCACATATGTTTATTTTTATTTACGTTTTTTATGGGAAAAGGGGGGTGATTCTGACTTATTAGGGAAGGGGTTAAATCACATTTATTAACACTTTTGGCCCTCATTTACTATTCTAAACCCGACTTGTTTTGTCGGGTTTTTTTGGCGCATCTTTGTCTGCGACATGTCGCAGACATCGTGCGCCAGTCTGCGACACGATGCAACATTTTTTCCCGAAGTCCCTGATTTGGATTCTCCCAACCCCAAAAAAGGGGCGTAACCCGACATTTCTGAGCTTTCCCACATATTTATAAAGGTTTCCAACCTGAATATGTTGAATTGTTGTGGATTTTTTCCCGACAACTCAGAGGAGTTGGAAACCAAAACCTACAAAACCCACGTGCGACAAACAGGATGCGACATAATAATAAATACCAGGGGAAAAAAGCAGTCGGGTAAGAAAGCAACATAGACTTACAACCCGATTTTCTAAGTAAATGAGGGCCTTTATTTTCACAATAGGGGGCTATAACACTGCACACACTGATCTTTTACACTGATCACTGCCATACATTAACATGGCATTTATCAGTGTTATCACCGCTCGACTGCTCCTGCCTGGATCTCAGGCACGGAGCAGTCATTTGGCGTTCTGACATGCAGGAGGCAGGTAGGGATCCTCCTCGTGTCCTGCAAGCTGTTTGGAATGCCGCTGCGGTGAAGATTAAACAAAAATAAGTAGATAACTGATACAGATAAAGCAAATCCTTACATATAAAAGTAAGAAAGATCTGCTGGGAGCTGTAATCACTGCCTATTTCAGTGTTTCCCAACCAGAGTGCCTCCAGCTGTTGCAAAATTACAACTCCCAGCATGCCCGGACAGCCTTCGGCTGTCCGGGCATGCTGGGAGTTGTAATTTTGCAACAGCTGGAGGCACCCTCTTTGGAAAACACTGGTCTATGTAGAGGAAAGAAGCTTCTTCAGGGCCTGAACAGTACACAGCGTCCTAAAAAAAGTAAAATGGAGCCGCCCTCACCTGGTGTACAAAGGAGAAGCTAACCCTGGCACAGGTAAAGAGTACAGAACATGTAATACCTCTCTGTACTGTAGGGGGAGCTACCAGTCAGTGCATGCACTTTAGGAATACAGGGGTTTTACCAGTGAAATGTCCATTCTGATTGGTCGGTTCTTCCAGTCCTTGACAAGTTTCGCAGATACAATAGCATTGTATATTGAGTCTGGTTTCAAGTTACAATGGTCCAGAAAAGACGATTGTATGTTGAAACTATTGTATGTTGAGGCCATTGTAAGTTGAGGGATCACTGTACATCCTTTTCCGTGTTATGTGCAATGTGTACAGTCATGGCTTGTGTACGGTACATATACTCGTAATGGTTTGTGCAGAGGGTACGGTGGCAGCGTGGTATACAGTCCATACTATCACAGTGTTTCAGGTATAATGTTGTATACAGTACAGGCGCACAGTGTTACATGCAGAGGGTACGGTTATAGGTATGTATTCAGTACACACGTTTCATAGCAACACATGGTCCTTACGGCTATAGCATTATATGTGGCAGTACGGTATTGTATTTGTTAATTGCAGTACATTTGGTTGTTTATAGGTGTTTTATCTATATGTGGCATAACTATTATAGTAGGCATAAGATATGTTTTTTCATGGTAGCATTTACAGTGCGTAAATTTCATTCATGTAGTTTCACACGTTATAGTGTTTTTACCTTTGTATATACATTATAGTATTGCAGTGCACATATGTTTGCAGGGCCGTTTGAAGGAATTTGGGGCCCCCCCCCCCCCCTTGATGTTCACGTACGTCACGCTCTAGGACCGGCGTCAGGACGTAGTAACGCCGGCCCTTGAATGCTGGGAGAGCGACGTGAGCGAACGTCGATACGAGGCCCCCACATTAGGTGCAGCACAGTTTCCCCCATGTTAGGTGCGGCACAGTTCCCCCACATTAGGTGCAGCAGAGTTCCCCCCACATTAGGTGCAGCAGAGTTCCCCCCACATTAGGTGCAGCAGAGTTCTCCCCACATTAGGCTAGCAGTGTTCCCCCACATTAGGTGCAGTATAGTTCCCCCACATTAGGTGCAGTATAGTTCCCCCACATTAGGCAGTATAGTTCCCCACATTAGGTGCAGTATAGTTCCCCACATTAGGTGCAGTATAGTTCCCCCACATTAGGCAGTATAGTTCCCCACATTAGGCAGTATAGTTCCCCACATTAGGCAGTATAGTTCCCCACATTAGGTGCAGTATAGTTCCCCACATTAGGTGCAGTATAGTTCCCCACATTAGGTGCAGTATAGTTCTCCCCACATTAGGTGCAGTATAGTTCTCCCCACATTAGGTCCAGTATAGTTCTCCCACATTAGGTGCAGTATAGTTCTCCCCACATTAGGTGCAGTATAGTTCCCCACATTAGGTGCAGTATAGTTCTCCACATTAGTATAGTTCTCCACATTAGGTGCAGTATAGTTCTCCACATTAGGTGCAGTATAGTTCTCCACATTAGGTGCAGTATAGTTCTCCACATTAGGTTGGCAGTATAGTTCTCCCCACATTAGGTTGGCAGTATAGTTCTCCACATTAGGTTGGCAGTATAGTTCTCACCACATTAGGTTGGCAGTATAGTTCTCCCCACATTAGGTTGGCAGTATAGTTCTCCCCACATTAGGTTAGCAGTACAGTTCTCCCCACATTAGGTTGGCAGTATAGTTTACCCCACATTAGGTGCAGTATAGTTCTCCACATTAGGTTGGTAGTATAATTTACCCCACATTAGGTGCAGTATAGTCCCCCCCACATTAGGTGTAGTATGTTCCCCCACAGACATACAGCCTCCAGCCATACGGTGTATGGATGGAGGCTGTATGCCTGTTTACTGCCCTACTTCAGTGCTCCGACCACTGCTCCTTCTGTCCGGCCACCATAGCATTAGGTCCCGGGACTGGAGGAGCGGTGGTCGGAGCACTGAAGCTGATGTGCTGCTGGTCACTTACCATGCTGGCCAGCGCATGTCCTGTTCGCTGCTCCGCTCCTCCGTTGCTTTCCAATGGGCGCACGCACGGGACGGGGCATCCCCCCCCCCCTGGATCTGCCACTGCATGCATTATATACACACACAACACACTGTACACATTACATACTGTACATGCATGCTTCATACACACACACAACACACTGTACACATTACATACTGTACATGCATTATACACACACACTGTACACATTACATACTGTACATGCATCATACACACACACATACTGTACACATTACATACTATACATGCATCATACACACACACACACTGTACACATTACATACTGTACATGCATCATACACACACATACTGTACACATTACATACTATACATGCATCATACACACATACTGTACACATTACATACTGTACATGCATGCTTCATACACACACAACACACTACACATTACATACTGTACATGCATGCTTCATACACACACAACACACTGTACACATTACATACAGTACATGCATCATACACACATATACTGTACACATTACATACTGCACATGCATGCTTCATACACACACAACACACTGTACACATTACATACTGTACATGCTTCATACACACACAACACACTGTACACATTACATACTGTACATGCATGCTTCATACACACAACATACTGTGCATGCATCATACACACATACTATACACATTACATACTGTACATGCATCATACACACACATACTGTACACATTACATACTGTACACATTACATACCATACATTCTTTATACACACACACACTGTACACATTACATACTATACATGCATCAAACACACACAGATAGAATAGATCAGTGTTTCCCAACCAGGATGCCTACAGAGGTTGCAAAACTACAACTCCCAGCATGCCCAGACAGCCTTTGGCTGTCTGGGCATGCTGGGAGTTGTAGTTTTGCAACAACTGGAGGCACCCTGGTTGGGAAACACTGGTATAGATACACACATGCACTTTACATATAGTCATCCACAGTAGTAGCACACACAGGCACAGTACATAGACATACACTACATGATCGGGCCATTGATACTGTTCATGCGCTTATGGAAGTTATATTGTTCATACAATTTTGGTGTTTACACGATTCTTATGCTCTTGATATGGGTTTCATAGCTTCGTAGTAATTTATACTGTTTTATACATTCATGGCATTTCACTGTCCACATGCTCGTGGCATTTATAATGCCCTTATGCTCTTTATGCTATGCTTCCTCATATTATTGTTCACACGCTCGTAGCATCTATACTGTTCATACATTCTCAGCAGGTACTGGTCGGGTACTCATGGCATTTGTGCTGTTCACATTCATGGCGATCATACGGTCTTGCGATCAGGGTATTCACACTGTTCATACACTCCCGTTCTTCATACACTCATAGCATTCATGCGGTATGTATACTTGTGGTGTTTTATGCTGCACATGCACCTGTGCATTGGATTCATTATTGCATATATTAATATATTGCACATGGCATTATACAGTTTATACGCTCATAGTATTACGGTTGTTTCCCGTCATACCTGCCACTTCTGCAGGGGGTCGGTCGACGTGGTTGTTCATTTCTGACACATATTCAGAGCAACAGCATCACGAAGCATCAGTGGTGTGTACCCCTTAATCCTGCCACGACTGCAGAGGGATACATTAGTATGCTACTGACATGTTTTCAGAGTGACAACATCACGACACATAGGCGGTTGTATACCCTGTATAGCTGCCACGTCTGCAGGGGGATACATTGCATAGTTGTTGTCACTGACACGTTTTTCAGAGCAACAATATCACGTCACATAAGCGGTTGTATACCCTTCATACCTGCCACGTCTGCAGGGGGATGCACCGCGCTGTTGTTGTTACTGACATGTCTTCAGAGCAACAACATTTTGACGCATAAGTGGTGTATCCTTTGTACCTGCCACATATGCAGGGGGATACATTGCATAGTCGTTGATACTGACACATCTTCAGGGCAACATCATGTCACATAGGTGGTGGTTTATCCTTCATACATGACACCTCTGCAGGGGGATGCACTGCGCAGTTGTTGTTACTGACACGTCTTCAGAGCAACAACATCACGACACATAGGCGATGGTGTACCCATTTTACCAGCCACGTCTGCAGGGGGACTTATTGCATAGTTGATACTGGCACGTTTTCAGAGCAACAGCATCACCATACTTAGGCGGTTGTATACTGATCATACGCGAAATGGCTGCAGGGGAATTCGCTGAGCAGTTGTTATGGTCACGTCTTCAGTACAATAACATCTCGACACATAGGCGGTGGTATAATCATCATACCTGCCATGTCTGCAGGGGGATACATTGCATAGTTGTTGTTACTGACATGTTTTCAGAGCGATAACATCACCGTACATAGGCGGTTGTATACCGATCATACGTGACATGGCTGCAGGGGAATTCGCTGAGCAGTTGTTGTTATGGTCTTAAGTACGATAACATCACAACACATAGGCGGTGGTATTCCCATCATACCTGCCATATCTGCAGGGGATACAATGCATAATTGTTAGTACCGATACGTTTTCAGAGCGACAACCTCACGACTCATAAACGGTAGACATAGAGGGTATACACATGCCTCGTGTGCAGAGGAATACACTGCGCAGTTGTTGTTGTCACTGACACGTCTTCAGTAATATATAGGGGAATAAAAAAAAAAAGAAGACAGATGCGGTGCTAATAGTGCTGGTTATCCGTGGATAACAGATGGTAGGTAGATAAGAGCCTGTTCACCTTTTATAGGTTGCGCTAATGTCTGGCGCAACGCTGATTGAAAGCCTTAAGCAGGTATCTTTTCTGTAGGTGCGCCGGGAGCAGCTGGCCGTCGGTCCCGTCAGAGACGGTGGGTGCGATCCTGTAGTGGGTGTGGGAGGTAGGAATCCCGGCAAGAGTCTCCTAACCTTCCCGTGGGTAACAATTTCGGCGCTACATCGGCAGGATGAAATTAGCAATCGGAGATGGTGCAGAGGATGGTGATAACTTTTTAATGTATAGTCGTAAAAAGAATCAGTGTCGGATGGACAACGCGTTTCGGAGGGGCTCCCTCCTTCGTCAGGTCTGCATTACCTCCCACACCCGCTACAAGATGACATGTCTTCAGGGCAACAACATCACGACATACAGGTGGCTGTATACTCTTTATACCTAACATGGCTGGAGGAGGATGCACTGCGGAGTTGTTGTTAATGACACGCTCTCAGAGCAACAATGGCATGGCACATAAGGGTTGTAGTCCCTTCATACCTGCCACACCTGAAGTGTGATACACTGCGTAATTATAGTCACTAACATACTTTTTGAGATATAGTTTCATGACACACAGTAAAAAATAAATAAATAAAAAAAATTAAACAATGGTTATGCCAGACCTGTCATGTGTACAGGCACGAGGGTTACGCAAAGAACACACCTACACGCATGACGGTTACGGTACGAAAAGACCTGGTAAAGGTTCAGGCATGGTGGTTCTCGAATAGAACTACAGGTCCGAGGGTTACTTAAGGCACTGTCATGGTTACAGGCACGATGGATATGAAGTTATCTGTCAATCGTGGCATGACGTTACCCCGGGGGTCAGTTTTGAGGCAGAAGTTTGGTAGTTTAAGGTTGGGTCAGTGTCCAGGTTGGGGTTATATAGAGTGTTGTCGATGGCACGTAAGACCTCTCAGCTGGATAGGCACATTGTCTACGCATAGTCCTGGCCTGTCTACAGGTACGATGGCGATGCAAGGTTTGATTACCCACAACAGGCAAATGCTTCGGAGTACAGTTGGATGGTAGTTCATGGTATGGCTGTCGGTACAGTTCGGGAAGTCTTCAGGTAAGTTTCTCGAGCTTAGTTCTGGTTACAGGTAAATATCCACATCATGGTCAAGGTCTGTCATGGGGTCAGGTTACTTGTATGTCAATTGGCTAACAGTTTGTGTTTCTGACCTCCGAAATAAGGATTGGATAGTGTAGTTAGGCCTGACAGGCAGCTATCAGTTTCTATTTGTTTAATGACACACGCCAGTATATTTAGCTTGTATGCTAGCATGGTCTAGAGTCAGTGCTGACTTATTCTTCAGAGTAGGTATAGTGGTTATAGCTATCCATCACGAGGTAGAGCCTTCGTTCACAATTAGTTGGCTGATACTACTTTCACAGGGTCTGTATTAGGTTTTCAGGGTACTTAAAGTTAGGGGGGTGGTGTTTATGAGGTTTATGTATTCTACTACTTAACCTACCAGGTCAGGTGTTTTGCCCTCTAAAGGCCTGCCCTCTGTCGCGGCGATGGGCACAGTTCAGCCGTTGTTGTTAGGTTTAACCCTCCATGCAGGTACATAGAAAGTTTGTGACGTAAACACGATGGGAAGTTGCTCTGACCACGTCACAGTTCGTTTCCCACATAAGGTCATTGATCACCACTTTGAGAGGTAATCATCGGGAATTCTCACTTACTCTTTTTGCCTTGGGGCAGCATCTGCAGCATCACGACACAAGGTTCCTCCGCACATTATACAGAAATTAGGCAGGTGGAAGTCAGGCTGCCATGCTAATTATGTCCCAAATCTCCACAACAAAATAGCTGATGTCTTCAGATACTTGGTATTGTAATTCCAATAAATTATTTTATTCTTGCACGGTTTTGTGTTTTTGCCCTCTAAAGGCTAACCCTCGGTCGCGGTTTTTGGGCACAGTTCAACAGCTTTACTATACAGTGTTATGCTTTTGTCTTATTAGTTTCCTTACAGGAACCACTGAAGAAGTGTTATCTACTGGTGTAGGTAAGTCTTGCCGGTCATCTATGGAGCCCCGACCACAAATAAAAATTCTTTCTAATGTACTTTGTTTAACCCCTTAGGGACTCAGCCCATTTTTACCTTAAGGACTCAGCCCTTTTTTACAATTCTGACCACTGTCACTTTATGCATTAATAACTCTGGGATGCTTTTACCTTTTTATTCTGATTCCGAGATAGTTTTTCCGTGACATATTCTACTTTAACATAGTGGTAAATTTTTGTCGTTACTTGCATCATTTCTTGGTGAAAAATCCCCAAATTTCATGCAAATTTTTAAAGTTTTGCATTTTCCTAAACTCTCTGCTTGTAAAGAAAATGGACATTTCCAAATAAATTATATATTGATTCACATATACAATATGTCTACTTTATGTTGGCATCATAAAGTTGACATGTTTTTACTTTTTGAAAACATCAGAGACATTACAAAGTATAGCATCAATTTTCAACATTTTCACGAAAAATTCAAAATCTAATTATTCAGAGACCAGTTAAGTTTGAAGCAGATTTAAGGGCCCTTTCTGTGATAAATACCCTATAAATGACCCCATTATAGAAACTGCAAACTGCACCCCTCAAAGTATTCAAAATGACATACAGAAAGTTTAACTCTTTAGGTGTTTCACAGGAATAGCAGCAAAGTGAAGGAGAAAATTCAAAATCTTTATTTTTTACACTAGCATGTTCTTGTAGAGCCATTTTATGAATTTTTACAGTGGGTAAAAGGAGAGAAATACACCCCCCATTTCCCCCCCCCCCCCCCCCAAAAAATGTAACCTAATTTCTCTCGAGTAAGGAAATACCTCATATGTGGATGTTAAGTGCTCTGTGAGTGCACTAGAGGGCTCAGAAGGGATGGAGCGACAATGGGATTTTGAATTTTGGGAGAAAATGTGTCCGGAATTAAAGGCCATGTGTGTTTACAAAGCCCCCATGGTGCCAGAACAGTTGACCCCCTTTACATGTGACCCCATTTTGGAAACTACACCCCTCACAGAATTTAATAAATGGTGCAGTGAGCATTTACATCCAACTGGCGTTTGACAGATCTTTGGAACAGTGGGCTGTGCAAATGAAAAATTAAATTTTTCATTTTCATGGACCACTGTTCCAAAAATCTGTCAGACACCTGTGGGGCGTAAATGCTCACTGTACCCCTTATTACATTATGTGAGGGGTGTAGTTTCCAAAATGGGGTCACATGTGTGGGGGGGGTCCATTTTTCTGGCACCATGGGGGCTTTGTAAACACACGTGGCCTTCAATTCCGGATACATTTTCTCTCCAAAAGCCCAATGGCGCTCCTTCTCTTCTGAGCATTGTAGTTCGCCCGCACTTTACATCCACATATGGGGTATGTTCTTACTTAGAAGAAATGGGGTTACAAATTTTGGGGGGCTTTTTTTTCCTATTTTAGGGTAACACCAGCATTTTAGTGAACATTTTTTTTTTTTTTAATTTACCCATCCAACTTTCACAAAAATTTGTCAAACACCTGTGGGGTGTTAAGGCTCACTATACCCCTTGTTAAGTTCCGTGAGGGTGTAGTTTCCAAAATGGGGGTCACACGTGGGTATTTATTTTTTTGCATTTATGTCAGAACCGCTGTAAAATCAGCCATCCCTATGCAAATCAAGAATTTTGGCCTCAAATGTACATGGTGTGCTCTCACTTCTGAGTTAAGTTGTGCGCCCGGAGAGCAATTTATGTCCACATGATGGGTATTTCCCATTGCGTTACAAATTTTACCTCTTGTGAAAAGTAAGGGGCAACACCAGCATGTTAGTGTAAAAAATTGTATTTAACATACATAAATGTATTTAACATCCTTTTCATTCGGGGTAAAAGGAAAAAAAGCCCACCAAAATTTGTAATGCAATTGCTTCCGAGTACGGAAATAACCAATATGTGGCCCTAAACGGTTGCCTTGAAATACAACAGGGCTCCGAAGTGAAAGAGCGCCATGCGCGTTTGAGGCCTATATTAGAGATTTGCATAGGGGCGGACCCGCATGCAAGCTTTAGGCCCTATTCACACGGTAGAATTTCCTCAAGCAGAATTTCGTTTGAGGAATTCCTTCTTAAATGAAAGCTTAATATACTTCTATGGGAGTCCACACTCCCATTCACACTTCTGCAGAATTTCAGCTTGGATTCCGCACAAAATCCTCAAAAGCGGAAGCGGAATTGGGGCAGATGAGCAGAAATCCTGCCATGTGAATAGGGCCTTACAATTGCCTCCTCTACCAAAAATATTCTACACCAGTAATTCCCAAACAGGGTGCCTCCAGCTGTTGCTAAACTCCCAGCATGCCTGGACAGTCAGTGGCTGTCCGGCAATGCTGAAAGTTGTTGTTTTGCAACAGCTGGAGGCTCCGTTTTGGAAACACTGCCATACGAGATGTTTTTCACTTTTATTGGGGGGGAAGGGGGTGTATATGTAGTGTTTTACCCTTTATTTTGTGTAGTGTAGTGTAGTGTTTTTAGGGTACATTCGCAATGTCAGGGATTTACGGTGAGTTTCCCGCTAGGAGTTTGAGCTGTAGCGGAAAATTTGCCACAGCTCAAACTTGAAGCAGGAAACTCACTGTAAACCCACACCCATTTGAATGTACCCTGCTGTTGCAAAACTACAACTCCCAGCATGCATTGACAGACCGTGCATGCTGGGAGTTGCAGTTTTGCAACAGCTGGAGGCACACTGGTTGGAAAACCTTGAGTTAGGTTCTGTTACCTAACTCAGTATTTTCCAACCAGTGTGTCTCAAGCTGTTGCAAAAAATACAACTCCCAGTATGTACTGATTGCTGAAGGGCATGCTGGGACTTATAGTTATGCAACAGCTGGAGGCACGCAACTGCAACTCCCAGCATGCCGAGACAGCCGTTTGCTGTTTGTGCATGCTGGGAGTTGTAGTTTTGCAAGAGTTAGAGGGGTACAGTTTAGAGACCACCGCACAATGATCTGCAAACTGTGGCCCTCGCAGATGTTGCAAAACTACAAATCCCAGCATGCCCAGACAGCAAACTGCTGTGTGGGCATGCTGGGAGTTGTAGTTTTGCAAGATCTAGAGGGCTACAGTTTAGAGACCACTGTATAGTGGTCTCCAAACTGTGGCCCTCCAGCTGTTGCCAGGCAACAACATACCAGCAGCATCGCGGGGGAAGGACCTCCGCCGCCAGTCACAGGACAGTTCCCCGCTCTGCGCGGACTACCGTGGGTGGGCAGAGCGGGGAACCGAACTTTAATCCCCCCCCCAACCCTGATCTGCTATTGGTCATTCGCTTCTGACCGACCAATAGGAGGGGTGGCACCCCTGCCACCTCACTCCTATCCCTTCTGGGGGAGAGGGGCTGTCCTGAAGAGCCCCGATCCCCCTTATTTTCCGGGTTACCGGAGACCCATATGACCCGGAATCGCCGCAGATCGCCGGTCTGAATTGATTGATTGATTCATGAAGGGGGCATCCCCCAGGCGTTGGCACAGGATGCCTTCTGAATGATTTCAGCAGGCATCCCGGTCCAGTCCCCACCCGGCGAGCGGTGGGGACCAGAGTTCCCATCAGCGTACAGGTACGCCCTGGGTCCTTAAGGATCAGGGATGCAGGGGGTATGCATACGCCCTGTGTCCCCAAGGGGTTAAAAGAAATGAAGTTTTCTATGTTTTATTTGTGTTTAAAAAGGCTGCCATTAGGTGTCTCCCCTACTTGTCCAAAGCACATTTTCCTCCATCTTTTGCACAGACTTTGGACTCCTGCTGGCCTGGCAGAGGTCCAAAAGCAGGAAATGCTGAGGGGGGTGTGTGCATCCTTAGCCAATCATAGCTCATCTCAAACTGAACTGCTCTGGGCTGTGTGTAGCAGAGTCAGGGAGGAAGTTCTCCCCTGTATGGCTTCAGATGATGTCACACCTGCTAGTGAACGCCCCTCCCAGACTTTGAATCTGACTGAGAGTGAGCAGAAAATACAGAGCAATATCAAGTTAGAAAACTAAAAAATTATAAAAAAAATAAAAGCTTGGACTCCCATATTGTTGAGTGGATTAGGCAGTGGCTGAGTGACAGACAACAGAGGGTTGTAGTCAATGGAGAATATTCAGAGCAAGGTCTTACTGGGACCAATTTTGTTTAATATCTTTATCAGTTATATTACAGAAGGTCTTGATTGTAAGGTATGTCTTTTCGCTGATGACAGAAGATTTGTGATATTCCTGGAGGGATCTGCCTAATGGAGAAGGATTTAGGTAAGCTAGAGGAATAGTAAGAACTCTGGCCACTGAAATTTTATGTGGATAAGTGCAAAATAATGCACCTGGGGCGTAAAAACCCTCAGGCAGAATATAGAATCAGTACTACATTCCTCAGTAATCCGAGGAAAGGGATTTAGAGGTCAATATTTCAGAGGACTGTGGCTGGGTTCACATGGCATATTTTTCTCACTGAAATTGCTTACTTAAACAATCCTCATCAGGAACACCTATTGACATCAATGGGGTTTTTATTCCACAAGGATTCCTGAAAGAATTTCCACATAGAAATTGAAAGTTAAGCGGCGGCCATTTTTTTTTAAAATTTACCATCCATTGACTACCATTTCTACACAGCACCAACAGGGTTGAGCTCTATATAGAACATTCAATCCATGATGTAACATGATTATTTTGACTGGATTTCCTCTAGTGAACCATCTTCGTAAAAAAGTCCATGTATGACATACACATAATTTTTGTCTATTAACAGTCTCATGCCTTGAGTATTCATCATTGATCCGTTGCATTGTGATTTTAGGTTAAAGGAGGAAGAATCCTAAAATTGGCCCATTAACCACCCCCCCTCCCCACCACCACCAAGTCTTCTGCCCCCATGACCCCAATTTTCATGGAACAAGTCGGATCATAAAATAAGAGGCCTGCCTCTAAATAGCAAAACCCGCTCACTGTGTGGGCCTGACAGAGGTGGCCTATGCTGTGTGACTGTGTAAGCTATAGAAATGGTCGGTGTCTTGGCCCAGGTCAGAGGGAAATGACCGTCACATTGAACTGTGTAAAAGGATCTCAATTAATTTGGAAGTGGATAGAGAGAGAGCCGTCAGGGAATAATGTCTCCTTTATGTGCAGCCCAGACACACAGGAGCACTGTGCTCCGTATGTTCCCACACACCCCATCAGAATACAACTTGAATTACCCGCGTTCAGCCGAGCAAAACTGTCACTGAAAGGGGACTCTCAGGACCCCCCAATAATAGGCATTGTAATAAAACCCCTGTGCCCAGGGAGGGGGGCACGTCTGGAGGGTGGCCTGTAAATGGGATGACTGGGATGTCCTGACCAAGACACAACAGCCATTGTCCCCATCTTACAGGAAAATCTGTATTCAGATATAGCACTGAAAACGCAATCCCTGCAGTCATGACCACACAGGGCAGTAAGAAAAGACTTATAGAAATATCCTATGCCCCTGAGAACGTGCATCTAATATACCATGGAAAATAATTGTCATAAATGATATCTGCATCACCTATAGATGGTACATTTACATGAAACAAAGGGTATGGGCAGGTTAAGAATGGGCCTCTTCTCCATATACATAGTTCCTTCAACCATTGTGACCACCATCAATCACTAGAACAAAGAGTCCACAGTGCCAGGAAAGTGCCAGGAAATCTATGGACACTTCCATTTTTTGGGCAGATGCATTGACAAAAAAACCCTGTTCACAAATACATTGGTCCCTCAACATACGATGGTAATTCATTCCAAACGACCCATCGTTTGTCGAATCCATCGCATGTTGAGGGATCCGTGCAATGTAAAGTATAGGAAGTTATACTCACCTGTCCCCGCTGCTCCGGACCAGGTCCTCACCGCTCCCGATGCTGTCCCAGGGGCTCCCGATGCTGTCCCGCTGCTCCGGTGTCTTCTTCGCGATCCTCCGGCTTCTTTTTTTTTTTTTTGAAGCTTACAAAAAAAGTCACTTTATTAAAGAAAACTAAACTTTTTACTCCAGCTCAGGTAATATAGCAGCTATTACTTGGTAACAAAAGTTTACTTGAAAGAAATTACAACATAAGCAAACTGATCTACCTGATTCATTTTACATCTCACAATCCATTCACCAGGTAGTAAAAGGCTTAAAATATATTATATATATATATATATATATATATTTTTTTTTTTACAGAAACTGCACCACCCTTATCCATAGGCTGTGCCTGGTATTGCAGCTGAGATACTTTTACTGGAATCTAGCTAGCTTCAGTACCGGCAGGCCATGGACAAATGGGATCTCATACAACACCTTAAATATATGACTGGATTTCCACATTTGTGATAAGTAAGAACTCAGTTTGCCTGATGCGTATCAATGGTAAATGTATCGCGATTTCAATGACTATGTAGTGGATTAATCACTATTCATCAAGATAAACATATGTCTCACCATATATGAAGATATTAAGTATACATTTTATTTACAAAATTAAAGGGTGAATCTACCCACACTTAAAGGGGGAGTCCACCCAAAATAGAAATGGCATAGTGTCAGAGATGTTCAATGATTAAAGCTTATGATTCATTCCTGGGCTTTATGGATGCTCCAGCGGCACAAGCGATTCAGATGCCATACTGTGATCCACTGACAACACTCTTTGGTATGTCAGACTTTTTACATTGTGAGTGATGTTCCCCTTTTTTAAGCAGTTATCAGGACTTTAATACATCTGAACATTTTGTAGCAGCTGTGCCTGTCACTGCAGCTTGGTTCTGCTAACTTGAAATGTCACAGCTGCAGTACCAGGCACGGCCACTACAAAATGTATGGCACTGTGCCTAGTAAACAATGAAGAGGCCACAGCACTAGCCAGAGCGCCATAGCTCTTTTATCATCTGATCGGTAATAATGTACTGCCAGGAGTCTATTTTAAGCCCAGGCCATCGATATAAGTCCTGTAAAACCCCTTTAAATATGTTAATTCCTACTGAATTCAGTTAAAGCTTTTCCAAGAATAATGCTACATATTTCCTTTGGATCATTGTCACATGGTTGACCTTTGCCCTGCCTCATCTAGTTTCAGGTTCCTTTTCCGGGCTTCACTGTTTAATTCCACATCAGACTTTTCTTTGCTGTATTCGGCCGTGCTAGCATAATCCGCAGTACTTCCAAATGGGTGTTGGTCTTTCTCAACGTGCTCTGGTGGTCTCTTCCAGCCTGGCCGTGTGGTTATCCATATAATTAATCAACCAAAAACTGCAATCAGAAGCCCCAAAGTGTTCACAAAGATTCCATGTGGTGGTAAACTACTGTACGGTGGATTTTTCAGTGAAAATATGAGTTTTTCTGTGAATCCCATCAGAGCTGCTGCAATCACACCTCCAAAGAGAAGAAGGCCTGAGTAGGTGTGGATCGGCATGAGAGCCGCTCGTATAGAAACGGGAGTGATCGGAAGGAGATAGACAACCATACTGACAACAAGCTGCAAAGCAAAAAGTATGACCACAGTCAGCCCAACCCAGCTGTGCAGACTGTACATGTTAGGAATGTTTTTGGCATTGTGGAAATCAAATACAGCCACCAAAGACACCACCACGAGAATGGTTGCTGTAAGGTGCAGGCCAGCGTGTATGAATTTCATGAGCAGCTTGCTACATCTCCAGGTCCATGGCAGCCTGTATACTATAATTGTCTGCTAGTGAAGCGACTGTGTAGTGGTTTTAGTGAGCCAGCCAAAGGGCCCACACCTCCTCCTCCCCTCCCCTGAAATGATGGCATCCTCCGGCTTCTTCCGCAGGGTCCGGGCCTCGCTTTCTGGTGACGTTATTATGCTGCTGCGCCTGCATGGCGTGTGTAGTGACGTAATAACGACGCCGGAAAGCGAGGCCCGGACCCCGGAGAAGATACAGAAGACGCCGGAGGATCGCGAAGTGGACCCGGAGCAGCTGGGATAGGTAAGTGAACCTGTCCGGGATGCTTAAACTGCTATCTGACAGCAGCTTAAGCATTTTGAGCTGTCGGATAGCAGTTAATGCGATGGCCCCGACATATGATCAAATCGACATACGATGCTTTTATATCGCAGGTCGGGGGGTTACTGTATAACTAAAGGCTTGTACATCATATCTCTCCTACTGTACATGAATCTGAATTTACACTTTTTTTTACTGTATGTGGTGGGAGCTTTAATCTACTCATTAGTGTCCTTTTTCTCCTCTGTGTGGGTGGTATACCTCAGTATACTTGTTTTTTTTTTTTTTTTTAGCTTTATGGAAAGTTACAGTTTCTGTTAGGAATAGTGTAGCAAAGTTTTTTTTATATCAGAACCTATGGGCAATGCTGCGGCAAATGTCCAAGACACTTATTAGAAGTATACCGTATTTTGGGAAATCTTTCCAACATATACTTCCACTGCAAATGTGTGTGTATTATGAATCCGGCCTTACAGCAACAACCTGCTCTGTAATCTTCCCTCTAAGCCTGGGTTCACACCACGTTTTTGCAATACAGTTCCCGTATACGTTTCCAATCTGAAAACCGTATTGAAAACCGTATTGAAAACCGTATGCCAAAAGATGCATCAGGTTGTGTCCATTTTGTATCCTGTACGCTTTCGTCAGTTTTTTTCCATTACCCAAAACTGTAGTCTACCACGATTTTTGGTTCGGGTGAAAAACCGTATTTAAACATATAAGCTTTTAGTTTTTTTAACATGGGAGTCAATGGAAACTGTAAAGAACCGTATGTGTGTACGGTTCCATCCGGTTTTTGACTTTGCGCAGTTTTTTTTCTTGGAATTTCAATCAAACAAGTAAAACTTTATTCATAAAGGAGTGAAAAGATGAAAAAGTATACTTTTTTTTTCATAAAAACGGATGCAACCAGCCATCATTTTTCGTTTTCAACCGTACACAGGTAAAAATTTGTTCACACGTTTTGATAAAGTTTAGATCGGTTTTGAGGAATCCGTTTTTCTTCAAAAACCTGATACGGAAACTGTATTGCAAAAATGTGATGTGAACCCAGCCTAACACCTCTCCAATCATACCTCTATCACCTCTACCCCCTGCCAGTCCCTTCACTACTTATGTCCTTGTGAATACATTTAAAAATACAGACAGACAATGACACACAACAACATGTCCCCTCCATACATCTATGCTGTAACCTTTTCCCCAGAATCTCCGATCCTCACAAGACCTATGTTTTGTTTCATGGCATTTCCTGATTATCTTGTACATATGGCTGCATTTTCTGTGTGGTTTAGCAACATGGTACAAGAGAATCCCACCCCTGTGTACCATGCTGCTGATGGGAGGTAGCAGGCACAGAAACAGTGTATGCGCAATTCTTTCACCATTTCCTCCTGCGAGGCTTTTAAGTGTGAATCGTTGTTGTTTTACAACATTGACCATGTGGTTTTCACATGTAAAACATGTTAAAAACAATGCACCACATAACCATTGCAATTTGGAGTAAAACATGTGCAGTCTTGCCGTTTGCTTAAAGGGGTACTCCGGCCCCAAAACATCTTATCCCCTATCCAAAGGATAGGGGATAAGATGTCTGATCGCGGGGGTCCCGCCGCTGGGGACCCCCGCAATCTAGCATGCAGCACCCACCTGTAAGCACTGCAGGCTCTCAGTGTTATGCATCCTGACTACGGAGTATCGTGACATCACGACTCCGCCCCCGTGTGATGTCATGCCCTGCCCCCTCATTGCAAGTCTATGGGTGGGGGCGTGACAGCCGTCATGTCAAATAATCAATAGACTTGCATTGAGGGGGCGGGGGGTGACGTCACACAGGGCGGAGTTATGATGTCACGATACTTCGTCCCCGTTGTCAGGAGGCATAACACTGAGAGCCTCCAGCGCTTCCTGCAGTACTTACAGGTGGGTGCTGCATGCTAGATTGCGGGGGTCCCCAACAGCGATCAGACATCTTATCCCCTATCCTTTGGATAGGGGATAAAATGTCTTGGGGCTGGAGTACCCCTTTAAATGCCACATGGCAGTTAGATAAGTGGGAAGACAGCCTTAGGTGCCGCACACACATCAGAAATAATGACCCATTTATACAGAAGTAAGGCTTCACAATAGGTTTATGGCTTTCGTTTATAGTGGAGCCCAACAGCTATGCTGAATCTGTCTGCAAGTGAAAACTGATGAATTCCGCTGGGCTCCACTTCTTAAGGTTTCTTGTATTTTTTGATGTCACAGTTAACACTACATCCTGTGTCATTCTCACTATCAAAAATACCCGAAACCTTGGTGGATAATAATGCAAAGGTGAAGGAGAGACGAGGCAGCAGGGTGAAGTGAGCTTAGGCAACAAAAAGTGGCAAGGGTGGGATGGAGCTTAGTGGAGAGAGGCAACTGGACAAGGGCCCTGTGGGGAGTGTGTGTGTGGGGGGGGGGGTCAACATAAAAAATGTATTGAATTGAAGTTGAGCATAGTCACTCACCAAGATGCAGTTTTGGCTGTGTGGTATCCTGGTACTAGACTTGGTCCTGTACCTTTGTCGTAAGTCCCCACAGTCAGAGTTCCCCCATACTTTTGGGGCTCTCCTGGTGGGTTAACCCCTAGTCGCCTCATAATGCTATTCAAAAATGTATATGTTTAAAATATTTTGTCATAGTGTAATACATGTACAGGACCTTAGGTCATGTGATCACTAGTGAATTGTGTTATGCAAGGTTCAAGGACCGATGGGGTCATGTGATGTGACCATAATGCTTTGGGTCAGGACCGACAGGTTTGGGGACCAATAAGCTTTGATCCTGCCCCTTCAGTATATAAGGACGCTGTATCCAATAATCTCTCTCTTTCCCTCGGGATCTGAAAGCAAGTACAACTCCGTACAATTCCAGTTAGGCCTAAAGCCTTCAACTTCAGCAGCCTTCTAAACCAGTTAAACTACTGAACCTAAACATAACCCTAAATTTAGTGGAACAGTGTACAGCAAAATCAAAGCTTATTTCACTACAAAGTCTCAGCCAACCTGTGAGGAGCCTGTATCCCGGTCCTCTTGTAAAGACTGTTTGTTATCTGCTTCTGCATAAAATCTGCAGTAAAGTTATTTCTAGTTTACTACAACTTCTGCTGTGGACAATCATTTATTCATCCCTATCGTTCCTGGGATGGGTGGCATATACATAGAGGAAGCCCGCACCCTGGCGTCACGACAATCAAGGGTTAATGCTACACCCTGCATCATTACTCTGCAACACCCCTGTTCACCCTACACCCCTATAGCTTACCACAGCTGCTTCTGGTCCTGCAGGTTCTGTGAACTCCCATTTTCGCATTTGTCATGAATATTCCCAGTCCAGATCAAACCAAACCCCTACATTTGTATCAATCCCCAAATAGCCCCTAGTTGAATATATACCCATAATGAGATTCTTAAATTAAAGGGGTACTCTGGCCCTAAGACATCTTATCTGCTATCCAAAGGACAGGGGATAAGATGGCTGATCACGGCGGACCCCACCAATCTCTCAGGCAGCACCCACCTGTCTCAGCTGCATGAAGGGACGATCGCTCTGTGTCTGAAGCCTCATGATCATGGAGCCGGAGCACCATGACATCACTCCCCGCCCCCTCAATGCAAGTCTATGGGAAGGGCCAGAGTACCCCTTTAAGTTAAACCCAAGAAAAAAAAAAAGCAAGTAGCATCAACCATCATATGGTGTATATAGATGTGGATAGATGTGAGTATAGACACAGAACAGCTATTTTCCTAGTCAGCAGATATCATTTAGCTGTTTAGAGGAGGGGGCAGTTTATTCTTTGCGGCTCCAAGTATCAATGGCTTGTATCTCTGCTAATGATTGTACCACGAGGACCTTACAGCATGTGTCGGCATCTCCTCACCCAATGGTGCACAGCGGCTGTCATGCTGCATCCTCCGGCTCCATGTCCCTGTTGGCTAGCCTCAGAATACAGTATTGTGAGCATGACCCCAGAGGTACTTTGTATAAAGGAATGGGCCCTACTATATTGCAGAATCAGTCAATTTATTTAAAGCCCTGGCTAAATTTCTCGAACGAGGTGAATCAAGGCCCCTGCTGGCAGTACCAGCCATTCTTGACCTGATATACCAACCTGCAACATTTACTGCATTGGATATGTGTGTTGGGGGGAAAGTATGGTGGATATTAAAATTCTTCAAATCCTAAATGAAGTTCCATTTTTTCTAATGCATGTCAATAAACCAAGATAAATAACATGAGTAATGTTTAGGCTAAGGCTATGTCACATTGTAACATCACATCTAGTAATTGTTTATGTGGTCGCTCCGGTGTGGAGTATTCATACACTGCACAGAAATAAAGCTCACAACCCATTTTCCGTTTGCTGGATTTAATAAAAGATGTCTCTTAGTAAATCCCGCAGCTCTGCGGCTGCCAATGCACCCAGTGAAGAATTATCCACCAGTCCTGAGCTGGTGGACATTTTTATTTTACTTTTCGTGTCGCAAATTACCCCTAAAGTCGCATTTGTGAGTGCGTGTCCCCTGCCTGCCCCCTCCATGCAAAACCTCACCTCTTTCCCGCCCCTTCTATGCCTCCTTTCCTCTCTCTGACTTTTGAGCATATTCACCACTAGCAGGGTTTAGTAAATGTCCTCAAAATTTAAATTTAATTTACTTTTGTCTTAGGTCACAAGTCACATGTGACTGCCACCTATAATTCTCTATAATTTGGCAATTTTGTTACAGGCAAATTGCAAATGTAACAATTATGCACAAATATTCTATAGTGAAGTGGTTAATTTTAAAGGAGTACTCCACTTCTCAGCGTTTGGAACAAACTGTTCCGAATGCTGGAGCTGAAAGCTCGTGACATCATAGCCCCGCCCCCTCAATGCAAGTCTATGGGAGGGGGCATGATTGCTCCTCCCATAGACTTGCATTGAGGGGACGGTGTTTGACATCATGAGGGGGCGGGGCTATGACGTCACAAGCTCACCGGTTCCAGTGTTCAGAACGGTTTGTTCCAAACGCTGAGCAGTGGAGTACTCCTTTAAAGGGTTACTCCCCTGGAAAAAAAATTTTTTAAATCAACTGGTGCCAGAAAGTTAAACAGATTTGTAAATTACTCCTATAAAAAAAATCTTTACCCTTACAGTACTTTTTAGGGGCTATATACTACAGAATAAATGCTTTTCTTTTTGGATTTCTCTGCTATCACAACCACAGTGCTCTCTGTTGTCCATTTTTGGAACTGTCCAGAGCAGGAGAAAATCCCCATAGCAAACATATGCTGCTCTGGACAGTTCCTAAAATGGACAGCAGAGAGCACTGTGGTTGTAGCATCAGAGAAATCCAAAAAGAAAAGCATTTCCTCTGTAGTATACAGCAGTTAATAAGTACTGGAAGGATTAAGATTTTTTTAATAGAAGTAATTTACAAATCTGTTTAACTTTCTGGCACCAGTTGATTTAAAAAAAGAAAAAGTTTTCCACAGGAGTACCCCTTTAAGGACTGATAGGAAGAGCTCCAATAAGGTGTTTTTTCCAGTCCGTACATCACAAAAATATTGGGCTTTTCTAATGGCGTATAATTTTTTTATGCCCCTTGTAAATTTTATTGTCTTACTATAAAGCAACAGAAGACAAACATTCTACAGAGGAAAATAACAGCCCTCCCCCCTTGGTCTACATACCGTCTGGTACATATAAGCTCGAAATAAATGCACAAAAAATAATTCTTCCCAATTCAGAGGCCAGCAAGGCATTTGCCACCTTGGGTAGAAAATCTTCCTCATAAATTATACTTGAGATATTAAAATGGAATGCAGCGAGTAGGGATTACCCTGGCGGGGTCTATACGGGGTACATGTTCCTGCAGCCCATGGGTCCACATTAATTTTAATTGGTTCCAAATTCCTGTTAGACAATTAAATCTCTAGGGCCCGAGAGTCCGGAGCTTGTGCAGGAAATTAAAACTTCTGTCCCGGCCTCCCAGATTTCCTGGTTCAGCAGCGCTGGCACAAGCTCCCAATTCACTGCCAAGAAGGACAGCGATACAACTCTGCTTACAGCTACACAGAATAAACACCAAGGATAAGACCTCGGCCTAAATACAATAATAAAAGAGCGGCTACTGATGTGGCTACATGGTGAGACTTGTAGGGTAGACACCAATCTATGAATGCAGACGCACATGAATCTGATTACAGACCAGTATTTACACCGATCAGTCATAACAAATGGGGGAACTGAGTAACAATGGGGATCTGGTGACAACGGCACCTGCGAAGGAGAGAATGTGAGCAGTCAGTTCTTAATTGGGTACTCCACCGGAAAACATTTTTGTTAAATCAACTGGTGCCAGAAAGTTAAAAATATTTGTAAATGTTTTCTATTAAAAATCTTAATCCTTCCAGTACTTAACAGCTGCTGTATGATCCACAGGAAGTTCTTTTCTTTTTGAATTTCCTTTCTGTCTGACCACAGTGCTCTCTGCAGACACCTCTGTCCATGTCAGGAACTGTCCAGAGCAGGAGAGGTTTGCTATGGGGATTTGCTTCTACTCTGGACAGTTCCTAAAATGAACAGAGGTGTCAGCAGAGAGCACTGTGGTCAGACAGAAAGGAAATTCCAAAAAGAAAAGAACTTCCTGTGAAGTATATAACAGCTGATAAATACTGGAAGGATTAAGATTTTTAAATAGAAATCATTTACAAATCTGTTCAACTTTCTGGCACCAGTTGATTTAGAAAAAGTTTTTCAGTGGTGTACCCCTTTAATGGGGTTTTCCAACATAAGATGATTTTAGTACTTACCTGCCAGAACTGGGTATTTCCTGTTGGATTCTGTTCTCTAAACTACACATCCCATAGTTCCATGCTTGTAAGTATGAGGTCACTTTCCTTCCTCCCACACATATCAGCCACCCCACCCATTGAAACACAGTGTTTTCTAACCAGGGGGCCTACAGCTGTAGCAAAATTGATCACCTGACTAGTGACATCAGGTCTCGACGCATTGCAACCTGGGAAATCTCGAGACAGTCATTTTGTATGCTGTTAAAAATATAAATTGGGGCAATAATCACATAAGAATTGTGAGAAAACCGTCACACACAGGTACAGACAAGATATTATGAACTACACTAACTTTACAGCCCCTGTAGCATAGTCAAATAAAAAAAATCATGGAATACCCCTTTAATGTTGATGTTTTAGAAGCAGGGAAGATGGTCAAGCATAAGGGTTTAGGCAACAAGAGCCAAATAATAATGGGTAGGGTCAGAGAATCTCCAAAATGGTAGGTCTTGTGGGGTGTCCCAGGTATATAGCAGTTAGTACCTACCAAAAGTGGCAATAGTGGGTACCCAAGCCTCTTCTATGTGCATGGGGAGAGGAGACTATTGTGTTTGGCCCTATCCTACAGAAGAGCTACAGTAAAGCAAAATGCTGAAAAAAAAGTGTCCGATGAGGTTGAAGAGGATTAGTCCGAGAAAACCCTCTTTATCATCCAGAGCTAATAAAACAGCAGTTCTCAAGCTGACTATACATGTAGGAACTTTTCTTCTTTTCACCACCTCTCTTACCAGTCACCAAGGAAATGTGCTCTCAGATTGCCACATTTGGGGAGGTACACTTATAGGGACAATTTACTCCATTCAAGTTCACCCCAAAAGGTTTTGGATGGGGTTAAAGGGGTACGCCGGTGGAATTTTTTTAATTTATTTATTTATTTTTTTAAATCAACTGGTGCTAGAAAGTTAAACAGATTTGTAAATTACTTCTATTAAAAAAATCTTAATCCTTCCAGTACTTCTTAGCTGCTGAATACTACAGAGAAAATTATTTTCTTTTTGGAACACAGAGCTCTCTGCTGACATCATGAGCCCAGTGCTCTCTGCTGACATCTCTGTCCATTTTAAGAACTATCCAGAGTAGGAGAAAATCCCCATAGAAAACATATGCTGCTCTGGACAGTTCCTAAAAATGGACAGAGATGTCAGCAGAGAGCACTGTGTTCGTGATGTCAGCAGAGAACTCTGTGTTCCAAAAAGAAAAGAATTTCCTCTGTAGTATTCAGCAGCTAATAAGTACTGGAGGGATTAAGATTTTTTAATAGTAGTAAATTTACAAATCTGTTTAACTTTCTGGCACCAGTTGATTTCAAATAAAAAAAGTTTTCCACCGGAATACCCCTTTAAGGCAGTGTTTCCCAAGTAGGGTGCCTCCAGCTGTGGCAAAACTACAACTCCCAGCATGCTCGGACAGCCTTTGGCTGTCCGAGCATGCTGGGAGTTTTAGTTTTGCCACAGCTGGAGGCACCCTGCTTGGGAAACACTGGGTTACGTTCAGGGGTCTATGAGGCTTCTGTCAGGTTCCTCCACACCATATTACGACTGTTTTAACAAAAAGTTAGTAGCATACAATTGTCTATAATGTCTTGGCATGCTGAAGCTGTAAGATTTCCCTTCATTAGGACTAAAGTGTCTCAGCTAGAGATGAGCGAACTTACAGTAAAGTCGATTCGTCACGAACTTCTCGGCTCGGCAGTTGATGACTTTTCCTGCATAAATTAGTTCAGCTTTCAGGTGCTCCCGTGGGCTGGAAAAGGTGGAGACAGTCCTAGAAGACTCTTTCCTAGGAATGTATCCACCTTTTCCAGCCCATCAGAGCACCTGAAAGCTGAACTAATTTATGCAGGAAAATTCATCAACTACCGAGCTGAGAAGTTCGTGACGAATCGAATTTACTGTAAGTTCGCTCATCTCTAGTCTCAGCCCCTGAAAAACAACCCCATAGTATCATACTTCCGCCAATAAACTTTATAGTTGGCACAATGCTGTCCGGCAGGTAACATTCTCCTGACATTCTCTTGCCTAAACCTATCCATCAGACACCTTAGGAGTAATCCGTTTCCTGTGCTCCAGAGTCCACTGATGATGCTTTTACAACACTTGGCATTGTGCTTGGTGATGTTAAAGCTTTCTTGCAGCTGCTCCGCCATGGAACACCCCATGACTTGAAGCTCCTGGCAGTTTTAGTGCTGAATTTATTGCCAGATAAAGATTGGAACTCCGCAGTTATTGAGGCAGCAGAGTGTTGGACTATGGGGGTAATTCATCAAGACGGTATGTGTCAGATCTCTGGCATACCCAAAAAAAAAACAAAAAGAACATTATGGGGGAGATTTATCAAAACCTGTGCACAGGAAAAGTTGCTGAGTTGCCCATAGCAACCAATCAGATCGCTTCTTTCATTTTGCAGAGGCCTTGTTAAAAATGAAAGCAGTAATCTGATTGGTTGCTATGGGCAACTGGGCAACGTTTCCTCTGGACAGGTTTTGATAAGTCTCCCCCTAGATTTTCTGCACCCTCTCTGCACAAGTAAGTTCATCATGGAGGGGAACCAGCTGGATATTTTCTATTCTATGGAACCCGCGTACAGATAGATAAATATAAAATAAAAAAAATCTTTGCAATACCCAATTAATAAATATGACACACCTTGCATTATCATTAACCCCTTCATGACCCAGCCCATTTTACACCTTCAGGACCTGGGCATTTTTTGCACATCTGACCACTGTCACTTCAAACATTAATAACTCTGGATGCTTTTACTTATCATTCTGATTCCGAGATTGTTTTTTCGTGACATATTCTACTTTATGTTATTGGTAAAATTTCACTGATATTTGTATCCTTTCTTGGTAAAAAATCTAAAAATGTCATGAAAATTTTGAAAATTTAGCATTTTTCTAACTTTGAAACTCTCTGCTCATAAGGAAAATGGATATTCCAAATAAATTACATATTGATTCACATATACAATATGTCTACTTTGTGTTTGCATAAAAAAATTGACAAGTTTTAACTTTTGGAGGGCACCAGAGGGCTTTAAAGTTCAGCAGCAATTTTCCAGTTTTTCTCAAGATTTTCAAAATCGTAATTTTTCAGGGACCAGTTCAGGTTGGAAGTGGATTTGAAGGGTCTTCATGTTAGAAATACCCCATAAATGACCCCATTATAAAAACTGTACCCCCCAAAGTATTCAAAATGACATTCAAATAGTGTTTTAACCCTTTAGGTGTTTCACAGGAATAGCAGCAAAGTGAAGGAGAAAATTCTAAATCTTCATTTTTTTTTACACTTGCATATTCTTGTAGACCCAATTTTTGAATTTTTACAAGGGGTAAAAGGAGAGAAATCACCCTAAAATGTGTAACCCAATTTCTCTCAAGTAAGTAAACACCTCATATGTGTATGTAAAGTGTTCGGCGGGCGCAGTAGAGGGCTCAGAAGGGAAGGAGCGACAATGGGATTTTGGAGAGTGAGTTTTTCTGAAAGGGTTTTTGGGGGGCATGTCCCATTTAGGAAGCCCCTATGGTGCCAGAACAGTGGACCCCCCCTAGGTGACCCCATTTTGGAAACTGCACCCCTCATGGAATTTAATAAGGGGTACAGTGAGCATTTACACCCCACTGTCGTTTGACAGATATTTGAAACGGACCAATGTTACAAAAATCTGTCATACACCAGTGGGGTGTAAATGCTCACTGTATCCCTTATTAAATTCCATGAGGGGTGCAGTTTCCAAAATGGGGTCACATATGGATATTTATTGTTTTGCGTTTATGTCAGAACCGCTGTAACAATCAGCCACCCCTGTGCAAATCGCCTCAAATGTACATAGCGCACTCTCCCTTCTGAGCTTTTTTGTGCGCCCCCAGAGCACTTTGCGCCCATATATGGGGTATCTCCGTACTCGGGAGAAATTGCATCACAAATTTTGAGGGTCTTTTTTCCTCTTTACCTTTTGTGAAAATTAAAAGTATGCGGCAACACCAGCATGTCAGTGTAAAAAATTTAATTTTTATACACTAACATGCTGGTGTAGACCTCAACTTCACCTTTTCATAGGGGTTAAAGAAGAAAAAGCCCCCCCAAATTTGTAAGGCAATTTCTCCCGAGTACGGCGATACCCCATATGTGTCCCAAAACTGTTGCCCTGAAATACGACAGGGCTCCAAAGTGAGAGCGCCATTCGCATTTGATGCCTAAATTAGGGATTTGCATAGGGGTGGACATTGGGAATCATTGGCGTAGAATACCCCTAACAGGGTGCCTCCAACTGTTGCAAAACTCCCAGCATGCCTGGACAGTCAATGGCTGTCTGGTAATACTGGGAGTAGTTGTTTTTCAACAGCTGGAGGCTCCGTTTTGGAAACAGTAGCGTACCAGACGTTTTTCATTTTTATTGGGGAGGGGGGCTGTGTAGGGGTATGTGTATATGTAGTGTTTTTTACTTTTTATTTTAGGTTAGTGTAAGTGTAGTGTAGTGTTTTTAGGGTACAGTCACATGGGCAGAGGTTCACAGCAAGTTTGCCGCTGGGAGCTTGAGCTGCAGCGCAAAATTTGCGCCATCTCAAACTTGCAGCACTCACTGTAAACCTCCGCCCATGTGAGTGAACCCTGTACATTCACATTGGGGGGAGGGCAAACATCCAGCTGTTGCAGAACTACAACTCAGAGCATGCCCTTTGGCTGTCCGTGCATGCTAGGAGTTGTAGTTTTGCAACAGCTGGAGGCACACTGGTTGCGAAACAGAGTTAGATAACAAACTGGTGTTTCGCAACCAGTGTGCCTTCACCTGTTGCAAAAACTACAAATCTCAGCATGCAGTTACAGCAGAAGGGCATGCTGGGACTTGTAGCAGTATGCCTCTAGCTGTTACATAACTACAACTCCCAACATGCCCTTTGGCTGCCCGTGCATGCTGGGGGTTGTAGTTATCTAACAGCTGAAGGCACACTGGTTGCAAAACACTTGAAAGTTTATTACTTAGTGTTTCCAAACCAGTGTGCCTCCAGTTGTTGCAAAACTACAACTCCCAGCATGCCCAGGCATGCTGGAAGTTGTAGTTTGGCAATATCTGAAGGATCAGATGTTGCCGAACTACAACTTCCAGCATGCTTGGGCAGTCTGGTATGCTGGGAGTTGTAGTTTTGCAACATCTGGAGGTCCACAGTTTGGAGACCACTGTATAATTGTCTCCAATCTGTGCTCTTCCAGATGTTACAGAACTACAACTTCCAGCATGCCTGGACAGACTGAGCATGCTTAGATTTGTAGTTTTGCAACATCTGGAAGAGCACAGATTGGAGACCATGAAACAGTGGTCTCCAAACTGTGGACCTCCAGATGTTGCAAAACTACAACTCCCAGCATGCACAGAAAGTGAAAGTGAAACTCCCGGAGGCAGCGGTGAGATCGCTTTACGGCGATCTCACTGCTGCCAATGAAGATGCCGCCCTGCTGCTGCAAACTCACCGCGGGGATGCACCACCACCAGGACCGTCTGGAGGATGCCGCTCGCTCCGGGACACCGCATGGCCGGGTAAGTGACGCCGGGGGACGGGTAGGGACACTTAGCAGAGCGGTGTGTGTCCCGATACCCGTGATCGGGATTCACACACCGCGCTGCTATCAGCTAGTCAGATTTGACTAGCTGATATAGCAGCGATCGCTTGGGGGGGGGGGGCAAAAATGTTCATGACGTACCTGGTACGTCATGGGTCGGGAACACCTTCCCACTCATGACGTACAGGTATGTCATAGGTCGGGAAGGGGTACTTCCGTGGAAAACTTTTTTATTTATTTTTTTTTTAAATCAACTGGTACCAGAAAGTTAAACAGATTTGTAAATTACTTCTATTTAAAAATCTTAATCCTTCCAGTACTTTTTAGGGGCTGTAATCTACAGAGGAAATGCTTTTCTTTTTAGATTTCTCTGATGTCACGACCACAGTGCTCTCTGCTGACCTCTGCTGTCCATTTTAAGAACTGTCCAGAACAGGAGAAAATCCTCATAGCAAACATATGCTGCTCCGGACAGAACCTAAAAAATACACAGCAGAGGTCAGCAGAGAGCACTGTGGTGGTGACATCAGAGAAATCTAAAAAGATAAGAATTTCCTCTGTAGTATACAGCCCCTAAATAGTACTGGAAGGATTAAGATTTTTAAATAGAAGTAATTTACAAATCTGTTTAACTTTCTGGCACCAGTTGATTTAAAAAATAAAAAGTTTTCCACGGTAGTACCCCTTTAAATAGCTCAGAGTCCTGATCACCCACCTTTTTAGGGCTCTTTCATATTGTCATAGGGCCCAGTTATATGGAGCTCTGTCGGAACAACGCGAGTTTAGAGGAGAAAAAGTGTGGTTCTGCTTAGGTCAGACTTTTAGACAAAACCTTTCATGCATTCTTATAAAATGCTACAATCTGATGCAAAATTGAAGGCGTCAATTGCTGTAAAGTGCTGAGGGCCCTTTTCACAGCGTGTCAGGTATTTACATTTATATGTAAGAGGTAAAATGAGATTTTGTTATATTCAGGTGTTATTCGTGCCTGTAGTGTTCGAATACTGACCTGGAAAAGGTTAAAAAGGGGTACTCCACCCCTAGACATCTTACTCCCTATCCAAAAGGATAGGATGTCTGTTAGCGGGGGTCCTGCTGCTGGGGACCCCCACGATCTCAGCTGCAGCACCCCAGACATCAGGTGTTTGGAGTGAACTTCGCTCCGTGCCGGATGCCTGGCGATGCAGGGTGGAGGCTCGTGACGTCACTGTGATGCCCCGCTTGTGGCGTCACGGCCACGCCCCATCAACGCAAGTCTATGGGAGGGGGCGTGACGGCCATCACGCCCCCTCCCATAGACTTGCATTGATGGGGCATGGCCATGATGTCACAAGCAGGGCGCGTCCGTGACATCATGAGCCTCCCGCGCTGCACCCGACGCTCTAAACAAACGCCGGTAGCAGCAGGGAGATCGCTGGGACCGCTGCGTCCAGACATCTTATTTCCTATCCTTTGGATAGGGGATAAGATGTCTAGGGGCGGAGTACCCCTTTAAGAACTAAAATGCCAAAAAACAATTAAAATGATCAAATCCGGATTTCCATATAAATTATTGTTTATTTATAATAAATCCAATACATAAAAGCACATGGTTTGTTACAGTGATTTAGTGTACGTAGGTGGAGAGGTTTACATGGCATGAGCGGCGGGTTTATATTCAATACCAGGATACCAATTACCAAACACAGCTGATGTGTTTACCGATCTGCTACCAGCCTGCTGTGCCAGGGAACAGAGGGTGGTCTCCGAGCCGAAGAACTGCGCCGATCAGCAACATCTGGCCGAGCTGGAAAATGAATTGGCATATGGCAAACACATTCTCCCTCCCTCTCCAGATGCTTTAGGCTACCCACAACTCAACCTATCCATGTATATTTGTTCCTTCACATCGGCTGGTGGTCTTCATCCATGTGTGGGCACCGGAGCAACTGTAAATATAGTTATGCCAACATTCAGAATAGACAAAGCTACCGTATTTTTCGCCCTATAGGACGCACCGGCGTATAAGACGCACCCAATTTATAGGTGCAAAATCTAAAAAAATAAAGATTTTGAACCCAATAGTGGTCTTCAACCTGCGGACCTCCAGATGTGGCAAAACTACAACTCCCAGCATGCCCGGACAGCCGTTGGCTGTCCGGGCATGCTGGGGGTTGTAGTTTTGCAACATCTGGAGGTCCGCAGATTGAAGACCACTGCATAGGAGGTAATACTCACGTGTCCCCGCCGCTCCGGACCCATCACCGCTGCCCTGGATGTCACTCCATCGCTGTCGCCATATCCCCGGGGTGTCCCCGTCGCTCCGGAACGTCTCTGCTGCCGGACGGGTATCCTCGCTCTCCGTCGCTGCCATCACGTTGTTACGCACGCCGACGCATGTATACGACGACGTGATGACGAGGAAGGAGAGCGCCGGCCATACAGGGGATTCCTGAACGGAGAAGACACCGAGGAGGCAGGTAAGGTCCCTCCCGGTGTCCTGTAAGCACTAACCCGGCTATTCAGTCGGGCTGTTCGGGACCGCCGCGATTTCACCGTGGCGGTCCCGAACAGCCGGGTTAGTGTCACTTTCCCTTCAGACGCGGCGGTCAGCTTTGATCGCCGTGTCTGAAGGGTTAATACAGGGCATCACCGCGATCGGTGATGTCCTGTATTAGCCGCGGGTCCCGGCCGTTGATGGCCGCAGGGACCGCCGCGATAGGGGTGTATTCGAGATATAAGACGCACCAACTTTCCCCCCCCAGTTTTGGGGGAAGAAAAAGTGAGTCTTATACGGCGAAAAATACGGTATTTAAAACCACCACAGTCTTATTCAATGTATTACCTTCACAAACCTTTCGCTGCTAAACATATATTATAAATACCAAAAATGTAATAATCCAAAAAAATAGGGAGGGGCATAAAAAGAGAAAACACAAAGGGGAAATGACAATGGTAATAATACAAATAATCCATCTAGAGACTGATGGGTAGCAACCTGGCACAAGCACAGTCCAGCCGCACACCAGCCTGATTTCCTGAAGTTATCACTGTATACATCCTTACTGTATATACTTAAAAATAATTAAGTGACCGCAAGAAGAAAAAAAAAAAGTCACAGCATTAAAGGAGGTGTAAATCTTGGCACTACCCCCACCGGATGATGTCCGTCCTGCTGAGCCATAGTCAACCTTCTCTCATCAGGTCCCGGAGGAGAAGATGCCATCTTCCAAAAAAAAAGGGCAAATCTGGCAGGGTCACAGATTGGCACAGGAAGGGGGTACTGGGTCCATGAGGTACAGTAAGGATGTGCTGCTCACATGGGAATGGCAACTGAAGGAATGTCAGGGAGGACGGTCTTGCAGCGGAAAAGTATTTACAACACAGAAGACGAATCACCTGGATATACACAGAGAAAGCGTCAGTATGAGATAGAATTCAGCTGGCAGCATTGTGCTGTAGAACCCAATATCTAGAACGGTGTTTCCCATCCAGGGTGCCTCCAGCTGTAGCAAAACTACAACTCCCAGCATGCCCGGACAGCCTTTGGTACACTGGTTCGGAAACACTGATCTAAGCAAAGCTCAACTAAAGGCTGAAAACCAAAACCAAAAATTTGTCGAGTTTCGGAGGGGATTATTTTATTACACATCCTGGATAGATTACTTAAAGGGATACTCCAGTGGAATTATTATTTTTAAATCAACTGGTGCCTGACAGTTAAACAGATTTGTAAATTTGGGAAAAAAGGGGTGTATGTGCAGCTCACAATAAATAGTACACACCGAGGTCAAACTAGGGCATGCAACTATACCTTAATTGCACAAAAAAGGAAAAACCAATAGTAAAAAATTGCCCGGACCTTCTAAGTGAGTAGGTAATAGTATAGATATTGGATAAAGAAATTTAAATGAATGATTGTCTGGATCGTGCTTCAATAATAATAATATAAACAATTTATTAAAATAAGATAAATAGACTATAATTAGTTACTTCTCACAGGGCCCATGTGAGAAGAACATATACAATAAAAACAACCTTTAAATAATATTGTGCATAAAAATGTGAATAACAAAAATGAAGACAATATTATTGGCATAATGACAATATCACTGGCATAGATTTAGTTTCTAATGTGCCGCTGGTGTTTAACCGCTGGTATATAGGCACCAACTGCACAAAACAAGCGAAATATAGCTGAGGGTGCCTGAATACTCGTTTCCCTCTTTAGAATATAATGTATCCTTGTAATAGTTCAACAATCTGCAAGAGTTTCAAATGAATGTTACCGATCCTTATAGTGGCAACCTGGGTAAGAGGCGTTGTTACCGCAGTGTCTAGATGGTGCCGGTACACTGGGTCCTCTGTGCAACGTTCCAGGTGGTAACGGTGAAATCCAGCAAGGTCCTGGTAGAAGCGGTGGCGATTGGCGCTGGCAGACGCCGATGGTCACAGATCGCCGAGAGGACGCTGGCACTGGCTCGGCGATCTGTGACCATCGGCGCCTGCCAGCGCCAATCGCCACCGCTTCTACACCAGCTGCACATTAGAAACTAAATCTATGCCAGTGATATTGTCATTATGCCAATAATATTGTCTTCATTTTTGTTATTCACATTTTTATGCACAATATTATTTAAAGGTTGTTTTTATTGTATATGTTCTTCTCACATGGGCCCTGTGAAAAGTAACTAATTATAGTCTATTTATCTTATTTTAATAAATTGTTTAGATTTGTAAATTACTTCTATTAAAAAATCTTAATCCTTCTAGTACTTATTAGCTACTGAAGACTACAGAGGTAATTATTTTCTTTTTGGAACACAGAGCTCTCTGCTGACATCATGAGCACAGTGCTCTCTGCTGACATCTGTCCATTTTAGGAACTGTCCAGAGTAGGAGAAAATCCCCATAGCAATTATATGCTGCTCTGGACAGTTCCTAAAACAGACAGATGTCAGCAGAGAGCACTGTGCTCATGATGTCAGCAGAGAGCTCTGTTTTCCAAAATGAAAATAATTTCCTCTTTAGTATTGAGCAGCTTATAAATACTGGAAAGATTAATAGAAGTCATTTGCTAATCTGTTTAACTTTCTGGCACCAGTTGATTTATAAAAAAAATAAAAATAAAAAAAATATAAAAATAAAAAAGGTTTCCACCCGAGTACCACTTTAAAAAAATGCTCTGCAGCTGACCCAAAACTACTAGCTTTGACTCAGCTGCAGAGAATTGGGCTGTTTCAGGGAATGATAGGAGTTGCAAATAGTTACTAGCTACAACTCGAAGCTTGTCCGGACACAGCCTACGGTTTTGCAGCCGACCCAAACCAAAACTATAACTCCCAGCATGTCGCACTAGAACTTATATATTGCATATTATTGCTATATAGTAAAACATGTTGTAGTTGTAGTTCTGATTTGGGTCGTCTGCAGGGCTATGGGCTGTATCAGGGCCTGCTGGGAAGTCACATCTCAAAAGCTAAGAACAGATTGCGTCTCTTCCAGTCAATCAAATCCAACTTTTTGGCTGCATTAGTCTATGGAGGGAATGAGTTGGATCGGGCAGCCAGTTTGTGCATTCTAAACTTTAGACAGGTCAAAAGTCTTTACAAAATAACAGCAACCTTTTAAACTTAAAGGGGTATTCCGGCCTTATACATCTTATCCCCTATCCAAAAGGATAGGGGATAGGATGTCTGATCGCAGGGGTCCCGCTGCTGAGTCCCCCGCAATCTCTGTGCAGCCCCCGGCATGGGGGTGACGTCACGTCCCAGTTTTGGAGGCAGCGCCGGCGGCTGCACAGAAATGGCGGGGGTCCCCTGTGATCAGACATCTTATCCCCTATCCTTTGGATAGGGGATAAGATGTATAAGATGTCTGATTGCAGGGGAACCCCCCTATTTCTGTCGAGCCCCGGCGCTGCCTAAGACCGAGATGTGACGTCACCGCCACGCCCCATGCCGGGGGCTGCACAGAGATCGCGGGGGTCCCAGCAGCAGGACCCCTGCCATCAGACATCTTATGCCCTGTCCTTTGGATAGGGGATGAGATGTATAAGGCCGGAATACCCCTTAATACAAACATAGAGCAATAGGTTTGAATATAAGTTTGTTTTTTCTATTCAAGTGTATACACTTGGCCAAGAGCATCATCATGTGAACCGCACCTTACAGAAAAGTGGAACAAGATTTTAAGATGGAGAAATGGATTTCTATCAGACATTCCAAAACAGAAGATACACATCCAACATACCTGTCCTATCTGCCAGTCAGACTTCTGTCCTCATAGATGGTAATCTCAATCTGCAAATTAGGTCAAGGAACAGCAAATGGTGACTTGTAAAGTCTGCAAGGTCTATGACCTCATTCAGACAGACATAGCGTATGTGTGCTTAAAGGGGTTATCCAGGAAAAAACTTTTTTTCTATATATCAACTGGCTCCAGAAAGTTAAACAGATTTGTAAATTACTTCTATTAAAAAATCTTAATCCTTTCAGTACTTATGAGCTTCTGAAGTTAAGGTTGTTCTTTTCTGTCTAAGTGCTCTCTGATGACACGTGTCTCGGGAACCGCCCAGTTTAGAAGAGGTTTGCTATGGGGATTTGCTTCTAAACTGGGCGGTTCCCGAGACAGGTGTCATCAGAGAGCACTTAGACAGAAAAGAACAACCTTAACTTCAGGAGCTCATAAGTACTGAAAGGATTAAGATTTTTTAATAGAAGTAATTTACAAATCTGTTTAACTTTCTGGAGCCAGTTGATATATAGAAAAAAGTTTTTTCCTGGATAACTCCTTTAAATCCCTGCATCTCGACAGGGTCCACTGAATTAAACTTACAGTGCCATAGATCCTTATAATGATATAATATAACTAAGTTGAACTAGCAGGGGCCCTTTAAAAGGATGTACACAGACCTCATTGAGGAGAGCGTCCCCCCCCCCCCCATTCTGATCCTAAATTGAGAAGCAGCCAGATTCAGCTTCCCCAAACAATTACAGTAGGTTGCGGAGGGTTAGGATCTATTTACACGGCAGGATTTTCACCCCAAATTAAAACCCTTAGACTTCTATGGGATTCCGCACTCTCATTCACACTTCTGAATTTCCGAAATTCAGAAGTGTGAATGGGAGTGCGGAATCCCATAGAAGTCTAAGGGCTTTAATTTGAGCCAGAATTCCGCAAGAAGATTCCGCAAGTGGAAATTCTGCCGAGTGACTAGACCCTTAGAGAAGCTAGATGCTAACAGACCAGCTGCTTACTGAGCCAGTTGTGTTTCATGAGACATCCCCTTAAAGGGGTACTCCAGTGGAATTTTTTATTTTTTTAAATCAACTGGGGACAGAAAGTTAAACAGATTTGTAAATTACTTATATTAAAAAATCTTATTCCTTCCAATACATATTAGCTGCTGAATACTACAGGAAATGGAAATTCTTTTCTTTTTGGAACACAGTGCTCTCTGCTGCGATCTCTGGCCATTTTAGTGACTGTCCAGAGCAGCATATGTTTGCTATGGGGATTTTCTCCTACTCTGGAGAGTTCTTTAAATGGACAGAGGTGTCAGCAGAGAGAACTGTGCTCGTGATTCAGCAGAGAAATCTGTGCTCCAAAAAGAAAATAATTTCCTCTGTAGTATTCAGCAGCTAATAAGTGCTGGAAGGATTAAGATTTTTTTAGTAGAAGTAATTTACAAATCTGTTTAACTTTCTGGCACCAGTTGATTTAAAAAAACAAACAAAAAATAAATAAATAAGTAAAAATAAAAACTGGAAAAGTTTTCCACCAGAGTACCCCTTTAAGGACATATTCACATGGCCAAAAACCCTGCTGAAGAATCCACAAAAATCATGCAGAACCTAAAGTGCAGATTTTGGTGCTGTTTTTATTTATTTTTTTTGACAGTTTTTACTTAACAGTAACAAAGATTTGAAAAAAAAAAATGTCTCCATGTTTTATTGTACATTTTAAGTTCATGTCTCTATTCGACGCATAATTCAGGAGCGCTCAGTCTATTTCAACCGTAAGTGACAGAACTAAATTTTAATTTTAATGATGGGTAAAAACTTGTCATTTTTTATTTATTTTTTCTTATCTGTGGCTGTAAGAGACTTTGTATCTGGTGGGACAAGTTGTAGTTTTCATAGGAAACACATTTTTATTGTACTAAATCATTTGCAATCCCCTCTACAGCTGTAGAGCCAGGGGAGAAGGGAAGGTAAATATTTGGTCTTAGTGTTTTAATGCAGAGGGGGGCATGTTATTAACCTTAACCCTTTAACAACTACAGACGTAAATGTACGTCCTGGTTTGGCGGTACTTCGCGCACCAGGACGTACATTTACGTCCTGTGTATGACCGCGAGCATCGATCGCACGGATGTCCGCCATTAACCCCTTAGATGCCGTGATCAGTACAGATCACAGCATCTGCGGCAATGCGCATGATAAAATAGATGATCGGATCGCCCGCAGCGCTGCTGCGGCAATCCGATCATCTGTAATGGCGGACACCTGCCTACGTCCGTCTTCCCGCGTCTTCTGCTCCGGTCTGAGATCAAGCAGACCAGAGCAGGAGATAGCCGATAATACTGATCAGTGCTATGTCCTATGCATAGCACTGAACAGTATTCGCAATCAATTGATTGCTATGGATAGTCCCCTATGGGGACATAAAAAGTGTAAAAAAAAAAAAAAAAAGTTGAAAAATTTTAAAATATAAAGGACCCCCCCCCCCCCCCAATAAAAATTGTCGGTTTTTCCCATTTTAACCCCAAACAGCGCAATTTTTTTTATATAAACATATTTGGTATCGCCGCGTGTGTAAATGTCCGTACTATCAAAATATAATGTTAAAGATGTTAATGGCGTAAACTTTAAAAAAAAAAAAAAAAAGTCCAAATATGCTGCTTTTTTGTCATTTTATTCCCCCCAAAAAAAGTATCTAAACGTTTTATTTATGCAAATGTGGTCTCGATAAAGTACAGATGAGGGTACAAAAGAACGAGCCCTCATACCGCCCTATATACGGAAAAATGAAAAAAATGTTATAGGTGGTCAAAATAGGGCGATTTTAGATTACTGATTTTGAAAAAAAAAAATTTGATTTCTTTTAAGGTGGTACAAAAATATAAAAGTATCTAGCCATGGGTATCATTTTAATCGTATTGACCCTCAGAATAAAGAACACACACTGTACAGTGTGAAATCGAAACCCTCCAAAATGTGTAAAATTGTGGTTTTCTTTTTAATTTCCTCCCTTAAAAAAAAATTGTTTTTTGGGTTCAGCAAACATTTTATGGTAAAATGAGAGGTGTCATTACAAAGTACAATTGGTCACGCAAAAAACAAGCCCTTATATGGGTCTGTAGATGGAAATATAAAAAAAAAAAAAAAAAAAAAAGAGTTATGGATTTTAGAAGGAGAGGAGGAAAAAACGAAAACGCAAAAATAAATTTGGCCTGGTCCTTAAGGTGAAAATTAGCTTGGTCCTTAAGGGGTACTCCGGTGGAAATGTATTATTTTTTTTTTAAATCAACCAGCACCAGAAAGTTAAACAGATTTGCAAATTTCTTCTATTTAAAAATCTTAATCCTTCCAGTACTTATCAGATGCTGTCTACTACAGAAGTTCTTTTCGAATTCCTTTTCTGTCTGACCCCAGTGCTCTCTGCTGACACCTCTGTCCGTGTCAGGAACTGTCCAGAGTAGGAGCAAATACCCGTAGAAAACCTCTCCTGCTCTGGACAGTTCCTGACACGGACAGAGGTGTCAGCAGAGAGCACTGTGGTCAGACAGAAAAGAAATTCAAAAAGAAGTGAAGTACTGGAAGGATTAAGATTTTTAAATAGAAGTCATTTACAAATCTGTTTAACTTTCTGGCACCAGTTGATTTAAACAAAATAACAAATTTAAATAAAATATTGGTTTTCAACCGGAGTACCCCTTTAACATTTCCTAAACCCCTTTAATAGCATTTCAAGTTCATTGACAGCAATTTCCAAATACTATTTTTTTTTAACCAGATTTGTAATCAGCATAACTTTTGATATTTACAGAATACAGACTTCTGTAAGAATAAAGACCTGCTGGAATTAGAAGTGATCACAAAAAATATAATAAAGAAATTAGGAAAAAGGATACCACTCGAAGGCCCCTTTCAATGGGGTCAGTCAGAAGCAGGCCCTGCGGGGCATAGATCTTCTCATTTTGCTCCTGAATATACTTTGCAATCTTCTTCAGAACCTAAAAAACACAAAGTGGAACATGTGGGCACAGTGGTCTCAAACTGGCGGCCCTCCAGATGTTGCAAAACTTCAAAACTCCCAGCATGCCCGGACAAGCCCAGACAGCCATTTGGTGCAGCTAATGGCTGTTGGGTTACTGTGAGTTGAAGTTTTGCAACATCTGGAGGGCCACCAGTTTGAAACCCGTGTGGGCATGATGATATTTTAGATGCTATGGCCCTGCTCTCCAAACTTCGGACTTCCAGCTGTTGCAATAATACAACTGCCAGCATGCCTGAACAGCATGCTAGGGGTTGTAGTTTTGCAACATCTGTGGGACCACATTTTGAGGATGACTGCAGTATATATGTATATACAATCATGGTGGTAAATGTTGGCACCCCTGAAACTTTTCTAGAAAATGAAGTATTTCTCACAGAAAAGGATTGCAGTAACACATGTTTTGCTATACACAGGTTTATTCCCTTTGTGTGTATTGGAACTAAACAAAAAAAAAAAAAAAAAAAGGGATGGTAAAAGCAAATTGGACATAATGTCACACCAAACTCCAAAAATGGGCTAGACAAAAATTATTGGCACCCTTAACTTAAAATTTGGTTGCACACCCTTTGGAAAAAATAACTGAAATCAGTAGCTTCCTATAACCATCAATAAGCTTCTTACACCTCTCAGCCGGAATGTTGGACCACTCTTCCTTTACAAACTGCTCCTGGTCTCTCTTATTGGAAGGCGACTTTTCCCAACAGCAATTTTAAGATCTCTCCACAGGTGATCAATGGGATTTAGATCTGGACTCATTGCTGCCACTTCAGAACTCTCCAGCGCTTTGTTGCCATCCATTTCTGGGGGCTTTTTGACGTAGGTTTGGGGTCATTGTCCTGCTGGAAGACCCAAGATCTCGGATGCAAACCCAGCTTTCTGCCACTGGGCTGTACAGTGCGACCCAAAATTAATTGGTAATCCTCAGATTTCATGATATCTTGTACACATTCAAGGCACCCAGTGCCAGAGGCAGCAAAGCAACCCCAAAACATAATTGAACCTCCACCATACTCCACTGTATTCTTTTCTTTGTAGGCCTCATTCTGTTTTCTGTAAAAAGTAGAATGATGCACTTTACCAAAAAGCTTTATCTTGGTCTTATCTGTCCACAAGACATTTTCCCAGAAGGATTTTGGCTTACTCAAGTTCATTTTGGCACACTGTAGTCTTGCTTTTTTATGTCTCTGTGTCAGCAGTGGGGTCCTCCTGGGTCTCCTGCCATAGCGTTTCATTTCATTTAAATGTCGATGGATAGTTCCCGCTGACACTGATGCTCCCTGAGCCTGCAGGACAGCTTGAATATCTTTGGAACTTGTTTGGGGCTGCTTATCCACCATCCGGACTATCCTGCATTGACACCTTTCATCATCAAGTCATTAGCTACAGGTCCATGGGTTGCAAACTTCTCGATAATGTTGCGCACTGTGGACAAAGGCACATCTAGATCTCCGGAGATGGACTTGTAACCTTGAGATTGTTGATATTTTTCCACAATTTTGGTTCTCAAGTCCTCAGACAGTTCTCTTTCTGTTGCCCATGCTTAGTGTGGCACACAATGCAAAGACTTAGTGAACTTCTCTCATTTTTATCTGCTTTCAGGTCTGATTTTTATATTGCTCACACCTGTTACTTGCCCCAGGTGAGTTTAAAGAAGCATCATATGCTGAAAAATCTCATTTATCCACAATAATAAATAATATGCCAATAATCTTGTCCAGCCCATTTTTGGAGTTTGGTGACATTGGGGGAGATTTATCAATACCTGTGCAGAGGAAAACTTGCCCAGTTGCCCATGGCAACCAATCAGATTGCTTCTTTCATTTTTCACAGGCCTTCATAAAAATGAAAGAAGCGAGCTGGTTGGTTGCTATGGGCAACTGGGCAAGTTTTCCTCTGCACAGGTTTTGATAAATCTCCCCCATTATGTCCAATTAGCTTTTTCCTCATTTTTTGGTTTAGTTCCAATACACACAAAGGGAATAAACACGTGTATAGCAAAACATGTGTTACTGCAATCCTTTTCTGTGACAAATACTTCATTTTATTGAAAAATTTCATGACTGTATATTTGTTTTATTAAGCACAATAAAAGTTATGTTTTAGGGAAGGGTTTTGAAGGGTGTGCCCTGGGTTTTTGTGATGGACATACATTTGGATCCCTGTCTTCCCTTTGGGGAATTTTGTGTTTGACCACTTGGAAATGCGCTGTCTCAAAGACGACAATGCATTTCCAAGCGGAATCCGCATCAAGAATAGGCAAGTCTATTCTTTCTGCGATTGTGAGAATTGGGATTTCTGAGGCAGAAACATCTGCTGCAGAAAATCTGCCGTGTGCACAGTACAGGAGAATCCCATTGAAAAAAAAAAAATGGGACTCTGCTGCAGCGAAATGTCCATGTAGAATATTCCAGCGGAATTCTGCACAGACATTCTGCCGTGTGAACATGGCCTAAAGAAGGAAATCCAACAGCATCAAGATGTGTAGAATCTTTAAATGTTTATTGAGTCACCAAAACCCGTTTGACCTGTTGCATGTATGTTCTTAAGTGACTCAAACATTTAAAGATTCTGTACTTCTGGGTGCTGTCAGATCTCCTTGAAGTTTACCTAGAGCCATCTGATGGAGTTGTTACCCTACTGACTTGCATCCCATTGTCTACTTAGACCTTTGTTTCCCAACCAGTGTGCCTCCAGCTGTTGCAAAACTACAACTCCCAGAATGCCCGGACAGCCGGAGGCTGTCCGGGCATTCTGGGAGTTGTAGTTTTGCAACAGCTGGAGGCACACTGGTTGGGAAACACTGGGTTACATAGTGGTATTTCAACCTACACTGCACTGGAGAGCGGTCTACATGAAGAGTGAAGCAGATGGGGCTGAGATGTGTTCAGATTGTCGCTGAAGGACCTGCCAAGGTTTTGACTGAAGGACCTGTGATGATGACAGAGTAGGTGGGGCTGAGCTGTGTTCAGATTGTGGCTGAAGGACCTGTGATGATGATATTGGGAAACTGGGAGTTGTAGTTTTGCAACAGCTGGAGGCACCCTGGTTGGGAAACACTGACTTAGACACCATGCCCACTACATCGCTGTTGGATAAAATTATTTTTGAAAATGTTGCTATGACATGTCAGAAGTTTATTTTTTTATATATATATTTTTTTTTATATAAAAGCTTTAGGTCCCCTTTAAAGTTAAAAAAAAAAAAAAAAGGAGACAGTTCATTCCGGGTAGCTTCCAAATTTGGCTTAAGTGTCCCTTTATGTGTATGATTGTCAGGTGCATCTAAAAATACATTGCTGTAGCAGCAGAGGGGTTAACCCTCAGGAAGATGGGAGGTGGATAAGTACATAAAACCCCTGCTTGAGAACATATTTGTGTGCGTCCGCTATATAGCTCTCACAGAGGTGAATTCATCCAAATCAATCGCTTTCTCTGCTGCCACTTAGGAAGCGCTGTCCAAGGACCCAATATTTACGGTCGGGTTGAAAGGGGCAGGGGGGGGGGTTAGAAGACACAGGCTGCGCTTATTAACCACTTTGATGGTGGGCACATACATGGGTTTAGGTGGGAGCACTGTCTCTTTCTCCTCAGTGGCAGGGAGAGGGTTTACCGGAGTCTGGCCAGCCCTGACTGGATAAATAAATCCAGGATGTCTGTACGTGGCAAGCCATTTCATCTGCAAGTTGCTGAAAGGTTTCAATTCATTCTCCAAAAAAAAACCTCAACTAAACACAGCTGACCGGGAATAAAAAAAAAAGGCTCATTTTCTATCCGCACTCAGCTTTAATTCTTCAGGAGAAAAATAAACTCCTCAGTAGGAGCTTAAAGGGCGCCAAGATGGAGGCATGCGGACTCTTACTATAGCGAGAGTGAGGAAAGCCACACTAAGCCAGTAGAATTATTATGGCCCACACACACACACACCCACTCACCTTCTCATAGTGTGTCTCCATACACAGGAATATGGTGTAGGCAGTAAGGCAGGCCAGGCAGCCCTCTAGATAGGACTGGCCCCCAAGCTTCTCCGCTTCTGCGTACAGGTTGTTCAGTGTCCGTACAGTCTCCTCGAACTGTTGTCTGTCGATCTGAGGAAGAGGCAAGAGAATTATTTTAAATGGGGAACAAACTGATCATGAAGGGGGAAAAAAAAGCTAAGAAAAGGCCAAAACACAGCTCAATACTATAGTCATTATTATAAAAAAAATTATTTAAAACAAAATATTATAAAAAAAAAAAAAAAAATGATATATATATATTTTATATTATTATCTCATTGTGTCAGGTCCTTCAGCCAGAATTTCATCATCACAGCTCAGCCCCGCCTACTCTATGTCATCATCACAGCTCAGCCCCGCCTACTCTATGTCATCATCACAGGCCCTTCAGCCACAATCTGAACACAGCTCAACTCCAGCGCAGTGTAGGATGAAATACCACTACCTAACCCAGTGTTTCCAAACCAGGGTGCCTCCAGCTCTTGCAAACCTACAACTCCCAGCATGCCCGGACAGCCTCCGGCTGTCCGGGCATGCTGGTAATTGTAGTTTTGCAAGAGCTGGAGGCACCCTGGTTGGGAAACACTAACCTAACTTCTGCCCAGGGTGACTGAGTATGTGTGTGTACTACGGTTGAAAGAAAACGTGTTTATATATCTTTTTTTTATTTTTTTTATGAACTGGTGCCAGAAAGTTAAGCAGATTTGTAGAGAGACATCTGCTGACACCTGATGTCCGTGTCAGGAACTGTCCAGAGCAGGAGAAAATACTCATAGCAAACCTATGCTGCTCTGGACAGTTCCTGACACGGACAGAGGTGTCAGCAGAGAGCACTGTGGTCAGACAGAAAGGAAATTCAAAAAGCAAAGAATTTCCTCTGTAGCATACAGTTGCTAATAAGTACTGGAAGGATAAAGATTTTTAAACAGAAATAATTTACAAATCTGCTTAACTTTCTGGCACCAGTTCATAAAAAAAAAAAAAAAATAGTTTTCTTTCAACCGGAGTACCCCTTTAGTGAAGCCCAGTGGACAAACTCCAGCAGATGACATGGCTCCCCAAATCATATAAATATATTGGTTTTTTTTATGAGCTGTAAGCCATAATCACCACAATTATGACAAATCACGGCTTGAACTATCTTGCTTTGTATGTAAGGAGTCTCTCTCATTAGTTTCACCGTTTAAGTCCCATTACTGAGAAAAAAAAAAAGCTTTGCACGATATTTTTATTTATTTACATTTTAGTTACCTGGTTTCTGCTTGTAAAGGTCTTCATACATGTTGGCCGGCATTTATCATTGTCATTATCACCTTTTTTGTGTGCTGTAATGTGTAGGAGCACCACATGTATTAAATGGTCGCAGAGCATTTCATACATTTTGTGCAGGTCACATCTTCGGAAATGTCTCTCTTCACAAGTTCACATACACCAAGAACCTAAGCTAAGTCTGGGATGGTGTAGTTTAGAGACTTTTCAGTGGCTTTGCGCCTTTTCGCAAAAAGGCGCAGTTGATAAAACCCATCCATATCACGTTTATTGCCAAAATCAGTGGATTGCAACTCAAAATCAGCAGAAATGTGTAAACCAGAAGTAAATAAACCTGCTTGTGCCTTTTTTGCACCTTTTCTAGGCACAAAACTGTCTAAAGACAATGATAAATGTCGACCATTGTGTCTGGTCACCGTGATCACCCCCAAATCATTTCTGATAGTGTCCCTTTAACTGGTCCTCTCCCCGTCCATGTATAGAGATAACCTAGGACCACTGGGCACATTCGTATACATCTATACAGGGGCAGTCCCGCCTGTACCAAAGAGATCTGGACAGTAGTGAACTGACCTAAGACAGGGGCTCGGCCATCTCATTCTCAGCTTAAAACGGAGCCAACAAAATCAAATGAGGCCCGGGTTTTGTACAGAAAAATATTAGTTTTATGCAAGTGATATTGAGAAGCCCTGAGGCAACACAGAGCGCGGGTCTGGAATGTGGAGAAATAACACAGAGGAAGAATGGTGGGAGCCTTATTACAGGACGGACGACCCCAACCCATCCCCCTGTATAGCAGCGTTGCTGACTAAACTTCTACATAAGTGCTCAGTCAGCATTACTGAAATTATACTGAGGGAACATGAGCGGACAGTCAGCCTCTTCCCTAATACAAATGCTACTGTATGTCCATTTCACAGCGACTACAATTCCTGGTGTCTTCTCTGGGAAATGATACGAGCATGTAGAAAGGGGTTCCTCCGAATGAAGGCGCTTCTCCCAGTAGATGTATGGTTAATATTTTATTGCAACACGTTTAGATCCCGAACTGGGATCTTCATCAGACATACAGTACGAGACATGTCATGTATATAACTTGTCCATCAGACATACAGTACACGAGACATGTCATGTATATAACGTGTACATCAGACATACAGTACACGAGACATGTCATGTATATAACGTGTACATCAGACATACAGTACACGAGACATGTCATGTATATATCTTGTTCATCAGACATACAGTACACGAGACATGTCATGTATATATCTTGTTCATCAGACATACAGTACACGAGACATGTCATGTATATATCTTGTTCATCAGACATACAGTACACGAGACATGTCATGTATATAACTTGTTCATCAGACACACAGTACACGAGACATGTCATGTATATAACTTGTACATCAGACATACAGTACACGAGACATGTCATGTATATAACTTGTACATCAGACATACAGTACACGAGACATGTCATGTATATAACTTGTACATCAGACACACAGTACACGAGACATGTCATGTATATAACTTGTCCATCAGACATACAGTACACGAGACATGTCATGTATATAACGTGTACATCAGACATACAGTACACGAGACATGTCATGTATATAACGTGTACATCAGACATACAGTACACGAGACATGTCATGTATATATCTTGTTCATCAGACATACAGTACACGAGACATGTCATGTATATATCTTGTTCATCAGACATACAGTACACGAGACATGTCATGTATATATCTTGTTCATCAGACATACAGTACACGAGACATGTCATGTATATATCTTGTTCATCAGACACACAGTACACGAGACATGTCATGTATATAACTTGTTCATCAGACACACAGTACACGAGACATGTCATGTATATAACTTGTACATCAGACATACAGTACACGAGACATGTCATGTATATAACTTGTACATCAGACATACAGTACACGAGACATGTCATGTATATAACTTGTACATCAGACACACAGTACACGAGACATGTCATGTATATAACTTGTCCATCAGACATACAGTACACGAGACATGTCATGTATATAACTTGTCCATCAGACATACAGTACACGAGACATGTCATGTATATAACTTGCACATCAGACATATATACATGACATGTCTCGTGTACTGTATCTTGTTCATCAGACATACAGTACACGAGACATGTCATGTATATAACTTGTACATCAGACATACAGTACACGAGACATGTCATGTATATAACTTGTACATCAGACATACAGTACGAGACATGTCATGTATATAACTTGTACATCAGACATACAGTACACGAGACATGTCATGTATATAACTTGTACATCAGACATACAGTACACGAGACATGTCATGTATATAACTTGTACATCAGACACAGTACACGAGACATGTCATGTATATAACTTGTCCATCAGACATACAGTACATGAGACATGTCATGTATATAACTTGTCCATCAGACATACAGTACACGAGACATGTCATGTATATAACTTGTACATCAGACATACAGTACACGAGACATGTCATGTATATAACGTGTACATCAGACATACAGTACACGAGACATGTCATGTATATAACGTGTACATCAGACATACAGTACACGAGACATGTCATGTATATAACGTGTACATCAGACATACAGTACACGAGACATGTCATGTGTATAACTTGTCCATCAGACATACAGTACACGAGACATGTCATGTATATAACTTGTACATCAGACACACAGTACACGAGACATGTCATGTATATAACTTGCACATCAGACATACAGTACACGAGACATGTCATGTATATAACTTGTACATCAGACACACAGTACACGAGACATGTCATGTATATAACTTGCACATCAGACATACAGTACACGAGACATGTCATGTATATATCTTGTTCATCAGACATACAGTACACGAGACATGTCATGTATATATCTTGTTCATCAGACATACAGTACACGAGACATGTCATGTATATATCTTGTTCATCAGACATACAGTACACGAGACATGTCATGTATATAACTTGTTCATCAGACACACAGTACACGAGACATGTCATGTATATAACTTGTACATCAGACATACAGTACACGAGACATGTCATGTATATAACTTGTACATCAGACATACAGTACACGAGACATGTCATGTATATAACGTGTACATCAGACACACAGTACACGAGACATGTCATGTATATAACTTGTACATCAGACATACAGTACACGAGACATGTCATGTATATAACTTGTACATCAGACATACAGTACGAGACATGTCATGTATATAACTTGTACATCAGACATACAGTACACGAGACATGTCATGTATATAACTTGTACATCAGACATACAGTACACGAGACATGTCATGTATATAACGTGTACATCAGACATACAGTACACGAGACATGTCATGTATATAACTTGTACATCAGACATACAGTACACGAGACATGTCATGTATATAACTTGTACATCAGACACACAGTACACGAGACATGTCATGTATATAACTTGTCCATCAGACATACAGTACACGAGACATGTCATGTATATAACTTGTACATCAGACATACAGTACACAAGACATGTCATGTATATAACTTGCACATCAGACATATATACATGACATGTCTCGTGTACTGTATCTTGTTCATCAGACATACAGTACACGAGACATGTCATGTATATAACTTGTACATCAGACATACAGTACACGAGACATGTCATGTATATAACTTGTACATCAGACATACAGTACACGAGACATGTCATGTATATAACTTGTACATCAGACATACAGTACGAGACATGTCATGTATATAACTTGTACATCAGACATACAGTACACGAGACATGTCATGTATATAACTTGTACATCAGACATACAGTACACGAGACATGTCATGTATATAACTTGTACATCAGACACAGTACACGAGACATGTCATGTATATAACTTGTCCATCAGACATACAGTACACGAGACATGTCATGTATATAACTTGTCCATCAGACATACAGTACACGAGACATGTCATGTATATAACTTGTACATCAGACACAGTACACGAGACATGTCATGTATATAACTTGTCCATCAGACATACAGTACACGAGACATGTCATGTATATAACTTGTCCATCAGACATACAGTACACGAGACATGTCATGTATATAACTTGTACATCAGACACACAGTACACGAGACATGTCATGTATATAACTTGTACATCAGACATACAGTACACGAGACATGTCATGTATATAACTTGTCCATCAGACATACAGTACACGAGACATGTCATGTATATAACTTGTCCATCAGACACACAGTACACGAGACATGTCATGTATATAACTTGTCCATCAGACACACAGTACACGAGACATGTCATGTATATAACTTGTCCATCAGACATACAGTACACGAGACATGTCATGTATATAACTTGTCCATCAGACATACAGTACACGAGACATGTCATGTATATGTCTAATGTACAAGTTATATACATGACATGTCTCGTGTACTGTATGTTTGATGTACAAGTTATATACATGACATGTCTCGTGTACTGTGTGTCTGATGTACAAGTTATATACATGACATGTCTCGTGTACTGTATGTCTGATGGACAAGTTATATACATGACATGTCTCGTGTACTGTATGTTTGATGTACAAGTTATATACATGACATGTCTCGTGTACTGTATGTCTGATGTACAAGTTATATACATGACATGTCTCGTGTACTGTATGTCTAATGTACAAGTTATATACATGACATGTCTCGTGTACTGTATGTCTGATGTACAAGTTATATACATGACATGTCTCGTGTACTGTGTCTGATGAACAAGTTACATACATGACATGTCTCGTGTACTGTGTGTCTGATGTACAAGTTATATACATGACATGTCTCGTGTACTGTATGTCTGATGGACAAGTTATATACATGACATGTCTCGTGTACTGTATGTCTAATGTACAAGTTATATACATGACATGTCTCGTGTACTGTGTGTCTGATGTACAAGTTATATACATGACATGTCTCGTGTACTGTATGTCTGATGGACAAGTTATATACATGACATGTCTCGTGTACTGTATGTCTAATGTACAAGTTATATACATGACATGTCTCGTGTACTGTATGTCTGATGGACAAGTTATATACATGACATGTCTCGTGTACTGTGTGTCTGATGGACAAGTTATATACATGACATGTCTCGTGTACTGTATGTCTGATGGACAAGTTATATACATGACATGTCTCGTGTACTGTATGTCTAATGTACACGTTATATACATGACATGTCTCGTGTACTGTATGTCTAATGTACACGTTATATACATGACATGTCTCGTGTACTGTATGTCTGATGGACAAGTTATATACATGACATGTCTCGTACTGTATGTCTGATGTACAAGTTATATACATGACATGTCTCGTGTACTGTATGTCTGATGTACAAGTTATATACATGACATGTCTCGTGTATATATGTCTGATGTACAAGTTATATACATGACATGTCTCGTGTACTGTATGTCTGATGTACAAGTTATATACATGACATGTCTCGTGTATATATGTCTGATGTACAAGTTATATACATGACATGTCTCGTGTATATATGTCTGATGTACAAGTTATATACATGACATGTCTCGTGTATATATGTCTGATGTACAAGTTATATACATGACATGTCTCGTGTACTGTGTGTCTGATGTACAAGTTATATACATGACATGTCTAGTGTACTGTGTGTCTGATGTACAAGTTATATACATGACATGTCTCGTGTACTGTGTGTCTGATGGACAAGTTATATACATGACATGTCTCGTGTACTGTGTCTGATGTACAAGTTATATACATGACATGTCTCGTGTACTGTATGTCTGATGTACACGTTATATACATGACATGTCTCGTGTACTGTATGTCTGATGGACAAGTTATATACATGACATGTCTCGTGTACTGTATGTCTGATGGACAAGTTATATACATGACATGTCTCGTGTACTGTATGTCTGATGTACAAGTTATATACATGACATGTCTCGTGTACTGTATGTCTGATGGACAAGTTATATACATGACATGTCTCGTGTACTGTGTGTCTGATGTACAAGTTATATACATGACATGTATCGTGTACTGTATGTCTGATGTACACGTTATATACATGACATGTCTCGTGTACTGTATGTCTGATGGACAAGTTATATACATGACATGTCTCGTGTACTGTATGTCTGATGGACAAGTTATATACATGACATGTCTCGTGTACTGTATGTCTGATGGACAAGTTATATACATGACATGTCTCGTGTACTGTATGTCTGATGTACAAGTTATATACATGACATGTCTCGTGTACTGTGTGTCTGATGTACAAGTTATATACATGACATGTCTCGTGTACTGTGTCTGATGTACAAGTTATATACATGACATGTCTCGTGTACTGTATGTCTGATGTACACGTTATATACATGACATGTCTCGTGTACTGTATGTCTGATGGACAAGTTATATACATGACATGTCTCGTGTACTGTATGTCTGATGTACAAGTTATATACATGACATGTCTCGTGTACTGTGTGTCTGATGTACAAGTTATATACATGACATGTCTCGTGTACTGTATGTCTGATGTACACGTTATATACATGACATGTCTCGTGTACTGTGTGTCTGATGTACAAGTTATATACATGACATGTCTCGTGTACTGTGTGTCTGATGTACAAGTTATATACATGACATGTCTCGTGTACTGTATGTCTGATGTACAAGTTATATACATGACATGTCTCGTGTACTGTATGTCTGATGGACAAGTTATATACATGACATGTCTCGTGTACTGTATGTCTGATGGACAAGTTATATACATGACATGTCTCGTGTACTGTATGTCTGATGTACAAGTTATATACATGACATGTCTCGTGTACTGTATGTCTGATGTACAAGTTATATACATGACATGTCTCGTGTACTGTATGTCTGATGGACAAGTTATATACATGACATGTCTCGTGTACTGTATGTCTGATGGACAAGTTATATACATGACATGTCTCGTGTACTGTATGTCTGATGGACAAGTTATATACATGACATGTCTCGTGTACTGTATGTCTGATGTACAAGTTATATACATGACATGTCTCGTGTACTGTATGTCTGATGTACAAGTTATATACATGACATGTCTCGTGTACTGTGTGTCTGATGTACAAGTTATATACATGACATGTCTAGTGTACTGTGTGTCTGATGTACAAGTTATATACATGACATGTCTCGTGTACTGTGTCTGATGTACAAGTTATATACATGACATGTCTCGTGTACTGTGTGTCTGATGTACAAGTTATATACATGACATGTCTCGTGTACTGTATGTCTGATGGACAAGTTATATACATGACATGTCTCGTGTACTGTATGTCTGATGTACAAGTTATATACATGACATGCCTCGTGTACTGTGTGTCTGATGTACAAGTTATATACATGACATGTCTCGTGTACTGTATGTCTGATGTACACGTTATATACATGACATGTCTCGTGTATATATGTCTGATGTACAAGTTATATACATGACATGTCTCGTGTACTGTATGTCTGATGTACAAGTTATATACATGACATGTCTCGTACTGTATGTCTGATGTACAAGTTATATACATGACATGTCTCGTGTACTGTATGTCTGATGGACAAGTTATATACATGACATGTCTCGTGTACTTTATGTCTGATGGACAAGTTATATACATGACATGTCTCGTGTACTGTATGTCTGATGTACACGCTATATACATGACATGTCTCGTGTACTGTATGTCTGATGTACAAGATATATACATGACATGTCTCGTACTGTATGTCTGATGTACAAGTTATATACATGACATGTCTCGTGTACTGTATGTCTGATGGACAAGTTATATACATGACATGTCTCGTGTACTGTATGTCTGATGTACAAGATATATACATGACATGTCTCGTACTGTATGTCTGATGTACAAGTTATATACATGACATGTCTCGTGTACTGTATGTCTAATGTACAAGTTATATACATGACATGTCTCGTGTACTGTGTGTCTGATGGACAAGTTATATACATGACATGTCTCGTGTACTGTGTGTCTGATGTACAAGTTATATACATGACATGTCTCGTGTACTGTATGTCTGATGTACAAGTTATATACATGACATGTCTCGTGTACTGTATGTCTGATGTACAAGTTATATACATGACATGTCTCGTGTACTGTATGTCTGATGGACAAGTTATATACATGACATGTCTCGTGTACTGTATGTCTGATGAACACGTTATATACATGACATGTCTCGTGTACTGTGTGTCTGATGGACAAGTTATATACATGACATGTCTCATGTATATATGTCTGATGAAGATCCCAGTTTGGGATCGAAATGTGTTGCAATAAAATATTAACCATACATCTACTGGGCGGAGCGCCTTCATTCAGAGGAACCCCTTTCTACATACTCGTATCATTTCCCTACCGTATTGACTGACGTCCCCCCCGGGAGTTCCTCGTGGCAGCCAATCATCTTTCTCTCCAGACACTAATGTAGGTGTTGTGCCCTGAGCACAACACCTAGGGGTAAGGACCCTATAGTTTTTTACGCTATTTTACCCTCATAACGGTCCTCACTAGGGGCACAACCCCGTGTTTTTTCTTACTCCATTTATTCTCTTCTCTGGGAACACAGACCGAGCACAAAAGGTTTGATCACACCAGGTCTCACTTCTGAGACCCACTACGATCACCAGTTGTAAGCCAGGGAAGTTAGTGGCAGCGTACCTCAACCCCTTAAAAAGTTGTAGTTTTCCAACAGCTGGAGGCACCCTGGTTGGGAAACACTTCTTCTAATGTATTATAAGATGTCATTGAGATTGCAGTGTCTAATGTATTGAGACTGGGTCAATTCTCAGTGTTCCCGAAACACTGTGCTATGCACACCCCTAAATTACAGGCTGACTATTGAAGAGTCAAAGGTGAATCTATAATACTTAACAAAACTTGAAATATACCGTATATATATTTTATAGACATAGCAAAAGACGCAAGGGCAAAGGCATCCTCACTTTACTGTACTACATAAACCTGTTTTGGGAAATACCCTCCTCCTTCATATGGCAGGATTCATCATACTTGTTTTATTGGATACACTCCAGCAGAAGAGAGATCCCTCATTGACCTTTGATGTATTAAAAAGGGGGACTCCGGTGGAAAAAGGGGTTCTTCCATATCAACTGGCTCCAGAAAGTCAAAACATATTTGTAAATGACTTCTATTAAAAAATCTTAATCCTTAAAGTACTTCAGCTGCTCAATACTACAGAGGAAATTCTTTTCTTTTTGAATTTCCTTTCTGTCTGACCACAGTGCTCTCTGCTGACACCTCTGTCCATGTCAGGAACTGTCCAGAGTAGGAGCAAATCCCCATAGCAAACCTCTCCTGCTCTGGACAGTTCCTTAGAAGGACAGAGGTGTCAGCAGAGAGCACTGTGGTCAGACAGAAAAATCCAAAAAGAAAAGAACTTCCTCTGTAGTATCCAGCAGCTAATAAGTACTGGAAGGATTAAGATTTTTAATTAGAAGTAATTTACAAATCTGTTTAAATGGGTTATCCAGGAAAACAAACTTTATTTATATATCAACTGGCTCCAGAAAGTTAAACAGATTTGTAAATTACTTCTATTAAAAAATATCTTATTCCTTTTAGTACTTATGAGCTTCTGAAGTTGAGTTGTTCTTTTCTGTCTAAGTGCTCTCTGATGACACCTGTCTTGGGAACTGTCCAGAGTAGAAGCAAATCCCCATAGCAAACCTCTTCTACTCTGTGCAGTTCCCGAGGCAAGCAGAGATGTCAGCAGAGAGCACTGTTGCCAGACAGAAAAGAACAACTCAACTTCAGCAGCTGATAATTATTGGAAGGATTAAGATTTTATAGAAGTAATTTACAAATCTGTTTAACTTTCTGGAGCCAGTGGATATTAAAAAAAATAATAATAATTACGCTGGAGTACCCCTTTTAAGGGCAGCTTGTATTGACTTTACCCATTGCTACCATTCTCCTACCACTAGGAAGGATAAAGTCCTATAAAATGAGCTTCCTCTTACTGAGTAGGACTTTGGATGCAGATGGCATCAGACAAGCTGCCCACATTATGCCCAGGGCCGCCTGCATCTAACTCAGCAACATTTCTGCAAACGAGCCCTTTGAAACAATCCGCAGCACAATGAATAAAGGTTCTGTGGAAAACTGCAAGTCAGCGTAATCCCTCCACAGAGACACAATGAAGATACAACGCTGAAAGGATCTCAAACTAAACAGGCGATGGGAGGAAAAAATAATAAACTGGATCCTTGTACAATGATACTTTACACCATCGAAGAGCGGGCAGCAGCCAAGGAAACTCTGCATTCCCATCAGTATCACCCACTCAAGTTAAGCCAGACAGTCACCATGCCAAGACTGGATCTGACAATATCCACCGAAATCTTCATGACTCTTCCTGAGAGAAGGTGCAGAGAACCAGACATTGTAGCCGTCCTAAATAAACTCTTTATATTACACAGACCATGGTTGGCTTATGCCAGCGGTCTTCAAACTGTGGCCCTCCAGATGTTGCAAAACTACAACTCCCAGCATGCCCGGACAGCCGAAGGCTGTCCGGGCATGCTGGGAATTGTAGTTTTGCAACATCTGGAGGGCCACAGTTTGAAGACCCCTGGCTTATGCAGTTATGGCTCTGGGAGCTCTGTGGAAAGACGACCATTAGCTGAGTCACTGGTAACTTTATCTTCTAGTATAGTGTTTCCCAGCCAGGGTGCCTCCAGCTGTTGCAAAACTACACCTCCCAGCATGCTGTCCCGAGTTGTAGTTTTGATCCAGTCTCAATACATTATTAGACACTGCGGTCTCAATGATGTCTTATAATACATTGGAACAGTGTTTCCCAACCAGGGTGCCTCCAGCTGTTGCAAAACTAGTTGTAGTTTTGCAACAGCTGGAGGCACCCTGGTTGGGAAACACTGCTCTAGTATGTAGGTGTGGACACAGGCAAGAAACCAGGTAGCAAACGTTTAAAAGAGGTACTCCAATTAAAAAACTTTTTTTTTTTTTTTTTTTTAATGAACTGGTGCCAGAAAGTAGCATACAGATTTGTAAATTACTTCTATTAAAAAAAAAATCTTAATCCTTCCAGTACTTATCAGCTGCTGTATGATCCACAGCAAGTTCTTTTCTTTTTGAATTTCCTTTCTACCTGACCACAGTGCTCTCTGCTGACACCTCTGTCCATGTCCGGTACTCTCTAGAGTAGGAGCAAATCCTACATCCTATTCAATACATACTAAGAAACCTATGCTGCAGAAATTCTACCACGTGCAGCAGAATACCATTGAAATCAATGGAACTCTGCTGCAGCGGAATTTACTAGCAGAATTCCACTCGGAAATTTGCTCTGAACATAGCCTAAGGCAGAAAATTTCCGCCCGGAGATTCCGAGTGCGGCCAGGACCGACTGGATCAGTTGGTGCTAGGACCGCGCAGACACTGCAGTCTCCAATAGAAATTTCCATGCGGATTTTCTGTTCAGAAATTCCGAAGTGTCAATTTGTGAACGGAAACCCATTCACTACACTATATACATTTTAGCAAGCAGAATTTCTGGCTGCAAATTCAAAGCGGAATTGCAGGCGGAAATTCCGTAGTGTGAACCTAGCCTAAGGGTACATTTACAATTACATGGCCAGATCTTCTGTGAGTCTTTCGAGGTGGGGATAACTTTTGGCAGTTTCCATCCGCAGAAAATCCACTGTAGATTACACTGACTTCAATGGGGTCTGTTGCAGATGTTTACAGCCTAAACCTGCAGCAGGAGGATCTGGAAGTGTAAATGTACCCATACCTCTTAGATTATAAGCTCCCCAGGGTAGGGCCCTCAAGCCTCTTATTTGAATAGTGTATAATCTTGCAAGGTCTAATTTTCTCGTCTTCGTATGTAACCTCAAAATTGTTAAGAGCTGCAGAATATGTTGGTGCTATTTAAAAGGGGAACTCCACTTTTTTATTTTTTTAAATCAACTGGTGCCAGAAAGTTAAACCGATTTGTAAATTACTTCTATTTAAAAATCTTAATCCTTCCATTACTAATCAGCTTCTGTATACTAGACAGGAAGTTCATTTCTTTTTGAATTTCGTTTCTGCCTGACCACAATGCTCTCTGCTGACACCTCTGTCCATTTTAGGAACTGTCCAGAGTAGGAGCAACTCCCCATAGCACACCTCTCTTGCTCTGGACATGGAGAGGAGTGTCAGCAGAGAGCACTGTCATCAAGCAGAAAGGAAATTCAGCAGATGATAAGTATTGGAAGGATTGGGATTTTTTAATAGAAGTAAATTTACTAATCTTTTATAGTAGAAAGAACAAAAGTGGAGCACTCACCAGGTTCTTGAAACAGGGACTTCTTTAATTCACTGCATTTCATTCATACGCATCATTTAGGCCAAATGGGCCCGCTTTGCCTAAATGATGCGTATGAATGAAATGCACTCATATAAGATTATTTCTATGTATAGTAAATTCGTTTGAAACTTTATGAATTCAGGTAAAATGTTCTTTGTATGAAAACCCAAGATAGGATGTGTTTTTAATGTGATTCACACTTGCACATGATGTTAGGTGTTTTTTGTTTAATATGTAACTATGGTAACCCTTACCTGTTATAAGCACACCTCTTCCTCCACGTCATCAAGCACCGGCCTGACGAAGCGCTTCGGCGCGAGAGCGGTCTGTCGCCAGCTTGCATACCCCTGCATGTATTCCACCTCGCTCCCCTGTCTGTAAGCCCGTTTACACTATTGCAGTGAATTAAAGAAGTCCCTGTTTCAAGAACCTGGTGAGTGCTCCGCTTTTGTTCTTTCTACTATAATTGACTGCACTATACCACACAGCGTGTATAGCACCAGATAGGCTAGAGGTTTGACTCCAAGGGATAGCATCTAAACCCCCCTAAGTGTCAAGGTTTGAACAGCAGCAGGTAGTTAGTGCCGGGACCACTCCTCTTTCTACATATCTGTAATTTACAAATCTGTTTAACTTTCTGGCACCAGTTGATTTAAAAGAAATTTTTTTCCAGTGGAGTACCCCTTTAAATATATATGTTAATAAACTAAAACAGGTCCTGGCCTGACCACAGTTTAGTAGGTGTAAGGAAACCATGACAGAAAAAGACTATTTTACACATTTGCAAATTGTTGCCTGTTTGGGTGCACTGGCAAATAGAATTACCCTGTACAAGTCATTTTACTAGTTCTTAAGACCTTAATGTGCAGTAATTTGCATTAGGTTTCTATTAAGAAACACCATACCTGCAGCTTTCCAATCCAGAGTTTTCCAATCAGTGTGCCTCCAGCTGTTGCAGAGAGCCTTTGGCTGTTCAGGTGGTTTGCAGGGAGTTGTAGTTTTGCAACAGCTGGAGGCACACTGATTGGGAAACACTGCTCTAATTTATTAGTGGAGATACACTGCTGCAGGTTTCACCCAACCTACCCGGGTCTCCAGCTCCGAGGGGAACTTGGTCTGGAACTGACACAGGGTGCCATTGGTGTAGTCTCTCTGGACAAAGACTTTCCCAGCCACAGCTGCCTGCGGTCTCATGGCAACAAACGCCACAATCTGGAGGGGACAATGCAAAGAAACATTATAAACAATTACTTCTCACTGTACAGAATTACATATAAAATCAATGTATGAAAAGACAACAACGTGTGTGTAACAACAGGTAACCCCTTAAAGGGGTACTCTGCTGGAAAACATCTTATCCCTTATCCTTTGGGTAGGGGATAAGATGTCTTAATCGCGGGGGTCACGCCACTGGGGACCGCTGCGATCTCTGCTGCGGCACTCCAGTCGTCCGTGTACTGAGCGAACTCTGCATCATGCCGAATGACTGGTGAATACAGCCGCCATGTCTCCTCCATTCATGTCTATAGAAGGAGGCGGGAAAGCTATGCAATAGCCGTCACACCCCGTCCCATAGACATGAATGGAGGAGGCAAGGAGTGACCTCAGGAATGCGGAAGCTCCAAGCTGCCGGCCCGGAGATTGCGGGGGTACCTTGTGGCGGGAACCCCTCAATCAAACATTTTATCCTTTGCATAGGGGATAAGGTGTTTTCTGGCAGAGTACCCCTTTAAATTCACCTTAGGCAATGTTCCCACTACGGGAACTGCACGTATTAAGATGTGTAATACACACCAAAATAAGAAGAAGGAAGACGAACACAGTGCACATCCCGAATGTTTAAAATAGGAATACGCTTCCTAGTTCACAGTAAACCACAATAATGATTATTTATGATATTTAATTTCTTCTGCACTGAAAACACGTTGGAAGGCAGGTCACAGACTAGCCACAGGAGCCCTTACTCTCGCCAGTGCTGTGCTTTATGAGTGTTTCCCATTCAGTGGGCCTCCAGCTGTTGTAAAACTACAACTCCCAGCATGCCCGGCCAGCCTTCGACCCAACCCCCCCCCCCCCCCCGTGATCTCCAGGCTGGCGTTGCCGTGTGACAGGCTTCCGTGATTGTGACATCATAGTAACATAGTTCATAAGGTTCAAAAAAAGACCAGAGTCCATCAAGTTCAACCCATAACCCTAATGAGTCCCTACTGAGTTGATCCAGAGGAAGGCAAAAAACCCTCATACTAGAGGTAAAAATTCCTTCCCGACTCCAAATATGGCATCAGAATAAATCCCTGGATCAACGTTCTGTCCCTATAAATCTAGAATAATACATAATCAGCAATGTTATTACTCTCTAGAAATGCACCCAGACCCCTTTTAAATTCTTTTAGAGAGAGTTCCCCATGACCACCTCCTCCGGGAGAGAATTCCACAGTCTCACTGCTCTTACAGTAAAGAACCCCTGTCTGTGCTGGTGTAGGAACCTTCTTTCCTCTAGACGTAGAGGATCCCCCCCTTGTTATAGATACAGTCCTGGGTATAAATAGATTATGGGAGAGATCTCTGTACTGTCCCCTGATATATTTATACATAGTTATTAGGTCGCCCTAAGTCTTTTTTTCTAAACTAAATAACCCCAATTCTGATAATCTTTCTGGGTACTGTAGTCCTCCCATTCCCCGTATTACCCTGGTTGCCCGTCTTTGAACCCTCTCCAGCTCCACTATATCTTTCTTGTACACTGGTGCCCAGTACTGTACACAGTATTCTATGTGTGGTCTGACTGGTGATTTGTACGGCGGTAGAATTATTTCCTTGTCGTGGGCATCTATGCCCCTATTGATGCACCCCATGGTTTTATTTGCCTTGGCAGCAGCTGCCTGACACTGGTCACTACAGCTAAATTTACTATTAACTAAGACTCCCAAGTCCTTTTCCATGTCAGTCGTCCCAAGTGTTCTCCCATTTAATACATAATCCCAGCCCAGATTTTTCCTCCCCATGTGCATTACCTTACATTTATCAGTGTTGAACCTCATTTGCCACTTCTCAGCCCAAACCTCCAACCTATCCAGATCCATTTGTAACAGTGCACTGTCCTCTATTGTGTTTACCGCTTTACAGAGTTTAGTATCATCTGCTAAGATTGCTACTTTACTATTAAACCCCTCTACAAGGTCATTAATAAATATATTAAACAGAACAGGACCCAAGACTGACCCCTGTGGTACCCCACTAGTAACAGTCACCCAATCAGAATAAGTACCATTAATAACCACCCTCTGTTTCCCATCACTGAGCCAGTTACTTACCCATATGCACACATTTTCCCCCAGCCCAAGCATTCTCATTTTATGCACCAACCTTTTATGTGGCACCACATCATGCCAAACCCCCTCAATTCATGTCTATAGAAGGGGGCGTGACGGCTTGTACACAGCCGTCACGCCACCTCCCATAGACATGAATGGAGCGCCAGTCATCCAGCACTGCATGGAGTTTTGTTCCTCAGCGGCCGGACCCCCCTGATCCTTTAGATAGGGGACAACATGTCTAGCAGCGGAGTCCCCTTTAAAAGTGTGATCGGGGTGCCTTCTATTGAGTTTATATACTTTTATGCACTTCATAGGGACAGTTGCAGCAGTCCAGAAGAGACTATCTAGTGACATCACTGCTCCATATTGAGAGCATTACATACAGGTTAGGGATGATATAAGCAACGAGCATAGAATTTAGGATGTGATGTGACGTTATGGTATGTCTGTCAGGCTGCACATGTAATCCATTGACACACATGGCCTTCATGACCTAGTATCACCATGAGAGGTCATTGCTTCCAGTAAGCAGCATTCCTATGTAGATTATTATACCCTACTATGTGTACAGTGCAGACCAATCATAGGGCTGGTACACATCTATATAACAGCAGTACACCGGGAGATACGTGTAAATGGGACCTTAACGTATGCTGTGATATACCCATAGACTTCCGTTATGCCAATGTAGTCAAATATACGTCACGTTTAGCTACTTGTATGATTTTTTGTGGTATAGAAAATATAAATCATAATATGCATGCATATATATATATATATATATATATATATATATATATATATATATTAGCTGAGTACCCGGCGTTGCCCGGTTTTTCCTTCCTAATCCTTATTGGGGAGGAAAATAAACAAAGGAGGAAGCTTTTGACTTCATATCCCATCCTCATATATTGTTCTCATATCCCGACCCCATATCCCGACCTCCTATGTTGACCTGTAATATGTGTACCAGGTATTGAAATATCTCCAGCCGTACAGAAGTTATGTGAGAACATACATTTCCCATTGATTTGCATGGGACTTTAAACAAAAACCCGGACCCTCACAAATGGGGGTTGTTGAGGGTTAAATTAACGATCCTATATTTTTAGTGGACATATAAGTAACATGTGACCAAGTATTATCGAAATATCTCCAGCTGTTTGGAAGTTATGCAGTAACATATTTCCCATAGACTTGTATGGGACTTTAAACAAAAAAAACCGACCCTGGCAAATGGGGGTGAGTAAGGGTTAAATCACCTATCCTATGTTTGTTGTTGACATATAAGTAACATGTGGCCAAGTTTCATGTTAATATCTTTAGCCGTTTGGACGTGATGCTGGAACATACACACATAGGTATTCGTTTTACTCCAGCTCAAACATGGAGCAGAAAAAGCTACTACCAAAGTAAAAAAGGAAAAATTGCTTACGTGAAAGAAAATTATCAACAGACTGAAACCAGATGATAAATAAGTCGCACATAAGCAAAAAAAAAGTAAGGAAAAAATTACTAAAAAAAAAGAATACATAAGCGAACATTGATAAATGTCCCTCTATATTCTGCTATATTCTAGATATTCGAAAAATTTCGAAGTGCCGATATTGACAATAAAAATTAGCTATTCGAATATTCGTGCTCAACACTAGTCTCCAGCTGTTGCAAAACTAAAACTCCCAGCATGCCCGGACAGCCGAAGGCTGTCCGGGCACGCTGGGAGTTGTAGTTTTGCAACAGCAGGAGGTTCACTAATTTGGAAAACACTGGCCTATGGTACGGATGGAAATGTAGCCTTACGCTCCTTGTACACTTTGAATGGGGTCCATTTTTTTGGGGGGGGAGGGGTTCCTGTATACGTTTTCAATGTGAAAACCGTACAGAACCGTATTGAAAACCGTATGCATTGACTCTCCATTGAAAACCGTATGCCAAAAGATGCATCAGGTTGTGTCCGTTTTGCATCCTGTACGGTTTTGTCAGTTTTTTTCCCCCGTACCCAAAACCGTAGTCTGGGTGGGTTCACACCACGATTTTTCTCTACAGTTTTTGGATACGTTTAAAAAAAAAATGTTAAATTTTTTTTTTTAAAAACGTATGCAACCGTACAGCAAACCGAGGCCATAGACTTCCCATTCAAAACCGTATTGACCATATTGTATACGGGTGTCTCCGTTTTTTAAACCACACAGTTTTTTACTTTTTTTTTTTCTGGTCAGAAAACTGTAGTCTACCACGGTTTTTGGTCCGGGTGAAAAACCGTATTGACCCGTATACGTTTTTTTTTTTTTTTTTTTAACATGGGAGTCAATGGGAACCGTACAGAATCGTATGTGCGTACGATTCCATCCGGTTTTCACCATCCGGTTTTTGACTTTGCACGTTTTTTTTCTCTTGGAATTTCAATCAAACAAGTGAAAACTTTATTCATAATGGAGTGAAAAGTTCAAAACGTATACGTTTTTTTCTTAAAAAAAACGGATGCAACCGGACATCATTTTTCAAACCGTATACAGATAAAACTTTGTACACACGTTTTGATACAATTTAGGAATCCATTTTTTTTTTTTTTATCAAAAACCTGATAAAAAAACTGCATTGCAAAAACATGGTGTGAACCCACCCTCTACCACGTTTTTTGGTCCAGATGAAAAACTGTATTAAACCGTATAAGTTTTTTTTTTTTTTTTTTTTTTTTTTTTTTTAACATGGGAGTCAACGGGAACCGTACAGAATTGTATGTGCGTACGGTTCCATCCGGTTTTCACCATACGGTTTTTGACTTTGCACAGTTTTTTTTCTTGGAATTTCAATTAAACAAGTGAAACTTTATTCATAATGAGGTGAAAACTTAAAAACGTTGACTTTTTTTTCTTTAAAAAAAAAAACAAAAACGGATGCAATCCGTATATGGTTTTTAACTGTGTACAAGAAAAAAAATTTGTACACACGTTTTCATACGTTTTAAGGAATCCGTTTTTCATCGAAAAACTGATACGGAACTGTATTGCAAAAACATTTTCGGCCGTATGCGGTTTCCCGACCGCAAGCAAAAACGTGGTCGACCACGTTTTTTGCTTGCAGTCGGGAAACCGCATACGGCCAAAAAAGCAGCCGACCGGAGGCTGCGGTTCACTCCGGTCGGCTCATAGACATACATTAACTACCGTTCCAGAATACGGCTGAGTGCGGGTGCCACGATTAAGCCCCGCCCCCTCCTCCCAGCCGTATACGGGAACCGTAGTGTGAACCCAGCCTTAGCCTGTTGTATCTACCAGAAAGAGTCAACTTGTTGCCCCTAGTAACCAATCCATAAGCTGCTATTCTGTGATTGGTTGCTATGGGAAACAAGGCACTTTATTTGAATGTATATTCATTTGCATCTAAACAAAAGCAGCGTTTCCCCAAGTAGGGAGCCCACCCCCCCCCTTGTTGCAAAACTACAACTCCCAGCATGCCCAGACAGCAAAAGGCTGTCCGGGCATGCTGGGAGTTGTAGTTTTGCAACAGCTGGAGGCACCTTGTTTGGGAAACACTGACCAAAAGTACTGCCTGTGACTTTCCAGCTGGAGCAAAACTACAACTCCCAGCATGCCTGCATTCAGGGAGTTGTAGTTTCTGTACAGATAGGGTGTCACAGCCAGTATCACTTTTTGTCATCTCTCTCATATATATAGCTTGGGGTGTGTGTGTGTGTGTATATATATATATATATATATATATATATATATATATATATATATATATATATATGTGTGTGTGTGTGTGTGTGTGTGTGTGTGTGTGTGTGTGTGTGTGTGTGTGTGTGTGTGTGTATATATATATATATATATATATATATATATACACACACACACACACCCCCCCCCCCCCCCCCCCCCCCAAGCTATGGAGGAGAAACCAACCACTGCCAAATAACATAATCTAGATGATGGTGAGAGTAGTGGAGTAGTCCTGCCCCTAGACTATACAGCACGATATACACACAGCACCGTGTATATACCACAGGATCCTACGTCATCATGACCCGATATCAAGACATAAATGTCACCAAATCCTCCCCCCACCCCACAGACCGTACTCACCCACTTCCGTCTGGTGGCTCTCGCAGCGTTTAGCAACAGCCGTAAAGTGCGTGAAAGGGCGTACCGGAAGGGGCACGTGACCAGAGTCACATGACTGCCAGAGATAGCGTGTTTTTGTTTTTTTTTCCTCCCCCAGTGGAGCATGCGCACTTCGCGCTTCAGTACCGACTGTCCAGTAGTGTAGGACAGTGTCCACACTATGCTGTTTGTGCTGCTGTCGGTTGTCAGCGATGCTTATAAGCAGATAATGTGGCGGTTTTTAGTATTTAGTGACTGTGTATTAGAATTCCATTGAGAGTTATGGCTGCAATAAATCTGCAGTAATCCATTCCATGGGGTTTCTTAATACAGATTTTTAGCATTTTAACCTCTTAATAACGCAGAAAAATAAATTTTTTATCGTGGTTGTTTTTTCTATTTCACCTTTTAACCACTTAAAGGGGTACTTTGGTACTAGAAATCGTATTCCCTATTGACAGGTTAGCGGATAAGTGTCTGATCACGGGTGTTCGGTCGCTGTGACCCCCGGCGATCTCCGGCCCGGTACCCCAGTAATCCGCATGCGCAGAGCGATCTCCGTGCCTTCTTATAACGTTTTCTATTTTTTATCCACAGATTATATTTTTTGCGCCACCAATTGTACTTTGTAATGACCTCAATCATTTTACCTCAGAATATATAGCCAAACAAAAAAAAAAATTATGGAGCAAAATTGAAAAAAAAACAAAAAACTCCATTTTATGCCTAAACATCATCTAGTTGTTAGCACACAAAAAGTTTAGGACTCAGCATTTTTCCGTTTTTGCATTTTCATTTTTTCCTCATCACCTTCTAAAAATCATAACCCTTTCAATTTTGCACATAAAATTCCATTTGATGGCTTATTTTTTTCTACTTTGCAGTGGCAGTCATTTTACCCAAAAATCCACGGCGAAACAGAAAAAAAAATTTGTGGGCTTCCGTTTCTACGCAGTGCATATTTCGGTAAAAATAACACCTTATCTTTATTCTGTAGGTCCATACGTTTAAAATGATACCCTACTTATATAGGTTGGATTTTGTCATACTTCGGAAAAAAAATCATAATTACATGCACGAAAATGTATATGTTAAAAATTCTCCTCTTCTGACCCCTATAACTTTTTTATTTTTCCGCGTATGGGCCGGTATGAGGACTCATATTTTGCGCCGTGTTCTGAAGTTTTTACCGGTACCATTTTTGTAGTGATCTGACTTTTTGATCGCTTTTTTTTTCACTTTTTTTTTGCAGTGTTATAGCTCCCTTAGGAGGCTATAACACTGCACACACTGATCTCCTATGCTGATCCCTGCAAAGCCATAGCTTTGCATGGATCAGCGAGATAGGGGCTCGATTGCTCAAGCCTGTAGCTCAGGCTTGGAGCAATCAAACCCCGATCGGACGCCGCGGAGACAGGTAAGGAGAACAACGCTTGCGTCCCAGCTGATCGGAACATCGCGATTTTATCGCGATGTCCCAATCAGCCCGACTGAGCTGCCAGGAAGCGTTTACTTTCACTTTCAGACGCGGCGGTCAACTTTGATCGCCACGTCTGAAGGGTTAATAGCGCGCAGCACAATGATCGGTGCTGCGCACTGTTAGCCCTGGGTCCCGTCTATGAATAGCAGCCGGGACCGACCCGGTGTGATGCGGGGTCACGGCGTGACCCCGTTTTAAACACCGGGACCAGGCTCAGGGCGTACAGGTAGGCCCTGAGTCCTTAAGAGGTTAAAGAGAAAAAAAAAACTTGAAAAGAGCAAGCGAAGACCTGATTAGTAATAAATACCTGAAAATAATAAAATAAATAAATGAAACCTTCCAAAAAGTACTCCATAAAACTGTGGCTATAGCCTGATGTCTCTTTCACACCTATTTTGTCGTGTGTGTGTTTTTTTTGTTTGTTTTTTGTTAGAGATAAATGCTCCCCAAAACTGCTTCAGGCTAGAGTCAGCAATACCATTTTCAGTGAAAATGTGACAAAACATCATATTTTGCACATTTAAAAAAAGTTTTTGTTGCTGAAACGCTGTGACCAGATGTTAGCTCAGAGTCAATGATGAAAGAAACTTGTGATGAGTAAAAACACGGGAAATACTCACAAGAAAAAAAAAAACATATACTATTACGCACTATTTTGGGGAAAAACGCCACAGCAACTGCACCATGGATAGAAGAACAGAGAGAGCAATTGTTTGTGGCATAGCATTGATAAGTACAAGCAATCTAATCTAATGATTGCTTAGAAAAGTCCCCTAGACAGAGGTACTGTCACGATGCCGGCTGGCAGGTAGTGGACCCTCTGTGCCAGAGAGGGATTGGCGTGGACCGTGCTAGTGGACCGGTTCTAAGCCACTACTGGTTTTCACCAGAGCCCGCCGCAAAGCGGGATGGTCTTGCTGCGGCGGTAGTGACCAGGTCGTATCCACTAGCAACGGCTCACCTCTCTGGCTGCTGAAGATAGGCGCGGTACAAGGGAGTAGGCAGAAGCAAGGTCGGACGTAGCAGAAGGTCGGGGCAGGCAGCAAGGATCGTAGTCAGGGGCAACGGCAGAAGGTCTGGAAACACTGGCAAGGAACACACAAGAAACGCTTTCACTGGCACTAAGGCAACAAGATCCGGCAAGGGAGTGCAAGGGAAGTGAGGTAATATAGGGAAGTGCACAGGTGAAAACCCTAATTGGAACCACTGCGCCAATCAGCGGCGCAGTGGCCCTTTAAATCGCAGAGACCCGGCGCGCGCGCGCCCTAGGGAGCGGGGCCGCGCGCGCCGGGACAGAACAGACGGGGAGCGAGTCAGGTAGGGGAGCCGGGGTGCGCATCGCGAGCGGGCGCTACCCGCATCGCGAATCGCATCCCGGCTGACAGCAGGATCGCAGCGCCCCGGGTCAGAGGACGTGACCGGAGCGCTGCAGCGGAGGGAGTGAAGCGAGCGCTCCGGGGAGGAGCGGGGACCCGGAGCGCTCGGCGTAACAGTACCCCCCCCCTTGGGTCTCCCCCTCTTCTTGGAGCCTGAGAACCTGAGGAGCAGACTTTTGTCAAGGATGTTGTCCTCAGGTTCCCAGGATCTCTCTTCAGGACCACAACCCTCCCAGTCCACTAAAAAAAATTTTTTCCCTCTGACCTTTTTGGCAGCCAAAATTTCCTTGACCGAGAAGACGTCCGAGGAGCCGGAAACAGGAGTGGGAGGAACAGATTTGGGAGAAAAACGGTTGAGGATGAGTTGTTTGAGAAGAGAGACGTGAAAGGCATTAGGGATACGAAGAGAAGGAGGAAGAAGAAGTTTATAAGAGACAGGATTAATTTGACACAAAATTTTGAAAGGACCAAGATAGCGTGGTCCCAACTTGTAGCTAGGGACACGGAAGCGGACATATTTAGCGGAGAGCCATACCTTGTCTCCAGGGGAAAAAACGGGGGGAGCTCTTCTTTTCTTATCCGCGAACCTCTTCATGCGTGAAGAAGCCTGTAAGAGAGAATTTTGGGTCTCTCTCCATATAATGGAAAGGTCACGAGAAATTTCATCCACAGCGGGCAGACCAGAGGGCAAGGGGGTAGGGAGGGGGGGAAGAGGGTGACGGCCGTACACCACGAAAAATGGGGATTTGGAGGAAGATTCAGAGACCCTGAAGTTATACGAGAATTCGGCCCATGGAAGGAGATCTGCCCAGTCATCCTGGCGGGAGGAAACAAAATGTCGCAAATAATCACCCAGGATCTGGTTAATTCTTTCTACTTGTCCATTGGACTGGGGATGATATGCAGAGGAAAAATTTAATTTAATCTTGAGTTGTTTACAGAGAGCTCTCCAGAATTTAGACACGAATTGGACCCCTCTATCCGAGACAATCTGCGTAGGCAACCCGTGAAGACGAAAAATGTGTACAAAAAATTGTTTAGCCAACTGAGGCGCAGAAGGAAGACCAGGAAGAGGGATGAAATGTGCCATTTTGGAGAATCGATCAACGACCACCCAAATAACGGTGTTGCCACGGGAAGGGGGTAAATCAGTAATAAAATCCATACCAATCAGAGACCAAGGCTGTTCGGGGACAGGCAGAGGGTGAAGAAAACCAGCGGGCTTCTGGCGAGGAGTCTTATCCCGGGCACAGATAGTGCAGGCTCGCACAAAGTCCCCAACATCCGTCTCCAGAGTCGGCCACCAATAGAAGCGGGAGATGAGTTGCACAGATTTCTTGATGCCCGCATGACCTGCGAGATGGGAGGAATGACCCCATTTGAGGATTCCGAGGCGTTGGCGTGGAGAAACAAAGGTCTTTCCTGGAGGAGTCTGCCTGATGGAGGCAGGAGAAGTGGAGATCAGGCAGTCAGGTGGAATGATGTGTTGCGGAGGGAGATCAACTTCTGAGGCATCCGAGGAACGAGAGAGAGCATCGGCCCTAATGTTCTTATCGGCAGGACGAAAGTGAATCTCAAAATTAAATCGGGCAAAGAACAGAGACCACCGGGCCTGGCGAGGATTCAGCCGTTGGGCCGACTGGAGGTAGGAGAGGTTCTTGTGGTCGGTGTAGATAATAACAGGAAATCTTGATCCCTCCAGCAGATGCCTCCATTCCTCAAGTGCTAATTTAATGGCTAGAAGCTCTCGATCCCCGATGGAGTAGTTCCTCTCCGCTGGAGAGAAGGTCCTAGAGAAAAAACCACAAGTGACAGCATGCCCGGAAGAATTTTTTTGTAGAAGAACAGCTCCAGCTCCTACTGAGGAGGCATCAACCTCCAATAGGAAGGGTTTGGAAGGGTCAGGTCTGGAGAGCACGGGAGCCGAAGAAAAGGCAGACTTGAGTCGTTTAAAGGAGTCTTCTGCTTGAGGAGGCCAGGACTTGGGATCAGCATTTTTTTTGGTTAAAGCCACGATAGGAGCCACAATGGTAGAAAAATGTGGAATAAATTGCCTGTAATAATTGGCGAACCCCAAAAAGCGTTGGATAGCACGGAGTCCGGAGGGGCGTGGCCAATTTAAGACGGCAGAGAGTTTGTCTGGATCCATCTGTAGTCCCTGGCCAGAGACCAAATATCCTAGAAAAGGAAGAGATTGGCATTCAAACAGACATTTCTCAATTTTGGCATAGAGTTGGTTGTCACGAAGTCTCTGAAGAACCATACGGACATGCTGGCGGTGTTCTTCTAGGTTGGCAGAAAAAATTAGGATATCGTCCAGATATACCACAACACAGGAGTATAACAGATCACGAAAAATTTCATTGACAAAGTCTTGGAAGACGGCAGGGGCATTGCACAGTCCAAAGGGCATGACCAGATACTCAAAGTGTCCATCTCTGGTGTTAAATGCCGTTTTCCACTCGTCCCCCTCTCTGATGCGGATGAGGTTATAGGCGCCTCTTAAGTCTAATTTAGTGAAGATGTGGGCACCTTGGAGGCGATCAAAGAGTTCAGAGATGAGGGGTAAGGGGTAGCGGTTCTTAACCGTGATTTTATTAAGACCGCGGTAGTCAATGCAAGGACGTAGGGAGCCATCTTTTTTGGACACAAAGAAAAATCCGGCTCCGGCAGGAGAGGAGGATTTACGGATAAAGCCCTTTTTTAGATTCTCCTGGACGTATTCGGACATGGCAAGAGTCTCTGGGGCAGAGAGAGGATAAATTCTGCCCCGGGGTGGAGTAGTACCCGGGAGGAGGTCGATAGGGCAATCATAAGGCCTGTGAGGAGGTAGAGTCTCAGCTTGTTTTTTGCAGAAAACATCCGCGAAGTCCATATAGGCCTTAGGGAGACCGGTTACTGGAGGAACCACAGAGTTACGGCAAGGGTTACTGGGAACCGGTTTTAGACAGTTCTTGGAACAAGAGGACCCCCAACTCTTGATCTCCCCAGTGGACCAATCCAGGGTTGGGGAATGAAGTTGAAGCCAGGGAAGTCCAAGGAGAATCTCCGAGGTGCAATTGGGGAGGACCAAAAGTTCAATCCTCTCATGATGAGATCCGATGCTCATAAGAAGGGGCTCCGTGCGGAAACGTATGGTACAGTCCAATCTTTCATTATTTACACAATTGATGTAGAGGGGTCTGGCGAGACTGGTCACTGGGATGTTGAACCTGTTGACGAGAGAGGCCAAAATAAAATTTCCTGCAGATCCAGAGTCCAAGAAGGCCACTGTAGAGAAGGAGAAGGCAGAGGCAGACATCCGCACAGGCACAGTAAGACGTGGAGAAGCAGAGTAGACATCAAGGACTGTCTCACCTTTGTGCGGAGTCAGCGTACGTCTTTCCAGGCGGGGAGGACGGATAGGACAATCCCTCAGGAAGTGTTCGGTACTAGCACAGTACAGGCAGAGGTTCTCCATACGGCGTCGTGTCCTCTCTTGAGGTGTCAGGCGAGACCGGTCGACCTGCATAGCCTCCACGGCGGGAGGCACAGGAACAGATTGCAGGGGACCAGAGGAGAGAGGAGCCGAGGAGACGAAACGCCTCGTGCGAACAGAGTCCATATCTTGGCGGAGTTCCTGACGCCTTTCAGAAAAACGCATGTCAATGCGAGTGGCTAGGTGAATAAGTTCATGTAGATTAGCAGGAATTTCTCGTGCGGCCAGAACATCTTTAATGTTGCTGGATAGGCCTTTTTTGAAGGTCGCGCAGAGGGCCTCATTATTCCAGGACAATTCTGAAGCAAGTGTACGGAATTGTACGGCATACTCGCCAACGGAAGAATTACCCTGGACCAGGTTCAACAGGGCAGTCTCAGCAGAAGAGGCTCGGGCAGGTTCCTCAAAGACACTTCGGATTTCCGAGAAGAAGGAGTGTACAGAGGCAGTGACGGGGTCATTGCGGTCCCAGAGCGGTGTGGCCCATGACAGGGCTTTTCCGGACAGAAGACTGACTACGAAAGCCACCTTAGACCTTTCAGTGGGAAACAGGTCCGACATCATCTCCAGATGCAGGGAACATTGGGAAAGAAAGCCACGGCAAAACTTAGAGTCCCCATCAAATTTATCCGGCAAGGATAAGCGTATCCCAGGAGCGGCCACTCGCTGCGGAGGAGGTGCAGGAGCTGGCGGAGGAGATGATTGCTGAAGCTGTGGTAGTAACTGTTGTAGCATAACGGTCAGTTGAGACAGCTGTTGGCCTTGTTGCGCTATCTGTTGTGACTGCTGGGCGACCACCGTGGTGAGGTCAGCGACAACTGGCAGAGGAACTTCAGCGGGATCCATGGCCGGATCTACTGTCACGATGCCGGCTGGCAGGTAGTGGACCCTCTGTGCCAGAGAGGGATTGGCGTGGACTGTGCTAGTGGACCGGTTCTAAGCCACTACTGGTTTTCACCAGAGCCCGCCGCAAAGCGGGATGGTCTTGCTGCGGCGGTAGTGACCAGGTCGTATCCACTAGCAACGGCTCACCTCTCTGGCTGCTGAAGATAGGCGCGGTACAAGGGAGTAGGCAGAAGCAAGGTCGGACGTAGCAGAAGGTCGGGGCAGGCAGCAAGGATCGTAGTCAGGGGCAACGGCAGAAGGTCTGGAAACACTGGCAAGGAACACACAAGAAACGCTTTCACTGGCACTAAGGCAACAAGATCCGGCAAGGGAGTGCAAGGGAAGTGAGGTAATATAGGGAAGTGCACAGGTGAAAACCCTAATTGGAACCACTGCGCCAATCAGCGGCGCAGTGGCCCTTTAAATCGCAGAGACCCGGCGCGCGCGCGCCCTAGGGAGCGGGGCCGCGCGCGCCGGGACAGAACAGACGGGGAGCGAGTCAGGTAGGGGAGCCGGGGTGCGCATCGCGAGCGGGCGCTACCCGCATCGCGAATCGCATCCCGGCTGACAGCAGGATCGCAGCGCCCCGGGTCAGAGGACGTGACCGGAGCGCTGCAGCGGAGGGAGTGAAGCGAGCGCTCCGGGGAGGAGCGGGGACCCGGAGCGCTCGGCGTAACAGGTACATGAGAAGTGTAAAATAAAGTTTTGAAAAAAAGCCCCTCCCTTTATAAAAATTCAAATTTTTGTAAAAAAAAAAAAAAAAAACATATTTGATATTCCTGCATGCAGCATTGTCCAGGCTATTAAAGTATAATGTTTATGATCTCATAAGATTAATTTCATCATACAAAGAACAATTGGTCCCACAAAAAACAAGCCCTCATATGGCTATGTTGATGGCAAAAGGAAAGAGCTATGGCTCCTAGAATAGGAGAAGGAAAAGGCAAAAACACAAAAAATTGTTTTTTAAATCAACTGGGGCCAGAAAATTAAACAGATTTGTAAATTACTTCTATTTAAATAAAAACGTAATCCTTTCAGTACTTATCATCTGATGTATGCTCCAGAGGAAGTTGTGTAGTTCTTTCCAGTCTGACCACCAGGGCCGGTTTTAGACTTAATGTGGCCCTGGGCAAAATTAAAAGTGGGGCCCCAAAAGCCAAACAAGTCAGTCACATTTAGTTAATTCAGGATGTAGCATGCCAAGAGTGTTGCAAGTTTATTAACCTCTTAATTTACCTGTATGCCCTGCGCCTGCTCCCCTGCTATGACACAGGCTCTTGGGCTGACCCCACATCATAGCCATGGCATCCCGGCGGTTATCAGCTGCTAGGACCCATGTCTAATGCCGTACATCACCGATCGCTGTGATGCCAAGCATTAACCCCTTAGACATGGCGATCAAAGTTGATCGCCGCATCTAACATGAAAGTAAAACCGTTCCCGGCAGCTCAGTCGGGCTGTCCAGGACCACCGCAATGAAATTGGCTTGATCACCAGAGCACAGATAACACTGATCTATGCTATGGCATAGCATGGAACAGTGTATGCAAGCAGAAGATTGCATGCAATATTCCACTATGGGGACTAAAAAATGGTGTAAATGAAAAAAAAAAAGTTAATAAATTTGATTTAACCCCTTCAGCTGAAAAGGCATTGTTACACCTCTGTCAAGGGAATTCTACTGTTGGTGACTACGCGGTTCAATTCCCCATTCTAACCTGAAATGATGAGGCCTTTTGTGCCACATTCAAAAAAGGACTGTCAAGCAGGATTAAAGATGCCCTTGCAGCACGTGATCCTCCATCTTCTTTGACAGAACTTATCCACTTGGCCACACGCATTGATGTGCGTTTTGCTGAGAGACAGGAGGAACTGCGCTTAGAGAGGGAACCTGCCCGCCTGATACCCATGTTTCAATGTCCACCTCTTCAGTTTCCTGCGCCTCTTGCTGAAGAGGTTGTACAAGGAGATCGTTTTCGTCTTACGCAACAGGAGAGATCACGACGACGTAATGAGAATTTGTGCTTGTATTGTGCTAGCCCGGAGGACTGTACAGTTCGCCCGCACCTAGGGTACGTGGGAGAGGCTTCCCTGGGTGTGAATACTAACTTTCCACCCTTAACTAGTCATAACAAGTCTTCACTTCAGCCAAGTCTTCCTTCAGCGCTACAGCATTTTTGGATTCTGGATCAGCTGGTGACTTTATTGATTGAGCTTTAGTCCACAATTATCATCTTCCCCTTACTCGGCTTGCCAAGCCCTTGTTCATCTCCTCTGTTAATGGACAAAATCTGGACTGTAAGGTTCACTTCCATACTGAATCGCTCGTCATGCAAGTGGGAGTATCGCATAAAGAAAAGATTGAATTCTATGTTCTGCCATACTTTACTTCTGAGATTCTTCTTGGTCTTCCTTGGCTGCAATGCCATTCCCCGCAACTGGATTGGAGAACTGGAGAAATAATTAGCTGGGGACAATCCTGTCAACATTTTTAAAGTTGTTTCTCGTCTTCCTCCTTTACCTGGCCTGCCGCCACCTTACCAAGATTTCTCTGACGTTTTCTGCAAGAAACAGGCTGAGTCTGCCTCCACATCGTCCTTACAATTGCCCTATTTATCTTTTGCTTGGTACCACTCCTCCTCGTGAAAGGATATACCCTCTTTCAGTTCCTGAGACCAAAGCCATGGCTGAGTATATCCAGGAGAATCTCCAAAAGGGATTTATCCGTAAGTCCTCTTCTCCTGCTGGAGCAGGTTTCTTCTTTGTAGGGAAGAAGGATGGCTCACTCTGTCCATGCATTGACTACAGGGGACTTAACAAAATCACGGTCAAGAACCGTTACCCTCTACCTCTTATCTCAGAACTTTATGACTCTCTACTTTTTGACTGTCTACGGTCTTCTCCAATATTGGACTTACGAGGTGCGTATAACCTCATTCGTATCCGCAAGGGAGATGAATGGAAAACGGCCTTCAATACTCGTGACGGACATTTTGAGTATCTTGTAATGCCTTTTGGTCTCTGCAATGCTCCTGCCGTTTTTTAAAAGTTTGTCAATGACATCTTCCGTGATCTTCTCTACACCTGTGTTGTCGTATACCTAGATGACATCTTGATCTTCTCTTCCAATCTAGAGGAGCATCGTACTCATGTTCATCTGGTTCTTCAGCGACTACGGAAGAATCATCTCTACGCCAAACTGGAGAAATGCCTATTCGAGAAATCTAGTCTTCCGTTTCTTGGTTACATTGTCTCTCATCAGGGCCTGCAGATGGATCCAGATAAGTTGTCTGCAGTATTGGATTGGCCTCGTCCTTCGGACCTACGTGCTATTCAACGTTTTATGGGATTCGCTAACTATTATCGCCAGTTTATCCCACATTTTCCATCCTTGGTTGTTCCTATTGTGGATCTCACTAAGAAGGCATCTACAGTCCAGATCAAAAGTTTGTGCACCCCAGGTAAAAATTTGTATTAATGTGCATAAAGAAGCCAAGGAAAGATGGAAAAATCTCCAAAAGGCATCAAATTACAGATTAGACATTCTTATAATATGTCAACAAAAGTTAGATTTAATTTCCGTCATCTACACTTTCAAAATAACACAAAACAAAAAAAGGGCGTCTGCAAAAGTTTGGGCACCCTGCATAATTTATAGCATGCACTCCCCTCTTTGCAAAGCTGAGACCTGCCAGTGTCATGGATTGTTCTCAATCATCATCTGGGAAGACCAGGTGATGTCAATCTCAAAGGTTTCTAAATGCCCAGACCCATCTGACCTTGCCCCAAAAATCAGCACCATGGGTTCTTCTAAGCAGTTGTCTAGAATCTGAAACTGAAAATAGTTGACGCCCACAAAGCTGGAGAAGGCTATAAGCAGATAGCAAAACATTTTCAGATGTCAATATCCTCTGTTCGGAATGTAATTAAGAAATGGCAGTCATCAGAAACAGTGGAAGTTAAAGCAAGATCTGGAAGACCAAGAAAAATATCAGACAGAACAGCTCGCAGGATTGTGAGAAAAGCAATTCAAAACCCACGTTTGACTGCACAATCCCTCCAGAAAGACCTGGCAGACACTGGAGTTGTGGTACACTATTCCACTATAAAGAGATACTTGTACAAATTTGGTCTTCATGAAAGAGTCATCAGAAGAAAACCTCTTCTACGCCCTCACCACAAAAATCAGCGTTTGAACTTTGCAAATGAACATATAGACAAGCCTGATGCATTTTGGAAACAAGTTCTGTGGACCGATGAGGTTAAAATTTAACTTTTTGGCCGGAATGAGCAAAGGTACATTTGGAGCAGAAGGGGAACAGAATTTAATGAAAAGAACCTCTGTCCAACTGTTAAGCATGGGGGTGGATCAATCATGGTGTGGGGTCGCATTGCAGCCAGTGGCACAGGGAACATCTCACGAGTAGAAGGAAAAATGGATTCAATAAAATGTCAGCAAATTTTGGATGCTAACTTGATGCCATCTGTGAAAAAGCTGAAGTTAAAGAGAGGATGGCTTCTACAAATGGATAATGATCCTAAACACACCTCAAAATCCACAGGGGATTACATCAAAAGGCATAAACTGAAGGTTTTGCCATGGCCTTCACAATCTCCTGACCTCAACATAATTGAAAATCTATGGATAGATCTTAAAAGAGCAGTGCGTGACAGACAGCGCAGAAATCTCAAAGAACTGGAAGACTTTTGTAAGGAAAAATGGGCAAAGATACATCAAACAAGAATTGAAAGACTCTTGGCTGGCTACAAAAAGCATTTACAAGCTGTGATACTTGCCAAAGGGGGCAGTACAAGATATTAACTCTGCAGGGTGCCAAAACTTTTGCAGATGCCATTTTCTTGTTTTCTGTTATTTTGTAAGTGTAAATGATGGAAATAAAATCTAACTTTTGTTGACATATTATAAGAATGTCTAATCTGTAATTTGATGCCTTTTGGAGATTTTTCCATCTTTCCTTGGCTTCTTAATGCACATTATTACAAATTTTTACCTGGGGTGCCCAAACTTTTAATCCTCACTGTAATCCTAAATCTTGGCCTCAAGAGGCTGAAGAGGCCTTCTCTCGTATAAAGTCTGAATTGTTTTGGTCAACTGGGAGGGTTACGGTCCTGAGGAGAGATATTGGGAGCCTGAGGAGAATATCTTGGACTGTGACCTTCTCAGGAGTTTCTCTCCCGTAAAAAGAGGGGGAGACCAAAGGGGGGGGGGGTACTGTTACGTTATGCTCTCTGGCCGGGCACACTGGCCGTGAGCGCATGGTCCCCTTACCTGATTTAAAGGGCCAGTATGCTCATTAGTGTAATCCACCTGTGGCTCATTTATAAATTCCTCCACCCTCCTCAGTTTCCTGCCGGATCTTTGTTGCCTTGAGCCTGAGAGAAAGCATTCCTGGTATTGCCTTGCCGTGTATCTGAGCTCTTTCTTTGTGACTCGACCTTGCTCCTCTGTTGCCTGCCTACTGACCTCCTGCTACTGTGCCACCTGCCCTGACCTTCTGCTATCCAGACTACGAACTGCCTTATCCCTCCTATACCTCGCATCTCCTCAGTCGCCTGTGTGGTCGAGCCATGGGTAGCAACCTGGGTGTCGCCTTCAGCAGCAAGTCCATCCCGCTTTGTGGCGGGCTCTGGTGAAAACCAACAGCACCTTAGACTCTGCTCCCTGGTACGGTCCGAGTCATCTGCCACACAGGTCCAGCGGATCCACATCCACCGGGGTTCCTGTCTTCAGAAACGTGAGTGTTACAGAGACAATATGAAACCATTGGTCATCTGGAACAGGGCCTACCCCCGACTCCTATTTTGCTCTTACCATTAAATGAAAAGCCAGATAATAAGTACATAGCAGATCCACACATATATAGCCATTATGACCCCTTTAGTATCCTTAGTAGTGAGGAGAGAGTCCACAGCAGTAAGTGACTGGATAACGAGAGGAGTCAACTGGGCCTGGGCATTAATTGCATGACACAATTGGAAATAAAGATAGAAAGAGGAATGTTATAAAGAAATGTCCTAATGTAGTTGAGCGAAAAGTCCACCTCTTGAAAAAGTTTAGAGAGCCGATCAGCCAAAATGGAGCCCCTGCAATTCTGACAGGAGAGGGCTGTTCCACAGCGGGGTATACTTAGTAAAGCTCTCATAATGCACCAATACTTTAAGCTTTTTCCAGACCATATGAATTAAGATCAATGTAGGAGTCGTGTCTGGGGCCCAGTCTGGCCTTAAAGTTACAAGATATAAATCGGAAGCATCCCCCCAGCCCTATACACGAGAAGCTTGCCTACTGGGCCCAATGTACCTACACGTGCTCAACCTTTTAGTTGCTGTATCTGTATCACCAACAAAAAAAAAGGGTTTGCAATAGCCAGCCCCCTGCTTCTTTATCCCTCTGAATAATCTCCATCCAAATCCTAGCCGGCTTACCATTTTAAATTAACTCTCTAAATAAAGATTGAATCCTATGAAAATAAACCAAGGGGATCCAAATTGGGGAATTGTGCAAAATATATATAAAAACATGTAGTAGAAGAATCATCTTCATTAAATCCAGAAGTAAAAATGGATCAAAAAATGGATTGAATAAACGGATGCAAATGGATGACATTAAAGGCTCATCCGTTTTCCATAGACTTCAATGTTAAATTTACTGCATCCGTTCTTTCTTCCGTTTTTTTGACGGAAGAAAATATACTGCACGTGCCGTTTTTTCTGCCGTCAAATAAAATGGAAGGGTGCGTTCACACAGCCGTCTTTTCCCGTTTTTTTTCCCTGTTTAGTTTCCGTTACTGCTGCTTGTAAACTGATTACAAACGGTTGTAAAATAATCCCATTGATGTCAATGGGATTTTTTTTTTACAATCCTTTCACATCTGTTTGCACCTGTCTGCGCTCATTTCCTTTTTTTTTTTTTTACGGGAGAAAAGACGGTGCATGCAGTATTTTTTTCTCCCATAAAAAAACAGAAGAAAAAACAGATACAGTAAATATAACATTGAAGTCTATGGAAAAAGGATGAGCCTTTAATGTCATCCGTTTGCATCCGTTTTTTGATCCATTTTTACTTCTGAGCATGGTCAGAACAAAAAAAATTTTTTGGGGGGTTTATTAACTGAACAATAATGGATCAAAATGGATATAAAAGGACAACATCTGTTTGCATCTGTTTTGTTCGTTTTTTTTTAAAGTCCTTTTTTATTTTTGACGGGAGAAGAACGGGACGGGTCTAGAACGCAGCCTTACTGAAAAAATGCCACAAACCACAATGGTTTGTATGTAGCTTGTTCTATTATGCATTATAGACTTTATAGTAGCTTCTGGCTGCAAAGAAAAGACCTATAATAATGTGAATTTGGGTAGAAAAACAGACATGGTGCACATCTACAATCTTGTATAATGATCTGATTGCTTCTCAGCATAATATAAAAAACTAACAGGTTGTTAGTATACATTTTTGATCAAAAAGTACAAGCCCACTCGCCACGTCAAGGCCACCTATCCAGAGTGGGTCCCTAACGTCCCTAGCATAAAATGGCGCAGCACCGGGCGGCGACCACCACCGCCGCGATACCAATGCCCACAGGGGGGAACGACCCACCGGTAAAGCGGCCCCAATGCCACTCAAACCAGTCTATGGGCTGCAGACCTATAATAATGTGATGTCCCAGTACAGGATGTGGCCCCGTACAGTCCCTGCATGTCCCCAGAGCTCCCCTGCAGCATACCCCCATTATGTACATAAGTTGTGTATAAATGATGTACTTTAATGTTTGTACCACATGATTGTTGCCCAGAGGGCTCCAGTGACCAGGTAACCCCCCAAAGTGACCTATTTGCTCCTTGCACAGCCCCCCTATATAACCAGGGGAGGGGCTGCAATCTCTCTCTTTCCTGCTGAGGTCCAGTGCAGTCGTCTGTGTCCAGAGCATTGGAGGCCTCAAGCCTAAAGTCCTGCAGCCACTAGTCGGTCATCAGTAAGTCAAGTCATCTTATTGCCAGTCACCATCTCTGTCAAGTCCATCTGTAGTCACCGTGGCCTGCACTAAAGTCAGTCTAACTACTGCAAGTCCCAGCAAGCCTGCGAGGTCCCCCTGTGTCACTGGTCTCCTCCCTGGGATATTTGGCTGTACTGCAAAGACTATATCACCTGTCTTGCCTCAGTAAAGCTGCCGTTATCCTTAATATGGTGTTGGTGTCTTCATTGCCCCGGCCTAGGATCAGCGGTATTACCTGTTACCTAGTTAAGGCTAAACCACGCCCTGGCGTCACAACAAGAATAATACCATCTGCCCCTTGGGCCATAACATCTGCCCTGCATCTACCCTGCACCTCACACCCCGACCCCACAATAAATAGGTTAGGAATTGTTGATTTACTAAAACAGACATGTCTGGGGAGCTTTTAGGGTCAAATGTGCGTAGATCATAGAAAGGCTGTCAAAATGCCTGAAAAAAAAATGTGTGAAAAAAAATATAATAAAAAAACATTTTCAAAACGAAAAAAAAACACTGCTAAATCACAAAGTCTACCCATCCTATAACTGTACCACCTTCTATCCAAGTAATAGAAATAAGAAGCTCCTGTCCTCTACATACACAATGATTTACAGCTCCCAGCAGATCTTTCTTACTTTTATATATAAGGATTTGCTTTATCTATATTAGTTATCTACTTATTTTTCTTTAATCCTCACTTTTTCCTATTTCTGGATGACATTTCAGGGCTTTAGAACCAATTACCAGGTTTCCATAGAGTTATGGTCTCAACATACAATGGTCGTCCTGGAGCTGATTCATATTGTAATTTGGGGGATCACTGTAAATGGATTACAGTATAAGATTCACCAGAAAAGGTAAAGGACCTTAAAGGGGAACTCCGGTGGAAACAAGTGGAAAACAAATGTTTTCAAATCAACTGGTGCCAGAAAGTTAAACAGATTTGTAAATGACTTCTATTTCAAAATCTGAGGCCTTCCAGTACTTTACAGCTGCTGTATAATACAAAGAAAATTGTGATTTTTTTTTTCAGTCTGACCACAGTGCTCTCTGCTGACACCTGTATACGGCCAGACAAACCATGTAACCCGTGCGAAACAACGGCTGCTGCTGTCGCCTTCGTACCCCCCTGATATGTGTCCCTCCCCATAAGTTACCTGTATGTGAGTATGTTGCTTCCATAAAGAAGATTTGAGAAGAATCGGTGAGTTGCCAGCATTTCTTGTTCTTCGAAAATCTTTTCATCTGCTTGTTACGCTAGAGCACCACCGCATCTCACCGTGTGAACAGTACTCCTACACTTATATTGCAAGAGGCATTCCTTTTTCAAAGAGCTAGTAGTGCCGGTCCTGCTTGTGTTTTCTATCAGAGATAGGCATTAGGCTATCCTTTATATATGATAGAGATAGGTATAAGACTATCCTTCATATAAGATATAAATAGGCATAAGGCTATCCTTCATATAAGATAGGGATAGGTATAAGGCTATCCTTCATATAAGATAGAGATAGGCATAAGGCTATCCTTTATATAAGATAGAGATAGGTATAAGACTATCCTTCATATAAGATAGAGATAGGCATAAGGCTATCCTTCATATAAGATAGGGATAGGTCTAAGGCTATCCTTCATATAAGATAGAGATAGGCATAAGGCTATCCTTTATATAAGATAGAGATAGGTATAAGACTATCCTTCATATAAGATAGAGATAGGCATAAGGCTATCCTTCATATAAGATAGAGATAGGCATAAGGCTATCCTTTATATAAGATAGAGATAGGTATAAGGCTATCCTTCATATAAGATAGGGATAGGTATAAGGCTATCCTTCATATAAGATAGAGATAGACATAAGGCTATCCTTTATATAAGATAGAGATAGGTATAAGACTATCCTTCATATAAGATAGAGATAGGCATAAAGCTATCCTTCATATAAGATATAGATAGACATAAGGCTATCCTTCATATAAGATAGGGATAGGTATAAGGCTATCCTTCATATAAGATAGAGATAGGTATAAGGCTATCCTTCATATAAGATAGAGATAGGTATAAGGCTATCCTTCATATAAGATAGGGATAAGTATAAGACTATCCTTCATATAAGATAGAGATAGGCATAAAGCTATCCTTTATATAAGATAGGGATAGGTATAAGTCTATCCTTCATATAAGATAGAGAAAGGTATAAGGCTATCCTTCATATAAGATAGAGATAGGTATAAGACTATTCTTCATATAAGATAGGGATAGGTATAAGGCTATCTTTCATATAAGATAGAGATAGGTATAAAACTATACTTCATATAAGATAGGGATAGGTATAAGGCTATCCTTCATATAAGATAGGGATAGGTATAAGGCTATCCTTCATATAAGATAGAGATAGGTATAAGGTTATCCTTCATATAAGATAGAGATAGGTAAAAGGCTATCCTTCATATAAGATAGGGATAGGTATAAGGCTATCCTTTATATAAGATAGGGATGGATTTAAGGCTATCCTTCATATAAGATAGAGATAGGCATAAGGCTATCCTTCATATAAGATAAAGATAGGTATAAGGCTATACTTCATATAAGATAGAGATAGGCATAAGGCTATCCTTCATATAAGATAAAGATAGGTATAAGGCTATACTTCATATAAGATAGGGATAAGTATAAGGTTATCCTTTATAAAAGATCGTGATAGGTATAAGGCTATCCTTCATATAAGATAGGGATAGATATAAGGCTATCCTTCATATAAGATAGGGATAAGTATAAGGTTATCCTTTATATAAGATAGGGCCAGGGACTATTCATAGTATTTAAAACGAAATGGGCCTTCTTATCTACCGACACATTCTATGTTTCTACCCTGCAGTGAACTAGCCGTACACTTTAGATATCTGACCCAGGAACACCACATACACATTGAGCCATGTGTTTTCAATGGATGTAAGGGGAAGAGGTGAAGCTGCTGCCAGACACCTCTAAGGCAGTTTATCTTACGGGAACAAAAGCATATTGCAGCTGCTCAATCCTTGTGTGACCCCCAATATCTGCAGTCGTGGGGTGGGAGGTGGCAGTCAGAATCTGCCATTAACATGAGATGGTTAGCCATTCCTGCTAAAATTGTCAGGTTTATCTGGCATTTATTAAATAATTATATTAATTATAATTAATAATAAACTTGCGAAATGTTGTCCAGACATGTCAAAAGTTTAGTTCACACTAAACCTTTGTCCTGAGACCTGCTGCAGTTAAAACCCAACGAAGCGCCCAGCAGCGAGCTTCACTGTCTGGCTGACCCCCCCCCCCCCGATCCGTCACATTCACTCCAGTACAGTATATGGAGTGAATTAATCGGAATTGACAGACGTGTGATCTAAACTTTTGACAAGTCTAGACAACATGTTGAATGTTAAAAGGGTATTCCAGGGGTATATCAACTGGTTCCAAAAAGTGAAATAGATTTGTAAATTACTTTGATTATCTTAATCCTTCCAATAATTATCAGCTGCTGAAGTTGAGTTGTTCTTTTCTGTCTGGCAACAGTGCTCTCTGCTGACATCTCTGCTTGTCTCGGGAACTGCACAGTGTAGAAGAGGTTCGTTATGGGGATTCGCTCCTACTCTGGACAGTTCCCGAGACAGGTGTCTTCAGAGAGCACTTAGACAGAAAAGAACAACTCAACTTCAGAAGCTCATTAGTAATGAAAGGATTAAGATTTTTTTTATAGAAGTAATTTACAAATCTGTTTAACTTTCTGGAGCCAGTTGATATATCAAATTTTTTTTTTTCCCTGGATAACGCCTTTATTGACAGTAAAAACTTTAACCCCTTAAGGACTCAGTGTTTTTCCGTTTTAATTTTTTCCTCATCACCTTCTAAAAATCATAACGCTTTCAATTTTGCACATAAAATTCTATATGATGACTTGTTTTTTGCACCACCAATTCTACTTTGCAGTGACATTAGTCATTTTACAAAAAAATCCACGGCGAAACAAAAAAAAAATTCATTGTGTGAAAGGATTGAAGAAAAAATTTCATTTTGTAACTTTTGGGGGCTTCCGTTTCTACACAGTACATTTTTCAATAAAAATGACACCTTCTCTTTATTCTGTAGGTCGATACGGTTAAAATGATACCCTACTTATATAGGTTTGATTTTGTCGTACTTCTGAAAAAAATCATAACTACAATGCAGGAAAATTTATACGTTAAAAAAACTTTTTTATTTTTCCGCGTACGCACCGGTACGAGGGCTCATTTTTTGCACCATGTTCTGAAGTTTTTATCAGTACTACATTTGTATTGATCGGATTTTTTTATCGCTTTTTATTCATTTTTTCATGATATAAAAAGTGACCAAAAAGACGCTATTTTGGACTTTGGAATTTTTTTGCGCGTACGCCATTGACCGTACAGTTTAATTCACAATACATTTTTATGCTTTGTACATTTACGCATGCGGCAATACCACATATGTTTATTTTTATTTACACACTTTTTTTTTTTATGGGAAAAGGGGGGTGATTCAAACTTTTATTAGGGAAGGGGTTAAATGACCCTTAACTTTTTTCTTTATTTTTTTATTTTTTTTGCAGTGTTATAGCTCCCATAGGGAGCTATAACACTGCACACACTGATCTTTTACACTGATCTCTGCAAAGCCATAGCTTTGCATAGATCAGCGTTATAGGGGGTTGATTGCTCAAGCCTGTAGCTCAGGCTTGGAGGAATCAAATGCTGATCGGACGCGACGGAGCAAGGTAAGGAGACCCCCGCTCGCGTCCTAGCGGATCGGGACATCACGATTTTATCGGGATAGTCCCGGTCAGCCTGACTGAGCTGCCGGGAAGCTTTTACTTTTGTTTTAGACGCGGCAATCAATGCTGTGTCTGAAGGGTTAATAGCACGCGGCATAACGATCTGTTTTTCGCCGTATAAGACGCACTTTTTCTTCCTCAAAACTGGGGGGGAAAAGTTGGTGCGTCTTATACGGCAAATACACATCAAAACCCTGTCCTATCGTGGCGGTCCCTGCGGCCATCAAAGGCCGGGACCCGCGGCTAATACAGGACATCACCGATCGCGGTGATGCCCTGTATTAACCCTTCAGACGCGGCGATCAAAGCTGACCGCCGCGTCTGAGGTGAAAGTGACACTAACCTGGCTGCTCATTCGGGCTTTTCGGGACCGCCGGGGTGAAATCGCGGCGTCCCGAACAGCTTACAGGACACCCAGAGGGACCTTACCTGCCTCCTCAGTCTCTGCTCCGTGCCGGGATCCCCTGCATGGCCGGCGCTCTCCTTCGTCGTCATAACGTTGTCGCGCACGCCGTCCCGTCATCCAATAGGAGCGGCGTCCGTAGCAATGTCATGGCGGCGACGGAGAGCGAGGATACCGGGCAGCAGAGACGTTCCGGAGCGACGGGGACACCACAGGGACGCGGCGACAGCGATGGAGGGTGACATCCAGGGTAGCGGTGACGAGTGGTGATGGGTCCAGAGCGGCGGGGACACGTGAGTATTACCTCCTATACCAGTGGTCTTCAACCTACGGACCTCCAGATGTTGCAAAACTACAACTTCTGGCATGCCCGGACAGCCAACGGCTGTCCGGGCATGCTGGGAGTTGTAGTTTTGCAACATCTGGAGGTCCGCAGGTTGAAGATCACTGTCCTATACTTTACATTGTATTTGGTTCAGAATCTTTTTTTTCTAGATTTTCCTCCTTTAAAATTGGGTGCGTCTTATATACCGGAGCGTCTTATATGGTGAAAAATACGGTATATGGTTAACGCTAGTCTTCTTGTATACCCAAAACTCTCCAATATGAAATAGATATTTTTAAGTATGTCTAAAACAAATTGTTTGAGGTACTTGTCTTGGCCACGGAATTTTATTGGAATGACCATTCTAATGCATCTGAAGCCTCCGCACTGTCACGATGCCGGCTGGCAGGAGGTGGATCCTCTGTGCCAGAGAGGGATGGCGAGGACCGTGCTAGTGGACCGGTTCTAAGACACTACTGGTTTTCACCAGAGCCCGCCGCAAAGCGGGATGGTCTTGCTGCGGCGGTAGTGACCAGGTCGTATCCACTAGCAACGGCACCTCTCTGGCTGCTGAAGATAGGCGAGGTACAAGGGAGTAGGCAGAAGCAAAGTCGGACGTAGCAGAAGGTCGGGGGCAGGCGGCAAGGTTCGTAGTCAGGGGAGATAGCAATAGTTCTGGTACACAGGGTATAAACACACAAGAACGCTTTCACTGGCACTAAGGCAACAAGATCCGGCAAGGGAGTGCAAGGGAGGAGACTAGATATAAGCAGGGAACAGGTGGGAACCAATTAAGCTAATTGGGCCAGGCACCAATCATTGGTGCACTGGCCCTTTAAGTCTCAGGGAGCTGGCGCGCGCGCGCCCTAGAGAGCGGAGCCGCGCGCGCCAGCACATGACCGCAGGAGACGGGAACGGGTAAGTGACCTGGGATGCGACTCGCAAGCGGGCGCGTCCCGCTGTGCGAATCGCATCCCCAACGGCCATGGCAGAGCAGCGCTCCCGGTCAGCGCTGACCGGGGAGCTGCAGGGAGAAGGACGCCGTGAGCGCTCCGGGGAGGAGCGGGGACCCGGAGCGCTAGGCGTAACAGTACCCCCCCCCTTAGGTCTCCCCTTCTCTTTATCGGGTAACTGCCTCCCCTGGGATGAGGACACCGGGAAAGGATGGAGGGATTCCTCAACGGCAGGCAGAACCGCAGGAGTAGGAATGGGGAGAGAGGGCAGAGGGCGGGACCTGGCACGGGGCAGTGTGACACCAGGACGAGGGCCATGAGGGGACACAGAAGCTTGCCTGATGGAACTGGGAGGGGGGGAGGTGCATTTCCTGTGGCAGGCAGAGTCCTTAATGACCTTAGGGGGACCAGATACAGGAGGAACCACAGAGTTACGGCAAGGGTTACTGGGAACCGGTTTTAGACAGTTCTTGGAACAAGAGGACCCCCAACTCTTGATCTCCCCAGTGGACCAATCCAGGGTTGGGGAATGAAGTTGAAGCCAGGGAAGTCCAAGGAGAATTTCCGAGGTGCAATTGGGGAGGACCAAAAGTTCAATCCTCTCGTGGTGAGATCCGATGCTCATAAGAAGGGGCTCCGTGCGGAAACGTATGGTACAGTCCACCCTGGCTCCGTTGACCGCGGAAATGTGGAGTGGCCTGACAAGACGGGTCACCGGAATCCGGAATTTATTCACAAAGGAGTCCCGAATAAAATTCCCAGAAGCTCCAGAGTCCAGGCAGGCCACGGCTGAGAGGGGAGAGCTGGCTGAAGTGGAAATCCGAACAGGTACCGTGAGACGTGGAGAAGCCGACTTGGCATCAAGAGACGCCACACCCACGAGAGCTGAGTGCGAGCGTGCGTTTCCCAGACGTGGAGGACGGATTGGGCAATCCACCAGAAAATGTTCAGTACTGGCACAGTACAAACAAAGATTCTCTTCCTTACGGCGATTCCTCTCTTCCAGGGTCAGGCGAGACCGATCCACTTGCATGGCCTCCTCGGCGGGAGGCCTAGGCGCAGATTGCAGTGGAGACTGTGGGAGAGGTGTCCAGAGATCTAAGTCCTTTTCCTGGCGGAGCTCTTGATGCCTCTCAGAAAAACGCATGTCAATGCGAGTGGCTAGATGAATGAGTTCATGCAGGTTAGCAGGAGTCTCTCGTGCGGCCAGAACATCCTTAATGTTGCTGGATAGGCCTTTTTTAAAGGTCGCGCAGAGAGCCTCATTATTCCAGGATAGTTCAGAAGCAAGAGTACGGAATTGTATGGCGTACTCGCCAACGGAGGAATTACCCTGGACCAGGTTCAGCAGGGCAGTCTCAGCAGAAGAGGCTCGGGCAGGTTCCTCAAAGACACTTCGAATTTCCGAGAAGAAGGAGTGTACAGAGGCAGTGACAGGGTCATCGCGGTCCCAGAGCGGTGTGGCCCATGACAGGGCTTTTCCAGACAGAAGGCTGACTACGAAAGCCACCTTAGACCTTTCAGTAGGAAACTGATCCGACATCATCTCCAGATGCAGGGAACATTGGGAAAGGAAGCCACGGCAAAACTTAGAGTCCCCATTAAATTTGTCCGGCAAAGACAGGCGGAGGCTAGGAGTGGCCACTCGCTGCGGAAGAGGTGCAGGAGCTGGCGGAGGAGATGGTTGCTGCTGCTGTAGCTGAGACTGAATCTGCTGTAGCTGCGACTGGAGTTGCTGAGTCATGGTGGTCAAGTACGACAGCTGGTGATCTTGTTGGGCAATCTGTCGGGCTTGCTGGGCGACCAGTGTGGGGAGGTCGGCGACAACAGGCAGAGGAACTTCAGCGGGATCCATGGCCGGATCTACTGTCACGATGCCGGCTGGCAGGAGGTGGATCCTCTGTGCCAGAGAGGGATGGCGAGGACCGTGCTAGTGGACCGGTTCTAAGACACTACTGGTTTTCACCAGAGCCCGCCGCAAAGCGGGATGGTCTTGCTGCGGCGGTAGTGACCAGGTCGTATCCACTAGCAACGGCACCTCTCTGGCTGCTGAAGATAGGCGAGGTACAAGGGAGTAGGCAGAAGCAAAGTCGGACGTAGCAGAAGGTCGGGGGCAGGCGGCAAGGTTCGTAGTCAGGGGAGATAGCAATAGTTCTGGTACACAGGGTATAAACACACAAGAACGCTTTCACTGGCACTAAGGCAACAAGATCCGGCAAGGGAGTGCAAGGGAGGAGACTAGATATAAGCAGGGAACAGGTGGGAACCAATTAAGCTAATTGGGCCAGGCACCAATCATTGGTGCACTGGCCCTTTAAGTCTCAGGGAGCTGGCGCGCGCGCGCCCTAGAGAGCGGAGCCGCGCGCGCCAGCACATGACCGCAGGAGACGGGAACGGGTAAGTGACCTGGGATGCGACTCGCAAGCGGGCGCGTCCCGCTGTGCGAATCGCATCCCCAACGGCCATGGCAGAGCAGCGCTCCCGGTCAGCGCTGACCGGGGAGCTGCAGGGAGAAGGACGCCGTGAGCGCTCCGGGGAGGAGCGGGGACCCGGAGCGCTAGGCGTAACACGCACATTGCTGCATGATGATCCATGTCATACTATTCTTATGGTTAACTTTAGTCTTCTTGTATACCCAAAACTCTTCAATATGAAATAAATATTTTTATGTATGTCTAAAACAAATTGTTTGAGGTACTTGTCTTGGCCACGGAATTTTATTGGAATGACCATTCTAATGCATCTGAAGCCTCCGCACATTGCTGCATGATGATCCATGTCATACTATTCTTATGGTTAACTTTAGTCTTCTTGTATACCCAAAACTCTCCAATATGAAATTAATATTTTTATGTATGTCTAAAACAAATTGTTTGAGGTACTTGTCTTGGCCACGGAATTCAATTGGAATGACCATTCTAATGCATCTGAAGCCTCCGCACATTGCTGCATGATGATCCATGTCATACTATTCTTATGGTTAACTTTAGTCTTCTTGTATACCCAAAACTCTCCAATATGAAATAGATATTTTTATGTATGTCTAAAACAAATTGTTTGAGGTACTTGTCTTGGCCACGGAATTCTATTGGAATGACCATTCTAATGCATCTGAAGCCTCCGCACATTGCTGCATGATGATCCATGTCATACTATTCTTATGGTTAACTTTAGTCTTCTTGTATACCCAAAACTCTCCAATATGAAATAGATATTTTTATGTATGTCTAAAACAAATTGTTTGAGGTACTTGTCTTGGCCACGGAATTCAATTGGAATGACCATTCTAATGCATCTGAAGCCTCCGCACATTGCTGCATGATGATCCATGTCATACTATTCTTATAAATAACCCACATGTTTCTGTGTATAACAATGTCCTGCACTGTCACAGCTGCTCCCTGGCTTGCATGCTTGTAATATAATATAAAACAGGCCATGTCTCATTATCTGCAGCACATTAGCCAAGAGTTGGGAGCCAGGAATTGATACCTCCCTGTGTCAGGCAGCCGAGCTGGGGATGAAGGTCAATGGAGACAATAGATTGTGTATTTGCCAGATTTCCTGTGTGTTAGTGGGGGATAAGCAGCTGTTAGTGGTGCAGCTACAAGAGGCACGGAGGAGTATATAAGTATAAACAAAGGAGTTCAGCAATGTACATTGATTTTTGCAATATATTATTATTTTTTATTTCAGATGTCAGGGCGTCGCAACTGAACGGTTTTCACAAGAATGAATGGCGCAAATTAGCAATTTCCGCATAATTCTGAAATTGTCTCATAAATGTAATTTCTGCGAGGTCTAGGGCAATGGCCTCAAACTGTAGTCCTCCAGATGTTGCAAAACTTCAACTCCCAGCATGCCCGGACAGCCAACGGCTGTCCGGGCATGCTGGGAGTTGAAGTTTTGCAACATCTGGAGGGCCACAGTTTGAGACCTAATCTAGGGTCTTACGACATCCAGGACACCTGTTTTATAGAGGACCCTCGCCCTGCACTCTAGGCCTAAGCAAAAAAGTTCATTTGACACTAAGGGGGTGTACCAACTCGCAAAGTTGGCCATGTTCAGTGGTCCGTCAGCAGCCCTGACCTCTGCCTGTCTTCTGCTGCTTACAGATCACTGTCTGCCATGACCCTTGCGCTGCCTGACTACAACTCCAGCCTCCTAACTTGGTGACATCTGTTAAAGGGGTACTCCGGCGGTAAATAATTTTTTTTTTTTTAAATCAACTGGTGCCAGAAGGTTAAACAGATTTGTAAATTTCTGTATCGAAGGGAGCTCGGCACCACTCTCTGTATATGAAAAGGACGGGAAAGGCTAGGACCCTTGATTGCTTCTCCCCTTGCAACTGCTGGAGGTACATACAGGTGCTACCACGCTGATAGACAATGTGAAATTCCAGTAAAAAAGATGAAGCGGAGCACTCACCAGACCTTGAGTGCAGATGGATTTTATTGACCGGTTCGATCAAAGGCACATCAGGGGGGGAAGAGGTGGTACAGACAGGGGAGTGTGACTTAGAGACGCGGGGGTATCCTCTCGGTGACGGACCGTTGCGCGCCGAAGCGCTTCTCCAGACCGGGAATGATGAGGTCACAGGAAAAGGTGTGCTTTATGGGATCAAGCAAGCCATGACGCTACAGGTAAGTAACATCCTATTGGTAGGCTGACTTGATTGTGTAACAAACTTTGCAACAACACATAAAAAAGTGCATATTAAAAGCATCTACTTAACATATGAGATATAAAGGTATACAATATTATATCAAAGCGCTATATTCTTCCCCCCCTGATGTGCCTTTGATCAAACCGGTCAATAAAATCCATCTGCATTCAAGGTCTGGTGAGTGCTCCGCTTCATCTTTTTTTACTGAGATTTGTAAATTACTTCTATATAAAAATCCTAATCCTTCCAGTACTTATCAGCTGCTGTATGCTCCAGAGAAAGTTGAGTTGTTATTTTCTGTCTGACCACAGTGCTCTCTGCTGTCACCTCTGTCCATGTCAGGAACTGTCCAGAGCAGCATATGTTGGCTATGGGGATTTGTTCCTGCTCCGGACAGTTCCTGACATGGACAGAGGTGTCAGCAGAGAGCACTGTGGTGAGACTGGGAAGGAATTGAAAAAGAAAAGAACTTCCTGTGGAGCATACAGCAGCTGATAAGTAATGGAAGGATTAAGATTTGTATATAGATGTAATTTACAAATCTGTTTAATTTTCTGGCACCAGTTTATTAAAAAAAAAAATAATAATAATGTTTTCCACCGGTAGCAGATGTTGGGATAGAAAGAATGGAAAGATATTTAACTTTACTGTGAAAATCTACTGTAAATGTGGACCCCCATATTTGTAGGTGATGTGTTATGTGGGCTGCTAACTGAAAGGTCTTGTGAGACCGTTCAGACTAGAGATGAGTGAATTTACAGTAAATTCGATTCGTCACGAACTTCTCGGCTCGGCAGTTGATAGCTTATCCTGCATAAATTAGTTCAGCTTTCAGGTGCTCCCGTGGGCTGGAAAAGATGGATACAGTCCAAGGAGACTCCTTCCTAGGACTGTATCCACCTTTTCCAGCCCACCGGGGCACCTGAAAGCTGAACTCATTTATGCAGGATAAGTCATCAACTGCCGAGCCGAGAAGTTCGTGACGAATCGAATTTACTGTAAATTCGCTCATCTCTAGTTCAGACAATAAGTAAAGGTTTTGAACTTCTATTTAGAGCTCAGGCCCATGTCTTATACAAGACTATCAGGGCCATGCCTAATACATATTGCTGGGTTTTTACACACAAAAAAAGAAACAGCGTACAGAGGAGTTTTTAAAATGTGATAGTGCCAAGGACTATCACAATACCCGAAATGCGTGACTTTATTTATACTACCTGTGTATCTGATTTTTATCAATAAAGGTGGACATTTTCCAGCACTATCTTCTATGATGAATATTCCTCCTTTTCAAGTAGTTCCAGGGTGCTGCCAAGCACCATCTGTGTTGCTGAGGAGGTAAGCGAGGAGTAAGCTAGTAAGCTGGTGAGCTTATCTTTGTGCTTTACTAATGCCCCGGACTGAGATGACAAAATACCACCTGATATACTCACTTGCTTTGCGACAGTATTCCTGATGATGTCCTTAGTAGTGTTAAATGGTCACTCTCATTAAAACTAATTTTTGCTATTGCACTCCTTATGCTAAATAAAAAAATATTTCTAATAAACTTTGTTTAAAAAAAAAAGAAGTTTTCTATGTTTTATTTGTGCTTAAAAGAGCTCAAAAGCACATTTTCCCCCATCTTATACACAGACTTTGGACCAAAGCCCAAACGCAGGAAGTGCAGCCTGGAGTGCTGAGGGTGTGTGTCCAACCAACAGCATATGGCAGTTATGTGTGAAAGGAGCTATGATTGGATGAGGCTGGACACCCCCCCCCCCTCAGCACTCCAGGCTGCACTTTCTGTGTTTGGACTTCGGTCCAAAGTCTGTGTATGAGATGGGGGAAAATGTGCTTTTGAGCTCTTTTAAGCACAAATAAAACCTAGAAAATTAAAATTTTTGTAAACAAAGTATATTAGAAATATTTTTATTTCCCATAAGGAGTGCAATAGCAAAAATTTGCTTTCATTAGAGTGCCCATTTAAGTGGATTTGGGGTTAGTTCATAATATCTTTGCTGGTGGTGATAAGGGTGACAGAAATATGCATAGTGCTCTAGGGTGGTTATAGATTAAAACCTAAAAAAACTAATATCCCTAGGGGTCTAGGATGGCTTAGTGGTTAACTTACTACTGGCTATGATAGGAAGGTGTCAGAACCCTGTGTATGAATGGGCCCTGAAAGGTAATGGAAGGGCCCCATGGGATGGGCCCCCCATTCCCCCTTCTTCCAGGTTTTAGATATAAAAAAAAAAAAAAAAAAAAAAAAAAAAAGGATAGTGAAGTAGGTGAAGGATATAAAGGGTTAACAGTGTTATTAACTTGTACTTGGAGTCGTTTATTACAGGTTGTTGCTGTTGCTGGGCAGAAGAAGAGGAGTTACGGATTGGCTACCTATGCCACGGCGGGAAAACAGAATTCTATTTAAGAAAAGGATGACTGGGCAGTTGGCTAGTCAAAGAAGAGTTACCTGAAGAAATAACAGCGGCCCGTCCCTCCCTCCCTGTCACGGTCTGTTTGTTGAGGGGGTCACCAGTTGGGTGGACATAGATACATATTGAAGAGTGGGGTATGTCACCCAGATCTGCTGGGTGGACAGCTTTGGTGAAAGAGTTTTACTAGTGGTTTAATTTGATTGATGGTTTATAGGTTAATTATTATTATGAATTATTGATGGTTATTTAATGGTTATTTATTAATAAGTTAATTATTTATTTACCCTCAATAAACGGCCGTGGCCTTTTTACCCCATACAAGTGTATGTGTTTTCATTTAAGGGGCAGTTGGTTGGCGGGGGGCATTGGGGGGTCCCCTTCCCATGGAGCATGTAGCTGCAGACCAGTCAGAGCACCCATGCTGAACCCTGTCCACCACCAGAAGTTTCTACAATGGGTAACTAACTGATCATCAAAACTGGACCATGGAGCAATGGAAAAAGGTTTCCTGATAAATCTCATTTCATTTTACATTATGTGGATGCCTGGGTGCGTGTGGGTCCCTTACCTAGAGATGAGATTGCACCTGGATGCCCTATGGGAAGAAGACAACCTGAAGAAGGCAGTGTGATTATCTGGGCAACGTTGTTCTTAGCTTCATGTGGATGTTACTATAATGTGGTGGCCCAGTACGGGAGGTGTTAGCCCGTACACTTGCTGCCCTTTCAGGCAGCCTCCCTTCAGTGTCCCCATCTAAATATGTTTATTATGTATTATACTGTGTAATGTGTGAAGAAAGCGTTGTCACTTTAAGACTGTTTACCATGTGAGTTGTCATATGATTGTTACCCAGGAGGTATCAGTGACCAGGTGACTTAAGGGTGACCAATGGGGTCCCCCCATAACTTCCCCCATAAAAGCCCTGGCTAAAGCCTCTGCTCTCTCTCTTGCTTCCTGATGAGGTCAAGTCGTGCCTAAGTGTGTGTCCTGAGTCATAGGAGGCCCCAAGTCCAGTCTGCAGCCACAAGCTACAAACCTGCAAGTAACCACAGTCACAGTCTTCTCAGTCATCAGTCACAAGTCAAGTCAGTCACAGTCATAATTTGTCAAGTCAACGTGGCCTGCATTAAATTGACCTCATCTACTACAAGTCCCAGCAAGCCCTGAAGGTCTCTGAATTCACTGGTCACCTCCGTGGGCCCTGGCTGACCTGTATAGACTTTTCCACCTGTCTAACCTCAGTAAGCTACCGTTATCCATAACTTGGTGCTGGAGTTATTATTGCCCCCGTGCCTAGCCCAGGATCCAGCGGTATACCTTCGGGTGGTATTGAGGATAAACCACGCCCTGGCGTCATGAATACAAGTGGTTAATGCCATCTGCCCCTAGGGTAATTCCATCTGCCCAGCATCTCACACCCCATACCACAACTTTTGGCATCACTGTATTGTGTCGACCATGTGCAAAATCAGATCAGAAGCTATGTTACGTTGTCAAGTATTGCCTGTACCTGCAAGGGTTAAAGATGTGCCGAAGAAGTGCGCGAAAATGTCCCGCGCTGGTCAGTGTCCTGCCCCTGGGTGTGGAAACCATGTTTCTGTATCGATGCCGAAGTGGAACTGTAAAGATCCGCCCCTTGTTGTTGGGGGAGCGGAAGTCAGCACTGCACAGCTGACGCACTTCCGGCCGATGACCATTCTCCCGAAGCCCTGTATAAAAGGAGCAGCGCTGCCGGTTTGCCGGAAGTCAGCAAGTGGAGCAACATGGCGGAACAGGCAAGCAAGGGTGCAGAGAGTCCCAAGATGGCGCCAGAGGCCCGGAAACTCGCCGCGGCGCACATGTTGTAAGAGTTAGCTGACCATCTCAAGAAGATCTCCAACAGGGCCGAAGAGGCCTGCTACCAAATCCCGTTGCCTGAGGACGATGGAGACTGGCCAGCAACTCCGGCGGAGGGCACGTCGGCATCTTCTCGTGGATCATCGCCGTTGAGGCTGTCCCCTCATCACCGGACCTGGGGGTCTTGGGCCAAAGTCCACACCGAGGAGTCAGATGTGAGTACCCCGGCTGAAGCCGCTTTCTCTACCCCTCCTTCTACCCCTAGCCCAGAGCAAACCCGCCAGGCCCAGAAGTCTGCAGCACGTCCCCCGGTCCCCACCTTTTCCAAAGTGGTTGTTTGGTGATGAGCCTGGACTAATACAATATATGAGGGAGCACCTTCTTACCCTGCCAGGGAAGTCCCATCCCCCAGTCCCACCAGCCCAGTTCAAGAGGGCCAGAAGAGAAGCACAGAGAATGGAAAGATATGGGCCGAAGCTGCTGCCATATGAGGTGCGACAAGCGCAGCAGCAGGACACAAAAGCATTGGAGGCCCTGTACATTAGGAAGCTAGAACAAACCCGAGAGGGAGAGCCACCCCTGGATCGTTGCAGAGCGATGGTCATAAAATTTGACAAAGTGCGAGGGTTTAGCACTCTTATGGACTGTCGTCATGGAGGGACTGTCTTGGTCAATCGTCGGGCAGTGCAGAGAGACTATCTTCCCCCATCATTGCATTCTCTAGAGAGCGTGGAGATCGTGGAGTATACTCCTATACAGAGCATGCGAGGAGAGTGGGCTGCAGCGGTGACCCGTCTGAAGAACCCCACAAAGATTCCTTTTGCATATTTTCCCTCTGATGATTGGGACGCAGATCCCATCGGATTACTACCTCCTCAACTCAGAAAGTAATCCTCAGGAAGTAAAGAGTAAGAAATCTACATGCCCGAGGCACCTGTTGTGGCAGCAAAATACCGTCCTAAGTCATATGTGAATGTACCCAGGCCTACTCCTTTGATCGAGGAGGTTTGGCCGGCCCAACAACAACCAACTGCTGTTCCCCCAGTGGCGCAAGCTGCTGCAGTACAAATGGGGGTCACAATCAGCCCCACCATTACAGAGTTCTCTTTGTCACGGGTGTACTGGAACACCCGCGTGAGTCCATTAGAGGGGGCACAGTCCTGTGGACCCCCACTACATGTCCCAGCCTCGGAAGCAGTCCGATCAGCGAAGCTGGGATGCCAAGTTTCCAGGTTGAAGAATCTGCTTTGCTATGTGTCACTAACTTTACTTTGTGAAGTGCTTTTGTTCTCCACAGGTTATGCAACGTTTAAGAAGGAATGCCTGACGAACTTGTCAAGAAGTTTATATGTAACCATTTGCATAAGTGTATGTGCCCGGCTTTTAGCCGTGATTCTTTACTAAGGACTCTAAAGTGTACCAGAACTGTGGAGCGGTACTAAAAAAAAAAAAGAAATTTGTAAATATTCGAGTAATATATTTTTGCTCATATCTTCGTACAAGTGAGTATTCATGTTAGTGTATACCCCATACCACAGCTTCATGTGCCATCTACCTAAACATTGTACAGACAAAGGGGGAGATTTATCAAAACCTGTGCAAAGGACAAGTTGCTCAGTTGCCCATAGCAACCAATCAGATTGCTTCTTTCATTTTGCTGAGGCCTTGTTAAAAATAAAAGAAGCAAGCTGATTGGTTGCCATGGGCAACTGGGCATCTTTTCCTTGATAAATCTCCCCCAAAGTCTGTACTTTATGGCAGTGGTGTGGCGTTGGTGCACGATGAGGGATTTATCCTGTTCGTGGCACCAAAAAACGGTTGTGGTGGCCACAGGGTGTTAATAGGATGTACCTTTAATACCTTGTGATGCCAGGGCACCGTTTATCTGAACCACGGTCCGAAGGTGGGAAGCAGTCTTCCTGGGCCAGACAAGATGAGTCAAGAAACACACCAATGTCAGGTTATGGTTAACTGCTTTTACTGAGCTTGAGAAGTTGGTAAAACACAAACAGCTAGCCTTATAGTGCAGCATACCCCGTGGTATTACCTAATGGTAGTGGCCTTTTTCTTTATATGTCCCTGGCCACACAGCAAACATTGTTCAGGAATGGTTTGAGGAACATGACAAAGAATACAGTACAAGGTGATAACTTGCAATAACCAGGAGAAAAGATGAAGATGGCACTCACCACTTAATGAAGAAAAAAGCTTTATTACAGGTGTGTGTCTTAGCTAGAGGAAGTGCCGTGTCACAAAACTGTGCAGTCCCAAGTAATGCCCCTGCACCTGTGTTCAGCTCCCTGGTGCTGGTGTTTGTTCCTGCACGCATGAAATAAAGTTTTTTTCTTCAAGTGGTGAGTGCCATCTTCATCTTTTCTACTGGTTTTTGCTGTGTACATATGTCTATTTGATTGAGCACCATCACAATAAGATACGAGTGGACCTGTGTCCACAGTAGCGCTGATTTTTCCTGCCAGGATTAAAGCTGTAATAAGGAAGCGATGCCAGAAGATTCCTATGTGTTTCACAAGGTGATACCTTGGCCTCCAAATTCCCCAGATCTCAATCGGATCAAGCAATTGTGGGGTGTTCTGGAAAACAAGTCTGATTCATAGAGGCCGCACCTCACAATTTATACAACTCGACATGTCACAAAGTTGTCTCAAATGTGTTGATCGGTTGGGTCTGAGACCCCCACAATCTCTACATTTAGCTAGGAGGAACGTGTAGTTGTGCACTTTACTCCCTAGCTCGCTGATCGATTGCAGGACACAGACTCCAGAGATATAGAATGGTGTCTATTTCCTGCAAAGACAGAGCTTTTTTGACGAAGGTACGAAGTAATATAAGACAGGTGGTTTTAAAGGGATACTCCAGTCGAAAACTTTAATATTTTTTTTAAATCAACTGGTGCCAGAAAGTTAAACAGATAAATTACTTCTATTTAAAAATCTAAATGCTTCCAGTACTTATCAGCTGCTGTATAATACAGAGGAAGTTCTTTTCTTTTTTAATTCCTTTTCTGTCTGACCACAGTGCTCTCTGAAGATACCTCTGTCCATGTCAGGAACTGTCCAGTTCCTGACATGGACAGAGGAGTCAGCAGAGAGCACTGTGGTCAGACTGGAAAGAACTTCAAAAAGAAAATAACTTGCTCTGGAGTATACAGCAGCTGATAAGTACTGGAAGAGTTAATATTTTTAAATAGAAGTAATTTACAAATCTGTTTTAACTTTCTGGCACCAGTTGATTTATACCAGAGTACCCCTTTAATGTTAGAGCTGATCAGTATAATTTTATCATTGAACTCTAATTCTGTGTAGCTGTTTTTCCCAATTAACACTCCCCCTTCCGCTTGAGTGGATCCCCTTAGCTTATGATTCCAATAGCAACATGTAGTCACACCCGCAAACTCCACCTCAAGTTCCTTGTCAAAGAAAATTATGAAATGAAATACATCTCAAGTGTTTCCACCACAAGGATTTCCTGACATTTACCCCTTTTTGTTTCTTAAATTTAGAGAAAGACGTGATTCAGATTGCGCAGTCTGAACTTTACTTGTTGTCGGGTTTTATTCAGTTTGCGTGCGTGTACATTATGTCCCACCGCACAATGATTGTGTACAGTATGATGTACCGTAATTAAAGCAATACAAAGTATTTCTCCCAATTATATTCCCCCTAAATTAGTATACAGAGGAATAGAAATGATTATGTTCCACGTCTCGGTAATGTCCTCCTTCGTGTCTACGCTTGGACAGTAAACATTTGGAGAGCTGCAAAGTTTTTGGCCAATTAAATTTTAGAATTTGGCATCCATCTGCCCTAACTAGGAAATATGTTTTTCATTCCATTTTTATGTATCATTTCTAGAGGTTATTGAACCCACTTAACCCTTTTGGTGTTTGCGTGAAGAACTTAGTGGTAACAGTTTAGTCTCCCATATCCAGGCATTTCCGCGTGTTTATTTATACTTCCACTTTTGGCAGTGTCCTACCTATCCAATCTTAATGCTTGTGGTATGTAAGCGTTCTTAAAGGTACACAATAAAACTACTTTCTGCTTATGGGCTATATCCGATGCCCTTTTTTTAATTTTTTTTTTACAACTTGTTTATTTACACTATTGGAACCTTCTTATTTGTTGGTATACAAGTTAAACATAAATGAGAAGTTTCTATTGGTTTATTTCCCCCTTCTTCATCGCCATAGGACCAAACCTCCACCTTCGTGTTTGCTGGCAATCTAGTTCCTCTGGTAAACGGAGGAGAAAAATATGTACACTTAAAACTGTTCTGAACATTGCCAGCTCGGTTGGACCCACGTTGATCCATTAGTTGTGTTCTTCCCAATAGATTTTTTTCGATTATATGATTACTCCTTTAAAGGAAATCTTTCAGCTCTTTATTATACTCAGAGCTGCAAATATAGGCAGATAGCTGATAGATATAATTTGTTTTATCTCCCTGTTTCTAAGCTCATGGTTATGGCAAAGTTATAAAATCATGTTTTCTTTCCAAGCTCAAGTGTCAAAGAGCAAAGAGGCCATGCTGAGCTGCAGGATGCATGCCTACTCCCTCCCTTATGCCTCCCAGCATGATTCATGTACAAGGTTCAGTATTGGAAGTGAAATGTGCACTGTCTTATTTAAATACTTTTTATATGTTATACATTTTGGCAAAATATTCACCTTTCTAATATACACCAAAAAGTTTTTTTAATCTCCTTTTTGTAGAAACATGGCTTTATGAAAAGCGATGTCACTTGTCAGTGCGCAGTGCACAACAACAGAACAGGACACTGCCGGAGCCTGCTGGAGCGCGCCCACAGGACAGGTAAATATGAAAGCTGGGGATAGGGAGGGACATGGAAATCAGGCGGCGGTGGGACTCTGGTCCCGCAGAAGTTGCTGCGGTTACATGATTTAAAGCGGCAGCTTTAAATCTTTGAACCGCAGCGGCTTCTGCGGGGCCAAATTTTTTTTTGTGGCATACACGCATTCACACGCATCCTCATTTTACAAGATCCTGTGGAGATTTGATGCGCAGGATTTGTAACTGCCAATTTGAAGCGGTGCTCAGTCATTTAGTTTACATTGAAATCTGCAGCAGAAATTCCTGTGCATCAAATCTGCGTTCGTGTGAACGTACCCTCACAAGGATATTTGGGTAAAAAAAACTTTTTTACCCAAATTTCCTTGAAAAAATGAGGGTGTGTGTTATAGGCCGGTGCATGTTATACCCCGATAAAAACAGTATTTAAAAATCATTTTTTGCAGGAAGGGGTGGGGAAGGGAGCAGGTGTATTTTTTTTATTGGGACATTTGGGAAAGAATAAGTTGTATTATACTATGCTACCTTGTGCTAAACAATGTCACAGGCAGAGGAGCAGACAGTGGACGAATGCTATGTTCTAGAAAACTGACAGAATTGCTTTGTGAATAGGCAGGGTGAATGGGTTATGATGAAGAGCTGAAGGAAAGCAATGCATTCTGGGAACTGTAAGACTGAGTGACTCCTCAATCAGGAAGTAGTGATTTTTTACATGATCGAGAACTGGGGCAGACAGGTGAGCAATGCTGTATGCATTTGCAGCTTCTTCTTTTTTTACCTGTCATCAGAATACCCCTTAAAGGTAAGGATGTGTGCATGCCGGACAAGAGACCCTCGCGATTGGTGGGGGTCCTAGTCATCAGACTCTCACCGTTCAAATACATCTCACCTATCTTGGCCATAGGGTATTATCTTTAATCTTGGAATAACTCCTTTAAGTGAGGGTCTTATCTCTTATCCCCTATTACCCACTCTTCTGCCTGACTCAACAATTGGGTTGATAACATGCATATGATCCTAAGAATGAACTCTGCTACATTAGACAGTAGCGCAGTATCTTGTTTACCTAAGACCAAAGGAAATATGCTAAATCCATTTCACCAAGTGGATTATCTGCTACCAGGGCAATCATGTATCTGGATAGTTTCTCCCTCACCCATATATACATTCTCATATATACCATGTGTATAGACAGAGGGCTATATGGTTGATTGCCTCATCTAATAGTCATGCAGCAGGGTGAGTCTCGGGGGCATGGTTCCTTCATTTAAAGAAAACAGCGTTATTACAGAATTTGCTTTTCCTGCCAGAATTCAGGCACCCCCTGGGGCACTGAGAGACGCTGTCACCCTCACACCCTCTTTGCACAGTCCTGGATTTTGTTTTTTTAGAAATCTTAAACTCTGAGAATTGTACGACCTTCAGGCTCCAGGTCTAGCAGTGCTCTGTGCTGATAAAAACCTTATCACAAAGACTGTTAACCTTTGACCTTTGCCAACAAGGAACCTGAGAATGGAAAGCCTGTTTTCTGACTGAATTCAAGAAAAATATAATGAAATAGGGAAACAAAATAGGGATATTCGCTTACAGGCTCCAGTTTCACCAGTAGTATTGCCACTGGCATTAGAATTTTTATGTGTAGATTACTTGTCCAGTTTGACCAATAACTATGGGTGGGAAGTAAAGTTGCTTCTTCTATGGTGATGAACCATCTTGGAAATATGTCAGACCTGTGTTGAGTTTAATCTTAAGATACATTTTACATTTAAAGCAAAGAAATGTCAGAATATCCATTGGGAAAAAACTTTTTGTCATACCTCTAAGGTGTTTCCCCACCGGTACAGTCTCCTTAAAGGAAAACAGTCATCTGTTCACCAACGCTAAACCCAATACACTGGGTTATAATGTGGATGAACAGGATGTGATGAGGGGTTAATGGGTTAAATACATACCTGTCGATCTGTCCCTCTGAAAATCGTCATCCAACTTCAGTGAATTGAGCGCTGGAGGCGGGCCTGCCGGCTCAATTTGAATATTCATTGACACGGGTCACTTGAGCGCTCAGTCAGCACAGTGCTTACATGACCCGTGACAATGAATATTTATATTGAGCAGGCGGGCCCGCCTCCAGCGCGCAATTCACTGAAGTTGGATGACGATTTTCAGAGGGACAGATCTCTGTCCAGGTATGTGCAGGTATGTATTTAACCCATTAACCTCTCATCGGTCTCTTGTTCACCCACACTATAACCCAGTGTATTGGGTTTAGTGTGGGTGAACAGATGACTGGTTTCCTTTAAGCTGGTCATACACATTCGATGAGCATGAGCTGAATCCATCAATTTTGGTGGAACTGTTTGACAATCTAATGTGTATGGTGACCTCCCGAATCTTCTCTGTTGGGGACAAAAGGATCAGGAATGTTGGATTTCACATGACTGATCCTTTTGTTCTTGGAGAGATAAGCCATCACCATGGTAGTCGGGCAGCAGCTTGCCTCCCCTCTCCCAATTTAGGGCCCAGCCCAGAGTGCATTTATGTGGGGGTAAGGGAGAGATAGCTGTCAGCTGAGTGATCATTTGGCCTACAGCTATCTCTCCCTATCCCCCCCCCCCCATACACATGAATCTTATGTGTATTACAAGCCTAATGGACTATGCCAACCGTAGGTGAAAAAGCCCCACATCTTCTCTTGGCCAAGAAAAGGGAATAAGCAGCTTTCAGATTTGCCCGCTGCCATCTCCTGGGCACGTACATTGGGGAACATTTGGGCTGGCCTAAAACACATTGGGAGAGATATTCCAAAACTTGCAGTCTAAGATGGCACCAGATTTTTAACATTGTATCAGGCTGTTTAAAAATCTGGCGCATCTTACCACTGTCTACTGAGTAGACTCTACTCTTAGTCTGCACCGTTTAGGTGGTGGAGTTAAGGCCAAGTTTTTTTGCTGCATACTATTGAAAATGTGGCGCAATTTGAGCCTTACCCCCTTGTCTTCCCTTTTTCGGAGCCATGCCATTTAAAAACAATTGCCGCACATTAGGGTAAAAATGGCAAAATTCCTAGGAAAATGATTTGGCGCTGTTTACACAAATATTACTATTCTGGAAAAAAAGTCGAGATCCAACAATTTTTTTCTAATAAGTATGAGAATTTTAATAAGAAAAAAACGTCCCAGCTCCTGAGCAATGAACTCCATAATAAAAGAGACGGCTGAAAGGTTAAAGGGGTATTCCGAGCAAAAACATTTTATCTCCTATCCAAAGGATAAGGGATAAGATGTCTGATCGCGGGGGGCCCGCTGCTGAGACCCCCGCTTTCTAGGCGTGTGCTAAATCTCCAGTTTCGGAAACCTCGCTCCCTCCATTCATGTCTTAGCAGCGGGCCCCCCACGATCAGACATCTTATCCCCTATCCTTTGGATAGGGGATAAAATATTTTTGCCCGGAATACCCCTTTAAGACAACGCCTAGTCTTTCCATATGCTCTCTGTTAGAACATACGGACTTCATAGGTTCCTCAGTGGTGGGTTCATCAGTAGGTGCCAGATCCATCCTGATGAGCTGATTTGTATATAGAAGAGGCGGTTGTCCTGATTCTCATTATATGGAGATTTTCCAAAAATATCTAAGGCCTCCTTTACATACTTTTATGTGGCCTTTTTTGTCTAAAACTTATAAATGTCTGTGATTATTTTCTATGTGGGGGGGGGGGGGGGGGGGGATTTTCTCAAACTGTCTAAGACAGTGAAAACTTAGACAGACAGACTTCCAATGTGCCGACCACAGTGGCTCAGGCTGATTGCTAAACCCGGGGCTGAACTGGGATCTAGAAGGCAGCCCTGGCACAATACCCCCACCAGCCCATATACTGTATCCTCGCCCACTCCCCATCACCACCTCCACCTTGCACACATTGCAGAAAAACAGCAGTGCATATTGTACTGCAGCAAATTTTGTTTTAACTTTTTTTTATTGAGGACTGAAGCTATGCACATCCTTCACCACTCCCTATACTAAAGGAAAATACCTGGAACATATAAACACATAATCACATGGTCCAGGACAGGTACACCCTCACTTTTTATGTTATGTTTATTGGGATTCCACTGTCCCATTCACATAGCGCAATTTCTGCCTCAGACCTGTCTTTACATTTTGTGAAATTTGCGGGCGGAATCCCATTGAACTCAACGGAGCTTGAATTTTATCAGAATTCTGTGTTTAGAAAACACAGAAATTCTGCCGGAATTACAAAATTCAGTTCAGCAAGCTTTGATGAGCGGAATTTGTGCGAAATTGCGGAAATTCCGCCGTGTGAACATGGACTAATTTTGTGCCCCATACTCTAATATTCCTCTTTTGTGCCCCATATAGTTGTGCCCCCATAACATTTTCCTGTTCTTTTTGGAGTACGCAGGATAATAAATATGTATCTACTGCTGTGCACCACAATTTAGATGCTTGTCTGGGCCAAATTTTTGCACATTAGGCATACTGAACGTGGGCCAGTGTGTGTTCTAGTACATGCATTTGTGGTTGCATTTGGTTGTTCTGTAGCCTTTTTACTAATAAATGTTGTGAGATTCTTTGATCATGTGATTCAAAAAATCTCTTTAAACTGTGGTAGGGGTATAAGATGCAGGGCAGATTGGATTACCCTAGGGGCAGATGGCACTAACCCTTTGTATTTGGGACGCCAGGTCATGGTTTATCCTCAATACCACCCGAAGGTATACTGCTGGATCCTGGGCTAGGCACGGGGGCAATAATGACTCCGACGCCAAGTTACGGACAACGGTAGCTTTACTGAGTGACAGATGGAACAGTCTATACAATACAGCCAGGGCCCACGGAGATGACCAGTGACTTCAGAGACCTTAAAGGCTTGCTGGGACTTGGTTTTGGGCAATTTAGTGCAGGCCACGTTGACTTGACAGCACACTCTTAGGCTCGACTGCACCAAAGACTCAGGAACTAAGAGAGAGAAGAGACTACTCCCAGGACTTTTATGGGGGAGACTCTGGTGGGGTGCCATTGGTCACCCTTAAGTCTCCTGGTTACTGATACCTCCTGGGTAACAATCACATGACAACTCACATGACGAACTTCGCTCTGTGCCGGATGACTGGCGATGAGGGGCAGAGGCTTGTGAGGTCACGGTCACGCCACGCTCGTGATGTCACGGCCATGCCACCTGGCATAGACTTGCATTGAGGGAGCATGGCCATGATGTCACAAGCAGGGCACGGTCGTGACATCACGAGCCTCCGGCGCTCCACCCGATGCTCTAAATGAATGCCAGGTGCAGAAGGGAGATCGTGGGGGTCCCCTTTGGATAGAGGATAAGATGTCTAGGGGAGGAGTACCCCTTTAATGACAATTTTGAGGTAAATTCACACCTTGTTTGGGGTTTACACTTGGGAGGATTGTTTGTCAAAGTTCTGCTGAACCTATATTCAGATATACAGGGCTGTATGTCTATAGAGTTACATATGTCCGCCAATGACTACAATTGATGTCAAAGTATACGCGCCCATATGTACTGTTAAGCATGCCGTTTTTTGCAATAGAAATACGGAATAAGCTGCTGTCAGACCCCTAAATGCCAGTGGCTTATCTCCTCCAGGGACAAAAGATTGGTCAAGGTTAAGAACATTCAAAGTTGTCCACTTTCAGCAAGCAGAAATTGGGTTTGTTCACATTATTGAAGACTACAGCTCATCAACATTGCACTAGACACATAGGCAGATTTCCACATTGTTCCGACTTTACATTACAGCTGATTCAGTGATAGGGTGATGTCACAGTCTGGCATGTAGATGATGAAGACATGTGAACCGTGCAACAGGAACAACAGTCTACAGAGATTATAATGGGCTGAAAGGTTTTTTTTTTTTCTAGTTTCTGGGAAGGAACCCTGCTCATATACCAGAAATAGTTTGTCTTCGTTTTGAATGCCAAATTCCTTTCTAGACATTTGTGTATAAGATGTAGTAGATCACTTACTGTATATCTGTCACGATTCGGCAGGCTGGATGTGGATCCTCTGTGTCAGTGAGGGATTGGCGTGGACCGTTTCGGTGGACCGGTTCTAAGATGCTACTGGTATTTACCAGAGCCCGCCGCAAAGCGGAATGGTCTTGCTGCGGCGGTAGCAACCAGGTCGTATCCACCGGCAACGGCTCAACCTCGCTGACTGCTGAGAAGGCGTGGGACAGAAGGACTAGGCAGAGGCAAGGTCAGACGTAGCAGAAGGTCGGGGCAGGCGGCAAGGTTCGTAGTCAATGTGGATAGCAGAAGATCTGGAACACAGGCTTTGGACAACACTAAACGCTTTCACTGGCACAAGGCAACAAGATCCGGCAAGGAAGTGCAGGGGAAGTGAGGTAATATAGCCAAGGAGCAGGTGGAAGCTAATTAGGCTAATTGGGCCAGGCACCAATCATTGGTGCACTGGCCCTTTAAATCTTAGAGAGCTGGCGCGCGCGCCCTAAGGAGCAGAGCCGCGCCTGCCAGGACATGACAGCCGGGGGCCGGGACAGGTGAGTGACTTGGGATGCGATTCGCGAGCGGGCGCGTGCCGCTATGCGAATCGCATCCCCGCCGGCAATGTCAGTGCAGCGTCCCGGTCAACGGGTCTGACCGGGGCGCTGCAGAGAGAGGAACGCCGCGAGCGCTCCGGGGAGGAGCAGGGACCCGGAGCGCTCGGCGTAACAATATCTTCTGGGTTTGGTAGGAATCTAAAAAAAAAAATCTCTTAAGTTTCCACATATTCTACCCATAGACGTGAGATTACACAAGAAATCTTACGTGCATGGTGGCCTCCAAATGTCCCTTCATGGCAGATATCAGGTAAAATTAGGATCAGACATACTGAATACCTTTGATCTACAGGGTATGGAGGTTGGGGGAGCTTTGCAGGAGAGGCTTCCAGCATTGTACAATTGTCTAGGCCAGTGTTTTCCAACCTCTCTAAGCCAGGTACCTCCTATTTACATAAATTACAATACCCCCGACCCTACAGTCATAAACTGTGCAGAACTGTCAAAAAACACAGCTCGTGAAGAGTGTACTGCCCTACAAATATGGTATGTACTCCCTGGGTCTGTACTTATCCAGTGGGACTGACACTACCATGACACCACCCACCTGCTGGGGGCAAGTCTATCTCCCAATTTATGTCTCACCCTGGCAGCTGGATATGCCCACCTGTGAGTGTCCACCTATACACTCCAGCTGAACCCCCACCTGTGCCTAGCTTGCTCCCTAAACATTCGTCAGCTCTCCAGACTGGTATTCTTGTCTCTACCAGGCCAACAATGGTGAACTGCCATACCAGCTCACGGTATCCCACTTACAGGTGGCCATCCCAGCCGGTGGTCAACTTTTATACATTTTATGGTTTTATTTCACCTTATACGATATACTATATAGGACTGTGACTTTATTATTCACTAACATAGAGAGTCGGCATGATCTGAGGATCCAGCAGGACAGCCCCTGTCTACAATTTGGTCATATGTTTTATATATTCTCCACACTACCGTGCAGCAAAATCCATTTATTATGGTGAGTAACTCCTGTATTCATGACCAGGCTTAGGATATACAACTCATTAGTAAAGTACTGTTAAACAGAGAGTCAAGAGCGGAGCGATGAATGGCTTACAATGTACAAGCATCTGTTCCCTATCAGTCCTTAATTCCCACACTGGGGGTCTCAGTGCAGAGGTGAGATCACAGCTTTCCCCCCCGACACAATTGTGAATGGTTTACAGAGCGGATTTGTGCACTGTTCATGATGAAATAATAGCCCAACTTTATCCTGTTATATATACGAATAATAAAAAATACAATGTAAGAAGGGCAGCACAGTGCATAGTTCGTAGGTTAGTACTTGCAGCGCTGGGATCCTGGGTCCAAACTGGACCAAAGAAAGCATCTACATGACGTTTGTATTTTCTCCCTGTGTTTGCATGGGTTTTCTTCAGGTGTAAGGAAACAAAGAGCTAAAGCCAGCATGCTCCATGTGCAGCGCTCATAACAGGTGCTTGGAAGTGGGTGTGCAGCCCAGGCTACTAGCATTGAAAAAGAGAGTAAAGCCGGGTTCACACGGCGGAATCCCCAGATGGAATTTCCACCGGAGATCTCGCGGGTGGCGCTAGGACCACGCACACTGCATTGCTGCCCCCATAGACGGCAATGCATTTCTGAGCGGATTCTCCAAAAGTCCCCATACACATGTGGTGCCGGGGTGTTGAAATGGTGTAGCAGGGTTTGGTGGTATTAAAACAACCTACAAAATTAGCCCAAAATTATGTTAAAAAATGTAATCTTTATTATGTATACAAAACAGGTAGAAAAAACACTCATAAAATGATCCACCCTTAAAAAAAAAACAACAAAAAGCTGAGCAGGATATCTCTGGGATAAGTACAAATATCACAATGTTGCCAATAACACAATCCTACAATATAGGTTTAGTCAGTGTATAATAGGACAATATCTCAAAACACTTTACCTAATTGTGACATGCTGACAGCCTCCCAGTGATAGTCCTGCGACCCTGTGGGGTAAGGTGTTATTAACCCCTGATTATTCGTGATGCCAGGATGTGGTTATTCCGGTATGGTAACCGCCATCAACCAACCCAAAAACAGTCTTCAATAAAGGAATGTCCACAGCAGGAATTTTGCAGGAACTGGAACTTTTACTTGTAATTCTTAAGAAACAGTTGTGGTTGCTTGGGGGTGTAGGGTAGGTAGGGTGTAGCTGTGCAGTGATGAAAGGGTGTTGGATTAACCCTTAACTGTCGTGACACCAGGGTGCGGGTTCCTCTCTGTATATGTATCCTACCGCCACCCGTCCCAGGAACGATAGGGAGGAATAAGGGATTGTCCACAACCGGAATTTGAGTAAACTGAAGAGAACTTTACTGCAGATTTTATGCAGGTTAAACGTAGTAACAGTCTTTACAGAGGACCAGACTTTAGGCTCCTCACAGGTTTGGTTGGGACCTTGTAGGGAATAAGCTTGAAGGATTTGCTTTACACTGTTCCACTGGATTTAGGGGTATTGTTTAGGTCCAGCAGTCACGTAGGATTAACGGAATTTGGATTGAGTAGACTCACAGTTTAGTAAGGCTCTGGATTGGTAGGATTCAGGCCTAATTTGTCTTGTAGGTAAGCACAGAGCTCCGCTCGCTGTCATATCCCAAGGGAAAGAGTCGGACAAGAGAGCGAGGATTGGATAACAGCGCCCTTATATCTAAAAGGGCAGGCTTCAAGCTTATTGGTCCCACAGACCTGTCAGTCCTAATACAAAGCATTGTGGTACATCACGTGACATGAGCACATGACCTGGAAGGTCCTTAACCTTAGCAGAACAACATAATTATTAATCATGTGACCTAAGGTCCTGGAAGCAACATTTACACTATACAATATATAAAATATATACATAAAATCAAAGAAGGAAGAGGCGACTAGGGGTTATCCCACTAAGAGCATCCTATCAGTATGGAGAAACTCTGACTTTGGGGACTTATTACACAAGGTACAGTACACGTACAGTACCGGGACATCACACAGTCTTTACAGTAATGCAGTTTCTCTGAGGCAACCGGGACACAGGATACCTCGAAGGCTTGCTGGGACTTGTAGTATTGAGAATATCTATGCAGGCTACTGTGCTACTAATATTATTCTTGAGTTGAGTAGTGGTCACTAGAATGATGCATCTCTAACAACTAGGCATACAATATGACTAACTTGATCCTAGCTATAACATCCCTCTATAGCTAAAACTTTATTGACGTATGACTTTTGAATGACATGTTGATATTTGACTATGACTAGGACATATTTTTCCTTTTTTTTTTTTATTGACTGTAATTAGAGATGAGCGAATTTACAGTAAATTCGATTCATCACGAACTTCTCGGCTCGGCAGTTGATGACTTATCCTGCATAAATTAGTTCAGCTTTCAGGTGCTCCGGTGGGCTGGAAAAGGTGGATACAGTCCTAGGAAAGAGTCTCCCAGGACTGTATCCACCTTTTCCATCCCACAGGAGCTCCTGAAAGCTGAACTAATTTATGCAGGAAAACTCATCAACTGCCGAGCCGAGAAGTTCGTGACGAATCGAATTTACTGTAAATTCGCTCATCTCTAACTGTAATGCTTCTACATACTGAAATTAATCTCACTGTTACCTTTTTATTGACATATAGTTTATATAATACCAAATATTATTTCCCTTGTTATACACTGGCTGCGGATTGGGTTGCCTCAGGCTTTCTGCCCAATGCCTTAGCTACTAGGGTCTATCGGTACTACACACTTACCCCTAGAATTCTGGATCTCGATAACAATTTCACTTACTGTTACCTTTTTATATTCATGTATTTTTGACGTTGACCTCTTCATGTACTTAGGATCCATGATGGGCATCTCGTACTTGGACATTTCTTCTTCACAGGCTGTATCTACACAACACATTTTCGATGAATTAACAGAAGGTGAGCAAGGGGTGAGCCCTGCAGGTGAACCCTATGGACTGCAGGGACTCTTCTGGAGGGGACCTAGAGATAGTACAGGACCATGTCCTGTACCTGGACACCACACACAGCAATGCAATCTGTGAACATGTTCATTCTTTCTGCAGACATCGGAATCAGAATTTCCACGGAGGAAACATCTGCCATAAAAAACAATGCGACTCCGTTGAAAATAATCCTCACTAGGAACTTCCATTTATATCAATAGAGCTTTGATTCCACGATGATTCACATTTTTTCACAAATCCTGCTTGGAAATGCCTTAAGTTACTTGTGTGCCATGGTTTTTTCATGGAGAAGTAGAGGAAATTCAAAGATGAAAGTCTGTAGTATAAACCCAACCTTCGTTAAAGGGGTACTCAGCTGCTGAACATTTGGAACAAACTGTTCCGAACGCTGGAGCCGGTGCCAGGAGCTTGTGACGTCATAGCCCCGGCCTCCCATGATGTCATGCCCCGCTCCTTCAATGCAAGTCTATGGTACGCTGAGCAGCAGTGTACCCCTTTAACTCGAACTGGAGCTGAGTTGTATTGGGCATGAGTAGAGAGAGCTGAAAGGGGAACTTCAGTGGAAAAAAAATGTTTTCAAATCAACTGGTGCAAGAAAGTTAAACAGATTTGTAAATCCCTTCTAGTACTTATCAGCTGCTGTATAATACAGATATACTACAGAGAAATAAAAAAAAAATCTTAATCCTTCCAGTACTTATTAGCAGCTGTATAAAACAGAGAAATTTGTGAATTTCTTTTCTGTCTGACAACAGTGTTCTCTACTGACACCTCTGTCCGTGTCAGGAACTGTCCAGAGCAGGAGAGGTTTTCTATGGGGATATGATTCTAATCTGGACAGTTCCTGACACTGACAGAGGTGTCAGTAGAGAGCACTGTTGTCAGACAGAAAAGAAATTCACAAATTTCTCTTTTTTATAGCGCAGCTAATAAGTACTGGAAGGATTAAGATTTTTTTTTAATAGAAGTAATTTACATATCTGTTTAACTTTCAGGTACCAGTTGATTTGAAAACATTTGTTTTCTACTTGTTTCCACCAGTAGAGTAGAGTAAGAGCACACGCATGAGAAGCTTGTGAGTAGCTAGTTGGCAAGGCCTACCCTGGGTCCCTTGGGACCAAGCCAGTTCTTGCCAGGCACCTCAAGTAATAACCCAGGTACTTTGCTTGCCCTGTCCTGAGGAACATCTCTTCCGAGGCCTTCAAGAAGAAGACCAGCATCAAGTCTCATTACAAGCTTTTGCCTTGTTCAAGTCAGAACTGTACTTTGTTAAAGGACAGAAAATTGAAAAAAGTTGACAGTATATGGAAAGGCAAAAGTAAAAAAAAAAATCTGCCTCGAGGTTATCATGAGCCTCGTTATTAAAGGATGTGTTCCCACAATTGTGGTTCAGTTATTGAATCCAACATTAGGACTTATTTATAAAGAGGATTTATAAAGAGATGTCTCAGTCTTTTTCTTTATACATCTTTTCTATTTATGATCCATTCAGAAAACCTGAGAGCACTTAGGGTATGAGAACACTTCGGGTATGTTCACACTGCGGAATTCCCGCAGAATTCTGTGAGCGGAATTCCACTTGCGGAATTTCGCTCACAGAATTCCACTTGCGGCATTACGCTCATGGAATTCAGCGGTAATTCCGCAGTGAACATTACCATCAGTGTGAACGGGTCTTCCGCGAGACCCATTCACACTGCAGAATTTCAGCGGCGGACAATTCTGCAGCTGAAATTGTTCTGCGCAAGGAAAGAACATGTTCATTCTTTGCGCAGAAGTCCGCGAGCACTGCATAGCCTTCAATGGTGACGGCGATGTCCCGTGCGGTCCTACCGCTGAAGTATTTTCAGCGGGGGCCGCCGGAAGAAATCTCTGCTCGCCGAATTCAGCGAGCGGGGATTCCGCAGTGTGAACATACCCTAAGGCTATGTTCAGACAGGCAATTGTCCGCAATGAAAATTTACATGCGGACCATCCTCCGACAGAGGAGCGCCAGCAGAACATGCCGGCACTAGGAACGCTCGGAAATGCAGCACCTTATAGACAGTAATGCAATTTTGTGCTGACTCCGCAGAAAGAATAGACATGTCTATTCTTTCTGTGGACTCCAGAATGGGATTTCCGCAGCAGAAACATCTGCTGTGGAAATTCCACCGTGTGCATAGTGCAGAAGAATCCCATTGAAATCAATGGGACTCAGCTGCTGCAGAATCTCTGCAGAATTCTTACTTCCGCATGGAAATTCCATTGTAACATAGTTCATAAGGTTGAAAAAAGACCAGAGTCCATCAAGTTCAACCTACTTGAGTCCCTACTGAGTTGATCCAGAGGAAGGCAAAAAAAAAACTCATACTAGAGATAAAGATTCCTTCCCGACTCCAAATATGGCATCAGAATAAATCCCTGGATCAATGGTCTGTCCCTATAAATCTAGTATACATAACCAGCAATGTTATTACTCTCCAAAAATGCATCCAAATCCCTTTTATATTCTTTTACAGAGTTCCCCATGATCACCTCCTCTGGCAGAGAATTCCACAGTCTCACTGCTCTTACAGTAAAGAACCCCCATCTGTGCTGGTGTAGGAACCTTCTTTCCTCTAGACGTAGAGGATGCCCCCTTGTTATAGATACAGTCCTGGGTATAAATAGAGCATGGGAGAGATCTCTGTACGGTCCCCTGATATATTTATACATAGTTATTAGGTCGCCCCTAAGCCTTCTTTTTTCTAAACTAAATTGTGTGAACTAAGGGGACAAGATAGGTGTGATTGACTGAATGTGATCATTAAATATTCATCTATATGTTCTCTTTAATTTTTTTGGTTCTGTAAATGTGGCATCTATATTGTTGGTAGGCATAATGTTAAAGTTTAGACCGTCTCCGTAATACTTATGAATATATTGTGTCTAGTTATTCATATCAGCCGGGAAGATACAGCAGGAGTGTTTGTAGTATTATTGTAAGACAGCGCTTGATGATTTATGACATAAATAATTCTCAGGATGGTGTCATCCATTACACTTCTGTTTAGTGAGAATCCCCATAATGATGTCTGAATCATCTCGCTGATCCCTGGAACGTGAAACAGAGCCAGAGTGGTGCAATGGAGGAAGGAAGATCCTGTAAACATATAAGGGGTTACTGACTGCTGTCTGATGTATGAGTTCCCTCTAAGGGAAACATAATGCCAAGCTGACACTGTAATGTATATATACAGGCTGAGAAATGTGTGCCATGTATGCAGCCCATTCCCAAAAACACTTTCTTTTTTTTCTTTTTTTTTATAAATGTACTTTGCATTTACTGGAACTCTGGCACCACAGGTCTGTTTTGTAATGATCTATCTCCTATTTATCTATCTATCTATCCATCCATCCATCCATCTATCTCATATCTTTCTATCTATCTATCTATCTATCTATCTCATATCTAGCAACAGAAGAATGCAGCAGCACACTGCCAGCACAAGGAAATAGGTGAAACATGATTATGCAGATAAAACATGGAGAGCTATACAGCTATGGTGTAATAGACGCAAATGTGAAACTATGAAATAGTGAGGCACTTAGCTCGCAAATTTGTCTCCGCCGGCGGTCAAATAGCTTGGACCAAACAACAACCTTGGGGATGTAAGTCCCCTCAGGGAAACCCTGAATAGAGACCCTCTGCGGTCTAAAACTTAACTTTTAATGATTACAAATTAATATTAAATGTGCTCAAAGATTTTTAGGTGGTGATGTATATTTAAAATTACAGTCCCTGTTAGTAAAGTTTTTTAATGCATGCTATGCAGGATGGTCTTAATCACGGAGTTCAGTTTGCAGCACTCTGCTCTGACACCGCCTATAGACATAGTGTCACTGCGCACCGTGATCCATCCATTTTATGACATGGGACTGAGCTAAAATCTACTCCTCTGGCTCAACGTTTCGCTAGTTGGACCTAGCTTTTTCAAGAGTATGAGGTACCTCATACTCTTGAAAAAGCTAGGTCCAACTAGCGAAACGTTGAGCCAGAGGAGTAGATTTTAGCTCAGTCCCATGTCATAAAATGGATGGATCACGGTGCGCAGTGACACTATGTCTATAGGCGGTGTCAGAGCAGAGTGCTGCAAACTGAACTCCGTGATTAAGACCATCCTGCATAGCATGCATTAAAAAACTTTACTAACAGGGACTGTAATTTTAAATATACATCACCACCTAAAAATCTTTGAGCACATTGAATATTAATTTGTAATCATTAAAAGTTAAGTTTTAGACCGCAGAGGGTCTCTATTCAGGGTTTCCCTGAGGGGACTTACATCCCCAAGGTTGTTGTTTGGTATATAAGTGCCCGTAGACCCTCTAGGGGGCATTTGTGAATTAAATAGCTTGGACCGTCCCACCGCGATAAGGTGGCCTCATTGGGACGGATCCTACACTGTGAATATCCTCTGTGTGAACAGTTCAGTAAGCATGGCAGGGTCAGGAACATCCAAGACACCTCATATACACCTAATGGAGGTGGGTGGGGTGCAAGGCCAACATGGCGGTAGCCACTCCCCCGTATGTGTAATACAAATAAAGAATAAGTCAGCCAGCACTTTAATTGATACCAAACTATTATATGGACCTGGCCTACAGGTGCACGCTACTAGGCTAAATATACAGCACCCCACCCACCTCCATTAGGTGTATATAAGGTGTCTTGGATGTTCCAGATCCTGCCATGCTTACTGAACTGTTCACACAGAGGCATATTCACAGTGTAGGGTCCGTCCTAATGAGGCCACCTTATCGCGGTGGGACGGTCCAAGCTATTTGACTGCCGGCGGAGACAAATTTGCGAGCTAAGTGCCTCACTATTTCATAGTTTCACATTTGCATCTATTACACCATAGCTGTATAGCTCTCCATGTTTTATCTGCATGTTCATGTTTCACCTATATCCTTGTGCTGGCAGTGTGCTGCTGCATTCTTCTGTTGCTGTATATCTAGCCTAGTAGCGTGCACCTGTAGGCCAGGTCCATATAATAGTTTGGTATCAACTAAAGTGCTGGCTGACTTATTCTTTGTCTGTATCTCATATCTATCTATCTATCTCATATCTATCTATCTATCTCATATCTATCTCATATCTATTTATCTATCTATCCATCCATCCAACCATCCATCTATCTATCTATCTATCTATCTATCTATCTATCTATCTATCCAAACAAGAATAAGTTGGCCAGCACTACTGATACCAGAACTACTGCAAGGACCTGGCATACAGATGCATGCTGCTAGGCTGAATAAACATAAACAGTAGAATACAGCAGCACACTGCTAGCACAAAGATACAGATAAAACATGACATGCTATACAGCTATAGTGCAAAAAATGAAAAAGTGAGGTACTTACCTCAAAGAGTTTGGACCATCCCACCACGGTAAGGTGACCTAATTGGGGCGGACCCTACACTGTGAATATGCCTCTGTGAAATCAGTTTAACAAGCATTGCAAGGTCACGCATTTCATGTTTTATCTGTATCTTTGTGCTAGCAGTGTGCTGCTGTATTCTCCTGTTTATGTTTATTAAGCCTAGCAGCATGCATCTGTACGCCAAGTCCATGCAGTAGTTCTGGTATCAGTAGTGCTGGCCAACTCATCCTTGTTTATGTTATACATACAGGGGAGTGGCTACCTCCATGTTGGCTCCTGCACCCCACCCATCTCTATTTGTTGTGTATAAGGTGCTGGACCTCTCAGACGTTGCAATGCCTGTTAAACTGATTTCACAGAGGTATATTCACAGTGTAGGGTCCGTCCCAATGATGTCACCTGAGTTGGTGCTGTTGGAGTAACTGTTCGTATACCTTGTAGTCCGAGTTCATTGAGGATCCCTTATAAGGCCAGGTCCACACTGTGTTAGTACTTATGTCAAGTGTCGCTATCAGCATCGTGCTGTAATTGGGTTGTCACCATATACTGTAACGGAGATCAACAGATGCCATTCATTTAAATCATCCAAATAAAGTCACCTAGTGTTAGTTCGGCACCTATGCCCCATTTTTTCACATTTGACCTTTCTCACTTTAAAGGGGAACTCCGCTACAGGACATCTTCTGCCCTATCCACTGGTCCGACCATTGGGACCCCCCCCCCCCTGCGATCCTCAGCACAGCGCCTTGGTAATCCTCATAAACGGAGCGATCTTTACTCTGTGCCGGATTACTGTCAGCCATAGCACAAAGTTTTTTTTTTACACTTTTTGGGGGGAAAATGGGGCAATTTACATTTTTATTGGGGAGGGGGTTTTTCAAATTTTTTTAACTTTTTTATTTTTACACTTTTAATCATTCGATTGCTAATACTGTTCAGTGCTATGCATAGGGCATAGCGCTAATCAGTGTTATCGGTCATCTTCTGCTCTGGTCTGATCGATCTCAGACCAGAGCAGAAGACCCGTGGAAGGCAGCTGAGGGGACCTCCATCAGCCATTCTGGATGATCAGATCTCCATGGCAGCGCTACAGGCGATCTGATCATCCATTTTAGTGACCACAGCGCTGTAGATGCTGTGATCTGCTATCAGCAGCCGGGACCTGCCGCGCATGACCCGAGCATCGCTCCGATGCTCGCAGTAATGTATAGGATGTAAATGTATGTCCTGGTGTGTTAAGTACCACCGCACCAGGACATAAGTTTACATCCTGCGTCATTAAGGGGTTAAAGGGGTACTCCGGTGCAAATGGTTTTTTTTTTTAAATCAACTGGTGCCAGAAAGTTAAACAGATTTGTAAATTGCTTCTATAAATTTTTTTAATCCTTCCAGTACTTATCAGCTGCTGTATGCTACAGAGGAAGTTCTTTTCTTTTTTAATTTTTCTGTCTGACCACAGTGCTCTCTGCTGACACCTCTGTCCATGTCAGAAACTGCACAGAGCAGAAGAAAATCCCCAAACCTATCCTGCTCTGGACAGTTCCTAACATGACAGTTCCACCGATACTGCTTCCGATCTGCAGAGTTCTATCTTTTCTGCAAGGATGGCCATATTGTTTTAATGCAGATGTACAGATTTTATTAAATTTATTTTGCTTTTAACTTTATGTTATGGCTGTGTCTACTTCTGAGTCTAGCAGCAGCTGGAACCCCTCCCATCCTTGGATTAGGGTTTGCTTGTTGCCGTAATGATGCCCGGACCTATCAGGAGGTGTGAACAATGACCTAAATGTTATCTATCTTGATGTCCATGCCTTCCTATCACCTTGCCTGTGATATTGGTTTGTAACCGGTCGCTGGCTTCATATCTGTGATCTCCTGTTTATCTGCTTTGACCTCTTTTGCTTGTTACCTAATTATTCTCTGCCTATCGTTACAGTACCTTGTTGCTATCTCAGTTTGGGCCTGGCTTCTTTTGTCTACTCTTTATTTGTTTGTTTGTCAGTTAGGACATTTCTTGTGTTTTTTTCTTCTTGATTTTTGCTTTGATTAACCCTTTGTATCCCAACCTGGTCCCTGACCTCTGTACTATGTTTTACTTTATTGTTTTGACATTCATTCAGTTGAGGGTCTGATGTTTGGGTCGCAAGTAGGCAGGGATAGAGGTTGTGGGTAAGCTAAGGGCTGCACATGTCCCTGTCCAGCGTGACACTTTACCTCTCATACCATATACAGCTGTCCAGAACATGACATTATTTAATTACAGGTTCTATATAGTATTATAGCAGAGAAAAAGAAAAAAGGCGATACGCACTATGGTTAAGTACGTCACAGTGGTGTAATAGAGGTAGATAGAAAACCACTTACCGAGTAGGGTTGCGCTCAGAGCACAACACCTAAGAAGACACCTAGAGTATGGCTGGGAACCTGCAGCCTCGGCTTGTCCGGCATTAGCTTTGCAAGTCCAGGAGGCAGACAATTCAGGAAAAACAAACTTGAGCTTTTTCTGGGCGCTGGTCCACCAAGGTAGAGATTTGGACACAGTTACAAGTCCAAAAGGTTTTTTATTGCACTAAAACAACAGGTTTCTGGTCCGAACAGGACCCTTCCTCAGGTAAGCACCTTACCTGAGGAAGGGTCCTGTTCGGACCAGAAACCCGTTGTTTTAGTGCAATAAAAAACCTTTTGGACTTGTAACTGTGTCCAAATCTCTACCTTGGTGAACCAGCGCCCAGCAAAAGCTCAAGTTTGTTTTTCCTATATAGTATTATAGTATTAAAGTAATACAATAATTCTTAAATAAAATGTTCGTAGGCTGCATTTTCTGTGATATTCATCTTAGACTGTTATTGTGTATTTTTTTCCTTTGCAGTAAATTACAACAGAAGGCCTTGTCATGTAATGGACTCTGATGGCGGAGACTGATAAGAACATGGAAAATTAATTTCATGGAGCTAAGGGACATGCCAGAGAAAGAAAAATGAGATGAAGGTTTAATGGAGTGATTCTGAGTACAATCTGGAACTTGTTGCTTGTCCTTATAATACAATGTCTATGGATTTAAGTTTATTAAATGACCCTCGGGTGTTTCTTGGGGTTTAACAATGGGATGAATTTATTAAGCTGCTTTTGTTAGGGGAGAATTTTAAGTTTAAAGCAGAAGAGAACCTAAATCATAAACTGCACTATATGACTGGGATATAACCGACTAAGAGGCCTTCAGGCAAAAATTTAGTTGGTGCCCACTTTTATTTTAATTTCTTAAAAGGTAACATTAGATCACCAAAAAAGAGACCAAAATTTTAAGTGAAAAAATAAATAAATAAATGAATGTACTTGGCACATAAGTAATAACAAACACTAAAGTATACATATAAATAATATTGACATATACTGTACGTATAAAGAACATTACTACATACTATAAGCAAAATAATTATTATAACCACCATATTGAACATATAAAAAATATTTCCATATACTGTACATATTAAGTATGCTGCCATATACTAAAACTACATATAACCAGCATGGTGTGATCATTTTATGATCATTATTTAGGAGATTGCTGGATATTAGGTATAACCAGAAGTATGTTATTCTGTCCCAGTAATGTACTCAGGGGAAGCCTGGATATTAGATATAGCCAAAAACAGTGTGAGCTTGTCCTGATCCTGATATGATAGTCAATAGCCAGGAGATTTCTGGAAATAAGAAATAACCAGCACTGTGTTTTCCCAGCTACTTTCTAGAGATCACTAGACATTCCAGAATGTATGTTCCTGTCCTGATCATTTAGTCAGGATATCATTGGATATTATTTTTTTGGACAAGTCTCTCAAAATGGCGGCCTCTGCTACAAGTTCCACACTACCACACGTCTCCCGCCTTGTCCATCATGTTCCATACTGTACTACTACTACTACTACCACAACTATTACTACTACTACTACTATTACTACTACTACTACTACTACTAGTCCTACACAGCCGCACATCTCCAGCCTTGTCCATCATATTCCATACTGTACTAGTACTACTACAACTAGTACTAGCCCTACACAGCCGCACATCTCCTGATTTGTCCATCATGTTCAGTAGTGTACTACTACTACTACCACAACTACTACTACTAGTCCTACACAGCCACACATCTCCTGCCTTGTCCATCATGTCCCATACTGTACTACTACTACTACTACTACTACTAGTCCTACACAGCCGCACATCTCCTGCCTTGTCCATCATGTCCCATACTGTACTACTATTACTACCACAACTACTACTACTAGTCCTACACAGCCACACATCTCCTGCCTTGTCCATCATGTCCCATACTGTATTACTACTACTACTATTACTACTACTAGCCCTACACAGCCGCACATCTCCTGCCTTGTCCATCATGTCCCATACTGTACTACTATTACTACTACTACTAGTCCTACACAGCCGCACATCTCCTGCCTTGTCCATCATGTCCCATACTGTACTACTATTACTACTACTACTACTACTACTAGTCCTACACAGCCGCACATCTCCTGCCTTGTCCATCATGTCCCATACTGTACTACTATTACTACTACTACTACTACTACTAGTCCTACACAGCCGCACATCTCCTGCCTTGTCCATCATGTCCCATACTGTACTACTATTACTACCACAACTACTACTACTAGTCCTACACAGCCACACATCTCATGCCTTGTCCATCATGTCCCATACTGTATTACTACTACTACTATTACTACTACTAGCCCTACACAGCCGCACATCTCCTGCCTTGTCCATCATGTCCCATACTGTACTACTATTACTACTACTACTACTACTACTAGTCCTACACAGCCACACATCTCCTGCCTTGTCCATCATGTCCCATACTGTACTACTACTACTACTACTACTACTAGTCCTACACAGCCACACATCTCCAGCCTTGTCCATCATGTCCCATACTGTACTGCTGCTGGGAATCTGTCATATGACTTTGCAGGGCCATAGAGACACATTTGATTTGGACTGAATTTATTTAGACCGAATCACATCTAACTGCCAGATCTAACTAAACGGACCTGAAATTGGCATCTTTAACCTGTTAAAGGGGTACTCCGCCCCTAGACATCTTATCCCCTATCCAAAGTATAGGGGATAAGATGTCAGATCGCCGCGGTGCCGCTGCTGGGGATCCCCGGGATCCCCGCTGCGGCACAGCGCTATCATTACAGTACAGAGCGAGTTCGCTCTGTGCGTAATGACGGGGGCGATACAGGGGACGGAGCCACGTGACGTTTTAAGGGGGCGGACCGTGATGTCACGAGGGGAGGAGCCATGGCATCACGCGGCTCCGTCCCCTGTATCGCCCGTCATTACGCACAGAGCGAACTCGCTCTGTGCTGTAATGATAGTGCAGTGCCGCAGCGGGGATCCCGGGCTCCCCAGCAGCGGCACCACGGCGATCTGACATCTTATCCCCTATCCTTTGGATAGGGGATAAGATGTCTAGGGGCGGAGTACCCCTTTAAGGACCAAGGACGTACCTGTATGCTCCCTTTCTATGACGCAGGGCCACAGCGGGTCCGGACTCGTGGCTAATAGTGCGCGGCACTGATCGCAGTGCTGCACGTTATTATCCCTTTAGACGTGGTGTTCAAAGTTGATCGCTGTGTCTAAAGTGAAACTAAACTACCCCGGGCTAGCTCAGTGTGCTGTTCGGGACCGCCGTGATTTCACCGAACAGCTGTAGGACACGAGGAGGGTCCCCTTACCTGCCTCCTGGTGTCCGATCGCCGAATGACTGCTCAGTGCCTGAGATCCAGGCATGAGCAGTCAAGCGGCAGAATCATCGATCAGTGGTTTCCTATGAGAAACCAGTGATCAATGATAAAGATCAGTGTGTGCAGTGTTATAGGTCCCTATGGGGGCTATAACATTGCAAAAAAAAAGTTAATAAAGATCATTTAACCTCTTCCCTAATAAAAGATTGAATCACCCCTTTTTCCCATAAAAAAAAAGTGTAAATAAAAATGAACATATGTGGTATCGCCGCGTGCAGAAATGTGTGAATTATAATAATATATAGTTAATTAAACCGCACGGTCAATGGGGTACGTGCAAAAAAATCCAAAGTCCAAAATAGTGTATTATTGGTCACTTTTTATATCATGAAAAAATGAATAAAAAGCGATCAATAAGTCCAATCAATACAAAAATGGTACCGCTAAAAACTTCAAATCACGGTGCAAAAAATTTGCCCTCATACCGCCCCATACGCGGAAAAATAAAAAAGTTATAGGGGTCAGAACAATTTTAAACTTATAAATTTTCCTGCATGTAGTTATGATTTTTTCCAGAAGTGCGACAAAATCAAACCTATATAAGTAGGGTATCATTTTAATCGTATGGACCTACAGAATAAAGATAAGGTGTCATTTAAAACGGAAGCGCCCAAAATTACAAAACGGTGCTTTTTCTTCAATTTTGTCATACAATTATATTTTTTCCCGTTTCGTCGTAGATTTTTGGGTAAAATAACTGATGTTCCTGCAAAGTAGAATTGGGGCGCAAAAAATAAGCCATCATAAGGATTTTTAGGTGCAAAATTTAAAGAGTTATGATTTTTTAAAGGTAAGGAGGAAAAAATGAAAGTGCAAAAACGGAAAAACCCCTGGTCCTTGAGGGGTTAATTCTGTCCTGATAATCTGCCGTCAGGAGATCACCAGATATTACAGTAAATACATTGCAAAATTGTGTGATCCTGTCCTGATCCTTTAGGCAGAAGATTTCCATATACAGTGACCCCTCGACCTACGATGGCCCCGACATACGATCATTTCAACATACAATGGACTCTCAGAGACCATCGCATGTTGAAGGCAGCATCAACATACGATGCTTTTGTATGTCGGGGCCATCGCATAAACGGCTATCCGGCAGGTCAGTCTGCTTCAGCTGCAGCCGCATAGCCGTTTACGGTGCCCCGTGTGGTCCGCTGACGATCACTTACATGTCCTCGGGGCTCCGGCGCATCCTCTTCGGGATCCCCTGCATTGTCGGCGATCTCCATCGACGTCATCACGTCGCTGCGCACGCCGTCCCGTCATCCAATAGGAGCGGTGTGCATAGCGATGCGATAGAGCGCGGATGCCGGGGAAGCAGAGGCCTTGCCGGAGCGTCGGGGACACCTCGGGGACGCGGCGACAGCGATGGAGGGCGACATCCAGGACAGCGGTGACGGTCCGGAGCGGCGGGGACAGGTGAGTACAACTTCCTCTAACAGTGGTCTACAACCTGCGGACCTCCAGATGTTGCAAAACTACAACACCCAGCATGCCCGGACAGCCAACGGCTGTCCGGGCATGCTGGGTGTTGTAGTTTTGCAACATCTGGAGGTCCGCAGGTTGTAGACCACTGTCCTATACTTTACATTGCACGGATCCCTCAACATACGATGGTTTCAACAAATGATGGTCCGTTTGGAACGGATTACCATCGTATGTTGAGGGACCACTGTACCACATACCGTACATCCTCAGCACTGTGGGATCCTGGATATTAGACATTAGGATTGTTGGACATGAAGTAGAATCCTATTGCTTTCTGTTACTTCTGTTTTTCTAGCCATTGCTTGAATCTGTTCCAGAGTTCCTGAAGTAAATGTTTTCAGGAATATTTTATGAAAAGATTTAAGGACTTTAAGGCACTGGCAGCGAGAGCGCGGTCTGTCTGCTGAGCTTGGTGCAGATTTATGGCCTGTAATAATCCTGCATTAGGAGGGAAGTAGCTCTGCCACAATGGATATACTTGTGTATGGACGATTTCTTGGCACACGGAGCGTATACTAGTCGTGCTCAATGAAGTGCCAGTGGCCTATTAGAAAGGAGAAATGTAACATACTCACCCATTAAATCAACAGCTCCTCCCCCGATATACACACCTGACCCCTAAAATATTAGGATCCAAGCAATAATTATATGTACTTTGTAATGCAAGCACAGGTGCGTATATCCGCTTTCCTCCGCACAGGCTACGAGCAACGAGCAACACAGGCTAGTCTTCATTCACTTCCTAGGAATAAAAGAGCAGATCTGGAAATGAATTGTGTCTAGACAGGGTTGTGTTGTGTGTTCAATGTTTTTAGCTCCTTTTCGGAATCTTTGCTTGCATCACATGAAAAATGCAAGGCAAGCGCAGATTGTTTCCCATCCTAAACCTGGGATTAGACCCTCCACCTGGTGCAGAACTCGGGACGATATACAAAGGTCAAAAGAAAATCCTAACGTCTACAACCAAGGAATTCTCTACTTCTGTGCCAACTTTACACCCTCGTGGCATATGGGCAATTACATTATTTGGATGAACTGAAATAGGGTGGTAGAGGGTCACTCTAAGAGGGGCGTGAAGACAGTTTCAAAGTTTGTTTTGGTGGAATAGATTGAATTACCCAGTCAGGATGGAAGAATCTCTGAAAACCGCTGGAGGGCATCCAACGAAGGAAAAATGTCAGGTTTATGCCGGGCACGCAATGCTGCAATGGAATTCACTAAGAACTCCGTGTTAGGAATAAATAGTTATTTTTTTTATTATTTAAAAAGGTATGACTTGAAAAAGAGAGCAGGTGGCTCTTGAAACGCGTTGTCACTTTTTAAATAATAAAAACAACCTATTTATTCCTAACACGGAGTTCTTAGTGAATCCCATTGCAGCGCGGCACGCCTGGCATAAACTTGACGTTTTTCCTCCGTTGGATGTCCCCCAGCGGTTTCCAGAGATTCTTCTATACCCGTCCCGTGAGGCTGAAGTCAGGTCGGGGCAGCCACACAATTATTTCTATGCGCTTAGGGGTGTTGAGCTCTTAGCCCAACACCACCAAGTACATAGGCAACGCTATTGCACCTAATACCTGCATCGCCAAAGGTAACGGCACAAGGCAGCGCTATTTGTCCTGTTTTTCTTTCTGCATGGTTTCTCCAGTCAGGATGGAGTTCCTTCTGTTATCGCAGCTTTGGCAGTGGTGGTCAATGAAGTTGGCTTTGAAATAATAGAGTTTGAAAGGCTGTATATCCCCAATAAGTGGTTCAAAGCGGCTTGTCTCTGGCAACAATCTGCATCTTCTATCAGTGGGCTAGGTCCCTGTCACCCAGGTGAGGTGGCATGGTTTAGGTGGTATTCCACAAATCTGCCACATGTGAACATAATTTCTAAAGAGAGCATAAACCAAGTTGTATAGTTGGTAGGTTGGGACAACATTGGGCAATAACATGATTTTCCACTCTAGTTTATAGAGGGGGCTTCAGAGTGGGAGTACTGATAGGTGACATAAACAGGGGTTGTTTTCATGACAACCCCTGCTCTGTCAGTGTATTACATTTCTATGCACATTTCACAACATCTTCTGGTTCTAAATTTCGGTGACCTCAACTTTAGAACGGTTTTCCAATAAGAAAAAAAATGTTGCTAAGGAGAGGAAACAAAAAAACATATACTTACCCCTTCTGTTGTTCTCGCCATTCACCACTCTAAAGCCCCAGGAAGAAGTGCTTTTACGACATCCTGTAAACTCTGAGCAGGATCATGGTAGGAGAAAGTGCATGTGATCGCTGAGGCCAGTCAATGGCCAAAGCGTCCCATGCAGAGTATGTGGTGATGACGACGGAGCACTTCTGCAGGGAACTCTCCAGAGCAGCAGCACCACTAGACCATGGACAACAGAGAGGGTAAGTATAGGTAGGGTTTTTTTTTTATTCCCAATTCCAGCCCTAAGACATAGGTTTACACTAAAACTGACAACTAAAGTCAGATCAGCCTGCCAATTTCAACAGGGTCAGCCAATGATCTGATTTGTTTGGGAGCCTCCAATCTCTACCCCAACAGCAGATAGAGGGAGAGAATCATAGGAGATAAGCCACCACCAGTGAATTTTTCTCCTCTCCCCATTGTTCTGGGGGACAGGGGCGATAGTTGTTATAGCCAACTGTACTTTCCAATGAATCTCTGACTGTACTGATTCTCTCTATAGCGATCCTCATGTAGAGTGTCTTTAGGACAATGATCCCTGGGAAAAACTATAGAGACAGCTTCCTTCCTTTTGGAGGAATTTACTTTATTGACACCCAATATGTCCAGGTCATCTAACTTATTATGAAAAACAAACTAATTTCCATTTCATGAAATCTTAGGTCTTCTGAGAATTTTACAAACACATAAGTGCCAACTGCAGTATCAGCCTTTCATGTATACCAGCTTGGCTCTTAGTTTTCATTGTCCTGTAATGGCACTCAAGATCTGCTCTCCTGTTTCTGACTGACAGTGAATGTCACCTTGACTTATCTCTTAATATATTCTGAAGCCTTGAATTGATCATATCAGCTATGACTTCATGGCCGGTCTAACCAGTTCTGTGAACTCATCAGAGATCCTTGATCTCAGGATGTTGAATACTTCTTTTGTCATGACTCTTTTATGTCATTGGTTATGTATAGATGACGTCATCATCTGACATGACTGGTAAGACCTACTAGTACTGAATAAGAAACACTGGTCTGTTGACATTGTCCTGGGCACACTAAGGAGCACATTGTTGTGTATTTTTCCAAAACCTGCTCTTCTTGTTTCCAGGATGACAATGACAAGACACCACTATAATCTTTACTGGTTAGTCCAGATCAGTTCCCTCAGTTTATGTTTATTTGTGCCGTAGTGAGAAATAGTGATTTGGTGGTACCATTACTTAAAATACAAGCCTACCCAAGAAACAAAATATGTTAGACAAGAAAGGTGTTAAAGAAGAAGGACAATGACTTTGGCATGGGAGAGGAAACATATATTTAGTATTGATTTCTTTTCACCTTCCCACACATCTACACACATGTACGTGATGGTGTTCATGCGGGGGCATAAAAGCTGTACCCACACAACCATCTGCTGGAGGGTGCCTATGATTAATATAGATGAGTGACAAAATACCATGGTCGGTCAATCTACATCTTGATCCATGTATATCTTGATCCATGAAAAATGTTTCCTGGGACATTTCCGAAAAATTAACCGTTTCCATGATCGAATCAATGGAATGCTGAGCTGTTAGTGTACCTGGAATGAAGTCTAGGTGAGTCTTGCAACCATACATTATGCACACCATAACCCCAGGAGTAGGACCATTGTGATGCTCCCTCATGAAGGCCTCTTCATGGCATTGCCCTTGGGTCACTAGACCAATCTCCTAGCATTGCTTCCCAGACAAGAGCGGGATTCATTGCTGTAGGATAGACCTTTATTCACTCCACTGCCATCTTGCTCTGCACCATGATGGCCTTTCAGATTTGTGTTGTGAGGTCAATGAAATACCTGTTACTTGACATCTGGCTTGTAGCCCATTGTAGTGCAAGCACTGTCTGATGGTTTGTGTAGACACTGTTCAATCCTTTAGGCTTGGTATATGATGTCCAATTTCATAATAGATCACTACACATCATTCTAATCTAGGACACGCAACGTTGACATCTCGGTCTATGCATCGCGATCTGCCGGAGTGATAAACCAAGGTCTTTCAGTTCAAGGATTCTGTACCTTTCAGTTTTTGACAAGTGGTGATAACTGGCACATTCATTGGAGGACCTGTGGTGTCCCGGTACCGCATCCTATACGGTACCTATGTATGTGTGGGTCCCTAGGACGTAGGGATCCCTGTCATTTAATTAACCCCTTGTCGCCTCTATTTCTACTAATAGACCAGTGATCTATATAAGGTTAATGTAAATATAATGATATATCTGTAAATAAATGGTTTATTACCTGTGCTATGGCGTTGCAGGACCTGCGGGTCATGTTACTAGGTGAACTCTATGGTATTAAGCTTAAGGACCTTTGGAGGCCCTGTGATGTAAGCAATCCCATTACTTTCTGTAATGGTGAATGGCAGATGTTCGGACCAATCGGATTCGCCCCGCCCCTGGCCCATATAAGGGAGCGGCGGCCATGTTTCTCTCTCTTTTTCCTGGGTTGCTTAGCAAGCAACAGCTCTTACCTCGTGGGCTGTCATGAGAGAAGGATCTGCGCAGCAACTAACGCAGTGAGTTAGGCCCGAGCCTTGCGGTGACGGCTGAACAATTCTAAATCTAGAGTGTATCAATCCCCAGACACTCTGCAGCATCACCGGACCTAATAATACCCCTAAATCTGGACGGATCTGCAAATATCTACCCTAAATTCAGAGACTGTATGACTAGCTCAAGGTCCGCAACAACTGTCAGTCACTAAGCAAGATAAGGACTGTTTATATGAGACTGTTACTGTGCCTTGGATACTGCAAGCACTTCTGTAAAGTTGTTCAAGTTCAAGTTCAATCTCTTTGTGGACCTTCAGTCATTTCATGCACCTATCGTTACTGTGAAGGGCGGCGATAGGCCGGAGCATTGACTCAGCATACCAACCCTCAGCCTGGCGTCACGAACTATAGGGTTAACATTAACCCCTTATATACGGATCCCATACCACCACTACCATACACCCCCCCAAGGGCTACCACAGACCCACACAATTATACTGTACTGACTTGATCCAATTTCTGAGGTTTCATGTGCCTGAAATTGCTTTGATACAATTGAAGCCCTTCCTACATGCCACGGGTGGGAGCTAGGTACTGAAAAATGTGATCATGTGCAGATCTGCGGCTTCCTCTATTTGCATAATCTTAAGGTTTGTTGTGCACATTTCAACCTCTTGATGCCATTTAATATAAATGTAGTTTAGGTTTCTTTGTTGAACATAATAAATGGCTACTGTTGGTTTGGATGGTCATTAGTTCAGAATACCCCTTAAGGGTACGTTCAGACGAGCGGATTTTCTGCGCGTATTTCGCTGCAGATCCGCCGCTGAAGGACCGCTGTATGCTGCCTTTACATGTGCCTGCTTGGAGCAGCAATACGCCGCTACGAGCAGACACACTGCGATGTGCGAGTTGCCGCACGCATGCGCAGTATACTCGCACATCATGGCAGCTCTCGGCCTGGCTCATTGAGCTGGGGGAGCGGCCATGATGTGTGCGAGTACACCGAGCATGCGCGAAGACACGCACATCGCTTTAGTGTGTCTGCATGTAACGGCTTATTGCCGCTCCGAGCAGGCACATGTAAAGGTACCATACAGAGGTCCTTCAGCGGCGGATCTGCAGCGTAAAATACTGCTCCAGGTTAAACCCCCCCAAAGGACGAGGGGGCACTCCCTCCGTCTGGAGAAGAAAAGGTTTAGTCTAAAGGGGCGGCACGCCTTCTTTACCGCGAGGACTGTGAATTTATGGAACGGTCTACCTCAGGAACTGGTCACAGCAGGAACAATTAACAGCTTTAAAGCAGGGTTAGATACATTCCTGGAACAAAATAACATTAATGCTTATGCAGAATTATAAAACTACATCCCTTTCCCTTATCCCCTTACATCCTTCCCTTCAATCCCCTGGTTGGATTTGATGGACGTATGTCTTTTTTCAACCATACTAACTATGTAACTATGTAACTATGTAACTATGCTCGTCTGAACGTACCCTGAGGGTCTATTCACACATACAGTATTCTGCGCAGATTTGATGCACAGATTTGATCTGCAGGATTTTGATCTGCAGATTTCAATGTAAACTGAATGACTGAACACAGCTTGAAATCCTGGGCATCAAATTGGCGCATCAAATCTGCGCAGAATACTGTACGTGTGAATAGATCCTTAAGAGGTTCTCCGCCCCTAGACATCCTATCACCTATCCAAAGGATAGGGGATAAGATGTCTGATTGCATTCGTTTAGAGCAGCGGTCTTCAAACTGTGGCCCTCCAGTTGTTGCAAAACTACAACTCCCAGCATGCCCGGACAGCCAACGGCTGTCCGGGCATGCTGGGAGTTGTAGTTTTGCAACATCTGGAGGGCCACAGTTTGAAGACCACTGGTTTAGAACGTCGGGTGCAGCGCCAGAGGCTTGTGATGTGACAGTCACGCCCTGCTCATGACATCACGGCCACGCCCCCTCAATGCAAGTCTATTGGAGGGGCGGGGCGTGAAGTCATGAGCCTCCGCCCCGCATCGCTAGTCATGTACTCCGTGCACCGGATGTCTGGGGGGCCAATGTCGAGATCGCAGGAGTCCCAAGCGGTGGGAACGATCAGACATCTTAGCCCGTATCCTTTAGATAGGGGATAAGATGTCTAGGGGCGGAGTACCCCTTTAAGGGTCAGTACACACATCCTTCTTTTTGCTGCAGATTTTGCTGCCCATTGACTTCAATTCTGCTGCCAAAAATCTGCCAAGGAGAGCCCGCCTCCATTAAAACTCGCAGCGTAAAACAAGCAAATCTGCCTGTGTGAACGAACACTTGGGGTACGTTCACACATACAGCATCTTCTACAGATTTTGCTTCTATTGGGGGATATTAATCAAAGTCAGAGTAGGTGCGCTGTTTTATACACAGGTTTTGATGGTGTAGTTGGAGTGTACATGCACCAAATTTATAAAATGATGCAGGCCTTTGATAAATATGGGGCTAGTACACATTTACGTGAAATTTCACTTCGGAACACCACTTTGTATGGCCCCTTCTCTGCGACTTTTATGGGACTTTTTCCACCCGCGTGACTTTCTTTTTAGGTGTAGGTTTTTTGTGTAAATGAAGGCTGAGCGACAAATCTGCGACATTGTAAATCATTGACAACTACAAAGTAAAAAGGAGATCTCGTGTAAAACATCTGTTCAGTGAGAAATCGTGCAGGCTGGCGTACCACTAATAGTTGCACAAAAAGTCGCACATGCGTCATTTTTGCGACAAATATACACAAAAAAACCTGCGTAAATCCACTGATAAATTCCCCCCCATTGTGTGCAGCTGATTTTGCTACCCATTGACTTAGGCTGGGTTCACACTACGTTTTGTCCCATACGGGAGCGCATACGGCAGGGGGGAGCTAAAACCTCGCGCTCCCGTATGTCACTGTATGAGCTCCCGTATGTCATTCATTTCAATGAGCCGGCCGGAGTGAAACGTTCCGTCCGGTCGGCTCATTTTTGCGCCGTATGCGCTTTTACAACCGGACCTAAAACTGTAGTCAACCACGGTTTTAGGTCCGGTTGTAAAAGCGCATACAGCGCAAAAATTAGCCGACCGGACCGAACGTTTCACTCCGATCGGCTCATTGAAATGAATGACATACGGGAGCGCATACGGTGGCATACGGGAGCGCGAGGTTTTAGCTCCCCCCTGCCGTATGCGCTCCCGTATGGGAGAAAACGTAGTGTGAACCCACCCTTAGCAACATCAGCTGCACAAAATATGCAGCAAAAAATGCAGCAGATCCTGTAGGTCTGAATGTACCCTTAAAGTGTACACCCCCTCCCCCCACAGAATAATTATGTAATATACATTAAATGCTCTATTAGATGTACGTAAATATTATTTAAAAAAAAAACATCCTGAAACATAAAAACAAGCCCCTCCAATAAATGAAAAAAAGTTATGACTATTAGAATGCAGTGAAGCCAACAAAAACGGAAAACTTTGCTTTTGCTGGATTCTCAAGGCTAATATGAGTTAGATGTTGGCTACCTGCAGGCGCCAGTAGAGGAAGCTAACTGCATGCTTTTTTATTATTGAATTCAAAGTATAACCAATATACAGCTCCAAGGCTCCCCTAGTGGTGGCAGCAGGTAGCCAAAATATTTGTATTGTTAAAGGGGTACTCCGGTGAAAACCTTTTTTCTTTTAAATCAACTGGCTCCGGAAAGTTAAACAGATTTTTACATTACTTCAATTAAAAAAATCTCAATCCTTCCTGTACTTATTAGCTGCTGAATACTACAGAGGAAATTCTTTTTGGAATGCTCTCTGATGACATCACGAGCACAGTGCTCTCTGCTGACGTTATTCTAATAATAAGTCTTTTATTTATTTGTTTATTGTTGTCCTTAGTGGGATTTGAACCCAAGTCCCCAGCACTGCAAGGCAGCAGTGCTAACCACTAAGCCACCATGCTGCCCTTAGCATACATCTGCTATGCACGGTTGCTAAAATGGACAGAGATGTCAGCAGAGAGCACTGTGCTTGTGATGTCATCAGTGTTCCAAAAAGAAAGGAATTTCCTCTGTAGTATTCAGCAGCTAATAAGTACTGGAAGGATTAAGATTTTTTAATAGAAGTAATTTACAAATATGTTTAACTTTCTGGCACCAGTTGATTTAAAAGAAAAAAGGTTTTCACCGGCGTACCCCTTTAAATCTACTTGATTAGAAGCTCTGTTTTAGAAAAACAAAGCTCTGACAGCAATAAAAGTATAGTTAGGGCTCTATTAGATGGGGCACTCATTGGCCAAACAGCCCAGTATCGCCCTTTATAATAAGACCAGCAATTGGGTCTTTTTGACCCACTCAAAAATCATTGACCATCAGCCACACATCTACCCGTGTAGATAGGGTATGGCCAGCCAAAGGCTTATTGCCACAAAGGGTGGTACAAACGACTCACCATCTAATATTTGATAGAAGTAACCAGTGTTGGGTGCACTTTCTTTAAAGGGGTACTCCGGTACTAAGACATCTTATCCCCTATCCAAAGGATAGGGGATAAGATGCCTGATCGCGGGGGTCCCGCCGCTGGGTACCCCCGTGATCTTGCACGCAGCACCCATTATAATCAGTCCCGGAGCATGTTCGCTCCTGGTCTGATTACTGGCGACCACAGGGGCCAGAGCATTGTGACGTCACATGGGGGAGGGGCCATGATGTCACAACGCTCCGGCCCCCGTGGTCGGCAATAATCAGACCCGGAGCGAACATGCTCCGGGACTGATTATAATGGGTGCCACGTGCAAGATCACGGGGGTCCCCAGCGACGGGACCCCCGCGATCAGGCATCTTATCCCCTATCCTTTGGATAGGGGATAAGATGTCTTAGCACCGGAGTACCCCTTTAAGGGTTGCCTCTATTATATGTACGTCCTTGCACTGATAAATGTGTTTATCAGTGTATCTGGTACTGCTGTCATTGTTGTATGGGACCTATGAAGGGTATGTATCAATAATGGTGTGGCAATGTGTGATTTTATGTATGTTTTTTTGCATCAAATGGAGCATAGTTGCGCCAAAATTATTAATTGTCGCACACAAGTTTGTAATTTTAGCATAAATGCAGCCCTACAAAAGGCGCAGACTCCTGCCCCAGAATTCCAGGCAAACTTTGCGCATCAAATCTGCTCAGAATACTGTACGTGTGAATAGACCCTAGGGGGGATAATGATCCCCACCTCTGCCTTGGATAAGTGTTGCATTTTCCCCTAGCAACCAATCAAGTTGCTTCTTTTATTGTTCATGGTCCTTTTTTCCACTTTCTGGTTGGGCACTGTTTAAATGTTCTACATTCTATTGTTTTAGCTATTTTCTCTGTCATTTTATTTTTGGTGTGGATTTGCTTAAGGACTCAGCGTTTTTCAATTTTTTTCATTTTCGTTTTTCCTCCTTACCTTTTAAAAATCCTAACCCTTAGTTTTCCAGCTAAAAATCCATATAATAGCTTATTGGTTGCGCAACCAATTCTACTTTGTAATGACATCAGTCATTTTACCCAAAAATCTACAGCGAAACCACAAGAAAATCATTGTGCGACAAAATCGGAGAAAAAAAATGCCATTTTGTAACTTTCGGGGGCTTTCGTTTCTACGCAGTACATTTTTCAGGAAAAATGATAACATCTCTTTATTCTGTAGGTCCATACGATTAAAATGATACCCTACTTATATAGGTTTGATTTTGTCGTACTTCTGGAAAAAATCATGACTACATGCACGAAAATTAATACGTTTAAAATTGTCATCTTCTGACCCCTATAACTTTTTGATTTTTCCGCTATGGGATGTATGAGGGCTAACTTTTTTCGCCGTGATCTGAAGTTTTTATCGGTACCATTTTTGTTTTGATCTGACTTTTTGATCGCTTTTTATTCATTTTTTGTGGCATAAAAAGTGACCAAAAATATGCTATTTTGTACTTTTTTTTCCATGTACGCCATTGACTGTGTTGTTTAATTAACAATATATTTTTTTACTACCCAGTTGAGTGAAGAACAAAATAAGTGCACTCACCGCAATTGCTGCTTCTTCTGTGTACTTTATTCAACATCCGTAAAAACGAACAGTGCAGGGAGGCGACAAGGGGAGGAGGTGAGCTTGGGCTACAGACCCGTCTCGCGCTAGCGCGAGACGGGTCCGTAGCCCAAGCTCACCTCGTCGCCTCCCTGCACTGTTCGTTTTTACGGATGTTGAATAAAGTACACAGATGAAGCTGCAATTGTGGTGAGTGCACTTATTTTGTTCTTTACTCAACTGGATATTATGGACTCTATCTTCATGCTATGATAAATTTTGCACCACCATCTGCTGTCTATGAAGTGTCCATTGATAAGACATCCGACAGGTGTATGCAATAGCAGTGCCAGGATGTCTTTTTCTTCTGTGCAATATATTTTTTCAGTTCAGACATTTACGCATGCCACGATACCACATATGTTTATATTTATTTTTATTTAGTTTTTTTTTTTAAAGGGAAAAGGGGGGTGATTCAGACTTTTATTAGGGAAGGGGTGAAATCACATTTATTAACACTTTATTTTCATTTTTTTTGCAATGTTATAGCCCCCATAGGGGACTACAACACTGCACACACTGATTTCCTACACTAATCACTGCTATGCAATCGCATAGCATTGATCAGTGTTATCACCGCTTGACTACTCCTACTTGGATCTCAGGCACGGAGAAGTAATTCGGCAATCAGACAGTGAGGAGGCAGGTAGGGATCCTCCTCGTGTCCGTACAGCTGATCAGGATGCCGCGGTTTCACCGCGGTGGTCCCGATCAGCCCAACTGAACTGCAGGGAAGGTTTCACTTTCACTTCAGACATGGCGATCAAATTTGATCGCCGCGTCTAAAGGGTTAATACCGGGCATCACCGTGATCGGTGGTGTCCGGTATTCGTCGCGGGTCCCGGCCATTGATGGGCGCCGGGACTGATCCGTTATATCGCAGGAGCCGGCGCAGGATGTAAAAATATGTCCTGTGTCGTTAAGGGGTTAATGAAAGTATTTTTGCCAAAAAGTTGTGCCAAATCGAAAATACGCAATTAACGAATTTCAAACCAATGCATGATTTCAACTGAAATCACAACTAACACTGTCAAATCAGTGACAATGTTCTAAACCATTTGGCGCAACTGTTTGTCGCAAAAAGTAACATATAAAGAAAATAGCGACAAAACACAGTCAATAGAACAGTGTAAAAGCCTTCATACATAGCCTTCAATGTCTGGTAACATGATATGGCATGCGATGGGCACTATATGGCATTATTAGTCATACATATAAAAATGATGGCAGTGTAAGGCCGGGTTCACAATATGAAATTTCCGTGCAACATTTTTTTTGAAACTCAACTCGGAAATTCTGGTGCAGCGTTGTCCTATTGCTGGCAATGAGATTCCACTGCACAGGCACACTGCTGAATTTTCAAGTCCTGGAAAATACCCTTGAAAAATTCCACCAGAACATTGAACTCGTTCTGGCAGATTTCCGCACCACAGACATTGCCGTCTATGGGGACAGCAACGTCTGTGCGGTCCTGGTGCCAACTGTTCCAGTTGGCGCTGGCCGCGCTCGGAATTCCTTAGTGTGAACCAGGCCTTAGTCATGCTAAGGCTTTGTTCACAGCCGTCTAGACCTGTTCCGTTCTTTTCCCGTCAAAATTAAAAACGGACTTAAAAAAAAACGGAAATAACGGATGCAAACGGATATTATCTGTTTGTATGAGTTTGTGGTGTCCCGGTACCGTATTGCATCCAGTACCTAGTGTAGAGGTCCCCAAAGTCAGAGTAACTACGTTCAGGTAGGGTTCCTCAGGTGGGACAGTCCCTAGTCGCCGCTCCTTAAGTCTAACTTTAATATTGGTAAATGTATATATTAATAATTATATCTATATTGTATAGAAATGTGTAGTACTTACCTTGTTCAGCGTCGCCGGACCTTCAGTCATCTAGCCATGCTAGTAACCTCTATGATATGTTGCAGGACCTAAGGAGGTCCTTGGGTCACATGTTACCCAGAAATCTCTTAAATGGTGATCAGTTTGGACCAATTAACATTAGTCCAGCCCCTGCCCATATAAGGGAGCTGCGTCCAATTATCGCTCTCTTGGGTTGCTGCTCTCGTGGATGCCGGACTAACAGGACGGTTCTGTTCAACTTTCAACGACACGCTAAAAATCGTGAGTTTTACCCTAATTCCTGCTAATGCTAGCATGACTACTGGACCGCAACTAATTCCCCTAAATCCAGTGGAACAGCGCAATAGAACAAAAGACTCTTAAAGCTAAAGTCCCAACCATTGTCAATCTCCAAAGGAAGCTGTTGTTATGATAAGAGACTGTTGTGTTGATGAAGTGTACAGAAAATGGATTGAAAAAACGGATGCAAACGGTTGACATTAAATGCTCATCCGTTTTCCATAGACTTCAATGTTAAATTTACTGTATCCATTTTTTCTTCCGTTTTTTTGGACGGAAGAAAAAATACTGCATGTGCCGTTTTTTCTGCCGATGGGTGCAAACGGATTGTAAAAAAATCCCTTTGACATGAATGGGATTTTTTTAAACCGTTTTGAATCCATTTACAGCCTGCAAAAAAGGAAACAAAACGGGGATAAAAAAAACGGGACAGACGACTGTGTGGACGCACCCTTAGCAGGTATATCTCTATATCACTATATCATATTAGGTGATGCATTGCTTATGAATGGGACAGCTCTGTCAAACTACATGTTAACCATTTTTTGCATGTGGTCACATGACTGTAAAAATTTGCAATATCTCTCAATTCATGCTTTGGGCCATGTAACCCCTGTATTGACCTCAGATTGTTGCACCCAGCAGAGATCAGGTTAATCTGCAGTCTGGTTGGTTAGATAAGTAATGAATGAACATGTGTTTCTAATAAGTCCGCTGTTTATGTGAAACTGATCTGTTTATTGCTCCTAGCTTAACTTTTGTTCCCAGTAAAAATAACATTTTCCATGGTAGGGAGTAATATATAGAAGAATATAGTCAAACATAAACTCTTGTGTAGTGTATAGATGTTACATACTGTATACCACTCCAGCTCCATAGATGAGTGGTGCAGACTGCTGGATGTGGTGAGGGTGTGGTGAGGGCAGTTGGAATTACCCTAGGGGCAGATGGCATTAACCCCTTGTGTTCGTGATGCCAGGGCATGGTTTTACCTCTACACCACCCGAAGGTATACCGCTGGATCCTGGGCCAGGCGCAGGGCAAATAATTACTCTGACACCAAGTTACGGAACAACAGCAGCTTTACTGAGGTAGACAGGTGTAATAGTCTTGACAGCTCAGTTAGGCCCAAGGAGGTGACCAGTGACTTCAGAGACTCTAGGGCTCGCTGGGACTTATAGTGGATTTGGACAATTTGCTGCAGGCCCCCGCTGTCTTGGTACAAACTGATCTTGACTGACTTGACTTAACCCTGTATGTAGCTTTCCCGGTTTTGACGTTCACCTGTGGGGCACTGGATTAGTGGAAGCGTGGCTGCGTGGTCGGCCTTGGGTCTCCTCAGAACACCAGACACTCTCTCAGGAATTGACTGTTCCTCAGCATGCATAGAACTGAACTGAACTAGCTCCTCCCAGGGTTTATATGGTAGAGACTAAGGAGGGGTCCCATAGGTCATCCTATTAGTCACGTAATCACTGGTACCTTCCTTGGTTACAACACTTGGTAACAGTATTTAAAGGCACATAACAGTATAAAGACATTATGATAGATAACACAAGGTATAGTTAACCATTTACAGTACATAGATTAAAGAGGGACTCAGGGGACACAGAGGGACAGCAAGGGTACAGAATTGCAACTCCTGTACTGGGCCACCACAAAGATATATCACTTTCTGCCTATATGCATTTTCTCCTTCGTCTGTACAGTATATATCCCCAATGCTGGGATTATGTGTTAGGATTTACATGTATTGTGTTGGCTGTGTGCTACATTCCCTGGCTCAATGCTAGTTCTGACTCTTTAGGAGATGGGCCCCATAGACTACAATGACAATAATGGATGATTTCTCCCAACTGCGAACCATCTCTGAACTTTGCTGTCTCCCTTAAAGGGGTACTCCGGTGGAAAACAATTTTTTTTCTAATCAACTGGTGCCAGAAAGTTCAAAAGATTTGTAAATTACTTCTATTAGAAAATCTTAATCCTTTCAGTACTTATCAGCTGCTGTATACTACAGAGGAAGTTGTAGAGTTCTTACCTGTCTGACCACACTTGTTCCTGCTCTGGACAGTTCCTGACACGGGCAGAGGTGTCAGCAGAGAGCAGTGTGGTCATACTAAAAAGAACTTCACAACTTCCTCTGGAGCATACAGCAGCTGATAAGTACTGGAAGGATTAAGATTTTTAAATAGAAGTAATTTACAAATTTGTTTAACTTTTTGGCACCAGTTGATTTAAAAAAAATTATTTTCCATTGGAGTGCCCCTTTAATGTACCATATGATAATAATGTCCTCACGAAGAATGCCCTGACTGTGCCTCCTACTCAGGTACATGTACAACATTAATAATGTCCTCTGTGCCCCCATTTAGTAATAATTCCCCCACTGAGCTTACATGCAGTTATAATGTCTCCTGTGCCCCAATGTACTAATAATCTCCCCCTGTGCCCCATATATAAATAATGTCCCCCCTGTGTCCCCATGTATTAATGATGCCCAATTGTGGCCAGATACAAAAAAGTCTACATGTGACTAGTTTCTTCCTTCTGGAGGAGAGGTAATTTGCCTAAAAATGTAGCTATATACTGCAAGGTGTAAACCTATGCCAAGATCTCATACTTGGATATTTATGCCAGGATTCTGCTATATACTGTACTAGTTCTATACGTATCTTAAATTTGTAAATGATATCTGGAGCATTTGCCATAGAACCCAGAGTTATATATGATCATTAGTGTTGAGCGGCATAGGCCATATTCGAATTCGCGAATATTCGCGAATATATGGACGAATATTCGTCATATATTCGCGAATATTCGCGTATTCGTTATATTCTCGTTTTATTTTCGCGTGTGCGGAAATACGCGTATACGAAAATTAACATTTGCGAATTTCCGCATATGCGAAAATTAGCATATGCTAATGTTCGCATATGCGAATTTTCGCACGCCAGTCTCACACAGTAGTATTACAGCCTTCTTTACACCACACAAGCTGGAAGCAGAGAGGGGTGATCACTGTGATGTGTACTGTGAAAAAAAAAAAAAAAAAAAAAACGAATATTCGTAATTACGAATATACAGCGCTATATTCGCGAATTTCGCGAATTCGCGAATATGCGATATTCGCGAATAATATTCGAATTGCGAATATTCGCGAGCAACACTAATGATCATATGTCACATGTTTAGTGTATCTACATTGTAATACTGTATATCTCCACAGCGATCTTTACATTTTTAATGGTGACATGTCACATGGGTTTCACCACAATGCAATGTGATCATGTGATATGGCTATATTTTATGAAAATTTGCCAAAATGTTATGTTTTAAGTGAAGACATCAGGCCTGTAGATATGCAGACACTGGGCATAACATGCTGGCGCTAGGACCGCTCGGAAATTGTTCATCTCCACAGAGGACAATTTATTTCTGAGCGAAATCCGCACATGGGATTGACCTGTCAATTCTTTCTGCGGAGGTCGGAATTGGAAATTCCGCAGCAGATGTTTTCACTGAGTAAATTCCGCCGCGTGCATGGGACTCTGTGGTGAGCAGGGCTGGTGCAAGGATTTTTGCCACCCTAGGTGAAAGCAGATTTTGCTGCCCCCTTGACCCCGTCGATTATCTCCACCCATTGTTTCAATGGTGTTACTACTGGGGTGACACACTGTAACAAACCTCCACCTCATGTTATCTCCTTACTACTGGGGTGACACACTGTAACAAACCTCCTCCTCATGTAATCACCTTACTACTGGGGTGACACACTGTAACAAACCTTCTCCTCATGTTATCTCCTTACTACTGCGGTGACACACTGTAACAAACCTCCTCCTCATGTAATCTCCTTAGTACTGAGGTGACACACTGTAACAAACCTCCTCCTCATGTAATCACCTTTCTACTGGGGTGACACACTGTAACAAACCTTTTCCTCATGTAATCTCCTTACTACTGGGGTGACACACTGTAACAAACCTCCTCCTCATGTAATCTCCTTACTACTGGGGTGACACACTGTAACAAACCTCCTCTTCATGTAATCGCCTTACTACTGGGGTGACACACTGTAACAGGGGAAGTGGTGTCGGCTGTGAGCGGGTGGTTCATATGCCAGCTGGCTAAGTTTCTTGCACCAGGCAGAGCAGCGCCCCCTCTTAAGAGGGCGCTCTAGGCGACTGCCTATTTTGCCTATAGACAGAGCCGGCCCTGGTGGTGAGCTGTTCATGGACTGTGTTTGCAGCCTCCCCTGAGTTTGAGCACTCCACCAGTCATTCCCTACAGTTTGCCCATACTGCAATAACTTTGTCCCTCAGCCCTAGTGAACTCCCCAGAGCTAGTTACTCAACCTACATCGCCTCACTCACTTCCAAGGGCCAGTGACTTACTAAGCCAAAAATAGTAAAAGCCATTCACTAGCTCACCTTTGGCCTTACTTGTCAAAATAGCACTGCTTCTCCCATGACAATTCACCCTTACTACTACACAGAAGACCCCCTGATCAGATTGATAGAGGCCTTCAACACTCTCCAGTGCCCCCGGACTCAGCTGCATAGGGGCAAGTTAGTGCTTTGGTGTCCAAGCCCAGGCCTGTTCTTCAAGAGCAAACATGCCCACAGCATTACCCACTGCGCCTCAAATAGCAACGTCCTCACGTTTACCCACTTGGCACCAAGAGCCTCGACCAGACTGCTACCCTTCAATGTCATGGAGAAGCACAAGTTCCACCTACGATTCTTTGCTAATACTAGGCCCCTCCAGGGCCTGTGCTCAGACCTGTATCACCAAGGTATGGGAGAAATTCAGCACTGAAGTAATAACTTGAATCTTTATTTAATCCATGTTAAAAACACATAGTGGTGCTGTTCCCGGGTCTGATGTGTTTCGGTGCTGTAACTTAAAATGTGTCAGACCCAGGAACCACCGCACTGTTTTTAACGCAAACTAAATAATGATTACCTATGCACGTTGTCCATCGGACACCGTCTCTGCCCCAGTGAACTCCATGTTGAGCTGAATAGTGAGATCCTATTCTATAGTACTCAGTAGGGGAGATTTATCAAAACCTGTGCAGAGGAAGAGTGGTGCAGTTGCCCATAGCAACCAATCAGATTGCTTCTTTCATTTTCCACAGGCCTCTTTAGAGGCCTGTGGAAAATGAAAGAAGCAATCTGATTGGTTGCTATGGGCAACTGCACCACTCTTCCTCTGCACAGGGTTTGATAAATCTCTCCCAGTGAGCTTATTTTTTTTAAAGGGGTTCTCCGGTGCTTAGACATCTTATCCCCTATCCAAAGGATAGGGGATAAGATGCCTGATCGCGGGAGTCCCGCCGCTTGCATTGAGGCTTGCATTGAGGGGCGAAGCGTGAGGTCACACGGGGCGGAGGCGTGACGTCACACGCCATCGGCTCTGTGGTCGCCGGTAATCAGAACCGGAGCGAACACGCTCCGGGGACTGATTATAAACGGGGTGCCATGTGCAAGATCACGGGGGTCCCCAGCGGTGGGACTCCCGCGATCAGGCATCTTATCCCCTATCCTTTGGATAGGGGATAAGATGTCTAAGCACCGGAGAACCCCTTTAAAGTTTATTTTTCTCATACTTGAGCCCAAGAGGCTTCCATCTCTGCTGCCATCCATTGCACTCCAATATTGCAGCACCACTGGAAATGAAGGACCACTTCTTATGGTACCTGTAAGAAAAAAATATTCGCTAACTGGTTTCCCATATGCAAAACAGGCGTTTAAAATTTTTCGGGAAAATAAACTTGTAATATGGTGCCACACGAACCACCATAAAGAGGCATATGAAGTGCCTACAGATCCAACTATTTGTCTACCATTAAAAAAAAAAAAAGTTTTTTTTGCTTCTGGCAATATTATAAATTCATATTTGTTATGGACCTAACAGTAGGAGAGCATTCACAACAAACTGATTCCTCTTTCTGCAGCCACCACAAGGGGGAGCTCATGAGATACAGATATGTGAGGCAACCATTGGGTTTATTACTGTACCTCAGGGGTCTCCAAACTGTGGACCAGCCGTTGGCTGTCCGGGCATGTTGGAAGTTGCAGTTTTGCAACATCTGAAGGTCCACAGTTTGAAGACCACTGCTGCACATTATAAACCCACAAACAGTTAATGCTCCCTTGTAGTATCTGCTTGCACCTAGAATTATAAAATGTATTGGGTCAGAAAAACTGAGTTCTCCTATATCGATGTCAAACCATTAAAAGGGTTTTGTAAAAAGGGGTGCTGCAAAAACAAAAAGTAAGCAATACTCACCTGCCCCGATCCCCCACTGCTTCCGTTCTTATTGTGTACGGTCTTCTTCCTGCTTCCTACAAGATCCTGTTCATGTAGTAAATGCTTGTTCAGCCAATAACTGGCCACTGCAGGGTCAGAATTTAATCGGAAGGAGTAGAGAGCACAGAGGACAAGGTGATGTAGGGAATCGGGGTCAGTATGGCTTATTTATATTTTTTTTTCTCAGAGAATGGCTTATGGATAGCGCAGCAGAAATTACAAGTGTGGTGTCCCGGTACAGGACCTGGTCCTGTCCCTGTTTAAAGTCCCCTCAGCCAGAGTCCCTTCATTCCCATAGGGCTCTCCTGCAGGGCTTACTCCTGGTTGCATCATATAAATTGTGTATATTATTTAATACATAAAAATAATATAAATGTCTAGGTGTTATAAATGTATAGGACCTTAGCAGGTCATGGGATTATAATTATGGTTGTATTATTGTTCAAGGACCTTCCAGGGTCATGTGATGTACCCAGAGTTTACTGGGTTCAGGACTTACAGGTTTGCTGACCAATGAGCTTAGTCCAGCCCATTATTATATAAAGGGCTGTAACCACTAAATTCTCTCTCTTAGTTCCTGCTCTTAGGACCTGCACATGGAAGAAAGTACAAATATCTCAGCACAAATCTCAATTCAACTAGGCCAAAGCCTGAAAGAACCTGCAGCCAATAAACCTTGAGTTACACAGCTCAATCTATCAAATCCTGTGTGACTACTACCAGCTAAAATCTTATAATTAGTAGCACAGTGGCCTGCACCAAAGCTCATCGCTTCAAAGTCCCAGCAAAACCTGTGAGGAACCTGCATTCCGGTTGCCTCTTAAGAGACTGTTATGTATAGAGACTGTTGGATAAAATCTTCAAGTAAAGCTCTTCAGTTTATTCATAAAGTCTGCTGTGGACATTCCAATTTTCCCTGCCGTTTCTGGGACGGTGTGCAGTAGGACCATTAACACTAAGGAAACCGCACCCTGGCGTCACGACATCTAAGGGTTAATACCCCCAGACCCTGCACTTATATCACCGCAACACCACAACTCTCCTGGTTCACCACACAAGCAATATATGATGGCATAGAACAGTGTTTTCCAACCAGTATACCTCCAGCTGTTGCTATACCACATCTCCCAGCATGCCAGGAGTTTTAGTCTTGCAACAGCGGGAGGCAACCGGTTGGGAAACACTGGCATAGAGGAAGAGCTTGTGTTTTACGTACATGTGACCACTAATAGGGTAAAACAATAATCCAGGCCCTGATAATTTCTCACCTAGACTACTGTAACTCACTACTTACTGACATCCTACTACACAGCAGCAGCCAGGCTGATCTGTATAGTGGTTATATTTTCCTCTCGTCCTCGCTCTTTACACTGGTTACCTGTTACTTGCAAAATTAGATTGGAATCTCCCCTAATAGTCTTTAGAGCTCTCCACAACACTGCACCATGATACATCTCTGCTTTCATCTCAGTCTACCAACAAAATGGTGCTCTTCGTCATTGGCATAAACTTGAAGATACTGGGCCCCAGTGCAAAATATATATAAGGGCCCCCAGTTATAATGCATCTCCATTTATAATACTGATCTACACCTATATAGAAGAGAGACCTTGTGGGACCCTTAAAGAGAACTTCTCATGATCTTGTAAAATTTTATAATCCTCCCAGTTCACTTCCCCCATCATGAAAAAACCAACCCCCTGCCTTTATTTTTATTATTTTTTAGTTTTCTACCTTGATATTGCTCTGTAGTTTCTGCTCAGGCTCAAATTCACAGACTGGGAAGGGGCGTTCCCCAGCAGGTGTGACATCATCTGAAGCCAGGAGAGCAGGGAAAAAAAGAGCAGAGATGGCGCTCCAATAGTGAAGTACGTTTTCAAAGGGTTAATCAGGAAAAGGATGAAATGGTGCTCACCTTATTGTGTTGTGCTAGCAGGCACAACACTGTGGAACGCTTAAAGTATATGTGTTGGGAGGCAGCCGGCCGTCGGTCCCGCTTAGCAAGCGGGCTGGAACAGGAATACAGATGTGGAATCTGGGTTGCCTTGCAGGACTCGCCGGATGTCCGGGAAAAAATCCGACTTGATGGCTTTGTAGGCGCTCGCCCGAGGATGCACTGAGTCAGTGGAGGTTTTTTGAGGCTTTATTTCGTGAATAAACAATGCGTTTCGAGGGGGTACCCCTCTTCGTCAGGTTTATAGCAAGACAGTACATTATACAGTTATTTATATACATTAGATTTCAAATTCAGGCGAGAGTGCGGGTCGCGGGGTCAGTGGTGATGTCACATGACCCCGGGGTCCGCTGCTGAAGCCATACAGGGGAGAACTTCCTTCCTCACTCTGCTACTCAAGGCCCAGAGCAGTTCAGTGTGAGATGGGCTATGATTGGCTAAGGCTGCACACACACCCCTCAGCACTCCAGACTGCATTTCCTGATTCTGGACTTCTGGCAGGCCAGCAGGAGTCCAAAGTCTGTGCAAAAGATGGGGGGTGGGGGGGGGGGGGAGTGTGCTCTGGACAAGTATGGAGACACCTAGTGGAAGCTTTTTTAAACACAAGTAAAACATAGAAAACTTCATTTTTTTTTTAAACAAAGTATTTTAGAAAGATTTTTCATTTACCATAAGGAGTGCAATAGAACAAATTAGTTTTAATGCGACTGCCCATTTAAGCTCCTTGGCCAGGTGCAGCCATACCCTATAGTTATGCCTCTGCTCTTTATCCAGCCAATGATCTACCACTCTCCTCCTTTTTTCAAGACTTCTCCTGTGCTGCATCTAGTCTGGGGCCCTAACCACTCTGGACTATCAGACGGGCTCATAACGTTTCCGAATCAAAATGTAATTCTTAATGGACCCTATGTTACGTAACCATAGTCTATGGTCCACACACAACCTGACTTGGTCACAGATATCTCCACTTTCTCCTGTTCTCAACTAGCTCCCTTTGTCACATTAATCTCTACCAGTGGTCCCCAAACTGTGGCCCTCCATATGTTATAAGAACTACAACTCCCAGTATGCCTGGACAGCCAGCGGCTGTCGGGGCTTACTGGGAGTTGTAGTTTTGCAACATCTGAAGGTCCACATTTTGGGGACAACTGTTCTATACTTTATATCAGGGGTCTCAAACTCAAATTATCCGGGGGCCACTGGAGGTAGCAGCTGGGTGAGGCTGGGCTGCATGCGTCCCTTACTATAATGCTCCCATCATGTGCCCCTCACATATAATGCCCCCATAATGCGCCCCTCACATACAATTACCCCATCGTGCACCCCTCACATATAATGCCCCCATCACACTCCCTTCAACATCCACCAGCAACCCCCCCATTCCCCTTACCCCCATGTGGTAATAGCATGAGCTGACGGATGATGGGGGTGCTACTTCTGGGGGTTCCCCACATTAGGTAGGCAGCAGGTTCCCCATATTAGGTAGGCAGCAGGTTCCCCACGTTAGGTAGGTAGTAGCAGTTTCCCCACATTAGGTAGTAGCAGGTTCCCCACATTAGGTAGTAGCAGGTTCCCCACATTAGGTAGTAGCAGGTTCCCCACATTAGATAGAAGCAGGTTCCCCACATTAGGTAGAAGCAGGTTCCCCACATTAGGTAGAAGCAGGTTCCCCACATTAGGTAGTAGCAGGTTCCCCACATTAGGTAGTAGCAGGTTCCCCACATTAGGTAGTGGCAGGTTCCCCACATTAGGTAGAAGCAGGTTCCCCACATTAGTTAGAAGCAGGTCCCCCACATTAGGTAGTAGCAGGTTCCCCACATTAGGTAGAAGCAGGTTCCCCACATTAGGTGGTAGCAGGTTCCCCACATTAGTTGGTAGCAGTTTCCCCACATTTGGTAGTAGCAGTTTCCCCACATTAGGTAGAAGCAGGTTCCCCACATTAGGTAGAAGCAGGTTCCCCACATTACGTAGTAGCAGGTTCCCCACATTACGTAGTAGCAGGTTCCCCACAGTAGGTAGTAGCAGGTTCCCCACATTAGGTAGGTAGTAGCAGGTTCCCCACATTAGTTGGTAGCATGTTCCCCACATTAGGTGGTAGCAGTTTCCCCACATTAGGTAGTAGCAGTTTCCCCACATTAGTTAGAAGCAGGTCCCCCACATTAGGTAGTAGCAGGTTCCCCACATTAGGTAGAAGCAGGTTCCCCACATTAGGTGGTAGCAGGTTCCCCACATTAGTTGGTAGCAGTTTCCCCACATTTGGTAGTAGCAGTTTCCCCACATTAGGTAGAAGCAGGTTCCCCACATTAGGTAGAAGCAGGTTCCCCACATTACGTAGTAGCAGGTTCCCCACATTACGTAGGAGCTGGTTCCCCACAGTAGGTAGTAGCAGGTTCCCCACATTAGGTAGGTAGTAGCAGGTTCCCCACATTAGTTGGTAGCATGTTCCCCACATTAGGTGGTAGCAGTTTCCCCACATTAGGTAGTAGCAGTTTCCCCACATTAGGTAGAAGCAGGTTCCCCACACTAGGTAAAAGCAGGTTCCCCACATTAGGTAGAAGCAGGTTCCCCACATTATGTAGTAGCAGGTTCCCCACATTAGGTAGTAACAGGTTCCCCACAGTAGGTAGCATTTTCGTTCCCCCCCCCCGACTCTCACACACAGACACCCACACATGCACACACACACACATGCACACACATAGACACACTTACCTGTCATGCGCTGCGCTTCTCTCCGACGGCGGCCTGACGAATGACGTCACTGACGTCCTCCTGTGCGGGTATGCGGAGGGACGTCACATGCGCGATGTCCCTCATCAGACTTAGGCTGGCCAACCGAAGACGGGGAGGAGGGCGAGGTAAGTGAAGCCTCCAGCATTTAGCGCTGCTTGCCTGAAGCAGGGCTAAATGCCTGAAGAAGTTACCTGCCCGGCGCCCGGAACTTCATGTCCTGGGCGTCGGGCAATACAAATCACACTTCCCTGGGGCGGGCCATAAACTTTCGTTTGAGACCCCTGCTTTATATCCATACTGGCCACTATGGCCATTCTATCTAGATTAGCCCTTATGGGCAGGGACCGCTTCACTGTTGTCTCAAGATTGGTCCAGGTGTTTTGATGACTTGGCGAATTTTAAAATGCTGTGTAATACAGCAGTGAAATTATAAGAAAGATGATTAAGTGGGCACATCAGGTGTGGTCGGAGACAGTGCCAATTCGATTCAGAGTAAATGAACAATTACCAATCTTAGGAGCCATTCACACTATTGCTTAAACAGAATTCTGCTCCGAAATTTCACTTGAAAAATACAGTGCTGCAGCCTCCCTTTGTTCTCAATTACATTCTGCTGCACCATTGCTATGGAATTTCCATGGCGGACATTCGGGCACAAAAATTCCAGACCCCAGACTCTGCCAAGAGAATGAACATGTTCATTCTTTTGGCAGGATCCGCTCTGAAATGCATTGCTGTCTATTGAGACGGCGCATTTCTGAGTGGTCCGCCGTATTGTGAATAAGCCCTTACAATGCAATGCCCTGATGCCAAAGTTGAAAGGCGCAGCTCAGCATTTACAGGTTCTTATTTTATTGTTGTCTCTGATCTTTCCCAGCATTCCATGCGGCCAGAGACAATGGGGATTTATCAAAACTTGTATAGAGGAGGAGTGGTGCAGTTGCCCATAGCAACCAATCAGGTGGCTTCTTTCATTTTTCAGAGGCCTTTTGAAAAATGAAAGAAGCAATCTGATTGGTTGCTATGAGCAACTGCACCACTCTTCTCTACACTGGTTTTCAGAACCCTCATTTCCTATTGGATTTCTGTGTAAATTTTGGAGTAAAAATACAATAGAAAATACAATTTACTATATTTATTATTGGCATGAGCCAAACATGAGCCAAAGTTTGCCTATTTTTCCGACCATTGCGTTACTTTTATTTTACTTTTTTTTTTTTTTTTTTTTTTTGTTAAGTGAATGTGGTATTCAATTTTTTCAGAATCATTTACCCTGTCTTTGGCAAGTATTTTTGCGCACAATGGCACATTTTTTCTGCGTCAAAGTTTTTGACAAATGTGAGAACACATTGATACATATAAGTAATAAATGGGGAAAAAAAGACCACTATAACAAGTGGAGAAAAAAAAAGGGGAATATTAGTAAATGACCCCAATATGTCATAAGTCACATGGTCTCCCGGGGGCATAGCTATGCTGCAGTGGGTAAGTGGAGAGCATTACTTCAGTAAATCCCTTTCACCCTGCTATACACCCATCCACTGCAGCATAGCCACATGCCCCTGGAGACCATGTGACTTATGATATATTGTCTCTGGCCGCATGGAATTCTGGGAATGGTCAGAGACAACAGTGAAAGAAAAAGATTTGCATTACAGTCCTTTGGAATATGGGTCCTGTGCATGAAAGTGGGACAACGCGGTGCACAGAGGTAAAAGAAGCAAATCACACAGTATCACACAGTATTGGCATCATGGGCTTAAAGGCTGAAGAAAAAGGAAATCCTGGAATTTTGGAATCTATGAATTTGGAATTAGAATTTACACACTTTTAACATGGATTCTGATTCTGTTTCGAATCCACTTGAAATACAACTCATTGGGAACAAGTCCCATACAGTCTCTTCAGTCTTTGGGTTCACACAGCTTTTTTTTCCGTCTAATGTTTATACATTGGGAATTGAGCTTGAGAAAAAACAGACATGGCTGCACATCCACAACATGCACCTTGATCAATTTAATTGTGAGCTCTTTACATCTGTTCCCCCTGGTGCGGTGCTGTTTGGCGTCCGTTGCTGCCCTGGCGCTGTGTCTGTGGGGTGGCGCGGCCCAGGGACTGGTTTGAGTGGCATTGTGGCTGCTCTCCCAGTTTGGTCATTCTCCCTGTGGGCACTGGTGTTGGGGCGGTGGTGGTCGCCACTCAGTGCTGCGCCATTTTATGGTAGGGATGTTAGGGACCCCCTACTTACAGGTGGCCGTGACGTGGCTAGTCGGCTTGCACTTCATGATCATAAAGTACAATAATGACCTGTTAATTTAATAAATGTTGCTGAGAAGCATTAGATCAAGGTGCATGTTGTGGAAGTGCGATGTCTGTTTTTTCTCAAGTTGAACTCAGATTCGTTTAGCTTTATACACTTAAAAAAGAAAAAAAAACATATATGTTATGCTATACAGCAGAATCCGTTTTCCACTGACTTACATTGTTAGAAAAAAAAAATTCTTTAGTTTTTTATGTACACAAAAGCATGGTTGACTAGGTTTTTGTATTCAGCAAAATTAAAGGGGTATTCCAGGCTAAAACTTTATATATATATATATATATATATATATATATATATATATATATATATATATATATCTCAACTGGCTCCGGAGAGTTAAACAGATTTGTAAATTACTTCTATTAAAAAATCTTAATCCTTCCAATAGTTATTAGCTTCTGAAGTTTTCTGTCTAACTGCTCAATGATGATGTCACATCCCGGGAGCTGTGCATGATGGGAGAATATCCCTTGCATGATGGGAGAATATCCCCATAGGAACTGCACAGCTCCCGGGACGTGAGTCATCAGAAAGCAGTTAGACAGAAAACAAAAACTCAACTTCGGAAGCTAATAACAATTGGAAGGATTAAGATTTTTTAATCAAAGTAATTTACAAATCTGTTTAACTTTCCAGAGCCAGTTGATATATATGAAAAAATTTTGGCCTGGAATACCCCTTTAAACATACTGTAACAGAAATACTGTGTGTAGTTGTAAGCAAGCAGCTATATTATCATGTATCTCTGCATAACTATAAATATTTGCCTTTCAGGAGGCTGCGAACGCTAAGTGAGAACCCCTGATTGCATTAAGGGTCTATTCACACGTACAGTATCCTGCACGTATTTCATGCACATGATTTGAAGCTGTGATCAGTCATTCAGTTTACACTGAAATCTGGAGCATAAAATCTGCAGCTTCAAATCCTGGGCATCAAATATGTGCAGTATACTGTATGTGTGAATAGACCCCAAAAAGAATATTCACACATTGCAAGAGACCTGTACAATGGGTAGATCTGGGACATCCAGTCGTGTAAATGTATAAATCACAATCCAACAATTTCTATCAGATGATATAATGTTCTGTATAATCTCAGCCCCCCTATTGATCACACAGGGGGCGGCCATGCAGGTAGCTATGCTGGTTCAGCACTTGGGGTCATTCCTGTGACTTGTGAGTGACACTTGTAAGTGAATTACGCCTTGAGGAGAAGTGATAGAGGGAGGCGGAGGAGGGTCAGTGAAGAGGAAAAGTCTTGGAGGATGGGAGAAGTGAGAGAGACGGCTAGTGGGCAACGAGAGTGCAAGGAGACATGAAGGGCTGGACATCACCAACGTGAGAGGAAAGTAACTGAGAGAGTGTGACACAAGGAGGAGAAAGGGAGGAGTAGAGGAGGGACTGCACTTCTCTCATTGGATCTGCCTCATTCTTCCTTGGATAACATTTACTGCTCTCTGTTCTCCAATATCAAACTGTTCAGATCCAGCAAGAAGCTCAAGCAACCCTCCAGCCCATTGTACTGCGCCACCGCACAGTCAGCACCATTTACTTCCACAAGGAGCGGTGACTGAATACTCCTAGTATTGGGATCCAACAGAAACTTTCTCAAACTTTTCCTATTATTATAATTTTTTTTTTCCACAGTTTGAAAGGACTGAGTAGGATTTGGGAAATAATGTCACCAATGGGTGGCGTTTGGCCCTGGCTACTGCTGTGGGTCACACCTGGGCTTTTCTCCCAAGAACCTCAACCGAGCGAATATGACTATGTAGGCTTCCAGCCCGAAATGGTTCGGCACTACCAAAGTGGAAGGTTTTATTCCCGAACGCCACAGTGCGTTGACATTCCTCAGGATTTAGGGCTGTGCCATGGAGTGGGGTACAATAAGATGGTACTGCCCAACCTACTGGACCATGAGACCATGGTCGAGGTGAAGTACCAAGCAAGCAGTTGGGTGCCTCTGCTGAGTAAGAACTGCCATCCGGGTACACAGATCTTCCTGTGCTCCCTCTTTGCCCCTGTGTGCCTGGAGCAGCCCCTCTACCCGTGCCGCTGGTTATGTGAAGAGGTCCGAGATGCTTGTGAGCCGGTAATGCAGTACTTTGGCTTCCCCTGGCCAGATATGCTTCGGTGTGATCAGTACCCTCGGGAGGACGTGTGCATTGCTTCACCAAATGCCACCCAAGCCCCACATCCACGGAGTAAGTATCACCAACCACGCCAATGTCATTGCCTTACCTATCATGCATATCACCTGTCATTCCCTTATTTTTTTCACTATACTCCCCTTGCAAAGTATTATTGATTTATAAATGTGTGAAATGTGTGAATGAGTGAAATGCGTCGTTTAACTCTTTGTGACTTTATCGCAGTTCATTGTTTAACGTTGTGTGAAGCCAAGATAACATATCAAGCCACAAAGCTGACAATACATGATATCTGCCATATCTTTACATGTCTCGTATAACACTGTATTACGTTACTGAGATAGTAGTGGATGCATGGGATAGCCTTCCCGCAGAAGTGGTAGCTGCAAATACAGTGAAGGAGTTTAAGCATGTAGAGAATAGGTATAAGGCTATCCTTCATATAAGATAGGGATAGGCATAAGGCTATCCTTCATATAAGATAGGGATAGGCATAAGTCTATCCTTCATATAAGTTAGGGATAGGCATAAGGCTATCCTTCATATAAGATAGAGATAGGCATAAGTCTATCCTTCATACAAGTTAGGGTTAGGTATAAAGCTATCCTTTATATAAGACAGGGATAGGCATAAGGCTATCCTTCATGTAAGATAGGGATACGTATAAGGCTATTCTTCATATAAGATAGAGATAGGCATAAGGCTATCCTTCATATAAGATAGAGATAGGCATAAGGTTATCCTTCATATAAGATAGGGATAGGTATAAGGCTATCCTTCATATAAGATAGAGATAGACCTAAGGTTATCCTTCATATAAGATAGGGATCAATTTAAGGCTTTCCTTCTTATGAGATAGGGATAGGTTTAAGGCAATCCTTCATATAAGATAGAGATAGACCTAAGGTTATCCTTCATATAAGATAGGGATCAATTTAAGGCTTTCCTTCTTATGAGATAGGGATAGGTTTAAGGCTATCCTTCATATAAGATACGGATAGGCATAAGTCTATCCTTCATATAAGTTAGGGATAGGCATAAGGCTATCCTTCATATAAGATAGAGATAGGCATAAGTCTATCCTTCATATAAGTTAGGGATAGGTATAAGGCTATTCTTCATGTAAGATAGGGATAGGTATAAGGCTATCCTTCATATAAGATAGAGATAGGCATAAGGCTATCCTTCATATAAGATAGAGATAGGTATAAGGTTATCCTTCATATAAGATAGGGATAGGTATAAGGCTATCCTTCATATAAGATAGAGATAGGCATAAGGTTATGCTTCATATGAGATAGGGATAGGTATAAGGCTATCCTTCATATAAGATAGAGATAGACATAAGGCTATCCTTCATATAAGATAGGGATAGGTATAAGGCTATCCTTCATATAAGATAGAGATAGACATAAGGCTATCCTTCATATAAGATAGAGATAGACATAAGGCTATCCTTCATATAAGATAGGGATAGGCATAAGACTATCCTTCATATAAGATAGAGATAGACATAAGGCTATCCTTCATATAAGATAGAGATAGACATAAGTTATCTAAGTTATTTTAAGTTAGTTGAGCCAAATGGTTCTCATCTTCCGACACATTCTATGTTTCTATATATACAGGTGTTTTTATGCTATTGTTATACTGGCTTGCTGTACTTGGATAAAACTGGGACAGAACTAATAACACTCACTGCATAGAGTTGCACTAGTTCCCGACTGTCCCCAGTTTCCAAGTACAATCCCAGTTTTTAACGATTTGTCCCTGGATTTGTTTTTGGAAAGTGACCTGCTGCACTACACAATGCGTTCCTTATGGTATGCAAAATTCAAGCGTAAATCTAGTGATTGACATAGGATACCTGATGTATCCCTTATACTAAGAGTAAATCCAGCCTTAGGATTCGTTCACACATGCATATTTTTGCTGCAGATTTTCTGTAGCAGATTTTACTACCGATTGAAGTCAATGGGCAGATCTGCAGCAAAAATAAGCACGTGTGAACGTACCCCTACCCTATTACATGGTGAGTAGAGATGAGCGAACTTACAGTAAATTCGATTCGTCACGAACTTCTCGGCTCGGCAGTTGATGACTTATCCTGCGTAAATTAGTTCAGCTTTCCGGTGCTCCGGTGGGCTGGAAAAGGTGGATACATTCCTAGGAGACTCTTTCCTAGGAATGTATCCACCTTTTCCAGCCCACCGGAGCACCTGAAGGCTGAACTAATTTACGCAGGATAAGTCATCAACTGCCGAGCCGAGAAGTTCGTGACGAATCGAATTTACTGTAAGGTCGCTCATCTCTAATGGTGAGGTATTTAGGACGTTATATATGAGGATCACATACCCCAGCTCTGGGGTATAGGTGTATGTTCACATATCGAATAATAATCCTACATGTATTTCCGTTACACACATCCAAGACTGACCCAAGGATTTGCCCTGCCGCCGATCTGCGCCAGGATTAGCCCCATTGTCAGCACACAGACCTAACGTGGATTTCGGCTTTGGAAATCTAGGTCAAAATCCGATCTGTGTGAACATAGTCTAAGAGAATGGTTTATTTCTAATGTGTACGCCAGTGTTTCCCAACCAGGGTGCCTCCAGCTGTTGCAAAACTACAACTCCCAGCATGCCCGGACAGCCTTTGGCTGTCCGGGCATGCTGGGAGTTGTAGTTTTGCAACAGCTGGAGGCGTCCTGGTTGGGAAACACTGGCGTACTCACTTATAAATCGCTTGTCACTAAAGTTGTAAAACGCACAACTTTTTCGCAACTTTTCGCGCAATGCTGGTATACATATATAACGCCCATGAGTTGGCATTAAAAAGACGAGATGGTTTATTGGGGGAAATCATCATGCCACGTGTACAAAATTAAAGTCCGGAGTTTTTAGAAATTATGACATTTATGTGAATGGGGTATATTCACATACGGCAGATTTATTGCTCATGCCGCAGAAACCTCCTTTTAGATGTATAGAATGGTTTATACCTTTGCAGAGCATGGTGCCTTTTTTTTTTTTTTATATATATTTTATATTTTTTTTTTATATTTTCCAATGTCTTTTGCCTTTATCAAATGCCTTTATCATTTTCTTTTATATTTTAGAACTTTTTAAAAAATATTTTCCAATGTCTTTTGCCTTTACCATCCCCTCACTGAGTTCAATAATAAAAAAAAAAAAATAATAATAATAATAATAAAAAATAAAAAAAACACAATGCACAAAACAGATGAAACATTTGGACCTGTGACCACATGATCTCAGCTGTAGCAATATCATCCTTAGTGGCCATGTATGAGCAGGACTGGTGCAAGGATTTTTGCCACCCAAGGCAAAAGCTACTTTAACTGCCTCCTTGACTCCTCCCATTGACACACCCCACCTTACTACTGGGGTGACACACTGTAACAAACCCTCTTCTCAGGTAATCATACTACTGTGGTGACACACTGTAATAGACCCCTCCTCATGTAGTCACCCTACTACTGGGATGACACACTGTAACAAACCCTCTTCTCAGGTAATCACCTTACTAGTGGGATGACACACTGTAACAAACCCTCTTCTCAGGTAATCACCTTACTGCTGGGGTGACACACTGTAACAAACCCCCTCCTCATGTAATCACCTTACAACTGGGGTGACACACTGTAACAAACCCCCTCCTCATGTAATCTCCTTACTACTGGGATGACACACTGTAACAAACCTCCTCCTCATGTAATCTCCTTACTACTGGGGTGACACACTGTAACAAACCCCCTCCTCATGTAATCTCCTTACTACTGGGGTGACACACTGTAACAAACCCCTCCTCATGTAATCACCTTACTACTGGGGTGAGACACTGTAACAAACCTCCTCGTGTAATCACCTTACTGCTGGGGTGACACACTGTAACAAACCTCCTCGTGTAATCACCTTACTACTGGGGTGACACACTGTAACAAACCTACTCCACATGTAATATTCTTACTACTGGGGTGACACACTGCAACAAACCTCCTCCTCATGTAATCTCCTTACTACTGGGATGACACACTGTAACAAACCCTCTTCTCAGGTAATCACCTTACTACTGGGATGACACACTGTAACAAACCCTCTTCTCAGGTAATCACCTTACTACTGGGGTGACACACTGTAACAAACCCCCTCCTCATGTAATCACCTTACAACTGGGGTGACACACTGTAACAAACCCCCTCCTTATGTAATCTCCTTACTACTGGGATGACACACTGTAACAAACCTCCTCCTCATGTAATCTCCTTACTACTGGGGTGACACACTGTAACAAACCCCCTCCTCATGTAATCTCCTTACTACTGGGGTGACACACTGTAACAAACCCCTCCTCATGTAATCACCTTACTACTGGGGTGTGACACTGTAACAAACCTCCTCGTGTAATCACCTTACTGCTGGGGTGACACACTGTAACAAACCTCCTCGTGTAATCACCTTACTACTGGGGTGACACACTGTAACAAACCTACTCCACATGTAATATTCTTACTACTGGGGTGACACACTGTACCAAACCTCCTCTTCATGTAATCTTCTTACTACTGGGACGACACACTGTAACAAACCTCCTCCATATGTAATCTCCTTACTGCTGGGGTGACACACTGTAACAAACCCTCTCCTCATATATTCACCTTACTACTACGGTGGCAACTTAGCGGCTGTCAGGACCTGGAGAAATAACTTTCTTGCGGAGGGCAGAATGACGTCCCCATTAAGAGGGCGCTCTAGGCGGCTTTCTATTTTGCCTATAGGTGGAGCCGGCCCTGCGTATAAGTAGGGCCTAGTGGGCGTGGCCAGCATTGTGCACCAGTGTTGTACAGTACATTAATCTGGCACAAGATACCCATTCATAAAGGGGATGTACTGTTATATATGTATATTAGGCTTACACATGTTATCAGTGCTACAGACTGCTGGACCACACATATAAGGAAGTGGCTCAAATAACAATCCCTTAAAATGTTGATTTTGGGACTAGACTCTTTACACTGCCCCAGAAGACCTGCACTTTACGGTCAGACCTGTCAGTAGATACCGGCTGTTTTATGACCCTGCAGTCTGCGCTCATACGACCTGTCAAGAGGGCAGCTTGTTTCCAACAATAAAACTATAAGGAAAATAAAATTCCCTCATTATTTTGTATACAACCTCCTAACATGATCACAAATTCAATGATTTCTTCTTATACCAAAATGGCAAAAACTAGAGGTGCAAAGTTGGACAAACCTGGCAATTTCAGTGGGGCTTTTTTTTTTTTATGGGGCTGCACTGAGGAGAGAAGGGAGCGCATAAGAACAAAGCAAAAAAAAAACAAAAAAAAATAAAATAAAATATATATATATTAGTGTTTTTAACATTAATGAGTAGGTGCACTATTGTAACCATTTTTTATCATTCCAATGCATCAAAAATTAAAAGAAAGCAACTTTGCAAATATTCTTCTTTTGTAATATCCTACAGTCATATCCCATATAGTAACTCCCTTTTCTATGTCCCATCTAACTGCTGATTTACAGACACTAGAGTAGTAGACGAGGCAGATTAAAAGGAGTAAGATATAATTGCAGGTTCTGACTTCACAAAATCTGTAGTCTGTTACCATGGACACACATAGAACTGCAAAAGAGCTGTATACACAACATGGAAGGATATTTTTCTACCAGACTAATAACAGAGTTGCTTAAAAGGGTTCTCCGGTGCTTAGACATCTTATCCACTATGCAAAGGATAGGGGATAAGATGCCTGATCGCGGGAGTCCTGCCACTGGGGACCCCCGGGATCCCTGGGACCCCGATTGTAATCAGTCCCCGGAGCGTGTTTGCTCTGGGTCTGATTACCGACGACCACAGGGCCGGCGGCGTGTGACGTCACGCCTCCGCCCCCATGTGACCTCACGCTCCGCCCCTCAATGCAAGCCTATGCGAGGGGGACTGACAGCTATCACGCCCCCTCCCGTAGGCTTGCATTGAGGGGCGGAGCGTGACATCACATGGGGGCGGAGGCTTGACGTCACACGCCGCTGGCCTTGTGATCGTCGGTAATCAGACCCAGAGCGAACGCGCTCCGGGGACTGATTACAATCGGGGTGCCGCGTGCATGATCCCGGGGGTCCCCAGTGGCGGGACTCCCGTGATCAGGCATCTTTTCCCCTATCTTTTGCATAGGGGATAAGATGTGTAAGCATCGGAGAACCCCTTTAAAGGGGTATTCCGGGCAAAAACATCTTATCCCCTATCGAAAGGATAGGGGATAAGATGTCTGACCCCCCCACCCCCAGCCCCCCCGCGATGTCCCTGCAGCAGCGCGCATTCTATGCGTAGCTGCGTCTGCAGTTTTGGAAACCGCCGGGCTTCCGAGACAGGGACGTGATGTCATGCCACGCCCCCTCGCCCCCGTTGCAGCCGTTATGCCCCCTACCATACAAATGAATGGAGGGGGCGTGGCGTGACATCACGTCCCCGTCTCGGAAGCCCGGCGGTTTCCAAAACTGCAGACGCAGCTACGCATGGAATGCAGGCTGCTGCAGGGAGATCGCAGGGGGTCTCAGTAGCGGGCCTCAGACATCTTATCCCCTATCCTTTCGATAGGGGATAAGATGTTTTTGCCCGGAATACCCCTTTAATATTTTTAATTTTTTTTAATTTTTGTTTTTAGTGCTATTATGAAAAGCATTTCCAATGTATGTATTGTAGTATTGGTCTTGTTCTTCTCTTGGATATTTTGGTCTGCATTGTGCTAAAAGCTCAATCATTTCTGCTTATTGTAGGCCCTGTCATTATGCACATACATGTATGTGTGGTAGAGAGTGTGATGCAAAGGGCAGATGGAATTACCCTAGGGGCAGATGGCATTAACCCATTGTATTCGTGATGCCAGGGTGTGGTTTATCCTTAATACGAACCCAAAGGTATACCGCTAGATCCTGGGCTGGGCACGGGGCGATAATGACTCCGACACCAAGTTACGGATAACAGTAGCTTACTGAGGTTAGACAGATGGAAAAGTCTATACAGTTCAGCCAGGGCCCATAGAGTTGACCAGTGAATTCAGAGACCTTAAGGGCTTGCTGGGACTTGTAGTAGATTAGGTAAATTTAATGCAGGCCACGTTGACTTGACAAATGATGACTGTGACTGACTTGACTTGTGACTGAGAGAGAGAGCAGAGGCTTTAGCCAGGGCTTATATGGGGGAGGCTCTGGTGGGGTCCCATTGGTCACCATTAAGTCACCTGGTCACTGATACCTCCTGGGTAACAATCACATGGTAAACAGTCTTAAAGTGACAACGCTTTCTTCATACATTATACAGTATAATACTCAATAAACATATTTACATTGGGGGACAGATGCAGGGGGGGCCCAGGGGACATTGAAGGGAGGCTGCCTGACAGGGCAGCAAGGGTACGGGGTAAAAACCTCCCGTACTGGGCCACCACATATGCCTCCTCTGCCGTATATCTGTTCTTCCTCAATACTAATAAAGCAAGTCATTGGTCATCTATTACCTTAACTGAACACATAATGGAAGCCAGACCCCTGAATAACCAGACCTATCTGATCAACTGCATTTAATGCATTTAGAAAGTCTTCAGACCCTTTACTTCTATCAAATTTTGTGCAAACATCTTGTGCTAAAATATTCCAGTTTTTCCCATCATTTTGCACTTAATACCCTTCTAATGCACAAAGTAGAATCAGAATGTTAGAAATCTTTGCTAATTTACTGACAAGGAAAAACTAAAACATTACATTAACATAAGTATTCAGACCCTTTACTCAGGACTTAGTTGAAGCAACTTCGGCAGCAATTCCAGCCTCCAGTCTTCTTGGGGATAAGGCCACAAGTTTGCACACTTAGGGGGAGATTTATCAAAACCTGTGCAGAGGAAGAGTGGTGCAGTTGCCCATAGCAACCAATCAGATTGCTTCTTTCATTTTCCACAGGCCTCTAAAGAGGCCTGTGGAAAATGAAAGAAGCAATCTGATTGGTTGCTATGGGCAACTGCACCACTCTTCCTCTGCACAGGTTTTGATAAATCTCCCCCTTAGATTTTGGGTTTCCTTCCATTCTTCTCTGCAGCTCTGTCAGGTTAAATGGGGACCATCGGTGGAAGCCATTTTCCGGTCTCTCCAGAGATGTTCCATTGGGTTCAAGCCAGGACTCGGGCTGGGCCACTCAATCCTGCCCAATCACCTGAATCGACCACAAGTGACTCCAACCAAGGTGGAGAAACATCTCTGAGATAATCAAGAAAAATGGGAGGAGCCAGAGCTAAATTTCAAGTGTCATAACAAAGGGTCTGAATACTTATTGTCCATGCAAAATTAAAGTTATTCCTTTTAATAAATATGCAAAAATATATGAAATTCTGTTTTTACATTCTCATTATGAGATAGTGGCCCTCATTTACTAAAGTACAACCGACTCTTATTCTCCGTTATTGCGACAAAATTTTAGTCGCAACGTCTGTGCGACTATTTATGCGACAAAGTTTTTGTCGCACAACCGACTCTTTAGAAAACACTCGGAGTGTTTTCTTTTCACTCTGAAATGGGCGTGCGTTTATGCAAAAATGGGCGTTTTACCGACAAAAACCAAAAAATACTCGGAGTACTTCCAAAATCACTCGAGAAAAAGTGTGAGTTTGCCTCACACAATAACCGACAGCCAAGAGGACGAGTGAAATTCCAAAAATGGAGCGATTTGTAACAAGGGACTGTTTACCATTGTGTTTTGTGTGAAAGTAACTTGTTTTATAACCTGAAAACATTTTGTACAGTTCAACACTTTTATGAATAAAATTTTGAATGCTTTTGTGATAGTTAAAGGGGTATTCCAGGAAAAAACTTTTTTTTATATATCAACTGGTTCCAGAAAGTTAAACAGATTTGTAAATTACTTCTATTAAAAAATCTTAATCCTTTCAGTACTTATGAGCTTCTGAAGTTAAGGTTGTTCTTTTCTGTCTAAATGCTCTCTGATGACACGTGTCTCGGGAACCGCCCAGTTTAGAAGCAAATTCCCATAGCAAACCTCTTCTAAACTGGGCGGTTCCCGAGACACGTGTCATCAGAGAGCACTTAGACAGAAAAGAACAACCTAAACTTCAGAAGCTCATGAGTACTGAAAGGATTAAGATTTTTTAATGGAAGTAATTTACAAATCTGTTTAACTTTCTGGAGCCAATTGAGATATATATATATATATATATATATATATATATATATATAAAAAAAAATTTCCTGGATAACCCCTTTAATGTTTATATATTTTTTTCTTTTAACACATTTGCAATATTAGGATTAAATCAATTTAACACCCAAGATGATAAACAAGGAGAATTGTTGTAATGTTTGAAAAATGATAACACATGAATACTTTTGATTCTTGGAAACATTTTTAAACAAACAGGTCTAAACCATTTTGACTCACACAACTAATTTCTTTAGCTCGGAGTTTGTGCGACACAATTGACTAGTGCGACACGAAAAACCATGCAACGGAAAAATAACCGACATGTGCGACAGAATAGTAAATAAGCCGGAAAAAAAAGGCGAGTGATATTGAAATCACTCCCGAATAAACACTCCACTCTTAGTAAATCAGGGCCAATGGGGGAGATTTATCAAAACCTGTGCAGAGGAAAAGTTGCCCAGTTGCCCATAGCAACCAATCAGATCGCTTCTTTCATTTTGCAGAGGCACTTTTAAAAATGAAAGAAGCGATCTGATTGGTTGCTATGGGCAATTGGGCAACTTTTCTTTTGCACAGGTTTTGATAAATCTCCCCCAATGGGTGCAGAATGAGGTGGATATAAGGCTTCAACATAACAAAATGTGAAAAGAGCGAAAGGGTCTGAAGACTTTCCCAATGCACTGTATGTAATCACCTACTTATTACTAGTATTCATTAAATTCCCTGATCCTTGAGTATCAGCTCTTGGGCCCAACCTTTTGGTTCTGAAAGTAACACAAACTAATGGGTAGGGTTACTGCTTATTTGAAGCTGTGTATTTTCTTATAAAGATCAATGGTTATCAAAATACACAGCTGATTTTGTTACCTATTGGGAAGGTAAATACACAGCACAAATACGCAGGAAAATACGGCACATGTGACCCTACCCTTAAAGGGGTACTCCGGTGGAATTTTTTTTTTTTTTAAATCAACTGGTGCCAGAAAGTTAAACAGATTTGTAAATGACTTCTAGTAAAAAATCTTAATCCTTCCAGTACTTATTAGCATCTGAATACTACAGAGGAAATTCTTTTCTTTTTGGAACACAGTGCTCACTGCTGTCATCAAGAGCACAGTGCTCTCTCCTGACATCTCTGTCCTTTTTAAGAACTGTCCAGAGTAGGAGAAAATCCCCATAGCAAATATATGCTGTTCTGGGCAGTTCCTAAAACGGACAGAGATGTCAGCAGAGAGCTCTGTGTTCCAAAAAGGAAAGAATTTCCTCTGTAGTATTCAGCAGCTTTTTTTTTTAACCCCTTAAGGACCCGTGGTTTTTCCGTTTTTGCATTTTGGTTTTTTCCTCCTTACCTTTAAAAAATCCTAACTCTTTCAATTTTTCACCATTTTGCGCCACCAATTCTACTTTGTAATGACGTCAGTCATTTTACCCAAAAATCTACAGCGAAACGGAAAAAAAAATCAATGTGAGACAAAATTGAAAACAAAAATGCCATTTTGTAACTTTTGGGGGCTTCCGTTTCTACGTAGTAAATTTTTTGGTAAAAATGACACATTGGCCCTCATTTACTAAGAAAATCGGGTTGTAAGTCTATGTTGCTTTCTTACCCGACTGCTTTTTTCCCCTGGTATTTATTATTATGTCGCATCCTGTTTGTCGCACGTGGGTTTTGTAGGTTTTGGTTTCCAACTCCTCTGAGCTGTCGGGAAAAAATCCACAACAATTCAACAAATTCGGGTTGGAAACCTTAATAAATATGTGGGAAAGCTCAGAAATGTCGGGTAACGCCCCTTTTTCGGGTTTGGGAGAATCCACATCGGGTCCGTCGGGAAAAAATGTCGCATAGTGTCGCAGACTGGCGCACGATGTCTGCGACATGGCGCAGACAAAGATGCGACAAAAAAACCCGACAAAAGAGGTCGGGTTTAGAATAGTAAATGAGGGCCATTGTCTTTATTCTGTAGGTCCATACGGTTAAAATGATACCCTACTTATATAGGTTTGATTTTGTCGTACTTCTGGAAAAAATCATAACTACATGCAGGAAAATTTATACGTTTAAAATTGTCATCTTCTGACCCCTATAAGTTTTTTATTTTTCCGCGTATGGGGCGGTATGAATGCTAATTTTTTTGCGTCGTGATCTGAAGTTTTTAGCGGTACCATTTTTGCATTGATAGGACTTATTGATCGCTTTTTATTCATTTTTTCATGATATAAAAAGTGACCAAAAATTAACTATTTTGGACTTTGGAATTTTTTTGCGCGTACGCCATTGACCGTGCGGTTTAATTAACAATATATTTTTATAATTTGGACATTTCCGCATGCGGTGATACCACATATGTATATTTTTATTTTTACTTACACTGTTTTTTTTGGGGGGGGGGGGGGGGGGAAGGGGGGTGATTCAAACTTTTAATAGGGAAGGGGTTAAATGATCTTTATTCACTTTCTTTTCACTTTTTTTTGCAGTGTTATAGCTCCCATAGGGACCTATAACACTACACACACTGATCTATTACATTGATCAATGGCTTCTCATAGGAAACCAGTGATCAATGATTCTGCCGCTTGACTGCTCAGGCCTGGATCTCAGGCACTGAGCAGTCATTCGGCGATCGGACAGCGAGGAGGCAGGTAGGGACCCTCCAGCTGTCCTGTAACAGCCCACTGAGCTAACCGGCATGGTTTCACTTTCATTTTAGACGTGGAGTTCAACTTTGAACGCCGCGTCTAAAGGGTTAATAGCACGTGGCACCGCGATCAATACCGCGCACTATTAGCCACGGGTCCAGGCCATTGTTAGAGGCCGGGCCCGACCCGCTATGACGCGGGGCCACACCGTGGCCCCGCGTTATAGATCGGGAGCGGACTCAGGACGTACAGGTACGCCCTGGGTCCTTAACAGGTTAATAGAAGTAATTTACAAATCTGTTTAACTTTCTGGCACTAATTGATTTAAATAAAAAAAGTTTTCCACCGGAGTACCCCTTTAATACTAATACATACCTACAAATGGTTATACTTAGTCAATCTGTAATTTTGGGACCAAATAAAAGCAGAGGTACAGTAACTATGATGTTATAGACCTGTTTGGGCTCATTGGAGAAAAAAAAAAGCTAAAATTGGCCATATCATTTTTTTTTTTTCCCTCTATGGAAAAGGCGACAGAGGACAATCCTTACAATGATTTACTAAGGATTATCACATCTAGAGCGCTTGGATTGTTTGCTGGAAAGATGTCCCCCTGATTAGAACATTTATGGAACGTGATAACATCCTTGGTCAGTCATAGTATTTATTTAAGAATTTATTTAAGAATTTGACACGTGGAGCAATGCAAGGTAACACTTTACTGGGGTTGAATTCCGTGTTGCTTGAACGATGATGAACTTTCGACAATAAGTTGATCATAGGGATCCTCACTGCTGGGACTTCTGGTGCAGCGCTCCGGCTCTCCATTAGGGATGCATTGAGAGGGGGTGTTGGACGCAGCTTTGTGCGGTGGTCGATGTGTTGGGCAAATGGCTCTTATTTGCCAACACATTCTATGTTTCTATGACAAGTCCCATTCAGGAGGAGAACCGTGATGCCGGACGGGAGATCACGGGGGGGTTCAAGCGGTTGGACCCCCCGCTGTGATCTGACACTTATCCCATATCCAGAGTATAGGGGATAAGTTGTGTGCTGCAGTGTTTCCCAACCAGGGTGCCTCCTGCCGTTCCAAACTACAATTCCCAGCATGCCGGGACAGCCTTCGGCTGTCCCGGCATGCTGGGAGTTGTAGTTTTGCAACGGCTGGAGGCACCCTGGTTGGGAAACACTGGTGTAATGCATGGACATGGGTCCTTAAGAGAAAGGCCTCCTCTTTGTAGATCTGATCTGTCTAATAGATGAGGTTCCTAAGGTTGGGATCATGTTACGGATGGATTCTAAGAGTGGCGGGTGCCGACTGAGTCTGCCGGAGCATGGAACACGCAGACATTGCCGGCCCCCATAGACGGCAATGTATCATGTGCCGTATTCTCCCGAAAGAATGAGTTCATTCTTTCGGCAGATGAATTTCAGAATCTGTCATTTCGCGGGGTGCACTGTGCAGCGGAATCCCTTTCCTACGGAAAAAAGATTTCCGTAGTATGGACCCAGTCTCATACATTAGAATTTTCTCATAAGGTATTTGAAAATTCAGTTTCTAAACCTAGAGGACGCCTTTAAAGGGGTATTCCAGGAAAAAACTTTTTTATATATATCAACTGGCTCCAGAAAGTTAAACAGATTTGTAAATTACTTCTATTAAAAAATCTTAATCCTTTCATTACTTATGAGCTTCTGAAGTTAAGGTTGTTCTTTTCTGTCTAATTGCTCTCTGATTACACGTGTCTCGGGAACCGCCCAGTTTAGAAGAGGTTTGCTATGGGGTTTTGCTTCTAAACTGGGCGGTCCCAGAGACACGTGTCATCAGAGAGCACTTAGACAGAAGAGAACAACTTTAACTTCAGAAGCTCATAAGTACTGAAAGGATTAAGATTTTTTAATAGAAGTAATTTACAAATCTGTTTAGCTTTCTGGAGCCAGTTGATATGTAAAAAAAAGTTTTTTCCTGGATAACCCCTTTAACATTGAGAATACATTTGCACAGAAACATATTTTTACACAAACATGTAGTTATATAAAAAATATAGAATGGAGCAGGCTTCATAGAAAAGAAAAAAGAAAGAAAATTTTTAATGTATCAGTCTGTATTAAAATTGAATGGTACAAGTGGCAAAAACTGTAGTGTTAAATAACTTATCCCCTATCCGAAGGATAGGGGACAAGATATAGATTTAGGGGGGTCCAACCGCTGGGACCCCCCGTGATCTTCTATACGGGGCCCTGGCAGTCCGCATGAAGGAAGCGTTTTGTCCCTGCATGGCGCAGCGGCTGACATGCCCCATTCATGTATCTCTATGGGATATATGGGGGGGGGGGGGCGTGTCGGCCACCGCGTCATGCTGGGGATGGACATGCCTCCTTCCTGCGCACTGCCGGGGCCCCGTATAGGAGATCGCAGGGGGTCTCAGCGGTTGTATGCCCCGTGATCTATAACTTATCCCCTATCCGAAGGATATTTAACACTACAGTTTTCCTTTCAGAATTAAGACTACAATGACTCGCTTTTGATTTCTTTCAGATAAAAACTTCAAATTTCAAAATAGTCGTGCACGTGGTTTATGCACACTTTCTTTGGATGGATTTGATGTGCAGGCTGTTATATAGTGCCAAGAGGATACCGCCATAGAACACCCAAATAATAGCCCTCATAACACTGCTGTATAGTGCCCACATAACAAAACACATTGGGGGAGATTTATCAAAACCTGTGCAGAGGAAAATTGCCCAGTTGCCCATAGCAACCAATCAGATCACTTCTTTCATTTTGCACAGGCCTTGTTAGAAATGAAAGAAGCAATCTGATTGGTTGCTATGGGCAACTGGGCAATTTTCCTCTGCACAGGTTTTGATAAATCTGCCCTTATTTGCCCACATACTGTCATTCCCTAGTAAAAGTACAATACACCACTGGCGGTTATTTTACTTCTGTGGTTTACGTTTTTGGAAGTCCCCTTGGAAATGAAGGCCCTAGGCAACCGTTCAGTTTGCCGACTCCTAAACCCAACCCTGAGCATATATCAAATTCCAAACTAAGACCAACATGTTGTATACTTTCGAGACACACAACCCCATCGTAATTTGACATTATTTAGACAGCAAGAAAACACTAAAATACAGGCACAAAGGGAAAATCTCATACACTTAAGAAGTGGGTGTGGAATGTCCGTTAATGAAGATGAGGTCTACTGAATTCTATACAGCCCACATGTATGCAGCACGTAGGAGAAGGCCAAGGGTCTGTCTACAAAACTACCCCCCCCCCCCCCCCCCCTCCTTGAGCAAACACATCTTATCTCTATAAGCCAAGCAGGATAAACATTTACATTTAAATGGGCAAGGGAGGGAAGTGTTAGTGCAGAGGTGAGAAGAAGTTTTACCACATCACAGGTTATGTCCTTACTGGTTATCCTAACCACTGAGAGGGGTCATTAAGTAGGGGGTTTCTTTACCCTACACACTATGGACGGACTTCTATACTGTACCATTTTATAGAGACAAGAGAGGCCCAGTCTGCTTTATGTCCCTAGTACTCGCTGCGTGACCCTTGGCTAATTCTGGGAGATGTGTCTTCAGTCTGGTCTTCAGTAGGGAGCCTCCATGTCTATCACAGGAAAAACAATGGAACTCTGATAGAACCTCAGTTGACTGGTGGGGGCTCTAGGAGTAGAACCCTCACTTACCTGATTTTGATAGCGGGGTTCCAGGAGTAGAACCCCCCACTGACCAGTTATTGAGGTTCTGTGCAAAGGATACATAATAAATATTTTAGTCCGAGAAAACACTTTAAGATGAAGTGTTCTAAAACAGACAAAAATCTTTTGAGCTATTTTGTCTTAAAGGGGTTATCCAGGATGATTTCTTCTAAAAACAGCGCCATGTCTGTCCCCAGGTTGTGTGTGGTATTTCAACTTGGCTCCTTCATGTCAAAGGTACTGAGCTGCAATACCACACACAACCTGGAGACAGACATGGCACTGTTTTTGGAAGGAATCAGCTCCTTTTTTCTTATCCTGCATAACCCATTTAAGGCTTGAGCAGGCCATACCCGTAAGATATGTGTGAGCCAAACCCACTAATTTTAGCAGGACCTGAAAACTATGTAATGTGTATTGGGTCTCCTGACTATTCACTGACCATAGATGTCCAGGGGGGGGACAGAGGAGGGTTGGATATGCTCAGGGCCGGCACCACCTATAGGCAAGGTAGGCGCCGGCCTAGAGCGCCCATTTGATGAGGGCGCCGCAGCTGATCCTTACAACCCTGGCTCAGCCCTGTAAAATCTCTCTCACTATCTTTGTCATGCTGAGCTGCAAATTTAACATGGATATACTGAATTTCAACATGCCCAGTTCTTTTGTTCACAGTGAGATAAGCCACCACTTGAGGAGTCTCCCAACAGCTTTTCCCCCCTCTTCCCATTCAAAACACATGCATATGTCTGTTTTGGGGGATCAAGAGAGATAGCTGCTATCTTATGTGTAAGGCCCACGTTAGGTGTCATTCACATTAGCTTCATGGCTTCCTCGGGCAACAGTTTACGTTTGATAGGAACAGGGACGTACACACATATGGGGAGATTTATCAAAACCTGTGCAGAGAAAGAGTGGTCCAGTTGCCCATAGCAACCAATCAGATTGCTTCTTTCATTTTCCACAGGCCTCTTTAGAGGCCTGTGGAAAATGAAAGAAGCAATCTGATTGGTTGCTATGGGCAACTGCACCACTCTTCCTCTGCACAGGTTTTGATAAATCTCCCCCATAGACTCAAAAGGGGTCTTGAGCCCCTGCCCTTTTAAAGCACCTTCCCTATGATGCCCTCACTAACTGGGATCTGCATGGAATGATGGAGTCTCATTCAGCAGACATAACTGTCGGAGGTCCCTTATCTCAGGAATTGTGTTGTATTAACATATGTAAGGTTTTTATAAAAAAAAAATTATAATGAGAAGTGCCCTTTTTTCTACTTAAGCCCCTGCCCCCCAAAACTTCTTTGCATATCTCTGTATAGTAACAAAGCATGAGGGGTTAAAATCCAACACGCGCAATCCTCCTTTCCCGCTGAGTGGGTTAGACTATCTAACGTGTATGGCCACCTCCAGAAGAGATTCTCAAGAGTCTTGAATTACTCTGGTGATCTGCTCAAAACCGGACAAGCTTAGTACCTGTTGTACACCATGTTAATATCCATCTCAGCCATTAGAGTTCTCTCTGCATAAATTTGTCTAATAAACTACTTTTACCTGCCCTGAACCCTGCCCTAAAAGAGGGGTCAAATATGCAATAGGCCCCATTCACATCATGTTTCTGCACTACATAAGAGATATACCTTTGAATATGGTGGGCCCATTTAGTTATACAGACCAGACATAGTCTACTGGTGACAGTCTATTTCCTGAAAGTGTATCTGTCGTCAACAAAAACTTTTTATATGATGTAGATCATACCATTATATGTATATTTGCAATATACATTGATTAAAAATGGTGTATATTTTTGGGTGAAAAAATGCTGCCCCTGCAGCTGTTGTCTGTGTGTCTCTGTGATGAGTCCAAAAACGGAAGTGAGGACAGGACAAGTAGGGCTCTGTGCAGGCTCCTGGCTTGTCAATCATCCTGATGTATGAGCCAGGAGCATGTTATAGAGCCTCAGTGTACAGAACCCTGCTTTTCCTCAGTGTACAGAACCCTGCTTGTCCTCACTGCACAGAGCCCTGCTTGTCCACCCTCACTTCCTGTATTTGGACTCCTCATAGAGACACACACGCAACAGCTGCGGGGACAAAAATATACACATTTTTTAACCAATGTATATTACAAATATACATATAATGGTATTATCTACATTATATAAAAAGTTTTTGTTGATGACAGGTACACTTGAAGGACTCGTGCAGAAAACGGCATAGTATAAGTTCTGGAAATAGTCACCAGTAGACTATGTTAATTCCCAAGTGAATGGGACTCAGTATCTGCACTGGGGGTATGCCACAGTATACATGTTGGGGGTATTGCTGAAAAATCGATTTGTGAATGTGAATGGGGGCTTAATAATTATCAATATCTTTTAAATACATATAAAAAAGACTCATTAGATACTGGACTCTGAACCTTGTCTGGTTCTGGCAAGTTTGAGGTGGTCTCCCTGTCCCCAGGTTGGGTTTGATAATACAACTGAGCTGCAGAACCACACCCAACCTGCAGACAGACGAGGAGCGTTTTTTGAAAGAAATTAGCTCTGTTTTTCTATTCCTGGATAACCCTTCTAAGTGACACCTCTTTCCCTGTGTTACTCAAGCCAGCCGGGCATGAAGCAGCTGCTGGGTCCTGCCCTGAGGACTACTTACCTGGGTCCTGGCAACATTTTTAAACTATGATTACTCTGAAATGCCTGAACGTCTGAGAGTAAATCACAGCGTCCCGGACTGGCAATGCCTGTGCATTGCCGTGGAATGAGATTTGCCATAGAATGAGATGGTCCACTTCCATCACATCCTGTGATAGCTGAAGCTGTACGGAGCTCTCATGGCCTCTGTGGCCCGACAGAAGTTCACACATGTACGCAGCTCATACGGCTGCCTCATATACATTTACTGTTGATCCACAGCGCTATCGGGATCCCGATGCCCGATGGCGCTGTCATCAGTGTGCGTCCCCGCGAGCGCCCCATGCCCGCAGCTCTACTCCCCGTCCTCCGCCCCCCTCAGCTCTACTCCCCGTCCCCCGCAGCTCTACTCCCCCTCCCGTTAACGCTCAGGGAGCGGGGAACAGAAAGTAGAGCATCGGGCGCAGGTTAAGTTATTCGCGTAGTGCTGCGCATGCGCAGTACTACTTTACCTGCGCCCGATGCTCTACTTTCTGTTCCCCGCTCCCTGAGCGTTAACGGGACGGGGAGTAGAGCTACGGAGGGACGGGGAGTAGAGCTGCGGGGGACGGGGAGTACAGCTGCGGGCATGGGGCGCTCGCGGGGACGCACACTGATGACAGCGCCATCGGGCGTAGGAATCCCCATAGCGCTGTGGATCGCTCCCTGAGCGTTCACAGGGGACGGGGAGTAGAGCTGCGTAGGACGGGGAGTAGAGCTGCGGGGGACGGGGAGTAGAGATGCGGGGGACGGGGAGTACAGCTGCGTAGGACGGGGAGTAGAGATGCGGGGGACGGGGAGTAGAGCTGCGGGGGACGGGGAGTAGAGATGCGGGGGACAGGGAGTACAGCTGCGGGGGACGGGGTGTAGAGCTGCGGGCGTGGGGATCCTGATGACAGCGCCATCGGGCATAAGGATCCCGATAGCGCTGTGGATCAACAGTAAATGTATATGAGGCAGCCGTATGAGCTGCGTACATGTGTGAACTTCTGTCGGGCCACAGAGGCCATGAGAGCTCCGTACACCTTCAGCTATCACAGGGTGAGGAGATCCTCTCCCTGTGATAGCCAAACTGACACTGCTGTGCGCATCGATGCGTGACGTTTAAATATGTCACGTGACAAGAGAGAGCCAATAGGATGTGATGGAGGCGGACCATCTCATTCTATGGCAAATCTCATTCCACGGCAATGCACCTGCACCAGTTTTATACTGTTTACAGTTTCCCTTTAGGACCTAGGAGATAAAAGCACCAATGAACACTAGGTAGATTTTTTCTTTATAAGTGGCCACGCCACTTAGTTGACATGCTACTTGATGCTACTACTGTGGGCTACTATCTATACACTTGTTTAAGCACATTTTTTGTACCTTTTTGTTCTGGATTTTTTTTATTTGCATTTCACTGTTAAACAGGAAACCAAAATGAACCCTGCACAGAAGAGGTATAGGAGGTCACTAGTACAAAGGTCAGTGTGGTCACTTATTATAACTGAACAAAAGTCTGTACCACACCCCACACCTGGTGATGTGGCCCCATTGCTCTGGTCTGGCTGTAGGTATACGGCTATTCTAAATATAAACATGAGACTGGCAATGAGGCTCTGGATCAGCAGGGGGTAACTGACCAAGATAGCAGGAGGCCAATTGTACCCCCAACAGCTGAGGTTTTAATGATTAGACCCACTAGGGGAGGGCAGTTGTCAGTCACAAAGACCAATGCAGTCTAGCTGCAGCTGCCATAGGATTATTTTGAAAATGGGATTGTCCATCCATAGCTGTCTTTCATTTTTACTTGTAATTAATTTTCTTTGCATGGGGCAAGGGGCTTTGTGGAATATTTCTTTTTGCATTTTTCCCACCAAGACTTACCCCTTAAAGTTTCCAATTAAAAATAAAGGAATATAATGATGTAATTGGTTTGCATTATAAACCTGATGAGTTATGATGGCCATGCCCAAGAGATACCCATTAGTACTGTTATTGTCATCATAATCATTTTTCTAATAAATCAACTTACCCATACAAACAAATAATTGAAAAAACGTCTATAAATGTAATCATTCAAGTAATATCCAACCTTTTAAATCCATGTTACCCTTTATTAGACACTTTAACAGTCCTTCAGACATTTTATTGAAAAAAGTCTAATGGATGATAATATAGAGACAATAGCCAATTTGCCTCATATAGGGTGGCCCAAGATCTACCTTTGAAGTCTTGGGTTTGTGAGTTCAAATTTAACCATGGCACCAACATAGAGTTAGGATAAGGGGCATAACACTGCAATGCACTGATGCCTGGGGACCATAAGAAAACCCCATTCTAAAAAAATGGCACATGGTAGACTAGGGGGCCTGTTACACATTTTGTATTGGGGCCAGAAGCCCCTAATATCATGTTGACCAGTGTTTGTGTGGTGTTCCTTTGGGTACTCTAGTCTAAGATGTCTTAAGAAAGTGACTATAAAGTGTGTGCTATGGAAAAAGGTAACTTTGGGATTTAAATGGGCACTCTCATTAAAACTAATTTTTGCTATTGCACTCCTTATGGTAAATAAAAAAAAAATTCTAATATACTTTGTTTAAAAAAAATGAACTTTTCTATGTTTTATTTGTGCTTAAAAAAAGCTCAAGAGCACATTTTCCCCCATCTTATACACAGACTTTGGACCGAAGCCCAAACACAGGAAGTGCAGCCTGGAGTGCTAAGGGGGGTGTGTCCAACCATCAGCATAAGGCAGTTAAGTGTGAGAGGAGCTATGATTGGATGAGGCTGGACACACCCTCCTCAGCACTCCAGGCTGCACTTCCTGTGTTTGGGCTTCGGTCCAAAGTCTGTGTATAAGATGGGGGAAAATGTGTTCTTGAGCTTTTTTAAGCCCAAATAAAACATATAAAACTTCATTATTTTTTTTTTAAAACAAAGTATATTAGAAATATTTTTTATTTACCATAAGGAGTGCAATAGCAAAAATTAGTTTTAATGAGAGTGACCTTAAAAACATCCTCTGCGAGTACATGAAAGAAGCAAAAGCAGTGAGACTATGTTGTGATGGTGGACTCATTGAACAAGATGGGTTTTGATGTCTTTCTTTCTAGAGATGGAACATTGATCCAGAGATTTATTCTTGTTTCCATAATTGAAGTGGGAAAATAATTTTTTTTCATTCAATATTGGGCAATTGGCGCCCACCTAATAGTTTTTTTTTTTGCCTTCCTCTGGATCAATATGGGAGGATTATATTTTGGACTTGGACCTGTGTCTTGTTTCAACCTTATCAACTATGTAACTATGAACTCATACTAGAGAATAACATGTTGTAAACTTGATAAGATTAGGTATGTTCACACAATGGATTTTTTAGCACTGTCACTACAGATTTGCCCCAAATTTTCACTGTGATTATTCCCTATTTAACAGGGTACTGCAGCTGAAATTAAAGGAGTATTCCTGGATCAAACATTTTATCCCCTCTCTTCGGAGCTCCTTAAAGGGGTATTCCAGGATCTAACATAAGATGTCTGATTGCGGGGGGGATCTGCCGCTAGTACCCCCCGCGATCTCGCTGCAGCACCTGCATTGTGCGCGGAGCTGCGTCTCCAGCCTCGGAAACCTCGGAAACCCGATCAGACATGTTAGATCCCGGAATACCCCTTTAAGGAGCCCCGAAGAGACCCGAGTCCAGCACTTGACAATCATTTTTGCTCCCATAGAAATGAATGGAGCACCTCTCTGAGCAAGACGGGGTCCCGTCCCAGAGATCGCGGGGGATCCCACCGGTTAGACCCCCCTGTGATCAGCTACCTATCCCCTACACAGTAAGGAATCTTCATATATCCCATGTTAAAGAATTAAAGTGACATGTTACTCTCCCCCCCTCCCCTTACCCTCCAACAAGTAAAATTTCAAATATTCATTGGCATGGATTCTATTTGGGAACAATAGGAAGCAGAATCTGCATGGGTTTCACATGGATACTGGCACAAAATCATCATCAGAATCCGTGTGAAAAGAACTCAAGTGTTCGCAAGTGTTACCACCAGTTCCAATGTTCTCCTGTCATGTTATCTACTATAGACATATTTATCAAGAAGGGCAGGCTGGGTGGGCTGATGCTTCCTATATGTGATCAAGTTTGCTGTTCCCACTTGAAAGACAGCTGCGCCCCTATGTGTTAGGGATTGCAACATGGAGCAGGAAGCATGAATGCAGTGCATTTACACATCAGAGTCTGACAGAGGAGTCAAAGGGAGCCGGTCAACTAAATGTGTCACTTGAAGTGTGAGTGTGACTCCTTACACCAGAGCATTCAGGGCGGGAGTTAAAACCATGTCATGTAAAGATAGCAGAGCCATGGGGGCCAATTTACTTAACCTAGAGGGGAAATATTAATAGGTCATTGAAGACATTATTTTAGCGTAATTAGAGTAGAGCTTTATGGATTTCTACCCAACCATCATGTCTCGTGATAAAGGGTCCATTGGGTCCATCTGACACCAAGGCCTGGAGAAACTTGCCATGACTCCCTATCATAAATAAGATCCCATTGACCTCCAGGCATCCATAAAAAACATTGCTTTTCCAAGAGATTCATATCTGAGATATTGAGGATGGTAAGGCCAGAGGGATAGCAGCACATTACTGTGGTCTTTGGTTGTAACCATGAGATGATGTGCCAGTGTACCTAAATTGTAAAGCATAGAACCCCTTAGCCCAGACAACGAACGAAAAGTGAGCAGTGATGCATAGAATGTATGCATCGCTGCTCATCACTGTACAGGAGCAGGGTGTCTGGCAATAGGTTGAAGTCCCTGCTCCCTTACATACACTATATTGTGTGCTACAGTGATAGTGAAGCACCCTACAGGAAAAAGTGCCGCGAATCATGGTGGTGACTGTCAAATCTGTAGCCCTACTCTCAGACTGTGACGCAGAGAGCAGCGATACAAAACACTTGGGCTCGGGCAACCCATGCTATGCCACTGGCAAAATCCATTAAGGTCCTAAAAGAGAAACATTTTTGCAGGATAATTGAACACATTGAGAAACTTATTCCTTTATATTGTTGGTGACGTCTACTCCATCAACTGCAATTTAGACATAGCCATATATAAAGGGAAGTGCACAATTTCCACTGGGGAGGCCAGACCACTGACACCACCAGAGACATTCCTTCATTGTAGAATCTAAATTAAGAATTCACACACCACATTTACCTTACTTCATCAAGATACCATATAATAGCCCCAACCTACTTTATTTCCCTACCTACACAGTTATATGAACAAGATCTTTATGTCTCGTAAATAATAATTTTTCCAATTCTCTCTTATTTGCAACTTCTTAATACCTGAGTAAATCAACAGACAGATATACCTATACCATGGAAAAACACCATTTACTTGTATATAGAACAAACAGCATAGCCTCTCACTTTTACACATTACTGGGACCGGACTCTAAAGAGCTATTCGCCAGAAAAGAGAATAGCTCCCGAGAGTCTTTCTTGCTCTGGAGGACCCAACACCCCCATTTATAGTATGGGCAACCCACTGATTTTACTTGACACCATGTAATGTGCATTTTCCCTGAGGTGATGCTGCAGGGAATTAGGATACTTGTTGCTTTATTCCAGCACAGATTACAGCTAATAGATGAGGGTTACAGCAGTGGAACAACCTGTCGTCAGTGCGTTATTGGGGGAGCCTTTTAAAGAAGTACTCCAGAGGAAAAAAAGTTTTTCAAATTAACTGGTGCCAGAAAGTTAGGCTGCTTTCACACTGCCGGTATGCTCCGGAAAATTTGGCTGTCAATCTCCATCTTTTTATATATTTTTTGGCATTTTGCCTGCCGTAATTTTGCCAGAGCATGCCGGCAAATAACGGGTCCCGATGGACCCCATTATATTCAATAGCAGCTGTTATATTTGGAGAGAAAAACCGGAGGAAAAGACGGTGCAAGAACTATTTTTTCTCCGGGTTTTCTCGATCCTAAAATAACGGGCTTCACACTGCCGGAGACAGCTGGCAATGTGAACGTAGCCTTAAACAGATTTGTAAATGATATACTGCCAAACACAACAGACCAAAGTATATGGATAATAATTGATAGATTCTTTATTAGTACAAAAACATATACAAAATCACATAAAATACATGTAATAGGAGAGTTATGTCGGATACACAGACAAGAAGTGGTGAGTGTGTACTAGTCACATGATGATAGCAACACTATATACATGGCAGCAAGGTGCGATTACAGGACTCAAGCCTGAATAATAGTATAACAATAATTTGAAGTATATTAGAAAAATAGTACAAAATTATATACAAAATAACATGTGAGTAAACAAGAAAGATGGTATGCACCCTGCCTAGACACCTCACCTTGACACCGAATGCGTTTTCACACTCGCTTCCTCAGGGGGCGTCTACTTCTATTTAAAAATCTTAATCCTTCCAGTACTTATCAGCTGTTGTATATTCCAGAGGAAGTTGTTTAGTTCTTCCCTGTCTGACCACAGTGCTCTCTGCTGACACCTGTGTCCATGTCAGGAACTGTCCAGAGCAGGAGAGGTTTGCTATGGGGATTTGCTCCTACTCTGGACAGTTCCTGAAACGGACAGAGGTGTCAGCATTATATTCTACCTACTTATAAATAGATTTTTTTCTATGTTATTATTCCATATATCTATATATATCTATCTATCTATATATATATATATATATATATATATATATATATATATATGCACTTTTATTACTAATGGGCAACTGCTGCGCTAAACTCTGTACGCATATTTCACTTTTTTTATATTTCATGCTAGGGCATGTTGGGAGTTGTAGTTTTGCCTCAGCTGGAGGCACCCTGGTTTGGAGGCTTTGACTTATTCAGTATATGAATTTATCATTTCCAGTGGGATCATAAGATATTCATTTAGTGAGACCTAAGGGATACAATTGTCTTTATTTATTTTTTAACAATTGTCCTATTTATCAAAATATCCAATACACTAAAGGAGACCTAGAGCACTGACTCCTATCTGCATACTACTTTTTCTAAAGTACTATACACATTGGGTATTTGTGCCCCCCCATTAGTTAATCATGGCCTCCCTCAGTGGGTCTAGATCAGTGGTCTCCAACCTGGGAACCCCCAGATGTTGCAAAACTACAACTCCCAGTATGCCGGACAGCCAACGGCTGTCCGGGCATGCTGGGAGTTGTAGTTTTGCAACATCTGGAGGTCCGCAGGTTGAAGACCACTGGTCTAGATTGTGAGCTGCACTACCCTAAATTGTTAAAGGGGTACTCCGGTGAAAACCTTTTTTCTTTTAAATCAACTGGTGGCAGAAAGTTAAACATATTTGTAAATTACTTCTATTAAAAGATCTTAATCCTTCCAGTACTTATTAGCTGCTGAATGCTACAGAGGAAATTCCTTTCTTTTTGGAACACTGATGACATCACGAGCACAGTGCTCTCTGCTGACATCTCTGTCCATTTTAGCAACCATGCATAGCAGATGTATGCTAAGGGCAGCATGGTGGCTCAGTGGTTAGCACTGCTGCCTTGCAGTGCTGGGGACTTGGGTTCAAATCCCACTAAGGACAACAATAAATAAAACGTCATTATTATTATTATTATAATAACGTCAGCAGAGAGAACTGTGCTCGTGATGTCATCAGAGAGCATTCCAAAAAGAAAAGAATTTCCTCTGTAGTATTCAGCAGCTAATAAGTACAAGAAGGATAAAGATTTTTTTAATAGAAGTCATTTACAAATATATTTAACTTTCTGCCACCAGTTGATTTAAAAGAAAAAAGGTTTTCACCGGAGTACCCCTTTAAAACCATAAACTGACCATACAATTCAGATAGCTGTTGGCCAAACACTTGTTTAGCCAATAGGGATAATGCATGTTTTCGGAATGCCAGAAAGGACCCCAATGAGCCACTCTGCCTTACTTAGGGTTTATAGGGGGACATTTATCAAGCCCTCTAAATCTGCACATTTTTGTGCAGAAATGGTGATGTTTGCTCAAAACTCACAATTTTTGCAGAAAAATGTGCATCTTAAGAGAATTCAGAGTTCAATAGGGGGGGGGGGGGCAGGAGGCTGAAAGAAGAGCACGGCCTCGCATGGAGGGGGCGCACCCTCATTAAATGCAACCTAAAGGAATAGTGTAGTGAAAGAAAAAAAATGAGAAAAAAAAGTGACCCATACCAAAACTGAAGACAGATTGGCCCAGATTTACTATTGCCAGTGCATCAGAATTCTGGTGACCTGACTTACGCCACATTTATTATAGGTTTCAAACATTTTTCCACAATGTCTGACTTGGGGTTCACAAACTTAGGTTTACAGACATTCCATGGGCAGCAGGGGCTGTGGGCCATATTGAAAAAATAGGTTTAACTACTCACTTAAAGGGGTATTCCAGGGAAAAACTTTTTTTTATATATCAACTGGTTCCAGAAAGTTAAACAGATTTGTAAATTACTTCTATTAAAAAATCTTAATCCTTTCAGTACTTATGAGCTTCTGAAGTTAAGGTTGTTCTTTTCTGTCTAAGTAATCTCTGATGACACGTGTCTCGTGAAACGCCCAGTTTAGAAGCAAATTCCCATAGCAAACCTCTTCTAGACTGGGCGGTTCCCGAGACACGTGTCATCAGAGATTACTTAGACAGAAAAGAACAACCTTAACTTCAGAAGCTCATAAGTACTGAAAGGATTAAGATTTTTTAATAGAAGTAATTTACAAATCTGTTTAACTTTCTGGAGCCAGTTGATATTTAAAAAAAAATTTTTTTCCTGGAATACCCCTTTAATCCTCCTAATGTGCCTAGTGCCTGAAAAAAAATCCACAGAAATGTAATATCATTGTGCAGAAAAAAAATATATATTACCCAGTAGATGAAAGAAACAAAAAACAAAGGTAATGCAGTCCCATATTTCCAAAATAAGAGGCTTCCTGAGGTGTAACGCATGTGCCCTGGGTGCTGGGTACCAAAAGGGGCGCCAATCAACAAGCCACTCTTCCTTGGCCAGAGTTTATTATTATTTTTTTTATATCAACTGGTGCCAGAAAGTTAAACAGATTTGTAAATTACTTCTATTAAAAAATATTTATCCTTCCAGTACTTATTAGCTGCTGAATACTACCGAGGAAATTATTATCTTTTTGGAACACAGTGCTCTCTGCTGAATCACAAGCACAGTGCTCTCTGCTGACACCTCTGTCCATTTTAAGAACTGTCCAGAGTAGGAGAAAATCCCCATAGCAAACATATACTGCTCTGGACAGTTCTTAAAATGGACAGAGGTGTCAGCAGAGAGCTCTGTGCTCGTGATGTCAGCAGACAGCTCTGTGTTCCAAAAAGAAAAGATTTTCCTCTGTAGTATTCAGCAGCTAACAAGTACTGGAAGGATTAAGATTTTGAAATAGAAGTAATTTACAAATCTGTTTAACTTTCTGGCACCAGTTGATTTAAAAAAAAAAAGTTTTCCACCGGAGTACCCCTTTAAAAGGAATTGAGACTTTGCCTGGTGGAATAGGTTACTTTTGATGTGTGGGCTTCAGATGAAAGAAGATAATTCTCTCTCTAATATCCCAATGTATAATTAAATGTATGTTTTTGTGTCTTACGCAGAGACAGAGGTGTGTCCGCAGTGTGACAGCGAGATTAAAGCCGACGCTCTCTATGAACACATGTGTGCCAGTGAATTTGGTAAGAAAACCTGGGGCCTTCTAATGTGACACTTACCCTGTATTGTCTCCTGATTAGTGTTGAGCGCAAATAATCGAAATGCCAATTTTTACCGCACTAAATTTGAAACAACAAATATTTTTTTTCCCTCACAGTACACATTATAACAATGATGTGTACTGTGCTACAAAAAAAAGTGATCATCCCTCCCTGCTTCCAGCTTGTGAAGAAGGCTCCAATATTATGTACTGTGCGAGTCGGTGTGGAGTGCGAATATTTCGTATATGCGAATATGCAAATATTCACGAATATTGGCACTTCCAGAGGACACTGATCCCTCCCTCCTTTTAGCTTTAGATAGGTTAGTTTAGCAGATAGGTTCTAGTGTAGGGTGCAGTGACCCCCCCCCCCCGACATACGATCATTTCAACATACGATGGCCTCTCAGAGACCATCGCATGTTGAAGGCAGCATCAACATACGATGATTTTGTATGTCGGGGCCATCGCATAAACGGCTATCCGGCAGCGCAGACTGCTTCAGCTGCCACCGGATAGGCGTTTACGGTGCCCCGTGTGGTCCGCTGACGATCACTTACCTGTCCTTGGGGCTCCGGCGCGTCCTCTTCGGGATCCCCTGCATCGTCGGCGCTCTCCATCGTCGTCATCACGTCGCTGCGCACGCCTTCCCGGCATCCAATAGGAGCGGCGTGCGTAGCGACGTGATGGCGGCGATGAAGAGCGAGGATGCCAGGGAAGCAGAGGCCTTGCCGGAGCGTCGGGGACACCACGGGGACGCAGCGACAGCGATGGAAGGCGACATCCCGCGCAGCGGTGATGAGCGGTGACGGTCCGGAGCGGCGGGGACACATGAGTATAACCTCCAATACCAGTGGTCTTCAACCTGCGGGCCTCCAGATATTGCAAAACTACAACTCCCAGCATGCCCGGACAGCCGTTGGCTGTCCGGGCATGCTGGGTGTTGTAGTTTTGCAACATCTGGAGGTCCGCAGGTTGTAGACCACTGTCCTATACTTTACATTGCACGGATCCCTCAACATACGATGGTTTCAACAAACGATGGTCCGTTTGGAACGGATTACCATCGTATGTTGAGGGACCACTGTATAGTGTTAGTTAGTTGAAAGATATAATCGCACTTGCGTACTATATGAATTTCATTACAATTTTTGCATGGAAAAAAATGAACGAACATAGCGAATAAGCGAATTTCATGAACATAGGACAAATATTCATCCATATATTTGTGAAATATCGTGAATTTGAATATGGCCCCTGCCGCTCATCACTTCTCCTGATGACTAGCCCTATGTTGCAATGTGCTTTCTTACACCCCTGTTTTCTGCTGCTTTAGGGTGCATTCACACACACTGGATCTGCTGCGGTTTTGAATCAGTTGTGGCTCAGCAACTGGGGATTTTATTACTGTGGATCCGCAACTTTTAACTCTTAAGGACCCATTACCTACCGGTACGTCATGAGTCCGCTCCCGATCTATAACACGGGGCCACGGTGTGGCTAATAGCACGCGGCATTGATCGCGGTGCCGTGTGCTATTAACCCTTTAGATGCGGCGTTCAAAGTTGAACGCCGCGTCTAAAGTGAAAGTAAAACCATGCCGGTTAGCTCAGGGAGCTGTTTGGGATCGCCGCGGCAAAATCGCGGCATCCTGAACAGCTTACATGACAGCCGGAGGTTCCCTACCTGCCTCCTCGCTGTCCGATCACCGAATGACTGCTCAGTGCCTGAGATACAGGCATGGGCAGTCAAGCAGCAGAATCATCGATCAGTGGTTTCTTATGAGAAACCACTGATCAATGTAAAAGATCAGTGTGTGCAGTGTTATAGGTCCCTATGGGAGCTATAACACTGCAAAAAAAAAAAAGAGAAAAAAAAAAAAGTTAATAAAGATCATCTAACCCCTCCCCTATTAAAAGTTTGAATCACCCCCCTTTTCCCATAAAAAAAAGTGTAAATAAAAATAAACATATGTGTTATCACCGCGTGCGGAAATGTCCGAATTATATAAATATATCGTTAATTAAACCGCACGGTCAATGGCGTATGCGCAAAAAAATTCCAAAGTACAAAATAGTGCATTTTTGGTCGATCAATAAGTCCTATCAATGCAAATGGTACCATTAAAAACCTCAGATCACGGTGCAAAAATGAGCCCTCATACCGCCCCATACACGGAAAAATAAAAAAGTTATAGGAGTCAGAAGATGACAATTTTAAACGTATACATTTTTCCTGCATGTAGTTATGATTTTTTCCATAAATACGACAAAATCCAACCTATATAAGTAGGGTATCATTTTAATCGTATGGACCTACAGAATAAAGAGAAGGTGTAATTTTTACTGAAAAATGTACTGTGTAGAAACGGAAGCCCCCAAAAGTTACAAAATGGCGTTTTTTTTTTTTTTTTCAATTTTGTCTCACAATGATTTTTTTTCCATTTCGCCGTAGATTTTTGGGTAAAATGACTGACATCATTACAAAATAGAATTGGTGGTGCAAAAAATAAGCCATCATATGGAATTTTAGGTGCAAAATTGAAAGAGTTATGATTTTTTAAAGGTAAGGAGGAAAAAACGAAAAAGCAAAAACTGAAAAACCCCGGGTCCTTAAGGGGTTAAATCTGCAGTGGATCCGATCCCAATACTGGTGGTTCCTTGTTTCATGTAGATGGGTTGTAATGTTTCTTTAAATCTGATCGAAGAGCACGGGGACATCTCACACCTGCCGCTTTGCTGTTCCAGCTGTCTGCAAGCCGGATTGATACTGCTGAGAGATACTGTGTGATCTGCCTACACGATCATTATTAGACCCCCATTGCAAGTGTATACACAGAGCTCAGCTGAAGTATCATGGGCCCTCAGTGGAGCTCTCAGCAGTTGTGGCCCATCTAGACGACTGGCGGGGACAGCTGCAGCAAGTCACAGTCTCCTATATCTATGCATTTCTTAGAATATAGTCGCTCTGTACATCTTAAAATATGTTATGTTTTTGTTTTCTTCTGTGTATAGTGCCCACATATACTTCAGTGTATATATTTTGTGCAGTGTATAGCACCTACATATTCTTTGCAGTATAGTTCTATCATATTCTACACCAAAGTACCAACCTCTTTCACAATATATAGTCCTGAAATATTCTACAGCGTATAGTACCCACATACTCTACGGTATATAGTATCCACTTATACTACAGAGTATACCGTATATACTCGAGTATAAGCCGACCCGAATATAAGCCGAGGCCCCTAATTTTACCCCAAAATCCCAGGAAAAGTTATTGACTCGAGTATAAGCCTAGGGTGGGAAATACATCATCCCCCCCTGTCATCATCCAGACCCCCGTCATTAACACCCTCATCATCATCACCCTGTCATCATCCCCCCTTCATCATCACCGCCTGTCATCATCCCACACCCCCCCTTCATCATCACCGCCTGTCATCATCCCACACCCCCCCTTCATCATCCCCTTGTCATCATCCCCCCCCTTCATCATCCCCTTGTCATCATCCCCTCCCTCCTTCATCATCCCCTTGTCATCATCCCCACCCCCCCTTCATCATCCCCTTGTCATCATCCCACACCCCCCCTTCATCATCCCCTTGTCATAATCCCACACCACCCCCCTTCATCATCCCCTTGTCATCATCCCACACCCCCCCCTTCATCATCACCACATGTCATCAGCCCCCCCTTCATTATCACCGCTTGTCAATGTCTGATACAGTGGTCTTCAACCTGCGGACCTCCAGAGGTTTCAAAACTACAACTCCCAGCAAGCCCGGGCAGCCATCGGCTGTCCGGGCTTGCTGGGAGTTGTAGTTTTGAAACCTCTGGAGGTCCGCAGGTTGAAGACCACTGCGGCCTTCGACATCATCCAGCCCCCCCTCTCACCCCCTTTAGTTCTGTACTCACCTCCGCTCGGCGGGACGTTAGGGTGCGCTGGTCCGGTGCTGCAGGACTGTCCAGTGGGGAGGTCGTCCGGTGGGATATTGGTTCCGGGCTGCCATCTTCACCGGGGGGCCTCTTCTCCTCGCTTCGGGCCTGGAATAGAGGCGTTGCCTTGACAACGACGCAGAGGGACGTTGGTAATGAACGTACCTCTGCGTCGTCGTCAAGGCAACATGACTATTCCAGGGCCGAAGCGCGGAGAAGAGGCCCCACCGGTGAAGATGGCAGGCCGGAACCACTATCCCACCGGACGACCTTCCCACCGGACAGTCTTGCAGCACCGGACCAGCGCACCCGTCCCGCCGAGCGGAGGTGAGTACAGAATTAAAGGGGGTGAGAGGGGGGGGGGGAGCGGAATGATATCGAAGGCCGCAGTGGTCTTCAACCTGCGGACCTCCAGAGGCTTCAAAACTACAACTCCCAGCAAGCCCGGGCTTGCTGGGAGTTGTAGTTTTGAAACATCTGGAGGTCCGCAGGTTGAAGACCAATGAGGGCGGAGAGTTCACTCGAGTATAAGCCGAGGGGGGTGTTTTCAGCACGAAAAATTGTGCTGAAAAACTCGGCTTATACTCGAGTATATACGGTAATCAAATATTCTACAGCATATAACATCCACATATTCTGTAGTATAAAGTACTCACATACTCATATACAGAATATAGAATATATACAGAATATAGTCACCAAATATTCAACAGTGTATAGTACCTACCTGTTCTACAGTATAAAGTCACCAAATATTCTACAGTTTATAGTACCCACATATTCTATGGAGTATAGTCCCAAAATATTGTATTGTGTATAATACCCAAATATACTACAGAGTATAGTCACCAAATATAATACACCGTATAATACCTGCATATTCTATAGTATATATTACCCATATTCTACAGTGCATAGTACCCACATGTATACACTGTGCAGTAACATAGTAACATAGGGGGAGATTTATCAAAACCTGTGCAGAGGAAGAGTGGTGCAGTTGCCCATAGCAACCAATCAGATTGCATCTTTCATTTTCCACAGGCCTCTTTAGAGGCCTGTGGAAAATGAAAGAAGCAATCTGATTGGTTGCTATGGGCAACTGCACCACTCTTCCTCTGCACAGGTTTTTATAAATCTCCCCCATAGTTCTTAAGGTTGAAAAAAGACCAGAGTCCATCAAGTTCAACCTATATCCCTAATGAGTCCCTACTGAGTTGATCCAGAGGAAGGCAAAAAACCCTCATACTAGAGGTAAAAATTCCTTCCCGACTCCAAATATGGCATCAGAATAAATCCCTGGATCAACGTTCTGTCCCTATAAATCTAGTATACATAACCAGCAATGTTATTATTCTCCAAAAATGCTTCCAGACCCTTTTTGAACTCTTTTACAGAGTTCACCATGACCACCTCCTCCGGGAGAGAATTCCATAGGCTCACTGCTCTTACAGTAAAGAACCCCTATCTGTGCTGGTGTAGAAACCTTCTTTCCTGAAGACATAGATGATGCCCCCTTGTTATAGATACAGTCCTGGGTATAAATAGATCATGGGAGAGATCTCTGTACGGTCCCCTGATATATTTATACATAGTTATTAGGTCTCCCCTAAGCCTTCTTTTTTCTAAACTAAATAACCCTAATTCTGATAATCTTTCTGGGTACTGTAGTCCTCCCATTCCCCGTATTACCCTGGTTGCCCGTCTTTGAACCCTCTCCAGCTCCTCTATATCTTTCTTGTACACTGATGCCCAGTACTGTACACAGTATTCTATGTGTGGTCTGACTAGTGATTTGTACAGCGGTAGAATTATTTCCTTGTCGTGGGCATCTATGCCCCTATTAATGCACCCCATGATTTCCCCATTATTCTGCACTAATTAATTAAAAAGGAAACATTAAAATATAGCATTAACAAAGGTTAAAGCCCCTTTGGCAGCAACTAGAGACTCAAGTCTTCTTGAGGATGAAGCCACAAGATTTACACATCAGGATTTGGGAATTTTCTGCCCTTCTTCTCTGTAGATCCTCTCAGGCTCTGTCAGGTTGGATGGGAACCATCGGTGAAAGCCATTATCAGGTCTCTTCAGAGATGTTTAACCTCTTATGAACTCAGGGTTTTCCTGTTTTTGCACTTTAGTTTTTTCCTCCTTACTTAAAAAAAAATCATAATTCTTAAAATTTTGCACCTAAAATGCTATATGATGGCCTATTTTTTGCGCCACCAATTCTAGTTTGTAATGACGTGAGTCATTTTACCCAAAAGTCTACGGAGAAACGGAAAAAAAATAATTGTGAGGCAAAATTGAAGAAAAAACGCAATTTTTAAAATGTTGGGGCTACCGTATGTACGCAGTAAATTTCTCTGTAAAAATGACACCTGATCTTTATTCTGTAGGTTCATACGATTAAAATGATACCCTACTTATATTGGTTTGATTTTGTCGTACTTCTGGAAAAAATCATAACTACATGCAGGAAAATTTATATGTTTAAAATTGTCATCTTCTGACCTCTATAACTTTTAGATTTTTTCACGTACGGGGCAGTATGAAGGCTCATTTTTTTGTGCCGTGATTTGAGGTTTTTAGTGGATTTTTTTTATCGCATTTTTATTCATTTTTTCATGATATAAAAAGTGACCAAAAATACGCTATTTTGGACTTTGGAAATTTTTCCAAGCATGCAGTGTAATTAACAATATATTTTTATAATTCGGACATTTCCGTACGCAGTGATACCACATATGTTTATTTTTATTTACATGGGAAAAGGGGGGGGTGATTAAATCTTTTATTATGGAAGGGGTTAAATGATCTTTATTAACTTTCTTTTTTCACTTATTTTTTGCAATGTTATAGCTCCCATAGGGACCTATAACACTGCACACACTGATCTTTTACATTGCTCATTGTTATCCCATAGGATAACATTGATCAATGATTCTGCCGCTTGACTGCTCATGCCTGGATCTCAGGCACGGAGCAGTCATTCGGCGATCGGACACACAGGAGAAACTTAGGGACCCTCCTTGTGTCCCCCAGCTGTTTGGGAAGCTGCGATTTCGCCACTGCGGTCCAGAACAACCCACTGAGCTAGCCAAGAGTAGTTTACTTTCACTTTAGATGCGGCAATCAAATTTGAATGCTGCGTCTAAAAGGTTAAGTGCCATGCGCTATTAGCCACGGGTCCCGGTCGTTGTTAGAGGCCGGGCCCGACCCGCTATGATGCGGAGCCCCACCGTGGCCACACGTTAGAGAAAAGGAGCGGACTCAGGGCGTACAGGTACGCCCTGGGGGGGGTCCTTAAGAAGTTAAGTCAGGGCTCTATCTGGGCCACTCAATGACATTCAAAGAGTTGTCCCTAAGCCGCTGCTGTCTTGTATTAGCTGTGTGCTTAGGGTCATTGTCTTGTTGGAAGGCGAAGCTTCAGCCCCTTCTGAGGTCCAGAGTGCTTTGGATCAGCTTTTCATTAAAAATATCTCTGTACTTTGCTCCATTCAGCTTTCCCTTAACCCTGACCAGTTTCCTTTTTAATAAATTTGCAAGCATTTATCATATTCTATGTTCACATTCTCATTATGGGGTATTGAGTGCAGAATTTTGGGATGAAAATATATATTTTTATTTTATTTTAGCACAATGCTGCAAAAAAGTAAAAGGGTCTGAGAACTTTCCGAATGCACTGTACCTTACTATTATAGTGTTATCACAAATTGTACTGCTTGAATTATCCCTGACAGGAAGTTGTGTAGTTCTTTGCTTTTCAGCGTGGTGTGTTGGGAGAGAAAGATAGGGTATGTTGGATTTCAAAAGCCTGATCCTTTTGTTCTTGGGAAGCTAAGTCACTAGAGGAGTCAGTAGAAGTATCGGAAAGAAGACCTTAGGCCAAGTTTCCACTTGGTTTATTTTCTGGCAGTTTTTGGAATACAGCCACTGCAGTTTTTGAGCCAAAGCCAGAAGTGTATTAAAAAGAAATGGGAGATATAAAGGAAAGACTTATACTTCACCTCACAAATGGTTCCACTTCTGACTTTGGCTCAAAAACTGCAGTTGCAGTATTCCAAAAACTGCCAGAAAATAAACCAAGTGGAAACTTAGCCTTATAATGGAAACCAGGTGCTGCTTTATCCAGGGTATATCCCCAAAAAACTCTCCGGATGCCAAAGGGATATACCCTGGATAAAGCAGCACCTGGTTTCCATTACAGGGTCTTCTTTCCACTGCTTCTACTGCATTCTGACAGGTTGGGTACTTGCCTCCCTGTGACCTTCAGGCTGCAGCTTCATCCACGATATCTGGAGACCCCATTATTAGGGGTGATATGCACTTTTATCTCTAAAACAAGTTAAGAGGCCGTCTTGGCCATTTGACCATTGTGACCTTGCACCTACTCTAGAGATAAGGTATCCCCACTTACGGATCCAAGGCTTTCAAAGGTAACGCACAAGGTCTTCCTTTTTCCAATACTATGCAGGTTAGTACAGGAGTCAGACAGCCCAAAGGGCAATAGAAAGTACCCGAATAAAAATATTTTAAAGAAAACGTTTGTTTTTGTTTTTTTGTCTGTTCTTACTCTAGCTTTGAAAGTTTCCATCCGGGAGGTCAAGAAAGACAGTGGAGATCGCAAGCTGATCCTACGTAAGAAGAAAGCACTGAAGAAAGGTCCTATCCAGAGGAAGGACTGGGGAGATCTTGTCCTATTCTTGAAGAATGGAGCCAATTGTCCATGTCCTCAGCTGGAGCAGTTGAGTGGTCAGTTCTTGGTCCTTGGTCGGAAGGTGAAGAACCAGCACATTCTCACTGCTATCCACAAGTGGGACAAAGGGAACAGAGAGTTCAACCGATTCATGCGCAAAGTGAAAAAGAGCAAGTGTCCAAAACCTCACTCTGTGTTCATGTGAGGTTATACGTCCCCTTTAGAGACACAACATGTTATGGCCTCTATTGAGTAGGCTGGGACTCTGCAGCAGATCAGAGTAAAGAGATGGCGTTGAGGAGGGAAGAATAATATTACCCACTCTCTAAATCCTACAGACTCTGGGGAGGGGGCATTCAATGATAGACTATGGGACTGCACAAAAGTTGAAACCATGGTAATAGTTCTCCATGTTGTTCATCTGAAGGAACATGAATTAGGAATTTCTAACTTAGCCACAAATCACTGCAGTTATTTACATTTCCTAGTCCAATGGTCCTACTCCATGGAGCCTTGTCAAACATTTTATTCACTTTTTTTTGCCATAATGGCACAGCTTTCATTCATTTCTTCTGTGATAAGGTTTCTCTTTTTTTCTCTATTAAAGATTTGATCTTTAGTTACTAAATAACTCTAAGATCTAGGGATTCATGTACTTAAATATTAGCGTTGTTATTCCATTTCCACTCCATATAGAACGTACACACATCCACTTTGATTGTATTTTAATCCTTGTTGTTATCATTGCACACAAAGGGGGAGATTTATCAAAGCCTGTGCAGAGGTAAAGTTGTCCAGTTGCCCATAGCAACCAATCAAATCGCTTCTTCCATTTTTCACAGGCCTACCTAAAAATGAAAGAAGCCATCTGATTGGTTGCTATGGGCAACTGGGCAAGTTTTACTCTGCACAGGTTTTGATAAATCTCCCCCAAAGAGCGTATAGGTTAGTGAATCATTCTATAAGACATAGGGGGAGATTTATCAAAACAAAAGTTGCCCAGTTGCCCATAGCAACCAATCAGATCGCTTCTTCCATTTTTAACAAGGCCTCTGCAAAACGAAAGAAGCGATCTGATTGGTTGCTATGGGCAACTGGGCAATGTTTCCTCTGGACAGGTTTTGATAAATCTCCCCCATAGACCCTAGTAGGAATGTTATTAGCCCCAAAGTCACCTTTAGATGGGGCTGTCTCCTTTTGGATCATTGGGGACCATTTTTGTGTCATTTTGTGGACAATTTGTCTTTCTATTATAGTATATTCACATGCACCGTATATGATGTGGATTTGATGCTGTTAAATCAATATACATGACTTGTTCAACACAGCATATATACCCTAAGGGGGAGATTTATTAAAACCTGTGCAGAAGAAAAGTTGCCCAGTTGCCAATAGGAACCAATCAGATCGCTTCTTCCATTTTTAACAAGGCCTCTGCAAAATGAAAGCAGCGATCTGATTGGTTGCTATGGGCAACTCAGCAACTTTTCCTTTGTACAGATTTTGATAAATGTCCCCCTAACTGTATTCACAAGTCACAAAACTTAATTTACATTGATTTAACTTCCATTAATCATTTATAGTAACCCAAATTCTGACTGAAAAGCTCAAGGGGTAATTCAGAAATTCAGAAAAATAATTCCAGTCGGGCCAAAAAGTTCTTAGGGTTACATCTTTCCATTGATGCTCATTAAATTCTCTTGGTTGATTGACGCATACAGACGATTATTCTATTACTGTAGATAATTCACAAAACCAAATTCGATGTATTTAATTAAGAATTGTATTAATAAATTCTATGGAATGTAATACCCGATATAGACCTTGGACAACAGTGGGTATGTTTTATGGGAGAAAGCAGACATGTTTTTCTAATCTCATATTTAATGCATTTATTCTCAGCTACTGCGCCGACCACCATAGATTTGAACTCTGCAAAAATTATTTTTGCCCACATAGGCATATATATATATATATGGTGCCGGGGGAGTAAACGTGACTGGGGTTTTACAGTGGTAGTGTAGGGTCTGGTGGTATTAACCCTTGAATGTCGTGACGCCAGGGTGAGGTTTCCTCAATGGTAATGTTCCTACCGCCAACCTTCCCACAAACGGCAGGGAAAAATAACGGAATGTCCACAGCAGATTTCAGGAATATACTGAAGAAACTTTACTTGCGGAATTTATGAAACAGTCTTTAGCCTAACAGTCTTTTCAAGAGTGAACCGGGATACAGGTTCCTCACAGGTTTGCTGGGACTGGGAAGCAATGAGCTTTTATGCAGGTCACTGTGCTACTATTTTAGAAGATTTGAGCTGGTAGTAGTCACACAGGATTTGATAGATGGAGCTTTGAGTAACTCATGTTTAGTGGCTGCAGGTTCTTAGGCTTTGGCCTAGATTAATTGAATTGATGCTGATGAGATGCTTGTGCTTCTGTAGTGCAGGAACTAGAGACCAAGAGAGCGAATTTAGCGGCTACAGCCCTTTATATAATAAGGGGCTGGACTAAGCTCATTGGTCAGCAAACCTGTAAGTTATGAACCCAGTGAACTCTGGGTACATCACATGACCTCTAAGGTCCTTTTACATTTTATACATCACAACCGTACATCATGTGACCACTAAGGTCCTGTACCTATATTTTCTATACATTAAATAAGTATAAACACACTTTACATGAGGCAACCAAGGGTAAGCCCTTCAGGAAAGCCCTATATGAATGGAGGGACTCTATCTGAGGGGACTTTAGACAAGGGACAGGACAAGGTCCTGTACCGGGACACCACACACACACACACACACACACACATACACATATATATATATATATATATATATATATATATATATATATATATATATATGAATATTTTTTTTTATCCAACCAACCAACCATTCCTTGTAGTCTGTGATGTCCTGGATGTTTTTATGACAACTGTAGAGTCTGTTAATGATGGTTTAAGGTAGGGTCACACGTAGCGTATGCGCTATATAAATAAAATAATTATTATTATGTATTTTTGTGCTAGCAAAGCCTATGGAAGTAATGACAAACACCCATAGACTTTGCTAGCACTGAAATAAGCAGCCTCAAATAGGCAGCGTATACGCTACATGTGACCCTACCCTGATAGCGTGAAATAAAGTGTTGTGGAATCTAACATTATTAATTCAATCAGATTTAGATTTGACCATTTGGGGTTATGTCCATATACAGCACCACTGTTGTCAGAAGGCTGTATCTGGTATTGCAGCTCAGGTAGAAAAACCTAGGCACTTAGTTTAAAAGGGTATTCCACTGGACATCATTCTGAACATTTAGTTCTGAATGCTGTGCGCGCTGCGGGGGTCGGTCACACCCCCTTATGACGCCCCGCCCCCGCCCAATGCAAGTCTATGGTAGGGGGCATGATGGCCCCTCCCATAGACTTGCATTGAGGGGGAGGGGCATGGCCAACCCCTGAAGCGCGCACAGCGTTCGGAACTAAATGTTCCAAACGCTGGCCAGTGGAGTACTTACTACTTATTTCCTATCCAAAGGATAAGAGATGTGTTTGATCGTGGGGGGGGGGCGGCAACCGACATGGCACCCAGGCTCTTCTGGACCGGTCTCCCTCCATACATCTATATAGGCGAGCGGAGATACACGAGGCCTTCTGGGCATGCTGGAAGTTGTAGTTTTGCAACAGTTGGGGGGCAGCCTGGTTGAAAAAAACTCTGGCTTAGACAAATGTGTCTACAATGTATTTTTTATGGTTGATGTCCCTTTAAGAACACTTTAAGAACGAGCACACATTTTACGGCTTTCAAAATGCCGTTTCTGCTCCATTAGGTGTATCTGTAATTCATGAGGACAGATTACGGAGTGGGATTGCGAAACCTTTTTCATTAGCTTAGTTAATATCCTGGCTGCAAGCGCTCTATAATAAATGGACTTCTGTGTTCAGTAATCTCAGACCATTGCAACATGACCCATTTTCCCCAGGATATAATGTTCTGCTTCCTGTTTTCCTACTGATTTTTCAGATGATTTACCCCGTCCTGGTCTAAATAATTGATGTTAAAGGGGGAAGCCGTACGACTTCATGATACTTTTATAGAAAAAAGAGCCGTGTCAGCTTTTTTCTAGTGAAATAAGCGTACAAGCGTTTTTTACGCGGTGTTTCACCATTATTGGATTTAGCTTAGACAAATCTTATACACCAGTGTTTTCCAACCAGTGTGCCTCCAGCTGTTGCAAAACTACAACTCCCAGCATGCCCGGACAGCCAAAGGCTGTCCAGGCATACTGGAAGATGCAGTTTTACAACAGCTGGAGGCACACACACTGGTTGAGAAACACAGCTTTACACCGTAAAGAAAACTACCTGGACATGGGGGGGGGAGACAGGTTTTGATAAATCTCACCTTAAGTTTCCACTTTTTTTGGCCAGATGTTAGCTACAAGTCAAAAGGGATTAATAAAACACGTCATGCACACTTTTTTTTCCTTTGTCCTTTTTCACTCTTATTTTGGCGTTTTTCGGTGGTTTTTGGATCAGTGGCAGTTTGCAATAGACGCAGCATGTTGAAGCTGTGGCTTTTTTTAAATTTTATTTTATTTTTTTACAGAATTCTTGGGCTTTTTTCTCCCATAGAATTCTAAGAGGAAAAAAAAAAGCCATAAAAAAACATCATGTGGGTTTAGCATTTTTTTTTCACATAGTGTTTCTTTTTCCCCTATTTTTAATAGAAACTAAAGAGTAATACAATGAAAGAATCACAACATTACTTTGTGATAAAAATGGCAGAGCTACAAACGCCAAGGAAAAAAAAATGCTAAGACTATAATTCACTAATTTAAAAAAAAAAAAAAAATCCACAAAATCTACATCTTGGGAGTGTAAAATGACAGGGCAGTTTTTTTCTGGTCCTTTTTTTAAGGTCAAAAAATGCCAGGAAAGCATATGTTTGCTATGGGGATTTTCTCCTACTCTGGACAGTTCTTAAAATGGACAGAAAGGTCAGCAGAGAGCACTGTGCTCGTGATGTCAGCAGAGAGCTCTGTGTTCCAAAAAGAAAACCATTTCCTCTGTAGTATTCAGAAGCTAAGTACTGGAAGGATTAAGATTTCTTTTATAGAAGTAATTTACAAATCTGTTTAAAAAAAAAAAGTTTTCCACGGGAGTACCCCTTTAACCTCATAACATACTGGTGACAGATTTGAATTGATTTTTACACTGTTTTACTTGGAACAGTTGTGCATTGTAGTGTGTTTGTTAGGCTGCAATCACACCACGTTTTGTACATACGGGTGCCGGATCCGGCGGGGGGAGGGGCAAACTGGGTGCTCCCGTACCCTGGCCGGATCAGCCCGTGAGTCAATTTACTTTAATGACCCAACCGGAGTCAAAAGGTGACTCCGGTCGGCTCAGTTTTGACCCGTATGCGGTTTCCTGACCGGGCCTAAAACTGTAGTTTACTACGGTTTTAGGTCCGGTCCAAAACTGCATACAAGTCAAAACTGAGCCGACCGGAGTCACCTTTTGACTCCGGTCGGGTCATTAAAGTAAATGGAGTCACGGGCTGATCCGGCCGGGGTACGGGAGCGCCCGGTTTGCCCCTCCCCCCGCCGTATCCGGCACCCGTATGTACAAAACGTGGTGTGAATGCACCCTTAGTTAGTTTCATGTTCAGCTTTTAAGAACGCCATGCTAATAGGGAAATATCGTAAAATAATAAAAAATCCCATACAGAATATTTTGTGACAGCTACGCCCTGCAAGAGGCTGCAATAAGGAGACAGGATGCTGGGGTCTATAGGAATGGACTACAACAGTGACATCTATAGGCTGAAAGTAGGTACTGTACTGCATAAATATGTAAGCTGAGAGAGTGGGGACTGTCCCATCCCCTTTGCTTTTGGGTGGTGAGAACCTGGATAGGACTACTCTCTAGATGGGAACTACTTCGATGCAAACAACAGGTTAGGAATATGGCCCCATTTGGTCATGGAAAGAGGGAAACAAACTCTTTTGACACCATAATGCAGTGTTTCCCAAGCAGGATACCTGCAGCTGTTGTAAAACTACACTAGAGTGAAACAAAATGTAGAGATGGCTACTATTAGATCTATGCAGCAATGGAATCTATCAACCGTGGAACTGAGATATGGCTTACATGGAGACCAATAATAGGAATTGTGCAGCGGAGGTGCTAGGATAAACAGAGGATAGAGGTATCAAATATGGGGTAAGCAAAGACACAAAAAGATATCCGCACTCACCACTAGATAAGCAACCAACTGCTCCTAAGTAGAAGTAGAGTCTTTCTGTCTTTCTGAACGCTATGCACCGATGACCTCCCGGATCCTACGGCACCTCTACTTAGGAGCAGTTGGTCGCTTATCTAGCGGTGAGTGCGGATATCTTTTCGTGTCTTTGCTTACCCCATAATTGTAAAACTACTACTCCCAGCATGCCTGGACAGCCAAAACTAACAGAATGACTTCACAACACCATTTCTCACATTGTAAAGCAGGTTTCTAGAGCAGCACTAAGGGAAGTCTATGTTTTAGTTATTTTTTTCTCACCATTGAATTGTCATTTTGCATATGATAAATCAATGATCACTGCATGTTAAGTGGCCCACAACACAAAGACAAGTTTTCAGAAATCACCTATTTTGTATTTTGTAGTAGAAAGAAATGCAAAAAAATAAATAAATGCAAAACCAACATTGCGCAAAATAAAAAAACACGCAAAGTAAAAAAGATTCATGAATCTCTCCCACTGTCTCTATTCCAAGATTCTTAAAGGGGTGCTCCACTGGCCAGTGTTCGGAACTAAATGTTCTGAACGCTGTTTTTCGCGCTGCTGGGTTTGGCCACGCCGTTCGTGACATCATGGCAAGGCCCCCCAATGCAAGTCTATGGGAGGGGGCGTGATGGCCATCATGCCCCCTCCCATTGACTTGCATTGAGGGGGCATGGCCATGACGTCACGAGGGGCGTGGCCGAACCCCGCAGCGCGAAAACAGCGTTGGGAACACTTTGTTCTGAATAGTGGCCAGTGGAGCACCCCTTTAAACTAACTTGCAGATTATCATTGGAACCCGTTTGCTCATTTTAAATGGTATAGCTGTTAATAAACAGATATCATTTTATGAACCTGCTACATGATGCAATATTTTATACAATTACTTATCGGTTTGTGATATGTGGTTTTCCGCCATTAAAAACATCCACAGCTCTTTTTAACAAAAAACAAGGCATTTTATAAGAAGATCCTGTAAATATAAGATACTGTAAAGATTTTGTAGTATACACTGCTGTAGAAGAGATGAGATGGAGAATTGTTCCTTTAGCATTTGATGTTTAATTTCTACTTTATATCTGTCAATAGCTCTGATTCCCCAAGGATATTCCACATTTCCCATATACAACATGGTACAATATCCCAACAATGGTTTTTGGAAAGCAGAAGGGTTTGGATGATCTAATGTGTTCCGAGTTTAGGCTTTTGGTCGCATAGATGTGTATATTTTGGTAAAGAGTTGTCCAATAACTTATGGACCCCTTAGTTGCCCTTGCAAGAATAAGGCCTAAAGCATTGGCCATGATTAATGTCTCCAAGGTGTTCTGACATGTTGTTCGTTTTCAGAATATTTTTATTAATTGCAAAAAAGAAAAAACTGTAACCCAAATTCTCTAGAAAGGGGCTAAAGGCCATAGGTGTTACATGATGGATACACTGACCTTATCGTTCCTCATGAAAGCCAGTGAGGTGGAAAGGTCCTTACAGTAGTAGATGTTTCAACATACATTAGTTTTAAATGGGCACTGTCAGATAGAAAAACTTTTGAAATGTTGTAAAGCATGTATAACTAAAAGGTTTTGCAATTGCTTTCATTAGAAAATTTTAAGTATTTCATACTGAAAAATCCAGTCAAACAACTGCCCCCCCCCCTGCCTGCTTGGACACATACTAGTCCTGCTGTGTCCATGCGTCATCACCTATGTCATGGACACACTTCCTTGATTGACAGCTGTGAGTGCAGGGCTCACATCTGGAGGAAAAATCCTCACACTGTCAGCTGTGAGGACAAGCTGGGGGTTGTAGTTTTGCTAATGCTAGGGGAAATGTGAGCAGACATCATACTGAGGGAGGGGGCGGAGACCTGCACAGTGAGGCCACGCCCCCTCCCTTTGAGAGGAATTCAGACTAGTAAGCTAAATTAAAAATGTAATAAAAAAATAAATAAAGGTTCTAGACACATAAAAATTAGATGTACATTGTCAGGATTAGGTACTGAGTGATATATTTAAAAAAAAAAATTTGTTGGATCTGATGAGTATGCTTTAAAGGAGAACTCCAATGAAACCTTTTATCTATCCATTGAGCCCGGGCTCCAAAAAAGTAAAAAAAAAACTAACTGTAACTCGTTCGGTTGCTCCCCTGATGTGCCGATATTGTGCTTCTGTCTTCTTCCGCATGCTGGAGCCTGACGCGTCACACTGTGATCAGCTTATCGCCAGCTGCAGCGATGTCCCGCCTCAGCTGGTGATACGTTTAGAGCAGTGTCATATAACAGGCCTGGGTCCTGCCTTCTTCCTGTTGCCCAGGCCCCTTAAATGACACTGTGCTCAACATATCACCAGCCAAGGTGGGACATATGTGTGTCTGGTGATAAGCTGATCGCAGTGTGATGTGTTGGGCTCTAGGGTGCAGAAGAAGACCGGGCCCAGAAGACCAATATTGGCACATTGGGGGAGCTACGGAAGGTAAGTTAAAGTTTGTTATTTTACTTTCTGCGGAATTCTCTTAACCCAAACACTTTCATTAGCAGTACCCTAGCTTGGTACGGCTGAGTGTGCATGTGTTTTCAACTAGGAGGGAAGAGGTGTCAACAGCGGCTGAACTATAGGGAGAATAAAAGTGGTGGGCGTTCAAATTAAGTATGGTCAATACATCTGTTTGCCCCTGCGTTATCTGTCCGGTATAGTTGGGAGGCCTCACCAGCCACTAACACTAAAGGTTGCCATGAGTGTCGGAGGCATGTTTGTCCGGCTGACAGCTATTTCTCCTAACTTCCCCATGCACATAAATGTTCATGTGTTTCCTAAGGGTGAAGGAAAGCAATAAAACAGCAATGGCGGCAGCTTATCTCTTCCACAATAATAAGGTTGGGCATTTTAAATCCAACACGCTCGACCTTTCTCTCCACTGGCATCTTCCATCATTGGAGAATCAAGAGGCCGCCATATACCTTAAACAGACAGTTGAAACCACAGAAGAGGCGGGATCAGACGACTCTAGTCATAGATGTATGGCCACCGTAAGGCCTACCTTATGGCCAAACTAGTTCTAGCACTCAAATCTTAGAAGAGTAGGACACATGGTGAAGGCGGCTGTGGTGGAATAAATTGGGAGGGACAATCTCTAGCCAAAGAGTCCAGTTTTCAGCTATAAAAGGTCCTAATATTTCTATGGTATGGGTAAATTTTGTCGAAGATTTTGGCTTTAAAACCCAAGGAGGATAATAAAAGGTTCTTCCACCAACAGGTTCTTAATGTAGTTAAATAAGTCATCCAATTTTAGGATGTTGTTTACAACCATAAAACTGTCCTTCTGTTTTCACACTGTTCCCAGTTAGCACTTTCTTCACATCTGCAGAATATTAGCACATTACTGTTGTCTGCTGTTCTCATGATACATTCAGAAAACATACTGACAGAGTTTGGCAAATATTTTATTTGCCTTATTTCTCGCTCCATAGTCATTGTATCCACAAACATGTCTGACTGGCGATCATCTGCTCTGGTTTTTATCCATACACCATGACATTTATACAGTGTAGTTAAGCAATAGTTCTTAATCTAGTATATTGTCATTTCTTATAGCTTTGATGTTGGAATATGATTTTTTGACTGTTTGATTCATTCTTTGTGGTTTCTAAATTAAAGAAATGAAACAATCACTTGGGGTCTCGAAGTTTTATTAAACAAGGATGGGTAAAAAGGATCGAGAATATGTATACACATGAATGTAAGGGTATGAGATGGCCAATATTGAAGGTGTGTTTGGGAGATGGTAGTTTTGATAAAATATTAATTCATTTGTAATACAGTTGGAAGTTAATGTAAGATGGTAACTGGGATGAGTTAGTTGGGTGTTTGCAAAATGGTAGCTAATATTTTGGAGGGGTGTATGAAAATGTATGAAAGGTGCAGTAGCTGTGGTTGGATATTTGCCTGCTTAATAAAGGCTATTGCTGATGAAATGTTGCATTTGAGAAGGGAATAATAAAGATTTCCAGCTTTCACCATGATCCTTGGCCTGACTGGTGCTGTGCTTTTTGGACTATTTCTATCTTGAATTTGGGCTGGTAGCCTAGATAATCACCTGCACAGAGGTCGATCCCTGGTGCTGTCTTAAATCCTTCTGTATGTGGTGTTAGTTGGATATTTATATCATGCTAGTTGGGAAGTTGGTGCGATGATTGTATGATGGTAGGTGTGGTGATGGTGGGGTGTTGGCATGATGATGCTATGGTGTTGGTGGTGTGTTTGTATGATGGTAGCTGTATTGTTGGTTGGGTGTATGTATAATTGTAGCTGTGGAGTTGGTAGGATGTTTGTATGATAACAGCAATAGAGTCGGTTGGGCGTTTATATGATGGTAGCTTTGCTATTGTTGGGGTGTTTTTATGATGGTACCTTTGGTGTTGGTGAAGTGTTTGTATGATGGTAGCTGTGGTGTTGGTGAAATGTTTGTATAATAGTAGGTGAGGTGTTTTTATGATGATAAGTAGTGCTCTTTGTTGGGTATGTTTACAATGATAGCTGTGGTGTTGGTGGGGTGTATGAATAATGGTAGGTGTGGAGTTGGGGTGTTTGTATAATGGTAGGTGTGGTGTTGCTGCGGTGTTTGTATAATGGGATGTGCGGTGGTAGCTGAGTGTATGGGGTACATGGAAGTGTATAGTAGATGTGGTGTTGGCTACATGTTTGTGAAGATGTGTGCTGTGTTGATGAAGATGAGCAAATTTACATTGGAAAGTTGTCTTCTATTGGTTTGGTACTCTCAAGGAAAATGAGCACTTTATATAATATATGGTGGATTAAAAATCTGTCATGCTAACTGTGCTGAGTAGTATATGTAACTTTCTAAGCATTATATTTTAGGGGAGTATGGAAGATAAAAGCTGTGATTTTAGGGGTATGGGTGTAAGATGGTATCTTTGATGCTTGGGGTGTTACATAAAGTCATGGCTGCGATTTTTAAAAGGCATAAATAATGTGACATTTGTTAATAAAGCTGTGGCATTCCTACTTTACCTCAAATAATGGTGCTGAGTATTTATTTACTTGTGTGGAAGAGGGTGTGATGCATGCAGATGGAATTACCCTAGGGGCAGATGGCATTAACCCCTTGTATTCGTGATGCCAGCGCATGGTTTATCCTCAATACCACCCGAAGGTATACTGCTTGATCCTGGGCTAGGCACGGGGGCAATAATGACACTGAAGCCAAGTTACAGACAACGGTAGCTTTATTGAGGTTAGACAGGTGGAAAAGTCTATACAGTTCCGCCAGGCCCACGGAGGTGACCAGTGACTTCAGAGACCTTAAGGGATTGCTGGGACTTGTAGTAGAGGTGTACAATTTAGTGCACGCCACATTGACTAGACAGATGACTTTGATATGACTTACAAGACTGTGACTGTGGCTTACTTGCAGGTTTCTAGCTTGTGGCTGCAGACTGGACTTGAGGCCTCCTCTGACTCTGGACACACACTTAGGCACGACTTGACTGAATCTCAGCAAAGACTAAGAGAGCGTGCAGAGGCTCCACCCAGGGCTTATATTGGGGAGGCTCTGGTGGGGTCCCATTGGTCACCCCAGGTCACCTGGTCACTGATACCTCCTGGGTAACAATCACATGACAAATCACATGGTAAACGGTCTTAAAGATATAACACTCTTACATATATAACATAGGGATTATATACAATTACAATAAACAGATGCAGGGGGGGGGGGCCCAGGGGACACTGCAGGCGGCTGCCTGACAGGGCAGCAAGGGTACGGGGTAACACCTCCCGAACTGGGCAACCACAAACTCACCCTCTTAAACAAAGCCGTCCTCGGCGCCCAGTCCTTGAGGCTGGACAACTAACAGTGGCCACTGGGGCCTAGTGAGAACAGTTCCTGGGGCATATTGGTGTTATGCCCTTCACAGGTCTGATTGTGGTAAAAAAAAAAAAAAATGAGTCCATGTGGCACTTGACGAAATATGTCCATACATGCTCTTTGTGGTAAACATGTGGGATTCATTACCCTTGTAATGGCAATTTCAACACAATTACAACACTTGAACACATTTGTGCTGATAGGGCTGCCTGAGGCTCTCTACCCAATGCCTTAGTTGCTGGGGCCCCTCGGCACTAACCACTTCTCCCAGAACTCAATAGGTAATTTTATACTATACAATGAAGTTACTGTTACGCCGAGCGCTCCGGGTCCCTGCTCCTCCCCGGAGCGCTCGCGGCGTCTCTCTCTGCAGCGCCCTGGTCAGATCCGCTGACCGGGAGCGCTGCACTGACATTGCCGGCGGGGATGCGATTCGCATAGCGGGACGCGCCCGCTCGCGAATCGCATCCCAAGTCACATACCTGTCCCGGTCCCTGGCTGTCATGTTCTGGCACGCGCGGCTCCGCTCTCTAGGGCGCGCGCGCGCCAGCTCTCTAAGATTTAAAGGGCCAGTGCACCAATGATTGGTGCCTGGCTCAATAAGCATAATTAGCTTTCACCTGCTCCCTGTCTATATTACCTCACTTCCCCTGCACTTCCTTGTCGGATCTTGTTGCCTTGTGCCAGTGAAAGCGTTTAGTGTTGTCCAAAGCCTGTGTTCCAGATCTCCTGCTATCCTCATTGACTACGAACCTTGCCGCCTGCCCGACCTTCTGCTACGTCTGACCTTGCCTCTGCCTAGTCCTTCTGTCCCACGCCTTCTCAGCAGTCAGCGAGGTTGAACCGTTGCCGATGGATACGACCTGGTTGCTACCGCGGCAGCACGACCATCCCGCTTTGCGGCGGGCTCTGGTGAAAACCAGTAGCAACCCTAGAACCGGTCCACCGACACGGTCCACGCCAATTCCTCGCTGACACAGAGGATCCACATCCAGCCTGCCGAATCGTAACAGTTACCTTTCCATGCTGTACTTTGCCGCTATTAGTGTCTGACTTATAGCTCAGGGGAACCCTCTGGCCAGTGGAGTACCCTGTACATGTGGACAGGAAGAAATGGTAGACATTTTACGTTTTGCTACAGTCCTAATCGAAATATTACATATGGCTAGACTAAATTTGTTATACTTAGACTGACTATGTGGTACAACAATATACTGTGACATACTCTTTGTACCTAGCTGGTATTTGTCCTTGTGTCGACCTTTGGGACCTGCACAACACCACCTCTGAAGAGTCTGGAACTCTCTAGTCTTCTGGAGCTCTTGGAACTTCTGGATCTGCAGCTGGCTCTTCCTCAGCGAACTCAGGAGCTGGTATGATTTCAGGACTAACTGGGACCGGAGTCACTGGCAGCTGTGCTGGAGAGGCTGGTGACAGAGTTGGTACTCGGGAGACTGGCATATAGGCTGGAGCCATTGGTGACAAGACTGGGACTGGAGTGGAGACTAGTGTGGTTTGAACCAGCCCCGGGGTTGGTGAGACACGGAAGATCACAAGCTGACTTGGAGAGAACATGGGGAAATCCATAGAGGGGTGGATTCCCTCGCCTGGGACGTACTCCCTCGCAGGTCTATCAGCTGGAAGAGGTGGTGCTGGGAGCACTGGTAGATCTTCTTTCATAACTTGATTCAGTTTCGGTGGACAGCTTGCAGCTCATGCCTTGGCTTTTGTACCTAATATACAACAGATTCCGGAAAAGGTATGGCCGTTACCGTGTACGGTTCTGTCTCCCAAAGAGTCTAACTTGAGGGCCCTTGGAAAATTCCGCAGCCAGACTTTATTGCCCAATTGAAGTGGTTTGGCAGAGGCATGATGATTATAGTCCTCCTGTTGTCTCTGCTGGGCCTCGCCCAGCTTCTTGCTGACAATTTCCTTGGCCTCTAGGATTCTTCTCTGGGGGTCAGAAACCCCCTCCAGGGAAGCTTGAGGAGAGTTTTGAACAGGGCTTGGAGCCCAAATGTTTGGTCTTTAGGCAGCTGCCTATGTCGCCCCATCATCAGGTAGAAAGGGGTATACCCCCTAGAACAGTGGACTGTGTTATTATAGATCTCCAATAGTTCGGGCAGCATTCAGGGCCACTCTTCTTGTCTTGACACAGAGGCTGCTCGCAGCATGTGGATAAAGACTTGATTGATGCGCTCACAGAGCCCGTTCCCCTGGGGGTGGTAAGCAGTAGTCCGGAGTTTTTTGCAGGCATGGTATTGACACAGCTCTTGGAAGAGTTGGGCCTCGAAGGCCAACCCCCGGTCCGTTAGGACAGACTCCAGACACCCAAGGGTTTGCACCCAATTGGAGTAGAACATCTGGGCCGCTGTCTTGGCTGTGAGGTCTTTAACGGGTACAACGACAACCCATTTAGAGTAGTGATCCACCATGGTGAGAGCATAAGTGTACTCGGACCGGGTAGGAGACAACTTGACATGGTCTAGCACAACCAACTGGTTGGGCCTTTCACTCTGGATGAAATTAGGGGTGTTCTTTCATCCTTGCACACGTTCTTGGTGATGTTACAGACAGCACATTCACTGCACCATTTCTCAATGTCGCTCCGCATTCTGATCCAATAGAACCTTCGCCTGACAGCAGCTTCGGTCTTGTGGACTCCAAAGTGTCCTGACGGATCATTGTATGCGTTGAGGACCATCGCTCATAATCACCCTGGGCCCAGCGTAGATAGTAGTCCAACAGATCCTCCATGACTTTCATTTTGAAGAGTCTTCCAGGTGTATAGGTCTTCTTTAACTTTTTTAGACCTGGGTTCACCGTCCATCTGGGCGGTCACAACATTCTGGTTCATGAACCGTTGATAAAATGGGGGCATCTCCACGTCTTCCCACACGTCTTCGACGGGTGGTTCTTCACCTGGGGTCATCCGAGACAGTACATCAGCATTGACGTTTGACTTGCCACTTCTGTACTTGATGCTGAAACTGTAATTGGCTAGTCTAGAAGCCCATCGCTGTTCAATGGCACTCAACTTGGCAGTGTTCTGGTGGGCCAACTGGTTATTGTCCGTGTAGACTGTAAATGGAGTGGCAGCCAAATAATCTTTGAACTTTTCGGTTGCGGCCCACACCAGGGTGAGAAGTTCCAACTTGAATGAGCTGTAATTGGCATCGTTCTTCTCTGGTCCTCGCAGGTTGCGACTGGCATAAGCAAGTATTCGATCTTGTCCTTCCTGGACTTGGGACAGGACAGCTCCCAGACCCTCGAAACTGGCATCAGTATACAGCCGGAATGGCTGACTGTAGTCTGGATACGCCAAGATCTGTCAGCAGATGTTGAAGAGCTCGGAAAGCTGTCTCTTGCTCTTCGGCCCACTCAACAGTTAGTCTTACATTGTAGTTCTCCTTCACCGTACCCCATAAGAGAGCTGTGAGGGGTTCTGCAATCTGGGAGAAGTGGGGTATGAAGCGGCGATACTAGCCGGCAAATTCCAGGAAGCTCCTGACATCTTTCACAGTGCGCAGGGTAGGCCAGTTCTTGACAGCTTCCACCTTTTCAGGATTGGGCTGGACTCCCTCTGCACTGACAACATGACCCAAGTAATGGACCTGAGGCTTGAGCAGGTGACACTTGAACCGTTTTATCTTTAATCCATTCTTAATTAAGACTTGGAAGACGTCTGATAGATGAATGAGGTATTCCAGCAGATCGCCCAACAAGAACAGCAGCTGTCTCAGTTGACTGCTATGTTTCAGCAGCTTCTACCTCCACTGCAGCAACCTTCTCCTATGCCAGCTCCAGCATCTCCTCCACAGCGTGCTGCCGCTTCCACGTCCAGAGTCCGCCTGTCTCTACCTGACAAGTTTGATGGGGATTCTAAGCTCTGCCGTGGGTTCCTGACCCAGTGTTCGCTGCACCTGGAGATCATGTCGGACCACTTTCCCACAGAACGGTCTAAGGTGGCATTCGTGGTCAGTCTGCTATCTGGAAAGGCCTTGTCCTGGGCCACACCGCTTTGGGACCGCAACGATCCTGCTACTGCTACCATTCAGTCTTTCTTCACCGATGTACGCAGTGTCTTTGAGGAACCTGCCCGTGCCTCTTCCTCTGAAACAGCCTTGCTGAACATCGTCCAAGGAGACTCTACAGTGGGCGAATATGCCGTACAGTTCCGTACTCTGGCCTCTGAGTTGGCCTGGAATAATGAGGCTCTCTGCGCGACCTTCAAGAAAGGTTTATCCAGCCACATCAAGGATTGTCTGGCCGCACGAGAGATACCCTCCTCCCTGTCTGAACTCATCCACTTGGCTACCCGCATTGATATGCGCTACATTGAAAGACGCCAGGAACTTCGCCAGGAAAAGGATCTTGTTCGCACCAGGCGTAATCCGCATCAGGCCCCTCTCTTTCAGCATCCATTGCAACCTGTTACTGTGCCTTCCGCCGAGGAGGCCATGCAAGTTGACCGGTCTCGCCTGACCCAACAAGAGAGGACTCGCCGTAGGAATGAGAACTTGTGCTTGTACTGTGCGAGCTCTGAGCATTTCTTAAAGGACTATCCTCTTCGTCGTCCGCGTCAGGGAAAAGCACGCACCTAGTGAATGTGGGAGAGGCATTACTAGGTGTGAATTCTTCCTCTCCTTGTCTCCAGTACGGATTTCCTTGCCCACTAAGTCTTCCTTCCCTGCTGAGGCCTTTCTGGACTCTGGTTCCGCAGGAAATTTCATTGAAGCCTCACTCATCAACAGGTTCAATATTCCTGTTACCTGTCTCGCCAAACCTCTCTTCATTTCCTCTGTGAATGGAGAGAGACTGGTCTGCACCGTGCGTTATCGCACTGAACCCCTGCTCATGAACATTGGAGTTCACCATCTTGAAAATATTGAATTTTTTGTATTGCCCAACTGTACTTCAGAAATTCTTCTCTGCTTGCCCTGGCTCCAGCGTCACGCACCTATCCTCGACTGGGCCACCGGGGATGTTAAGGGTTGGGGACCTTCCTGCCACAATCGATGTCTTAAGACGGTTCCTGTCAGTCAAGTCTCCATCGCTTCTCCATTGCCTGGCCTTCCTAAGGCCTATAAGGACTACTCAGACGTTTTTTTGTAAAAAGCAAGCAGAGGTCTTACCAACACATAGACCTTACGACTGCCCAATCGACTTGCTCCCTGGTACCACTCTGCCCCTGGTAGGATTTACCCACTCTCCGCTCCAGAAACGCAAGCCATGTCTGAATACATTCAGGAAAACCTAAAAAGAGGTTTTATCCGAAAATCTTCCTTTCCAGCCGGAGCTGGATTCTTCTTCGTTGCCAAAAAAAGACGGATCTCTATGCCCCTGTATAGACTACCGCAGTCTTAATAAAATCACAGTAAAAAATCGATATCCTCTGCCTCTCATCTCCGAACTCTTTGACCGACTGCGTGGAGCAAAAATTTTCACCAAACTAGATCTAAGGGGCGCATATAACCTCATCCGTATTCGACAAGGTGATGAATGGAAAACCGCCTTCAATACTAGAGATGGTCACTTCGAGTACCTTGTCATGCCCTTTGGACTTTGCAACGCCCCTGCAGTCTTTCAGGACTTTGTCAATGAGATCTTTCGGGACATGCTGTATTCCTGTGTGGTAGTCTATCTAGATGACATCTTCATTTTTTTCCCCCCAACCTAGAGGAACATCGCCTCCATGTCCGTCAAGTGCTTCAGCGTCTACGCAAAAATCATCTTTATACCAAGATTGAGAAATGCCTTTTTGAGCGCAGCAGTCTACCCTTCCTGGGATATATTGTGTCTGGTCAAGGCCTTCAAATGGACCCTGATAAGCTATCTGCGGTAATAGATTGGCAACGTCCCACTGGTCTACGAGCTATCCAACGATTTCTCGGATTTGCTAATTATTACCGTCAATTCATTCCCCACTTCTCCACCATCGTTGCTCCTATTGTGGCATTAACCAAGAAAAATGCTAATCCGAAATCCTGGCCACCTCAGGCGGAGGAAGCCTTTAATCACCTCAAAGCCGCCTTCTCCTCTGCTCCAGTCTTGTCCAGACCTGATCCTCTGAAGCCCTTCTTCCTTGAAGTTGACGCCTCCTCAGTTGGAGCCGGAGCAGTCCTTCTTCAAAAAACCGCTAAGGGTAAAAATATCACTTGCGGTTTCTTCTCCAAAACTTTTTCTCCGCCTAAAAAAAACTATTCAATAGGAGACCGAGAACTATTGGCCATTAAGTTGGCACTTGAGGAGTGGAGACATCTTCTGGAAGGGTCCCTTCATCCCATCACCATCTACACAGACCACAAAAATTTATCTTATCTTCAATCCGCCTAGCGGTTAAATCCTCGCCAGGCTAGATGGTCATTGTTCTTTGCCCGTTTCAATTTTCAAATCCATTTTCGTCCTGCAGACAAGAATGTTAGGGCAGATGCTCTATCACGTTCCACCGATGCTTCAGAAGCAGAGACTCTTCCTCAGCACATCATACCTCTTGAGTGTCTGATCTCTTCTGCTTCTGCTTCTCTGGCACAAATTCCTCCAGGAAAAATTTATGTTCCTCCACGTCTTCGCCTCCGGACTCTCAAATGGGGCCATTCCTCTCATCTGGCTGGTTAGCTGGAATCAAAAAAATCTATACAGTCGATTGCCAGACACTATTGGTGGTCCTCCCTGGAAAAAGATGTGACCGATTTCGTACGAGCCTGTACAGTGTGTGCACGTGACAAGACTCCTCGCCAGAAACCTGCAGGTCTTCTTCTACCTCTACAGGTGCCTGAACTGCCTTGGTCTCACATAGCCATGGACTTCATCACTGACCTCCCTTTATCTCATGACAACACCGTCATCTGGGTGGTCGTTGATCGCTTTTCTAAAATGGCTCATTTTGTTCCGCTTCCTGGCCTTCCTTCTGCGCCACAGTTGGCAAAGCATTTTTTTCTGCAGATTTTTCGTCTTCACAGGCTCCCCACGCATCTCAGATAGAGGCGTTCAATTTATTTCAAAATTTTGGAGAGAACTCTGCAATCAATTAAAGATAAAATTAAATTTCTCCTCCTCCTATCACCCCCAATCCAATGGACAAGTGGAAAGAGTGAATCAGATCCTTGGTGACTACTTGCGACATTTTGTCTCCTGCCGTCAAGATGATTGGGTCGACCTTCTGCCCTGGGCTGAATTCTCGTACAATTTCAAAAATTCGGAATCTTCCTGCAAATCTCCATTTTTTTTGGTGTACGGCCATCATCCGCTTCCCCCCCTCCCCATTCCCACTTCATCTGGGGTTCCTGCCGTGGATGAATTAACCCGGGACTTCTCATCCATCTGGAAGGAGACTCAAAAGTCACTCTTACTGGCCTCATCCCGCATGAAGAGACATGCCGATAAAAAGAGAAGAAGTCCTCCTGTCTTTGCCCCTGGTGACAAAGTGTGGCTCTCTGCCAAATACATACGGTTTCGTGACCCTAGCTACAATCTGGGTCCTCGTTACCTCGGGCCATTTAAAATCAAAAACTAAATCAATTCTGTCTCCTACAAGCTCCATCTTCCTTCTTCTCTTCGTATTCATAACGCTTTCATGTCTCCCTTCTCAAACCTCTCATACTTAACCGCTTTTCCCCCAAGGTCACCGTTCCTGCTCCTGTCACTGGATCCTCTGATGTCTTCTCCGTGAAAGAGATTCTCACCTCCAAGGTTGTCCGAGGTAAAAGAAAAATTCTTGTTGATTGGGAGAATTGTGGCCCCGAAGAGAGGTCTTGGGAACCCGATGCCAATATCCTTGGCAAGGAGCTAATTCGTAAATTTCTGGGTCCCAAAAAAAGGGGGAGACCCAAGGGGGGGGGGGGTACTGTAACGCTGCTTCCCCGGAGCGCTCGCGGTGTCTTCTATCTGACAGCGCTCCGGTCACTGCTTCTGACCGAGAGCGCTGTTTCCCTATCAGCGGCGGGGATGCGACCTGTGTGGTGGGACATCCCTGCTCACGGACCGCATCCCAACTCACTTACCGTCCTCCTGCTGCCCCTTCCTCCCGATGCGCGCGGCCCCACTCCTTAGGGTGCACGCGCGCCAACTTACTCAGATTTAAAGGGCCAGTGCACCATTAATTGGTGCCTGGTCCAGTCAGTGCTAATGTATAAAAACCCACTTCCCCATCCTGTCCTTGCCGGATCTTGTTGCCCTAGTGCCCTGAGAAAGCGTTCTGTGTGTATCCCAAGCCTGTGTATCCAGACCCTTGCCGTTGCCCCTGACTACGAACCTTTGCCGCCTGCCTTGACCTCTTGCTACGTCCGACCTTGCCTTCGCCTTGTCCTTGTGTACTTCGCCTATCTCAGCTGTTAGTGAGGTCGAGTCGCTATCGGGGGATACGACCTGGGAGTTACCGCCACAGCAAGTCCATCCCGCCTTGCGGCGGGCTCTGGTGAAAACCAGTAACTTCTTAGAACCGGTCCCCTGGTACGGCCCATGCCATCGCCTCACTAACACAGAGGATCCACAACCCGCTACCAGTCCGGTTCCTGACAATGGGCACTTGCCAATATCCGCTGGTTAAGTCCAGGGTGGAAAAGTAAGCAGCCGACCTGAGGGCTGTGAGTGACTCCTCGATCCTTGGCAAAGGATAAGCGTCCTTATGTGTGACATTGTTCCGTTTCCTGTAATTAACACAGAAGTGGATGGTTCCATCTTTCTTCTTGACCAGAACAAGTAGCGTCACCCAGGGACTCAGACTTTCGTGAATCATGTCTGCCTCTTTTATGTCGGCCGGCATGATTTTAACATTCTGATACATGCTTGGTGAAACCGGACGGTGTATTTCCTTGATAGGTGGGCTATCACTTGTAAGGATTCGGTGCTGGATCATTGAAGTATGCCCAAAGTCTGTGGGGTGCTTGCTGAAAGCCTCATGGTACCTCTTGGCGACATTAATGATTCCATTGACTTGGTCCCTTGGGGTAGTGTCGTCTCCAAACTAGAGTTGCGGCCACCAGGGCTCTGGAGGGCTCACACCGGATCCTTCGGCCACTTGAGCTGCACACTGTCGGGCCACCAGACGTTCTGTCACAATGTCCTTCGGCTCATGGAGGCACAGCTGAGCTACAGGAGTGTATTTGGGCAAGACAGTAGCAGAATCAGACAGGTTTACTAACCGCACCGGGACTCTCCAGTTGGTGACAGTGACAAGGTTCTCGCAGCTTGAACAAGAGGATGATAGGTTCCAGCAGGGCTTGATAGTCCCTATTCTTGACTCCGGGACATGCACGACACCAGATGATGGTCTCTGTGTTGGGTTGTAAGGTCACCAACCTGATGTCTTGAATTCGAACTCTGCAGATTTCACCTTACTTGTTGGCAAACTTCTGCTCCGCCTTTAGAACTTTCAAGTGTTGCTGCACAGCCCGCTGGCCTGAAGGGGACAGATGGGGAAGGGAGACAAGCAAAACAATTTATCATAATGTTCATCACCAATATAAACTCGGCAGACCCCTTATCTGTCACATTACTTAAAATCACTCTCTGCCCGGTAAGTACATGCTCTCCCAACTGAATGGTTGGCTCCCAGTATCCATGTCTGGGGACAGGTTGTCCATTACCTGCAATTACTCCGAAGTTAACATCATCAGGCTCACACAATAAACTAGCATCCCAATGCTGATAGAAAGCACTTTTAGGTATAGTAGACACTTGTGACCCTGTATCTATCAACGAATCTAAAGGTAGACCCTCTACAACAATTTTACATAGGGGCAGGAGGCAATATAAAGTGAGAGTCCTGACTTAGGTCGTTCGGGGATTGGACCTGATGACTGTTTTCCTGAGGGCCTGGCTTTTGTCGCCTTTCATACGTCCGGAGACGTACCTGTGATGGAGAAAGTGACTCAAATACCTGGTACAGTCCTTCAAAGATCTGCTCTACAGTGGCCTTCTCGGAGGCTGGCCAGGTGCGGACTTCCTCTAACGCTGGTCCCTGTAGCTGTCCTGTGAGCAATTGCACCTGTTGGTTAGGAGGGAAAGAGTAAAAGACAAACAAACTCTGGATCCTCTCTTTGAAATCCCTCAGGGCGAAGGGGTCTCCATTGTAGGTAGGGAGGACAGGGTTTGCAGGCGTTGGAACACCAGGACTGTTGATGTTGAATCAGGACCGTTTATAGGAATTTGGGGGCCCCAAGCAAAATGGACATGGAGGCGCCCCCCCCCCCCTTGATGTTCACGCGCGTCACGCTCTAGGGCCGGTGTCAGGACGTAGTAACGCCGGCCCTTGAATGCTGGGAGCGCGATGTGAGCGAACGTCTATACGAGGCCCCCGCATTAGGTGCAGCATAGTTCCCCCACGTTAGGTGCGGCACAGTCCCCCCCCCACGTTAGGTGGGGCACAGTTCCCCCCACGTTAGGTGTGGCACAGTTCCCCCCACGTTAGGTGCGGCAGAGTTCCCCCCACATTAGGTGCAGCAGAGTTCTCCCCACATTAGGCTAGCAGTGTTCCCCCACATTAGGTGCAGTATAGTTCCCCCACATTAGGCAGTATAGTTCCCCACATTAGGTGCAGTATAGTTCCCCAGATTAGGTGCAGTATAGTTCCCCCACATTAGGCTGTAGTTCCCCCACATTAGGTGCAGTATAGTTTCCCCACATTAGGCAGTATAGTTCCCCACATTAGGTGCAGTATAGTTCCCCAGATTAGGTGCAGTATAGTTCCCCCACATTAGGCTGTAGTTCCCCCACATTAGGTGCTGTATAGTTCTCCACATTAGGTGCAGTATAGTTCCCCCACATTAGGTGCAGTAAAGTTGTCCCCACATTAGGTGCAGTATAGTTCCCCACATTAGGTGCAGTATAGTTCCCCCACATTAGGTGCAGTATAGTTCTCCCCACATTAGGTGCAGTACAGTTCCCCCACATTAAGTGCAGTATAGTTCTCCCCACATTAGGTGCAGTATAGTCCCCCACATTAGGTGCAGCACAGTTCCCCCCACGTTAGGTGCGGCACAGTTCCCCCCATGTTAGGTGTGGCACAGTTCCCCCCACGTTAGGTGCGTGTCACAGTTCCCCCCACGATAGGTGCGGCACAGTTCCCCCCACATAAGGTGTGGAACAGTTCCCCCCACATTAGGTGCGGCAGAGTTCCCCCCACATTAGGTGCAGCAGAGTTCTCCCCACATTAGGCTAGCAGAGTTCTCCCCACATTAGGCTAGCAGTGTTCCCCCACATTAGGTGCAGTATAGTTCTCCCACATTAGGCAGTATAGATCCCCACATTAGGTGCAGTATAGTTCCCCACATTAGGTGCAGTATAGTTCCCCCACATTGGGCAGTATAGTTCCCCACATTAGGTGCAGTATAGTTCCCCACATTAGGTGCAGTATAGTTCCCCACATTAGGTGCAGTATATTTCCCCCACATTAGGCTGTAGTTCCCCCACATTAGGTGCAGTATAGTTCTCCACATTAGGTGCAGTATAGTTCCCCCACATTAGGTGCAGTATAGTTCCCCACATTAGGTGCAGTATAGTTCCCCCACATTAGGCTGTAGTTCCCCCACATTAGGTGCAGTATAGTTCCCCCACATTAGGTGCAGTATAGTTCTCCCCACATTAGGTGCAGTATAGTTCCCCACGTTAGGTGTAGTATATTTCCCCCACATTAGGTGCAGTATAGTTCCCCCACATTAGGTGCAGTATAGTCCCCCACATTAGGTGCAGTATAGTTCTCCCCACATTAGGTGCAGTACAGTTCCCCCATATTAGGTGCAGTATAGTTCTCCCCACATTAGGTGCAGTATAGTCCCTCACATTAGGTGCAGTATAGTTTTCCCCACATTAGGTGCAGTATAGTTCTCCCCACATTAGGTGCAGTATAGTTCTCCCCACATTAGATGCAGTATAGTTCTCCCCACATTAGAGGCAGTATAGTTTCCCACATTAGGTGCAGTATAGTTCTCCACATTAGTAAGGTCCCCCACATTAGGTGCAGTATAGTTCTCCACATTAGGTGCAGTATAGTTCTCCACATTAGGTTGGCAGTATAGTTTACCCCACATTAGGTGCAGTATAGTCCCTCCCCCCCCACATTAGGTGTAGTATGTTCCCCCACAGACATACAGTGTATGGATGGAGGCTGTATGCCTGTTTACTGCCCTACTTCAGTGTTCTGACCACTGCTCCTTTTGTCCAGCCAACATAGCAGTAGGTCCCGGGACTGGAGGAGCGGTGGTCGGAGCACTGAAGCTGATGTGCCGCTGGTCACTTACCATGCTGGCCAGCGCATGTCCTGTTCGCTGCTCCGCTCCTCCGCGTTGCTTTCCAATGGGGGCACGCACGGGACGGTGCAATTGCCCCGTTTCCCCCCCTGGATCTGCCACTGCATGCATTATATACACACAAAACACACTGTTTACATTACATACTGTACATGCATGCTTCATACACACACAGATACTGTACACATTACATACTGTACATGCATGCTTCATGCACACACAACACACTGTACATGCATGCTTCATACACACACAACACACTGTACACATTGCATACTGTACATGCATCATACACACATACATACTGTACACATTACATACTGTACATGCATCATACACACACATACTGTACACATTACATACTGTACATGCATCATACACACACATACTGTACACATTACATACTGTACATGCATCATACACACACTATACACATTACATACTGTACATGCATCATACACACAGACACACACTGTACACATTACATACTGTACATGCATCATACACACACATACTGTACACATTACATACTGTACATGCATCATACACACATACTGTACACATTACATAATGTACATGCATGCTTCATACACACATACTGTACACATTACATACTGTACATGCATCATACACACACTATACACATTACATACTGTACATGCATCATACACACAGACACACACTGTACACATTACATACTGTACATGCATCATACACACAACACACTGTACACATTGCATACTGTACATGCATCATACACACATACATACTGTACACATTACATACTGTACATGCTTCATACACACACAACACACTGCACACATTACATACTGTGCATGCATCATACACACACATACTGTACACATTACATACTGTACATGCAGGCTTCATACACACACATACTGTGCACATTACATACTGTACATGCATGCTTCATACACATACTGTATACATTGCATACTGTACATGCTTCATATACACACACATACTGTACACATTACAAACTGTACATGCTTCATATACACACACATACTGTACACATTACATACTGTACATGCATCATACACACACACTGTACACATTACATACTGTACATGCATTATACACACACTGTACACATTACATACTGTACATGCATCATACACACACAACATACTGTACACATTACATACTATACATGCTTCATACACACACAGATACTGTACACATTACATACTGTATATGCATCATACACACACACTGTACATATTACATACTGTACATGCATCATACACACATACTGTACACATTACATACTGTACATGCATCATACACACACTGTACATATTACATACTGTACATGCATCATACACACATACTGTACACATTACATACTGTACATGCTTCATACACACACATACTTTACACATTACATACTGTACATGCATCATACACAACATACTGTACACATTACATACTGTACATGCATCATACACTCACACTGTACACATTATATACTGTACATGCATCATACACTCACATACTGTACACATTACATACTATACATGCTTCATACACACACACAGATAGAATAGATCAGTGTTTCCCAACCAGGATGCCTACAGAGGTTGCAAAACTACAACTCCCAGCATGCCCAGACAGCCTTTGGCTGTCTTGGCATGATGGGAGTTGTAGTTTTGCAACAACTGGAGGCCCTCTGGTTGGGAAACACTGGTATAGATACACACATGCACTTTACATATAATCATCCACAGTAGTAACACACACACAGGCACAGTACATAGACATACACATATGTATACACATATATATATCCACACACACACGCTTATACACAAATACATGCAGGGACACCTACATTAGTCAGGCCCCATGTTGTACAGCCTCTGCGGTCTCCTCTCCTCACAGCTCTCTGCCCCCCTCCTCCTCCTGCTCAGATGGCTGAGAGAAGAGTCTGGGCTGAGGGAACATACCAAGTGCAGCGGGGGTGGGGGGAGAGTGATTGTGGTGAGGTGAGAAGAACTCCAAAGCTGCAAATTAGTTTATTTTAAAAATATGTCAGACATTCGGGGGCCCTCTTGTTTGACTGGGGCCCGGAGCACAAACTCCAAGGGCAGGATTGTTAATCGCTACATGACTAGGGGAGATTCTTCTTCTGGCGGCAACTGCCTAGCTCCTCCTTTTACCCCCTTTGTTTTATATCCCTTCATCCCAACTACTCCCACCCCTCTGAGACTAAACCCAGCACGTCTCTACCTTACCTTAACCCCTTAATCCCCCTGTCATGTGCCCCTTCTTTCCAATCCTCTCCAATACAGGGCTTTCTTGACTAGGGGAGATTCTAGCTGCCTGCCATTCACCATACAAACCCTTCCCCCAAAAAACGACCGACACATCTGTATGGTGCTTAAAGGCCACAGCAGCCAACTTTATTCAATAACAATTAGAACATTGTGATAAATGCAACTTTGTATGAACATCATACAATACCAACACTTATATAAATATAAACCATAACTTCTTGACCAAACGTTGACAGGAGAAGACCCAGAGGCACCGTTCCTTTGTTTCCACCAAAATGAATTACTAGGGCCTCCTACTCTTGCTCCCGGCCGACCAGCACCTAGCCTTGGAGCACCACCTTCGGATCCCTGTATCCTTCCCTGGGCCCCCCATGGCCACAGGAACCACACCGCCGGGGCGTATTTCCTCCACTCCCCACTTTTACTCCCGATCCACCGTATCTGATGCCTCCGAATACTTCTTCTTCCCCATCTACAACGCGGGCGAGTGACACCTTACTTGGCCACGTTCCTCCACACCCTCAGGGCACGCTCCACTGCCTCCCGAATATCCAGCAACCATAAGTCCATCCCAAAGACGTTAAGATGAACCAAGTCAGAGCCCATGAAGTCTGGATCCCCAAACTCCAGTTCCAAATGACGTACCACCAGCCCTCCGTTTTGGGCCATAAACCTTCCCGCAGCCTTGTTGACCTTCACCCGGGCCCGATTCAGGCCTGCCACCGACCTGGCACCCCTCCAACTCCTTCAAGCCACCATGTCAGACCAGACAATAATCAGTCCTGGAAAAGCCGAACAAGAGCCTCAGCATGTCCAGCTTGACGTCCCGCATTAACTCCCTGGACGTGCGAAACCCCAAGTCATTCCCCTCCCGGTGCAGTACTCCGACATCCGGGGCCCTGTCCATCCTGGCATAGTAATGAATGCAGGGCAGCAACTGCGACCACCGCATACCCCCTTGACCCAGGCAACGAACCTCCACCTCCAACCTCGAAAATCCCAATTGCCGACCGTCCGGACGCATGGCAGCCCTCACTCCCCCTCTGACAACGTATGAATGGCCGACAATCCAAACCAAACACCTCCTGGATCCTAGAAGAGAAAAAGAACATGCCAGCACGGAACTTAAACGAACAAGGAGTGGCTCACAACATATGCGGCCTCACATAAAGTTTAAAGTGATCGGACTCCCACCGCCCAATCCTCTTAAACACCTCCGGTACCAACCCCCACCGAGAAGTTTCAGTCGCTGCCCCAATGGGAAAAGAATGAGAACTGTAGTCCTCAGCCTTAAAGCCAGCCTCCCGCAAACACTTGCGGAAAACTGCCGTGAACTGAAAACGGGATAGGAAGCTACCATCCCCATGAACCAAAAGAGGGCCAGACACTGCTGGACGAACCTCCAAAAACTGCTCATAACAAGCCACCGGGCACATCCCAGACCCTGACAACGCCGCCAGACGTACCACCACTCCCCTTACCTAACTGATCCGTCTTGGAACGATGCAAAAAAACACTCCAAAACGCCCTCCTCCACCCGTGCGTCCGTAAAAAACAGGCCCCCAGCCCTAATCCTACTTGGCGCCACCAGCTCAGAAATGCGAAACGCCCCAAAAAAGGCCAAAGCGAAAGCTAAGCGAAACAAACGCACCTCATACGGAGTAGAGCAAAATTCTTCCAACAAAACCCCCAACCGCAACAAAAGAGTAAAGGACACCGGTTTCCTACTGTCCCGTCGAACCACTCCCCTACGAAACCCCACACCGCCTGCCGAACCAGGAAACATTTTGTGACATCCTGCAACCCCTTAGCTTTAAACCAGAAGGCGAGGGCCAACAACCGATGCCCCAACCCCGAAGGGGAAACCCCTTCGCAAAATGCCCTACCTACATAAAAAAGAAGAGCCGCCTCCCACTCCGAAACCCCCACCCCAATGTCCAACCTCGCCACCAGGGACTCCCAATCCCTCCACCACCTACAGTACGCTGTTCAAATAATTCCCCCCCACCGACCGGCTAACCAGGCCCAAAGCCACCCCTATGCCAGACTCCAGAGCCAGTCGGGACATGGGACCGCCTCCTCCGCTGCCTCCGGTGCCAGTTCTCGAAATCGCTCCCACTGAAAACGAGAAAGAGCATCAGCGATGTCATTATGCACCCCTGGCACATGCAAAGCTACAAAATGAGAATTCAACTCCAAACCCCTCAGCATTAGTAGCCTGCGTAGCAGACTCACCACCGGAGGGGAATTCGCCGAGCCTCAGGCCACACCCCCACGCACCACTGACCCCGGAAGTAAGCTTCAAACCCACAACTACCCGCGGCGTCCGTGAAAAAAGCTAGATCCCGGCTAGACACCGGCCTGTCCATAATCAGGGACCGGCTGTTGTACGCGTCCAGGAACGCACTACAAACAGCTAAGTCCTCCCTAACCGCGGACGACAACCTGATAAAATGGTGCGGCCGCACCTCTCTGGCCGTAGCCGCCGCCAGCCGGCAGCAAAACACCCTCCCCATGGGCATGATGCGGCAGGCGAAATTCAGCCGCCCCAGCAAAGCCTGAACCTCCCTCAAACGCAACTTACCCTCCCGCCGCCCCCGAACCACCGCCTCCTTCAACTTGTCTTCCGGCAACCGGCATTCCAAGGCCACAGTATTAATCACGATACCCAGAAACTTGACCACCGTTGCCGGGCCCTCAGTCTTTTCCGGAGCCAATGGGACCCCGAACCAACCTGCCACCCTCTCCATCACCTGTAGCAAAATCGCACAAAGCCTGGAGCCACTCGGACCAATAAACAAAAAATCGTCAAGGTAGTGGAGCACCGAGTCAACTTGAGACTCCTGCCGTATCACCCACTCCAAAAACGAACTAAACTGTTCAAAATAAGAACAGGAAACCGAACAACCCATCGGTAGACACATGTCTACAGAATAACGCCCCTGCAAACAACAACCCAACAGCGGAAAGCTCTCGGAGTGAACAGGAAGGAGCCTAAACGCAGCCTCAATGTCCGTTTTAGCCAGCAGGGCACCAGGCCCATACCGCCGAACCCACACCAACGCTTTATCAAAGGAAGTATAGGACACGGCACAAAGAGCCGGGTCAATCCCATCATTCACCGACTCCCCCGCAGGGTAGGAGAGGTGATGGATAAGCCGAAATTTATTTGGCTCCTTCTTGGGCACCAAACCCAGCGGAGAAATCCGCAAGTCCGGCAATGATGGAGAGTCAAACGGACCTGCTATCTTGCCCAAACTCACTTCTTTCAACAACTTCTCTTCCACTAACTCTGGCCTGACCCGTGCAGAAATCAAATTCCGCACTGGCACCGCCGACCCCCCGGCCACACTAGGTATCCTAAAACCAACAGAAAACCCTGCCCGCAGCAACTCCGCCGCCACCCTATTTGGGTACCTGTCTAGGAAAGGCCCCATCCTTTCCACCGACACCGGCGTCGCCCCTCTTGAACTCAGTATCGCCGATTTTGCCCACCCCCTTTCTTGAAACAGCGGGAGAGGCCGTGAGAGCCCCCACACAGCCGGAGCACTCATGATGGAAACGGCATTCCGCCCCAAACTTGCAGGCACCCTCATTGAATTGCCAGCACACCCCCTTTGCCCTGCCCCCGGACCTAGTAGCACCGGCGCCACCCCCGCCTTCCCGAAAGGACTGCTGGACTGCTGTCGGCCATCAGCCGCATCCACAGACCAATATCTTTATGGTCCCACCTCAAGGAAGGGCGGACCGCCATCCTCTGCCGGAACTGCTCGTCGTATCGCAACCAAGCAGTTCCGCCATAGACCCTATATGCCTCCCCTATGACATCCATATAACAAAAAAGGCCCGGCACCTTCTCACCCACCACGCTAGCCAAAATGGCAAATGCCTGCAACCAGTTGGAAAACGACCGCGGTATCAACCGATACTGCCGTCGTTCCTCCTCCTTCAACCTCATCTTACTCTCATCTGGTTTCACCCTATCTAGGTTAAACTTTCCAAAGGAAGCAAGGAGAAAATCTTCACGTACTCCCCCTTCCAAACTTTTTCCCTCACCTCTGCCTTGAGGTGGGCCCCCAACGGCCCCTCGTAGCACACGTAGACCTCGCCACGGGCATGGTCCGTCAGCCTCACATCGCCCCCCGTACCAGACGCAGCCAGCACTACCGCAGACTTAGCCGCATAGCCCTCTGCCTGATCCACAGCCCCCGACAGACCAGAATCCCCGGCCCCCACAGCCGCGGCCCCCACAGCCCCCCCTACCCAAAGCAACATCCGCAACACCGGACCCCCGGCTACCAATCCACCCTGTACACCCCCAGACCCCCCCCCCCGTCCACCACACCGCAGCAGGAGACCCCATGGACCCCCCTTGCACCAAAGACTGCAGACTAGACAACAGGAATTGTAGACCCACCAGACCCCCCCCATCTGCCCCCAAAACCCCGAACCCCAGGGAGGAGGTGGAAAACTCACCGAACCCCACTGGCTGGACTCCAGCGGCCGTAGCTCCCACAGCAGTGGGCACCCTGCCCCGGACCTGATGATTGCACTGTATCAGCTGCCGAGGAAGAGGCCAGAACGCCCGCACCAGGAACCGTCACTGCAGCTCCAGACCCGGACCGGGCCGCACCACCATCCACAGGACCCCCGAGAGGGGAGCCGTCCTACTCCCACCCCCTTCCAGACCCATGAGCAAAGGGCGCAGCCTGCTCGGCCGCCCCGTCATCCAGCAGCACCGCATCCTCACTGGCATCACTCAGAGCGGGGCCGACCGCCCCCTCTGCCATGGTAGAGTCCCCCTCATCCTCAGGGAGGAAGGCAGCCTGGTTTTCCTCGTCGCTACTGGACCCAGCCGGGTCCATCACAGGGGCCTGTGTTGCCCCGAGGCCAGCCGAGGACCGCCTCCCCTCATGGGGAGCGGGTGCAGAAGCCGCACAGCGACGCTCCGTCGCTAAGCTCCGCCCCCCAACAGCAGCAGGAACACGGGAGCGGGCCGCCACCTGCTCCTCCTGGCGAGGGGATATAGCTCGGGCCTCACGTCTCCCAGATCGAGACCCCGTACCCCGACGGACACTGGAACCCCCCTCGGACCTGCCCGACCCGCCGGAACGGGAAGCGGAGGGACCTGGCCGGGGACTTACCCTGCGCCGCCGGGCACGAGGAGACGACGTGGGAGAAAGCCGCGCTGGCGGACGAGAGCGCCGACCGCTTACTCTTACCCCAGCACCGCCAGCCGGCTGTTGAACTTCCCTCGACAGCGCAGCGAACTGTTCCTCCAGCCAAAGGGGGCCCCGCAGCATTGCCTCGTCCCGGAGCCTCCTCAGCACACCCTCGAGCGACGACATGGGAGCAGCAGGTACCTCTTCCTTCTTCTTCTGGCGGCAACTGCTTAGCTCCTCCTTTTCCCCCCTTCATTTTATATCCCTTTATCCCAACTCCTCCAACCCCTCTGAGACTAAACCCAGCACGTCTCTACCTTACCTTAACCTCTTCTTAGCCGGCCATAATCCCCCTGTCATGTGCCCCTTCTTTCCGATCCTCTCCAATACAGGGCTTTCTGGACGGGCAAGCACTGGCTGTGCTCGGGGGACCCCAGCCAGCTCGGGGCCCCAAGCAATTGCTTGGTTTGCCTGTCCTGTAGCGACGGGCCTGTGTTGAATGCAGGCAAGGGGTACAGGACCCTGGCTACTGGAGCAGCTGATGACCTCGCTCCTGGAGATGAGGGGGTGCTAGCGCCCGGTTGATCTGGAGACCTGGGTTCTGACACCCTGTTGATTTTTGTGTGCGCTGTCTCTTTAAGAGAAAGTGCTGCAGCGGCTCCGGTTTGACTGATGGGGCACTACAATGGACACTCCCCCTTTATTATGCAGGTAGCCTGTGATGAACAGTCTTGCAACCAGACTTGCAGACAGATTCGAGTACCGGAGACTTCATACTGATGATCGGTGGTGGTTGTGGAGTCTGTGATCCAGCGAACTTCCTGTCTAGGTCCGGTCAGCAAAATCTTCCCCTGTGTAACATAGGGCGGCATTTTTGGTTCCTCCTTGCTTGATTGAAGAGGCGTCACCGCTGGGGACTGGCGGGGCAGAGCTGCGACCACTCACGCACGCGGCCAAATTAACCCTTTCAGCTACCCCTTCTATACACTTCACACAGTTCACAGTAGCTGGTAACAGTCTTTTCTTCACCTCCCCCTCTATTTCACAAGCACCTCAGGTAAAACACTTTTCACTGGCAAAGTCCCGTACACATTCTGGCGCAATTTTTGTTGCACTCGTGCGTTATACTCTGCAATACTGGACACAGTTCAGGGGGGGATGACTTTTCGCATAAGGCGCACACCAGTATCCTGTTCGTAGGACGCCAAAAGTGGTGGTAGAGAGTGTGATGCAAAGGAATGGAATTACCCTAGGGGCAGATGGCATTAACCCCTTGTATTCGTGACGCCAGGGTGTGGTTTATCCTCAGTACCACCCGAAAGTATACCTCTGGATCCTGGGTTAGGCACGGGGGCAATAATGACTCCAACCCCAAGTTACGGACAATGGTAGCTTTACTAAGGTTAGACAGGTGGAAAAGTCTATACAGTTCAGCCAGGCCCACGGAGGAGGTGACCAGTGACTTCAGAGACCTTAAGGGATTGCTGGGACTTGTAGTAGAGGTGTACAGTTTTACAATAAACAGATGCAGGAGGGGGGGGGGGGCAGGGGACACTGCAGGAGGCTGCCTGACAGGGCAGCAAGGGTACGGGGCAACATCTCCCGTACTAGGCCACCACACATGGGTATTTAGTGATGGGGTTGTTTAAGTCACTGCTATTTGTGTTGCTGGATGAAGTGCGCGTGTAGACAGCGTGTTGTGTGTAGAGGATACAGGGCGGGAGATGGCGGTTGGATAGTTGCTCTACACAATAATATAGATCAGATGTGTCCCTGCAGGAGGGAGGGAAGGAATACTTCTCTGTCCTGTAGTAATTTATACAATAGGGTTAACTCTTTATCTGCCTGATATAAAAAGTACGGACGGATGTCTGAATGGCCGCAATTCAATGCTCAGTACGGGCTAGTGTAAGATGTTATACTTTGGGGGGTATGTATGAAGCCTTTTACTCAGGTTTTCCTGGGTAAATTCGTTGTGCAGTGCAGTTTTTGCGACTTTTTGTGCAACTTTTATTTACATGCTTTTTTGTTTTTTTGATGTGGTAGATCTGTTTTGAGTTAAGTTTTTGCAGTGGTCAGGGATTTCTGAAACTGGGACTTTTTACAAAAAAAAAAAAAAAAAAAAACACATACTATGGCGCAAAGCACCACCAAATAAAAAAAAGAGCATACAAACCAGCTGTGGACAGCATTATTTAAAAAGTCACATAATTGTCGCACGGGTTAAAAAGTCACACAACACCACACAAAGTAGAGTACTGATGTAAAAAATGTGATCACACCAGATTTATCACATCCATTCACTTCAATGGACCTGAGCTGCAGAACCACACCCAACCTGTAGACAGACAGACAGATTTCTTTGAAAGAAATTATCTCTGTTTTTCATTCCTGGATAACCCCTCTAAGATCTGTGCTTCTTCTCTGTGAATGGAAATATTGTATAGATTGAGAGTGTTAAACAGTGTTTCCCAACCAGGGTGCCTCAAGCTGTTGCAAAATGGGGGGGTGTTTTTTTTTTTTGTTTTTTTTGCGGTTACGTCTGAACCGCTGTAACAATCAGCCATCCCTTTTTCAAATCACCTCAAATGTACATGGCCCTCTCACTCCTGAGCCTTGTTGTGCGCCCGCAGAGCATTTTACATCCACATATGGGGTATTTCCGTACTCAGAAGAAATTGCGTTACAAATTTTGGGGGTCTTTTTTCCCTTTTACCTCTTGTGAAAATGAAAAGTATGGGGCAACGCCAGCATGTTATTGTAAAAAAAAAATTTAAAAAATGTTTACACTAACATGCTGGTGTCGCCCCATACTTTGCATAGGGATGGACCTAGATGCAAGAATTACACTTGCATATGATACCAAAATTACCCTATGACAGTGTTTCCCAAACACTCCAATTGTTGCAAAACTCAAAGCATGTTGCAAAACTCCCAGCTGGAGGCTCCGTTTTGGAAACAGTGCCGTACCAGCCGTTTTTAATTTTTATTGGGGAGGAGGTAACTGTGTAGGGGTATGTGTATATGTAGTGTTTTACCCTTTATTTTGTGTAGTGTAGTGTTTTTAGGGTACATTCACACGGGCGGGGGTTTACAGCGAGTTTCCCGCTAGGAGTTTGAGCTGCAGCGGAAAATTATCTTAAACTTGAAACTCGCAGTAAACCCCTTCCCGTGTTAATGTACCCTCGGTGGGGGGGGGGGGGGGGGGAGGGGGCAAACCTCCAGTTGCTGCAAAACTGCAACTCCCAGCATTCCCTTTGGTTGTCCGTGCATGCTGGGGGTTGTAGACATGCAACAGCTGGAGGCACACTGGTTGCAAAACACTGAGAGTTTGTTTCTTGATTCAGTCTTTTGCAACCAGTGTGCCTCCAGCTGTTGCAAAACTACAACTCCAAGCATTCCCTTTGGTTGTCCGTGCATGCAGGGGGTTGTAGACATGCAACAGCTGGAGGCACACTGGTTGCAAAACACTGAGAGTTTGTTTCTTGATTCAGTCTTTTGCAACCAGTGTGCCTCCAGCTGTTGCAAAACTACAACTCCAAGCATGTACGGTCTTTCAATGCATGCTGGGAGTTGTAGTTTGCAACAGCTGGAGGCACACTGGTTAGGTAACAAACTCTGTGTTTCGCAACCAGTGTGCCTACAGCTGTTGCAAAGCTACAACTCTCAACATGCAATAGAATGGCATGCTGGGACTTTTAGTTATGCAACAGCTGGAGGCACACCTCCACTACCCCCAGCATGCCCTTTGGCTATCCGTGCATGCTGGGGATTGTGGTTATGCAACTGCTTAAGGCACACTTTTACATAGAAAACATAACTACATTGCATAACTACAACCCTCAGCATGCACAAACTACCAAAGGGCATGCTGGGAGTTGTAGTTGTGCCTTCTGCTGTTGCATAACAACAACTCCCAGCATGCCCTTTTGTGCATGCTGGGAGTTGTTGCTAAGCAACAGCAAGAGGCCAGCCTTACCTCCTGCTGCTGCACTCTGGCCACCGCTGTTGACGGGGATCTGGGGCCCCCCGCATCAGATGAGGACTCCCGGCACCCGCTCTCGTCCTCCGGAATAGGGGCGGAGCTGGTGCCGTTAGGGATACCCCCACAGCAGCAGTCCTGATTCGTCGGCTGACGGCACCCGCTCTGCCCCTGTTCCGGAGGATGAGAGCGGTGCCACCTCACCCAGTGCCACCTCACTCCTGCTGCTAAAGGGTGATAGGTGCTGTCTCAGACGGCGCCTTTCACCCTTTTCTTCCGGGTCACCGGAGACTCGATTGACCCGGAATCGCCGCAATTTGAATATCTGAATTGATTGGAGATCGCCAACATGGGGGAGTCTCAAGACCCCCTCCAGGGGTTTGCACGGGGTGCCTGCTGAATTATTTCAGCAGGCATTTGGTCCGGTCCCCACCCGGCGAATGGTGGGGACCGGAATTCCCATGGGTGTACAGGTATGCCCTGGGTCCTTAAGTACTAGGACGTCAGGGCGTACCTGTACGCCCTTGGTCATTAAGGGGTTAAAATGGGTGTGAAACAGTAAAAGCCCCTATTTATTCCCATGCTTTACTGTTTTGCCAGCCTTTTTGTTAGCTGCAACCTGGCAGTTATGATACAGTAAAACCTTACCGAAAGACCACCTCTATGAGAAGAGCACCCTCTTATCCAGACCAGATCTCCTATGACATACCGGCAATGTTCTTTGAGAAGGCCACCCTCTAGAAGACCTCTTTTTAATACAATTTTGGGTGGTCATATCATAGAGGATTGACTGTATAACATTACTTGGTTCTCCTTTGAGCTGCACCGTTCCACCATGACTAATTGATGAGGGTCTGTAATAGTGAAACCATACTTCTCAGTACTTATGGACCATTAAGCCCCCCAAAAAACAGTGATTAGACCACAATAGGTTCACTTGAAAGATATACACCAAGGAAAGAAGAACGAATAGTGTAAAATTATAAAATGTATTAAACATATATCATATTACAAGACAGACATTTAAAAAATGAAATAATAAAAATGCAGGCACTGATATGACAAACACAGAAAAGTGGGGATGATAGAATAAGCACAAGCACATGGAATGCAGGGAACACAGGGAAAACAGGAGAAATATCAGCAGGCATATCCGATACAATGATCACTGGTATATACCTAGTATGACAATACAAATAAATAGATATGCTATTGTGGATAGAATAGAGGAAATCACATAAAAGCAGCATAAGTTACACAATAAACTACTGAAACTCCATAGGACATCCTGCCATGTGTATTGCCAACCTATCAGCTCCAACCCCAACGTTCGTTTCGTGTTGTGCTTCATCAGGAAAAAAATTATTGTTTTATCATTTTTATTAAAAAGTTTACAAAAATACATATTTAACAGGGTTGCTAAAGAAAAACCTGTGTATGGTGTCAAACAGTATAATAAACCAGTCAACTACTGTAATATAATGTTATTAGCCATGCTATGGCAAAGCATTAAAAAGTGTATGCAATCAGAAGATTACATGTAATAGTCCCCTATGGGGACTATAAAATGGTGTAAAATAAAGTAAAACAAAAAGTTAATAAATGTGTTTTAATTCCTTCTATACTAAAAGTTTAAATCACTTCCCTTTTCCCAAATTCCATATAAAAAATATGTAAACATAATAAAAATAAACATGTGTGGTATCGCTGCGTGCGTAAATGTCCAAATTATAAAAATATTATGTTAATTAAATTGCACGGTCAATGGCGTACACGTAAAAAAAAATCAAAAGTTGAGTATTTTTGGTTATTTTGTATACCCCCAAAAAACACTAATAAAAAGCAATCCAAAAGTCCCATCAAAACAAAGATGGTACCGAAAAAAAACTACAGACCACGGCCCAAAAAATTAGCCCCCATATAGCCCCGTATGCGGAAAATTAAGAAAGTGTTAGAAGATGACAATTTTAAACATACAAATTTTGGTGCATGTAGTTATAATTTTTTTAAGTCACCATATAAAATAAAACCTACATAAATTGGGCATTCTTGTAACCGTATGGACCCACAGAATACATATAAGGTGCCATTCTTTCTGAAAAGTGTATTGCGTAGAAATGAAAACCGCAAAAAATTACAAAATGGCGTTTTTTTTTAACCAATTTTGGCCTACAAATAATTTTTTGGGATTTCGCCATTGTGGTGAAATGATTGATGTCATTACAAAGTAAAATTGGTAGTGCATAAAACAAGCCCTCATATAGGTCTGTAGGTGGAAAACTGAAAACGTTATGATTTTTAGAAGCAAAAATGGAAAAACCCTGAGTCCTGAAGGTGTTAACCCTATAGATGCCATTGTCAGTACTGACCAAAAATGAAATCTGTAATCCAATTGGTTGCTATTTGGCAAATGCACCACTGCTGTTTTGCACAAGGTTTGCACTAGGATGGTCTAAGGTGCAGTTAGGAATTGGAATCTGGAATAAAATTTGTCAGAACTACAAGTTAGAATTATAATGTCTCTACATTACCATCTAGTGGTCATGAACAGAACTGCAATATTATCTTACAGGAATTTGCAGTATACTCTGTATTTTATATTACAAAATAGCAGAAACACAAATATTGTAGTGAGCACCATTGCCAAAAATGATCAGGGTATTTTAAAGAGTCAGCCATTAAATGGGCACTGTCACCAACTTTTTTTTTTTTATATGTTGTAGTACTTATGTACTACAACATATCTCTAATATAGTTGAATTATTATATTTTTAATTAAAATAGTTTATTTTACATGTTAAGGGTCTCCCTCCTAGTGGCCGACTGCAGCCTGGCGTGACGTCATGCCTGAATTCGGACCGATGCCGTCCGGGCAATCGGTCCGAATTCATTCATTCTGCGCTTGCTCCCTGCCTGTCAATCAGACAGGCGGGAGCGAGCACAGAGAATACAGAGGAGTGCATTGGCTCGCATGCCGGCCCCGCCTCCCTGCATACACGCGCCGCCGCTGAAGTCCTGCACTCTACTTTACTACTTGAGTATGTCTTTTTTGGGGTGGGGGGAGCGGGTTGTGGGGTTCGGGGGAGCGGGTTGCGGGGTTTGGGGGAGCGGGTTACTCGGCTGTAACTCAGATACTGTTTTAACCACAGGGTGCCTCCAGCTTTTTCACCACTACAACTCCCAGCATGCCCTGACAGCCAATAGATGTCAGGGCAAGCTGGGAGTTGTAGTGGTGAAAAAGCTGGAGGCACCCTGTATAGATGAACTAAGGGTGGAAGTCGCCCCCCCCCAAGCAGGCATCAGTGACGTTGCGCCTACTGGGGAAGTCTGCCTGGTAGTGAGCAGATAATAAAAAAAAATGTAAAGGCAGAAAAGGGGTTAGGGATAGATGGGCAATAGGCAATGACAGAAAAAAAAGGATGGTGGGAGTTACTTTTTAGGCTAAGTTTTCCTAAGTTAAAAATATTTGTATTTTGTTGTAAAAAAAAAAAATGAATATGATTTTGTTTTCTTTGCATTATTTGAGGTCTGAAAACCAGTTGTTATTGTCTACACATAAATCCTCTGAATGACAATATTTGTGAGTTTGATCTATTGTAAAGGTGGTCATACACATCAGATAAGGTTATGTTCACTCATTTTGGTTTTACTGCATTTTTACAGTGATTATGCAGTGATTTTTTTTTAGTAATGGCCGCAAAAATTTCACTATTTGACTAAGATTAAGCAAATCACAGTAATAACATTTTTTCTAATTGCTATATGTAGGAAAAAGCTGCAAAAAGCCAGTAAAAGCACAGTAAAACCTCAATGTGTGAACACGGCCTAAAAGAAGGTGAAGAAACGATCGTCTCATGCAGCAATATACATTTTATTCTATTTATTCTATTGCATTCTGGAAACATTCTGGGATATTCTGGGAATGTTCTGAAAATATTCAAGAACTATTCTTTCCCAAAAGATAATTCGTCAACAAAAGAGCTTTCCTGAACATATTGGCCCTGATTATTATTGTAATCCCGACATGTTTTGTCGGGTTGTGCGCCAGAAATTCTGTGCGCGCCAGAATTGAAAAAAAAAAATAAAATAACTAACTCTCCATTTTACTGAGAAAATCCGGGAAAAGGGGTGTCGCCGTGGGGAACGTGGGTGCAGCCACGAAATGGGGCGTGTCCCTGACAATTAAAAAAAAAATAAAATTAAAATACATTTAAAAATACCAACATATTTACTAAAGTTTCCACAGAAAATTTAGCGGATTTGAAATGAGGAAAACCAGACAGATCAGAGCATGTGTAAAAAAAAGCAAAATAGAGGGAAACCTTAGTAAATACCAAGGAAAAAAGTTGTAGGGAATTAAAACCCACAAAGAAACCTACACAACACTCTTAGTAAATCAGGACCAATATCTTTTGCCCGACTATCGACCAAAAATTTTCATTGTGCTTCATGCTGGGAGTTGTAATTTTGCAACAGCTGGAGTCACGCTGGTTGGGAAACACTGCCCTAAGATGTCTAGGGGCGGAGTACCCCTTTAAAGCGTACCTGTCAGATCCCATAAAAAAAGGAGTATATTACTTAGTACCTAATCCTGACCATGTACATGTAATTTTTATGCCTCTATCACCTATATTTATTATACAGTATAAATCCCTCTTCTCCTTAGTTCACAGTGTTAGAAATCCTCTCAGGAGAAGGGGGCGTGTCCCTCCCTTGTGGTGGTGGGATGTGATTCATCTGTCTGCTCATGCAGCCTTGTACATGAGTCATTTCTTGTCCATGACTCATGGACAAGCCTGATGCTGCTGCAGGACTGGTTATCGTCCCAGTAAGTATGGGGGCCCCTAGTGGTGGGATTTTCAGGTGCTGTTTTCTTTATTAAATATTCCAAAAGTTTTAAATAACAGAATTATTAAAGATCTTTAATTTTCATTATTAACAACATATAAAAAGTTTTTGGATCTGACAGTGCTGATTTAAAGTTGGCCACAGGTTGTTTGGTCAAATCCTCCCAGTTCACTGCCCCCATCATGATAAACCACCCCCTACCTTTATTTTTATTATTTTTTTAGTTTTTTACCTTGATATTGCTCTGGATTTTCTGCTCAGCCTCAGGTTCACAGACTGGGAAGGGGCGTTCCCCAGCAGGTGTAACATCATCTTAAGCCATACAGGGGAGAACTTCCTCTGCAGCCAACTTCCTCTGGCTGCTTCCTCTGCAGCCAACTGCAAACGGCAATTAAGTGTGAGATGAGCTATGATTGGCTAAGGTTGCACATACCCCCCTGAGCACTCCAGGCTTCATTTCCTGTGTTTGGACTTTTGCCAGGCCAGCAGGAGTCCAAAGTCTGTGCAAAAGATAGGGGGAAATGTTCTCTGGACAAGTTGGGAGACACCTAGTGGCAGCTTTTTTTTAAACACAAATAAAACATAGAAAACTAAAAATTTTTTAACAAAGTACATTAGAAAGATTTTTTATTTACCACAAGGAGTGCAATAGCAAACATTTTTTTAAAGGGGTACTCCGCCCCTAGACATACTATCCCCTATCCAAAGGGTTCTCAGTAGCTCCACCCCGCCATCATCACAGTACAGAGGAAAATCTCTGTACATGATGACGGGGCAATACAGGGGCTGGAGCCGTGACATCATGGTGATCTGGCCCCTGTATCGCCCCGTCATCACGCACAGAGATTTTCCTCTGTGCTGTGATGACAGTGGGGGGCCGCTACTGGGAACACAGGGGTTCCCAGCTGTGGGACCCCCACGATCAGACATCTTATCCCCTATCCTTTGGCTAGGGGATAAGATGTCTAGGGGCAGAGTACCCCTTTAATGAGAGTTCCCATTTAAAGAAAAAAAAACACACTTTTTAATATAAGAGAAATATATCTCACATGTAGATCATAGAGCCAGGAAGCACTTCCTCTAGCTCAGCAGAGATAATTGAATTAGGCTAGGTTCACACTACAGAATCTCCGGGCAGAAAGTTTCCTTCCAGAGATTCCGAGTCGGTGCTAGGACCGTGCGGACACTGCAGTCTCCAATAGACTGCAATGTGTTCCGCGAGTATTTTCGCCTGAAAAATGAGCAACGCCTTTCTTCAGGTGGAAATTTCCAAGTGGATTTTCACAAATTCTGCTTCACAAATTCCAAAGAGTGAATTTCTGAACGGAAACCCATTCACTATACAGTACATTTTAGCAAGCAGAATTTCTGCCTGCAATTTCAAAGCTGAATTGCAGGCGGAAATTCCGTAGTGTGAACCTAGCCTTAGGATTCCTATACACTAAACTTGTGTGGAGCCGCTGGGCCAGATGTATTTCCAGGAATCAGGAGAGTAAGGGTGCGTTCACATTGCGGAATCTCCGTCGGAAGATTCCGCCAGTCAGCTGCCGCCGAACATACTTTGACGGTTGGATTGCGGGGCACTGCGCCATCACCATTGACGGCTATGCAGTACTAATGGAATTCCGCGCAAGGAAGAAACATGTTCTTTCTTTGGGAAGACCAATTTCAGCGGTGGAATTGTCCACCTCTGAAATTCTGCAGTGTGAACAGGTCTCGCGGAAGACCCATTCAAACTAATGGTACAGTTCACTGCGCGGAATTCTACTTGTGGAAATCCGCTCTTGGAATTCCACGGGGATTCCGCAATGTGAATGTACCCTAAATATAAGAGACATAAGCTTCTCACTGCTGCAGTCCTTGTATATAGATCAGTGTGTGGTAGCCCTTGGGGGGGCGTATGGTAGTGGTGGTATGGTATAGGTATATAAGGGGTTAATGTTAACCCTAGAGTTCGTGACGCCAGGCTGAGGGCTGGTATGCTGAATCAATGTTCCGGCCTAACGCCGCCCTTCCCAGTAACGATAGGTGCATAAAATAACTGAAGGTCCACAAAGAGATTGAACTTGAACAACTTTTTACTGAAGTGCTTGCAATATCCACGGCACAGTAACAGTCTCATACAAACAGTCCTTAGGTTGCTTAGTGACTGGCAGTTGTAGCGGACCTTGAGCTAATATACAGTCTCTGAATTTAGCGAGAGATTTGCAGATCTGTCCGGATTTAGGGGAATTGTTAGGTCCGGTGATGCTGCAGAGTGTCTGGGAATTGATACACTCTATAATTAGATTGTTCAGCCGTCGCCGCAAGGCTCAGGCCTAACTCACTGCGATAATTGCTGCGCAGGTCTTGCTTGCCCAGGAACAAGAGAGAGAGAGAAGATGGCCGCCGCTCCCTTATATGGGCAGGGGGCGTGGCGGATCTTATTGGTCCGAACATCTGCCATTCACCATTACATAGTGTAATGGGATTGCTTACGTCACAGGGCCTCCAAAGGTCCTTAAGCTTAATACCATAGAGTTCACCTAGTCACATGACCCGCAGGTCCTGCAACGCTATGGAAACAAGTAATTAACCATTTATTTACATATGTTATTCTATTTACATTAACCTTTGAATAACTTAGTGATTTATACACTAGAATAGAGGCGACTAGGGGTAGACTGAATGACAGGGATCCCTACGTCCTAGGGACTCTGGCTATGGGGACCCATACATAAATAGGTACCGTATAGAATGCGGTACTGGGACACCACAAACCCCCTTACTAAAGATAAGTCGGCCTCGACGTCTGTCCCCTGAGACAGAGGGACTAGGACTAGAACAGGATGCTATAGAACAGGATGATCTGAACATTTGCTACACATCCTAGGTAGACTAAACACACTTTGATGCTATCTAGACAATTGAATACTATCTAGACATTTGAATGCTATCTATCCCTTAGTTTCTAGCTTCCTATACAACTCTATAAAACGTATAATACATTTTGAGGCTTACTAGACAATTAGGTCTCTTTAGACAATTAGACATTTTTATTAGCTCTCTATACATTTTGATGAGGCTAAACTGAACATTAGCACATACTTCTGTACATAAGGCTAACTAGACATTAGTACAGATCTCTATACAGTTAGCTTCAAGCTGACTAGACATTTGTTTTATCTCACACATTCTATACGCCAACAATAAGTTACCTGTTAGTACACAAAGGGTATACTGGCTAGCCGGAATCTACGTCACAGTAAGGGTGGCTGCTAGGGTCTATCGACTACACGCTACTTACCCCTAGAGCACTTTCAAAACAACCTATTAGGTTATTCTTAGGATTACGTGTTTATTTCTGTATTAGCAAGAGCACCTATTGGCCAGGCAGAGCCTCTCACACACGCAATGAATAAAGAAGAGAAGAAGTGTACCTAACAGTGGCAGGAATTAGGTATAAATATGCTACAATTCCTTAAGTGTTTTCTTTAAGTGAGATATTTATTTTGTTTTATGTAGAGAAATTTTGAGGTAGTACATTAAGTGAGTAATTTAGGGTACTATGTGCAAGTACTAGTTGAAAGGGAATTCTCCCTATCATTTTTGGTTGAGACAGGTGTTAGCGATGGGCGACAGCAATAATACTACCCTCGGAGGAGCCGAGGTGTCCCCTATTGAGTTACTACTAAACACCTTTAGTTTATTATACATTTGTATGTACAAGAATTAGTTATGTTTTTAGTGTTGAGTGTACACGTGCTGTACGTCGATATTTTCCATGTACAACTCTGAGTTATTTTTTGTGTATATAGACATTGGACTATATTTTCTATGTACAAACCTTACTTACTATTTATGTACACAGACACAAGGAAATCTTTCTGTGTACGGAACCATATACAAATTTACTATACATTTATCAACACTCCAACATATTTCAGGTGCATTCACCTGATAAGTGCAACATTTATCATAAAAGTTCTTATGAAGTCGGTGGTATATACATGAAGCAGGCGTGTAAGGATCAGCAGTCCACCTACACTAGGAGTCCAAAGAAAATATACAGATTGGCATGTAAGGATCAGCAGTCCACCTACACTAGGAGTTCAATGAAAAAGCGAACACGGCCTTAACCACAACTCAGTCCTTGATGAATCTCCTACAGGCTAGGAGTCTCTTGACTTAATAGTCAGGCACAAGCTTAGTGCTTACGTTGCTGAACTTTAAACTGGAACAACTTAGCACAGTCCTGCTAGGCACTTTTCTTGAACTTGGTTACTGTAAGACAAAATGGTTAGACAGAAAAACAATAAGACATTACTTTAGAGTCTCTTTAGAAGATGTTCTTCTTCACTCTTGTAGTGCCTCTCTTGGTTCCTCTGTATCTGCCAACATCAGGGGCAGGATCAGACTTGACATAGCTTTGCCATACCAAATTGGTGAGGATGGAGTTTTGGAAAGCAGCTTGAGAAGGGGTTATAGGCTTACTAGCCGGGATCACAGTGGGACAATAGGGCTTGAGCACCATCTCCAAACTAGGAGCAACCCATGACCCTTTTGTTGGTACCTTAGGAATTGGCAAACTCTCACTGCTCCGAGAGGGTCTAGGTACCGACTTGGGTGGCCGCAACTTTGGCCTGTTTTCTTCACCCTGTGCAGAACTTGACTCTCGACGGTATGAAGAAGATGAAGAACTTGATTCTTTACTGTACGTAAAGAATCAAGCAAAGGATTGTACAGCAAAGGATGATGCACTTGACTCTTTGCTGTACACAGAAAATGATGAACTTGACTCTTTAGGCTCCTCCTCCTTGGGTACACTGGTGGAGGCTTTAGGAGCAGACCTTGTCGGCCTCAAGTTGAAGGGATCGGACTTCCAATCCGTTGACGGGAAATATTTGAAAGGAAGCTGTGTTGGGGCTGTTGGTCTGGTGACCGCTGCAGCCCATTCTCCACGAAGGCTCTGGACAGGGGTGTACTCCACAATGTCACTCACCTCCAAGGTGTAGAACTTCTTATGGAGATATGGCCTTTGCACTGCTCGCCGGTTTACGAGGATGGTCTGCCCAGTGTGGCAGTCAAAGAGTGTCCCATAACCTCTGACCTTGTCGAACTTGGCCACAGTTGCTCTTCTCCTATCCAATGGCTCCTCCCCTTCTCGGGGGTGATCCCATTTACGGATGTACAATGCCTCCATTTCTTTGGTATTTTCTTGATACCGCACTCTTTCTTCATAAGGCAAATGTACATGCTTTGGAGCGTAGAGTTCTTTGTATTGGGCCTTTAGCTTTTCCATCAATTCAGCCAGCTCGGCTTCTTGACGGGCCCTTTCCCTTTCTGCAGTTGGGATTGGTGGGAGTGTCTTCCCAGGTAACGGTTGAAGTACTCTGTGCATGTACTCGATCAGCTGAGGCTCATCTCCGAGCACCCATTGCGGTAATTTTGGTGAGCACAGTCGTGCACTTGGCAAACTTGATCGAGGAATGACCTCAGGGCTGGAGGAGGAAGAATAGGCCGACTCTGGCAGGGTACTCACAGCAGACTCCTCTGACGGGATCGCGGCCCACGAGCCCCAGGTCCTGTGGTGAGGGGACAATCTCACCGGTGACGCACCTCCAGGTGTCCCTGCACTGTTCGCTGGAGGTGTCTCTGGCCAATCGTCGTCATCATCAGGCAGTGGGGGGAGATTGCAGGCCCCCTCTTCGTCTAATGACAACCGCTGCAGACGGTCAGCAAGCTCTTGAAAAAGTTGGGCTGCGACTGCCACAACTTTCCATGTTTCCGGCGCCATTTTGCCAACTTGACCACGTGGAACGCTGCTCTCCGCCATGTCTGTGTTCTCCGGCTCTCTCTGCAGACTGGAGAGGTTGCTCTGCGTGGCGTCTTTTATAGTAGGCTTCTCCAAAATGGCACTGGGCAGGAAGGACGCTATCGGTGCAGCCCCGACTTCCGGTCTCTCCAGAAACAACTCCTGCATTTCTGAGTTCTCTTTCGGCTGGGATACAGCAACTTGGCGTCCACGCCCAGGGGCGGGGTGTGGCGCAGCGCAGGCTTTCTTCGCGCGCTTTTCCGGCGGCAGTTCGGCTCCGCCTGTGCCGACCGGACCAGAGGATCGCAGCATTGCGCAGTTTACACATTTCAACTGTAGACAAATCTTCGCCTCCCCCCTTACTTTTCTCTTGGCCCCCTTGTATGGTGCACCACAAGCACCGTTCTTGTACACAGCAACACATGAATAAAGTTCGCTTTCTGGGGGGGAGTACACTTTCACTAGTGGCAATGGTAGGCACACACCCGAATCCTGTTCGTGCAATGCCAAAAAGGCTTTGTGGTAGCCCTTGGGGGGGGGGGTGTATGGTAGTGGTGGTATGGTATAGGTATATAAGGGGTTAATGTTAACCCTAGAGTTCGTGACACCAGGCTGAGGGCTGGTATGCTGAATCAATGTTCCAGCCTATCGCCGCCCTTCCCAGTAACGATAGGTGCATGAAATAACTGAAGGTCCACAAAGAGATTGAACTTGAACTTGATCAACTTTTTACTGAAGTGCTTGCAATATCCACGGCACAGTAACAGTCTCATACAAACAGTCCTTAGGTTGCTTAGTGACTGGCAGTTGTAGCGGACCTTGAGCTAATATACAGTCTCTGAATTTAGGGAGAGATTTGCAGATCCGTACGGATTTAGGGGAATTATTAGGTCCGGTGATGCTGCAGAGTGGGAATTGATACATTCTATAATTAGATTGTTCAGCTGTCGCCGTAAGGCTCGGGCCTAACTCACTGCGATAATTGCTGCGCAGGTCTTGCTTGCTTGCTTGCCCAGGAACAAGAGAGAGAGAAGATGGCCGCCGCTCCCTTATATGGGCAGGGGCGTGGCGAATCTGATTGGTCCGAACATCTGTCATTCACCATTACATGGTGTAATGGGATTGCTTACGTCACAGGGCCTCCAAAGGTCCTTAAGCTTAATACCATAGAGTTCACCTAGTCACATGACCCACAGGTCCTGCAATGCTATGGAAACAAGTAATTAACTATTTATTTACATATGTTATTTTATTTACATTAACCTTTGAATAGCTTAGTGATTTATACACTAGAATAGAGGCGACTAGGGGTAGACTGAATGACAGGGATCCCTACGTCCTAGGGACTCTGGCTATGGGGACCCATACATAAATAGGTACCGTATAGAATGCGGTACTGGGACACCCAAGTGTATACAGTAATCTGATTTTATTTTCATGCTTGTAGACATAAGTAACAATCTGATGGTCTGTCATCAGTTACAGTGTTACTGTCATTTAAATTAACTTTTGACAAATAGCACAGATTTGTAAAAAGTTAAAATCTGTCGGGGTCTCAGAGCTGAGCCCTTCGCCTTTAGTATTTGTTTTGGATGACACTGGGTGATGTCATTTTTACATATCACCCCTCGGTGCTGCTGTTAATCACTGATGCTAAGCTCCCTTAATCTCCTTCCTCCACTGGTCACAGACATTTTAAGTCCATCTTACTTCCTCTGCAGGAATCTTCTCAGCTGTACTTCCATGTTACTGCAGATGTTCTGCTCGGTTATCCAGGAAAAAAAAAAAATATTATATATCAACTGGCTCCAGAAAGTTAAACAGATTTGTAAATTACTTCTATTAAAAAATCTTAATCCTTTCAGTACTTATGAGCTGCTGAAGTTGAGTTCTTTTCTAAGTGCTCTCTGATGACACGTGTCTCCGGAACCGCCCAGTTTAGAAGCAAATCCCAATAGCAAACCTCTTCTACTCTGTGCAGTTCCCGGGACAAGCAGAGATGTCAGCAGAGAGCACTGTTGCCAGACAGAAAACAACAACTCAACTTCAGCAGCTGATAATTATTGAAAGGATTAAGATTTTTTAATAGAAGTCATTTACAAATCTGTTTAACTTTCTGGAGCCAGTTGATATAAAAAAAAAAGTTTTTTCCTGGAATACCCCTTTAACTCCTTGGGGACAGAGCCCATTATAACCCTAAAGGACGGGAGCATTTATTTGCAATTCTGACCACTGTCACTTTAAACATTAATAACTCTGGGATGCTTTTACTTTTCATTCTGATTCCGAGAGTGTTTTTTCGTGACATATTCTACTTTATGTTAGTGGTAAATTTTTGTCGATCATTTCTTGGTGAAAAAGTCCAAAATTTTATGAAAAAATTGAAAATTTTGCATTTTTCTAACTTTGAAGCGCTCTGCTTGTAAGGAAAATAAACATTCCAAATAAATTATATTTTGATTCACATATACAATATGTCTTCTTTATGTTTGCATCATACAGTTTACATGTTTTTACTTTTGGAAGACACCAGAGGGCTTAAAAGTTCAGAAGCAATTTTCCAATTTTTCACAACATTTTCAAAATCGGAATTTTTTAGGGGCCAGTTCAGTTTTGAAGTGAATTTGAAGGGCCTTCATATTAGAAATACCCCATAAATTACCCCATTATAAAAACTGCACCCCCCAAAGTATTCAAAATGACATTCAGTAAGTTTGTTAACCCTTTAGGTGTTTCACAGGAATAGCAGCAAAGTGAAGGAGAAAATTCAAAATCTTAATTTTTTACACTCGCATGTTCTTGTAGACCCAGTTTTTGAAATTTTACAAGGGGTAAAAGGAGAAAAAGCCCCCCAAAATTTGTAACCCAAAAAAAAAAAAAAAAAAAAAACACATGGCATACTATTTTGGAAACTACACCCCTCAAGGCATGTAACAAGGGGTCCGGTGAGCCTTAACACCCCACAGGTGTTTGACGACTTTTCGTTAAATTCGGATGTGTAAATGAAAAAAAAAATTTTCACTAAAGTGCAGGTTTTTTCCCCAATTTTCTACAAAGGGTAATGGAAGAAAAATCCCCCCAAAACTTGTAATGCAATTTCTCCCGAGTACGGAGATACCCCATATGTGGCCCTAAACTGTTGCCTTGAAATACGACAGGGCTCTGAAGTGAGAGAGCGCCATGCGCATTTGAGGACTGAATAAGGAGTTTGCAGTAGGGGTGGACCCGGTTACAAGGATGGGGCTTGTCTCCACCAAAACCCTACAGCAGTGTCTCCCACAGGGTGCCTCCAGCTGTTGCAAGATTCCCAGCCTGCCAGGACAGTCTATGGCTGTCCGGCAACACTGGGAGTTGTGGTTTTGCCACAGCTGGGGGCGCCGTTTAGGAAACACTGCCGTATGAGACGTCTTTCTTTTTTATTGGGAGGGGGGGGGGGGGCGGGCGACGTGTAAGGGGGTGTATGTGTAGTGTTTTACTTTTATTATTTGTCAGTGTAGTGTAGTGTTTTTAGGGTACATTCACACAGGCAGGGGTTCACAGTAAGTTTCCTTGAAGGAAACCCACTGTAAACCCGCCCGTGTGAATGTACCCCACGGTCTTTCTTTGCTTTATATATATATATATATATATATATATATATATATATATATATAACATTTTATGGTAACATGAATGATGTTATTACAAAGTATAATTGTTCGCGCGAAAAATAAAAGCCCTGATATGGGTCTGTGGTTGGAAAAAATAAATAAATGGAAAAATGAAAATTGGCTGTGTTCTCAAGGGTTTACGGCAGTATTAAAAATAATAACAATCATTTATTTTCTACTTACAGTCACACTTTTATGACTGTTTATACAGCAGCCTTTTTTAACATCCCAGATTTTTATTGCCTAGGTGATTTTATGACTGAAATGTTCTATTGTCGTTCTACCAGTGAGAATATTTCCCATGTTCAATTTTTTAGATGTCTGCCATCATGCCATGCAGTCCTAAAACATTTATCCTGTTTTGGCACAAATGTATTCATTCTTTTTCACCCTATGATTGGAATTGTGATATCCTGGGGTCTCCAAGGCATAAAGGGGTACTACGGTGGAATTTTTTTTTTTTTTTTTTTAAATCAACTGGTGCCAGAAAGTTAAACAGATTTGTAAATTATTTCTATTAAAAATATCTCAACCCTTCCAGTACTTATCAGCTTCTGTGTGCTACAGAGGAAGTTGTGTAGTTCTTTTCTGTCTGACCACAGTGCTCTCTGCTGACACCAGTTTTCGATGGGGATTTGTTCCTACTCTAGACAGTTCCTGACATGGACAGAGGCAGGGCCGGATTATCATTGGAGCTCTTAGAGCTCTTGCTCCAGGTCTGCAGGCCAGGAAAGAAAGGGGGCCCGCTTCCTGAGTGGGGGCCCACACCTGCAATCTTTTTTAACCCTAATTCCCCCCCTGTATCATGCAGGTCCTGGTTGGCAGTCAATAAAAAACAGGGATCTCCACACAGAACATAATGGGAGTGACTGCCCGACCAGGACCTGCTTTGTACCTTCTGAATGCTGGAGAGGGTGATATCTTTGAGGACCTGTGGTGATGTCATGATCATGTGACTTGTGGAAGTGGAGCTAGATGTCCCAGTGTAGCCAGAGGAGTAGTGTGTACGTGGTGAGTTCTTCCTACAATCTGCTGTGGTGAAGTCACTGTATACAGCAGTGTTTCCTAACCAGGGTGCCTCCAGCTGTTGCAGCTGTTGCAAAACTACAATTCCCAGCATGCTGGGGGCACCCTGGTTGGAAGACACTGATATACAGTATATACATCCAGAGCTGCACTCACTATTCTGCTGGTGGGGTAACTGTTTACATCAGTGTTTCCCATCCGGGGTGCATCCAAGTGTTGCAAAACTACAACTCCCAGCATGCATGGACAGCCAAAGGCTGAAGATAAGGATCGGCTGGCAAAGGGAGGAACCAATGATGTCCAGGCCTCAAACTTTACAGAGGAAGATGGTACTGGAAGAAGACATGGCGTCTGGACCATATGAAGAAAAAAAGGAACAACAACAGAGGAGACGTCTCCTGTGAGTCATTTTATCATTGTATATTTTCATGACTGTCCCATCAGTGCTGTAGTCACTTCTAAGTTTTGGGTGGTGAGTCCTAGGCTAGCTGTTGGAAGGAGAACATATAGTCCTCTCACCTCCTCACTCTAAGCTGTTCTACATTAGACTAGACTCCTTGTAGGAGAAGTAAACTGGGCTCAGGTAGTATCTTCCACACCAGGACATTGTGCAATGTACCCGATGTACTTCACTCATAGCAGCGTACACAAATCCACCACTAGGTGGCAGCCTAACACCATGTTATAGAGCATTAGAACATATAAGAAACACAGGAATACACAATGTAATGCAACAACATATTGCATTGTATGTAATATGATTATGCTGCACCATGCACATGGTGGAGTTTCCGCAGCAGAAACATCTACCGCGGAAATTCCAATTGACATGTAATATTTTTCTGCAGAGGCTGGAATTGGAACTTCTGTGACAGATGTTTCTGACTCGGAAATTCCGATTTCAACTTCCGTCAAAAGAATAGAAATGTTAATTTTTTCTGCGGTATCCGCTTATCTATGGGAATGGCACATTTCCAAGTGGTCCTAGAGGCGGCATGTTCCGTCACTGTCTGCATTCTGCCATGTGGACAAGGCTTAAGGCTTGGTGATAAGTTTTAAAGCATAATTAGGTGTATATCATAATGGGAGTATAAGACGGTGTTCACACACTGTGTTTGTGTTGAAGGGTCCGTTCACATGTACTATATAAGCTATAGATTTTCTGCTGCAAGGTTTTTGCTGGTAAGTCAAAGACAAAATCTGCAGCAGAAAATCTGCAGCATGTATGGTACGTGTGAACGTACCCTTAACTAGCATTTTGGGTTTTGATGGGTGAACTGATTGAGAGACATGGGAGTTCCCCAACAAAACAGAAAACACATTATGAACAAGGAAACAAAAATGAACAGTGTGACATAGTTTAGATTTTCCCAACCAGGGTGCCTCCAGCTGTTGCAAAACTACAACCCCCAGCATGCCCAGACAGCCAAAAGCTCCTCTTTTCCTAATCCTGAACATGTAAAATCCCCTCAAGGGTAAGGTCACACGGAACGGATATGCAGCAGCGTATTTTACACTACATATCCGCTGATGACCCTATAGTGTGCCTCCAGCTGTTTCCCACCTTGTGTGCTGCTCGCAACGGCAACCCTCCTCTACGAGCAGCCACACAGGGACGTGCGAGTCACTGCGCGCATGCACAGTGTACTCAGACATCGCGGTCGCGATGTCTGAGTACACTGTGCATGCGCGCAGTGACTCGCACGTCCCTGTGTGGCTGCTTGTAGCGGCAGATTACCGCTGCGAACAGCACACAAGGTGGGAAACAGCTGGAGGCACACTATAGGGTCGGGTCATCGATGGATCCGCAGCATTAGGTACGCTGTGGATCCATTCCGTGTGACCCTATCCTTACTTGGCCTAGCATTACCATTAACCCCTTAAGGACCCAGGACATATGGGTCACACAGTGACCCCGCATCATATCGCGGCGGGCCGGCGTCATAGTGAAGCTGGGACCCGCCTCTAATAGTACGCGGCACTGGTCGTGGTGCCGCGCACTATTAACCCTTTAGCTGCGCACTCAAAGCTCAGCCGCGCGGCTAAAAACGAAAGTGAAAGTTGACGGTTAGCTCAGGGAGCTGTTCGGGATCGCCGCGGTATAATCGCGGCATCCCGAACAGCTATACTACAGGAGGAAGGTCTCTTACCTTCCTTCCTGCAGTCTGATCGCTAATTGAATGCTTCAAGCCTGAGATCCAGGCTTGAGCAATCAATCACCGAAAACACTGATTGATCCATTCCTATGGAGATAGATCAATCAGTGTAAAAGATCAGTTAATGTAATGTTATAGCCCCCTATAGGGACGCTTTTTATAAAAATAAACATATGTGGTATCGCCGCATGCGGAAATGTCTGAATTCTAAAAATATACTGCTTTTTAAACCGCACGTTCAATGGCGTACGCGCAAAAAAATTCCAAAGTCTAAAATAGCGCATTTTTGATCACTTTTTATACCACAAAAAAGTGAATAAAAAGTGATCAAAAAGTCTGATCAGAACAAAAATTATACAGCTAAAAACTTCAGATCACGGCGCAAAAAATGAGCCCTGAACACGGAAAAATAAAAAAGTTATAGGGGTCAGAAGATGACCATTTTAAACGTATACATTTTCCTGCATGTATTCATGATTTTTTTCTGAAGTGATACAAAATCAAACCTATATAAGTAGGGTATCATTTTAACCGTATGGACCTACAGAATAAAGATAAGGTATCATTTTTGCCAAAAAAATGTACTGCGTAAAAACGGAAGCCCCCAAAACTTACAAAATATTGTTTTTTTTTATCAATTTTGTCGCACATTGATTTTTTTTCCCGTTTCACCGTAGATTTCTGGGTAAAATGACTAATGTCATTACAAAGTAGAATTAGTGACGCAAAAAATAAGCCATCATATAGAATTTTAGGTGAAAATTTTAAAGAGTTATGATTTTTTAAAGTTAAGGAGAAAAATTTGAAAATTTAAAAACGGAAAAAGCCTGGGTCCTTAAGGGGTTAATTTCTCTCTTCTGAGGTGCTGTCCTTGTAATCTATCACATTAGGCTACACAAAGAAAACCTTTTCCATGTACATTTGGGGTGTATGAACAGTATGGCAACCGAAGAAAAATTGATAAATAACAGAGCTGTAGCATAATGTGGAAGTGTCATATTATGCAGACAATTACCAGCAGAGGGCAGTATAGTAGAACAAGTCACAACAAACATATTCATTTATTTGATTCTGTTCAGCTATAAGATCAAATCTGTAAAATCGGTAAAAGTTTTAGATCTGAAATTTAAATAAAGTGGGATAAAAAAAAATCCCAGCTCCAGGACATGCGGAGAACCAGAGCTCCCTTTAGGAGATCACAGGGGTCCCAGAGGTCTGACTCCCCAGCGATCAGACACTTATCCCCTATCCTGTGGTGTTAGTGTTTTTTTGGGGGGGCTGGACAACCCCTTTAAAAGCAGGACCCAGTTATGCTGATCTGAGGGGGGTCTCACCAATTTTACATTGATTTCTCAATAAATATTTCTGGTCAAGCCCTTTAATACATGAAGGTGCTATATTTCCAAAAAGCAACATTTGGCAATGCACATGGGGGTTTATCTGCATCCATATCTGTCATCATTTTGGACCTCCAAATCACAGCACCTAACCGGGTGTTTCTAGCGAATTAGGCTGCATTCACATCTCGCTTTTGTAATACGGTTCCCGTGTCAGGTTTTTCTTAAAAAAAAAAAAAGTATATCTCAAAACCGGACCGAACAGTATACAGTGACCCCCCGACCTACGATGGCCCCGACATACGATAATTTCAACATACGATGCTTTTGTATGTCGGGGCCATCACATAAACGGCTATCCGGCAGCGCTGACTGCTTCAGCTACCACCGGATAGCCGTTTTCAGGTGCCCCGTGTGCTCCGGTGACGATCACTTACATGTCCCCAGAGCTCCGGACCGTCCTCTTCGGGATCCCCTGCATTGCCGTCGCTCTCCATTGTCGTCATCACGTCACCGCGCACGCCGTCCCGTCATCCAATAGGAGCGGCGTGCATAGCGACGTGATGATGGCGATAAGGAACGACGATCCCGGGCAGCGGAGATGGTCTGGAGCGGTGGGGACACCCCGGGGACGCAGCGACAGCGATGGACGGCGACATCCAGGGCAGTGGTGACGGTTCGGAGCGCGGGGACAGGTGAGTACAACTTCCTATATTTAACATTGCACGGATCCCTCAACATACGATGGTTTCAACTAACGATGGTTCGTTTGGAACGAATTACCATAGTATGTTGAGGGACCACTGTACAACCGTATACAACTGTATATACCTCTGTACGGTTTTAAACCATACACGGTTTGAAAACGGATGTCCGGTTGCATACGGTTTAATACAATTTTTGAGGAAAAAAAGGTTTTATGTTTGTCCTTGAGTAAATAAAGTTCTTCTTGTTCAATTTGTGGGAAGAACTTTCGGCGTGCACTGCGCATGTGCAAACTGCAAAACCGTATTGTGCAAACCGGATGGAACCGTACGCACATACGGTTATGTATGGTTCCCATTGACCACCATTTAAAAAAAAAAAAAAAAAACGTATACGGGTTGTATCCGGTTTTTCACCCGGACATAAAACCGTAGTAGACTACGGTTTTGTGTACGGGGAAAAAAACGGATAAAACCATAAATGGTGGAAAACGTACACAACCGGATGCTACGGTTGGCATACGGTTTTCTATGACATGTCTATACATACGGTTTGCAGTACGGTTGCATACGTGTTTTTTTTACTGAACCTGGATACGGGAACCGTATTGCAAAAACGAGATGTGAATGCAGCCTTAGTTTTACTTTTCTGATTTAGTGGCGGACCAACTGCTGTGGAAGCACCCTGGTTGGGAAACACCGCTTTAAAGGGGCACTCCACTGGAAAATATATATTTTTAAAATCAACTGGTGCCAGAAAGTTAAACAGATTTGTAAATTACTTCTATTAAAAATGTTTAATCCTTCCATTACTTATCAGCTGCTATATGATCCACAGGATCATTTTCTTTTGAAATTTCCTTTCTGCCTGACCACAGTGCTCTCTGCTGACATCTCTGTCCGTTTTAGGAACTTTCCAGAGTAAGAGCAAATCCCCATAGAAAACCTCTCCTGCTCTGGACAGTTCCTAAAATAGACAGAGGTGTCAGCAAAGAGCATTGTGGTCAGGCAGAAAGGAAATTTTAAAAGAAAAAAACTTCCTGTGGATCATATAGCAGCCGATAAGAGCTGAAAGGATTAAGATTTTTTAATAAAGTCAAGTAATTTACAAATCTGTTTAGCTTTCTGGCACCAGATGATTACAAAAAAAAAAATTTCTATCGGAAGGGGTATTCCAGTGTAAAACATTATTATTATTTTTAAATCAACTGGTGCCAGAAAGTTAAACAGATTTGTAAATTACTTCTTTTTAAAAATCTTAATCCTTCCAGTACTTATCAGCTGCTGTATACTACAGAGGAAGTTGCGTAGTTCTTTTCAGTCTGACCACAGTGCTCTCTGCTGACACCTCTGTCCATGTCAGGAACTGTCCAGAGCAAAAGAGGTTTGCTATGGGGATTTGCTTTTACTCCGGACAGTTCCTGACATGGACAGAGGTGTCAGCAGAGAGCACTGTGGTAAGGCAGAAAGGAAATTGAAAAAGAAAATAACTTCCTGTGGATCATTTAGCAGCTGATAAGTACTGAAAGGATTAAGATTTTTTTTTATAAAAGTAATTTAAAATCTGTTTAACTGTCTGGCACCAGTTGATTAAAAAAAATATATATTTTCCATCAGAGTACCCCTTTAATCTATAAAGGGGTACTCCAGTTTAAAACATTATTATTATTATTATTATTATTATTAAATCAACTGGTGCCAGAAAGTTAAACAGATTTGTAAATTGCTTCTATTTAAAAATCTTAATCCTTCCAGTACTTTTCAGCTGTTGTATACTACAGAGGAAGTTGTGTGGTTCTTTTCAGTCTGACCCCAGTGCTCTCTGCTGACACCATTGTCCATGTCAGGAACTGTCCAGAGTACAAGCAAATCCCCATAGCAAACCTATCCTGCTCTGGACAGTTCCTGACATGGACAGAGGTGTCAGCAGAGAGCACTATGGTCAGACTGAAAAGAACCACACAACTTCCTCTGTCACATACAGCAGCTGATAAGTACTGGAAGAATTAAGATTTTTAAATAGAAGTAATTTACAAATCTGTTTAAGGGCCCAAATCCTTTAAAGGACCCGAATGGTTGGACCCCCACAGATCTGACATGTCATATTACCACTAACATTGAAAATTACTTACCTAGAACAGTTTTTTGTACATAAGGGAACTGATTTGCTATTTATATATGTCATAGAGTGAATGGACGCTGCCGCACGGTATGTTGACACATTGGATAATAATCTGCTGTGTATTTTCATGTCAGGTATCTGAGGCTGATACTCGTATTTTCCAAAAACAATTGCATAGCAGCTGGCACACCGACGCATTTCTGGCACCTAGGCACCCTTAATCATGTCTAAGCCAGGTTTTTAATTACAATCATTCCAATAATTTAGCAATTTAAATTTTTTTACCTTAATTTTGATTAACTGGAGCAAGTGAAAAGCAGTGACACAATATACGCATTGTATTATTATATAAAACATTGTTTATCATGAGCTGTACATTCTAGAAAATAGGTCAGAATTTTCCATGATTGATTCATTAGCATATTTTACCTAATGAAATAATCTTTTTTAATATCCCATTTGTTTTCTTTTGTAGATACTGATGAGTTGACGTAAATGGGGCAGACTTTATTATCTTATTTAAAATAAATGTCTGATGCCATCACTCTGCAGTAATAATTAATGGGTGTGCGCAACGCAAATTATCTGTACAGAAATACCGACTCCCTATGATGCCAAAAAAGTGGGACACCCATGTTAGCTCCAAAACAATCAGTCCACCAAATGTATGTTTATAGAGCATTTTCCATTAATGTACAGTGATCCCTCAACTTACAATGGCCTCAACATACAATAGTTTCAACATGCAATGGTCTTTTCTGGACCATTGTAACTTGAAACCAAACTCAACATACAATGTACAGGCAGTCCAGATCTGCGAAACATGTCAATGGCTGGAAGAACTGACCAATCAGAATGGGCATTCACTGGTAAAACCCCTGTATTACTGAAGTGCATGGACTGAATGGCTGTCTGGTAGCGCCCCCTACAGTACAGGGAGGAATTACATGTTCTGTACTATTTACCTGTACCGGGGTTAGCTGCTCCTTTGGACACCAGGTGAGGACGGCTTCATTTAACTTTTTTAGGACACTGTGTGTACTGTACAGGACCCCGAAGAAGCTCCTGTCCTCTACATAGACCAGTGTTTCCCAACGAGGGTGCCTCCAGCTGTTGCAAAACTGCAAATCCCAGCATGCCCGGACAGCCTTTGGCTGTCCGGGCATGCTGGGAGTTGTAGTTTTGCAACAGCTGGAGGCACCCTGATTGGAAAACACTGAAACAGACAATGATTACAGCTCCCAGCAGATCATTATTACTTGTATATGTAAGGATTTGCTTTATCTATATCATTTATCTACTTAATTTTCTTTAATTCTCACTTTTTCCTATTTTTGGATGCCATTTTGGGGCTTCAGAACCAATTACCAGGTTTCCATAGAGTTATGGTCTCAACATACAATGGTCGTCCTGGAACCGATTAATATTGTAACTTGAGGGACCACTGTACAAGAAAATCTCCTAATGGTGGTAGTAAATACGGTAACTAACCAAGATATGTCCTAAAGCACACTAAGAACAAATAGATCTAATGATAATAAACCTAAAATAAACCGTATTTAATAGCAAAAGAGATAGACACATTACTTGTGGTGATTACTAGTTAGGTTTTAAGGAGAAATATTGAAAGAGGAAGTTGTGTAGTTCTTTCCAGTCTGACCACAGTGCTCTCTGCTGCCACCTCTGTCTGTGTCAGGAACTGTCTAGAGCAAGAGAGGTTTGCTATGGGAATTTTCTACTGCTCTGGACAGTTCCTAACCAGGACAGATGTGTCAGCAGAGAGCACTGTGGTCAGACTGGAAAGAACTACACAACTTCCTCTGGAGCATACAGCAGCTGATAAGTACTGGAAGGATTAAGATTTTTTAATAGAAGTAATTTACAAATCTGTTTAACTTTTTGATTTAAAAGAAAAATGTTTTCCACCGGAGTACCCCTTTAAAGTGACCGCACCAATGTGAAAAGCTTCAATGGAAAAATGGCAACCACCAACACACTACAGGGCACATTCTCACAGAATTTCCGAGCAGAGTTGCGCTTTGAAATTTTGCTTAGAAATTGCAGTGCAGCAGTGTCCCATTGCTGTCAATAGGATTCCACTGCACAGTGCACACTATCCGTTGTTGGATTGAACATCTTTGGTGTAATCTTTGGCGGAATACATTGCTGACTATGGGGAATGATATTGTCTGCAAGCTCCTAGCGCCTAATTCAGTTGGTGCCGCCCACCCCTGGAATCTCCGCCTAGAATATTTATATAGTGCGAATGTGCCCTTAGCATACGTTCACACATACATAAACCGCTGCAGGTTTTCTGAAGGGGAAAGTCCGCTTGCCAGCGAATTCATTTCGGCAAGAAGATTAAGTTGCTACCCATTGACTTCCATAGGAAGAGGGTGTGATGAGGGCAGATGGAATTGCCCTAGGGGCAGATGGCATTAACCCCTTGTGTTCGTGACGCCAGGGTGTGGTTTATCCTCAATACCACCCGAAGGTATAGCACTGGATCTTGGGGTAGGCACGGGGGCAATAATGACTCCGACGCCAAGTTACGGAACAACGGCAGCTTTACTGAGTTAGACAAGTGGAATAGTCTATACAGCTTGGCTAGGCCCACGGAGGTGACCAGTGACTTCAGAGACCTCAGGGCTTGCTAGGACTTGCAGTGGACTGGGACAATTTTGATGCAGACCACGCTGACTAACGACAGGTTGAGACTGTTGAGACCCAATTAGCTCCTAGCAGGCTATAACTATCCCTCCCCCTTATTACAATAATTAATTAAATAATAACTGACACAACAACAATTCAACTTTTTTATGGGTGGGGATCGGCCACAGCTTTATTTATAAAATTACTTATATAAATAACAATTTAACTGTAACAAAGACACCGATTGGCTTCTTGCCAACCAGAGAGGTGCTGCCACACTGTCCTGTGTGGAGGTCTACCCCGGGTTGACCCCGCTTTCACCGTCTTCTTACCGCCAAGCTGTGACTTACAATAAACAGAGATACAAAAAGGGAGGGAGGGAGGGCAAAACCCCGGGTCCTGGGCAGATTGAGGGGGGAAGGGAGGCACCACAGCTATAAATACCCAGGGGAGGGCTCCTGAAAGCCCGGGAAACTATTAAACCCCTGATTGGTGCACTCCTTCCCCCCAACCCATGGGACATACCACTATAGTTACCAACAAGTTTTTACAGACGGGGGAGGGGGCTAAAAACTTTGCCTGTATATTTCTTAACCCCTTAACTGCTCACCAGTCAGGAGGCAAGCTAGTTATGCACAGCTTGCCCCTCCACTTTTACTGACTTGACTGAGACTTACTATACCCCGTTTGTTGCTTACCAGGCTCGGATTGGGACCTGGGGGTTGTGGACTTGTAAACTTGTGGCTGCGTGGTTGACTTTGGGCCTCAATAAGGCCTTCATTGGGTAAGTGTTGATGCAAGCTCCACAGCTGTTCCCCTTTGTGAGAGGAAGGATCTTCAGCTGGAGTAGGCCCAAACATGGGCTGAGAATCTCCAGCAGCATGAGGAGTGTCTAGCGTGTCTGAGAAGGTGCACCTTGGGGGATCTTCTATTGTAACTTTTCATATTGTGGCATATTTCTGGGTATTGTATTGTGAATTCTGTGAAATATTCACTAAAGCATATTGAGAAAAAGTGAAACCAGTCTGTGGCGTTTAATATTTCTACTGCATGACTTGAGGCCTCCTCTGGACACACTCTGAGGACTTGACTGCACTGCAACCCAGCTAAGCAAGAAGAGAGAGCAGAGGCTTCACCCAGGGCTTATATGGGGGAGACCCTGAGTGGTCCCATAGGTCACCCTGTAGGTCACATGGTCACTGATATCTCACTGGGTTACAATCACATGATAACAGGTTAATCACATGTCAACGGTTCTTAAAGACATAACACTTTTATATACAATACACAGAATAAACATAACTATACAAGGGGAACAAGTGCAGGGGGCCCAGGGGACACTGCAGGGAGGCTGCCTGACAGGGCAGCAAGGGTACGGGGTACAATTCCTGTACCGGGCCACCACATACCCACACTGGACTTAAAGGGGTACTCCGCTGCCCCATCGTTTGGAACATTTTGTTGCGAACGCTTGGAGTAGGCTGCGGGGGTTGTGGCATGTCGGGCATGCCAGGACCACGCCCTCCTTGTGACGTCACACCATGCCTCCTCAATGCAAGTCTATGGGAGGGGGCATGGCAACCACCACACCCCCTCCCATAGACTTGCATTGAGGGGACGTGGTCTGACGTCACGAGGGGGCATGGTCGTGATGCCACGACCCCCGCTGCCGGCACCCAGCGTTCTAAACAAACGCTGGGTGCTGCACAGAGATTGCGGGGTCCCAGGTGCGGGACCTCCACAATCAGACATCGGATCCCCTATCCTTTGGATAATGGAAAATGGATAGTGGGGTTGTACTTGGCACAAGGGCTTATTTGACAGGTGTAATAGTGAGGGAATAGGAAGGGAAGGTAAATCCGGTTTCGCCTTATGAGAGTCAAGATTACGCTATTGGCGCACACGCCACTATTGTACCAGAAGCAGCGTCATTATAATAGAGCCTGTCCAGCGCTATTACGCACAAGGATGCACTAGTACTAGAAGGGGAGCCAGCAAACTACAGGTGTGGGGATAGAGCCCAGTCTGCGTGGAGCCAAAAGAATTGACTTAACCCCGTCCCCTCCCTCGTCTTCCTGGATACAAAGAGTCCAGAGGGACAGAAGAGTCAGGAAATGCTGGATCAGCATCAGTCACAGATAATTCACACGCTCTGGCGGTGACTAACCCTTCCCTGTAATATAGGGCCTGTTTTATATATAGCACTGAAAGTGAAAGACATTTACTGTAGCCCCTAGCAACGAAATAAATCACTTCTCTGCTTGACAGGACTGCGAAAAGATAATGGATACCAAGAAAAACTGCAAATGTCTGGCTTCTATCAGTAACACAGGAATATTTTAAGCAGCTGTTTGAAAGGTTTTTCCAGAGACGTTTTATTTATTGATGGTTTATCCTAAGGACAGGTAATCAATGTCTTTCGGTGGGGGCCCGAAACCCATGATTCTTGCCTTATACCATACACAGAGAACAAAGCCAAAACAGACAGCTCCCTAACATTATGTAGTGGCTCTGCTGGGGTACTGCAGCTCAGCTACCGTTAAAGGGGTACTCCGGTAGAAAACAATTTTTTTTTCAAATCAACTGGTTCCAGAAAAGTTAAACAGATTTGTCAATTACTTCTATTAAAAAAATCTTAATCCTTCCAGTACTTATGAGCCGCTGTATGCTTCACACGAAGTTGGGTAGTTCTTTTTAGTCTGACCACGGTGCTCTCTACTGACACATCTGGCCGAGTCAGGAACTGTCCAGAGTAGCAAACCTCTCCTACTCCGGACAGTTCCTGACACAGACAGAGGTGTCAGCAGAGAGCACTGTGGTCAGGCAGAAAAGAACTATAAGTCATTTACAAATCTGTTTAATTTTCTGGAACCAGTCTATTTGAAAAAAGAAAAAAAAAATAGTTTTCCATTGAAGTACCCCTTTAACTTCAATTGGTGCAGGCGCTAGGACTGCTCAGACATGCATCATCTCCGTAGCGTTCGGGTATCTTCACTCTCCCATAGAGATACATTGAGGGGGGGGGGGGGTGTCGGCCTCCACTTCATGCAGGGGTTGAAATGCTCCCTTCCTGAGAAGAACATGGGTGCCGTGCAGGAGACTGCGGAGGATAACAGTGGTCAGACCCCCCGCAATCTAAAACTTAACCCCTATCTTTTGGATAGAGGATACATTTTACTGCACCACAGTACTCCTTTAACTTTTTTCAGCTCTTTTTCCCCAAAACATAAATCAATCGAAAAGGACAATGTATATGGACAATATTGGCCTTTTTATAAGTTTTTTAAGGCTTGTTCACACGGACGGATCCGCCGACAATGGACACATACATTGTGCCTAAAGCTGTGCCTGCTCGTAGCAGCGATCTGCCACTACAAGCAGACACGCTACGATGTGCGAGTCGCCGTGAGCATGCGCAGTGTACTCGCACACATTGCTGCCACTACCCCTGCTCCCTGAGCTAGGCTGAGAGCAGCCGTTATGTGTGCGAGTATACTGCGCATGCGCGCAGCGTGTCTGCTCATAGCAGCGGATTGTAAATAAAAATAAATATAAACATAAGTGGTATTGCCGCATGCGTAAATGTCTGAACTATAAAAATATATTGTTAGTTAAACCACACGGTCAATGGCGTACGCATTAAAAAAATTCAAAGTCCAAAATAATGTATTTTTAGTCACTTTTTACACCATAAAAAATGAATAAAAAGCGATCAAAAAGTCCGATCAAAACAAAAATGGTACCGCTAAAAACTTCAGATCACGGCACAAAAAATACATCCCCATATGCAGAAAAATAAAAAAAGTTATAGCGGTCATAAGAGGACAATTTTAAATATATTAATTTTCATGCATGTAGTTATGATTTTTTCCAAAAGTATGACAAAATCAAACCTACATAAGTAGGGCTTCATTTTAACCGTATGGACCTAGAGAATAAAGAGAAGTTGTCAATTTTACCGAAAAATGTACTGCGTAGAAATGGCGTTTGTTTTTCAATTTTGTCGCACATTGATTTTTTTTTGTTTCGCCGTAGATTTTTGGGTAAAATGACTGATGTCATTAAAAAAGTAGCAAACCTATCCTGCTCTGAACAGTTCCTGACATGAACAGAGTTGTCAGCAGAGAGCACTGTGGACCGACTGGAAAGGAAATTCAAAAAGAAAAGAACTTCCTGTGGAGCATACTACAGCTGATAAGTACAGGAAGGATTAATATTTTAAAATAGAAGTAATTTACAAATCTATTTAACTTTCTGGCACCAGTTGATAAAAAAGTTGATTTAGAAGAAAATGTTCTCCAGTAGAGTACCCCTTTAAGTCATTCTGAGAGCTTTTCCATTCTGTGGCAAATGGTATATTTGATTATTATGCTGGAATTTTTCACAATGTGCAATATCAGTGGCGTCTGTCACAACAGGCTAAAAACTTACTTGGGTGGGTATGGGGCGACACCATTTTCTACCGCACCGGGTGACACCAACCCTAGCAACGCCACTGGGGAGTTGTAGTTTTGCAACAGCTGGAGGCACCCCTGGTTAAGAAACACTGACCTTTACTGTATACTACTATATAGTCCAACATGCTGGGAGTTGTAGTTTTGCATCAGCTGGAGACACCCCTAGTTGGGAAACACTGACCTATACTATATACTACTAAAAAGTCCAACATGCTGGGAGTTGTAGTTTTGCATCAGCTGGAGACACCCCTGGTTGGAAAACACTGACCTATACTATATACTACTATATAGTCCAACATGCTGGGAGTTGTGGTTTTCGTTTGGGGCAGCTGCTGAGCCACAGGCTGCATCAGGGCATGCTGAGAGTTGTAGTTAGTAACTAACGGCAACTCCTAAATTTTAATTTAAAAAAGCGATCAAAAAGTCACATCAAAACAAAAATGATCCTGTTAAAAAATACAGATGGGGGTGCAAAAAATGAGCCTTCACACAGGCCATATAAGGAGAAATAATAAAGTTATAGGGGTCAGAAAGGGACAAAATTTCCCCCTGCATATGTGTATCCTGTGATGTCACGCATGTATAATTAATTATTCAAATTAGCATGGCCGGTATGTTTTTGCAAGAAAGGTGGCAACCCTACTTCTAACACTAAGAGGAAAGGCTCCAAGGGGGAGATTTATCAAAACCTGTGCAAAGGAAAAGTTGACCAGTTGCCCATAGCAACCAATCAGATCGCTTCTTTCATTTTGCAGAGGCCTTGTTAAAAATGAAAGAAGGGATTTGATTGGTTGCTATGGGCAACTGGGCAACTTTTCCTCTGGACAGGTTTTGATAAATCTCCCCCCCAAGTGCCTGGCCTATAGCATATAGTACATGCCCCCTGCAGTATATCTATTACATCTCTGATCCTATAAGACATTTGCCACCATTAGAGACCACCAGATCTTACTCCTTGGGTCTAGTGTAAGCCTCAACATAAAGCAACATCACATCTCCTCCTAACTACGGAATAACAGAACGCTGCAAAGTCCAATAGAAGTGACCTGTGATCCCGATCTATCATTGTGAAGCTTTCCTGGAAACAGGAAGAGAAACTAAGATAAAATGTTCAGCCAATCTCTTACTACACAGAAGTTCTCAGTTTCGTCTGTGTCACATGACTAAACCGTGCAAATCACCCTGAACATCCCCTAACCCTATCCCGTATATCAGATTTACACTTCTCTTTGGGCCTGGGGATCTGTAACCTAGATGGACTCTATTTCTGTGTTCCTATTGCATCGGAACAAAATATAAAGAGGGAATAAGGTAATAAGTCACCCCTCTAGGGGACTCAGATAATAGTGTCCTTGGAGAAATTATTTTAACATGTGCCAAACGTTAGTAAAATATCACTTTTACTATATATCAATTAAAATAAATATACAAACATCCACAAATAGTGCAATACATAATTACCGTATATACTCGAGTATAAGCCGACCCGGATATAAGCCGAGGCACCTAATTTCACTCCAAAAACCCAGGAAAAGATATTGACTCGACTATAAGCCTAGGGTGGGAAATACATCCTCCCCCCATGTCATCATCACCCTCTGTCATCATCCAGACCCCCGTCATCATCCCCCCCCCCCTTCATCATCACCACCTGTAAATCCCTTCTCAGTGGTCTTCCACCTGCGGACCTCCAGATGGCTGTCCGGGCATGCTGGGAGTTGTAGTTTTGAAACCTCTGGAGGTCCGCAGGTTGAAGACCACTGAGAAGGGATTGACAGGCGGAGAGTTCACTCGAGTATAAGCCGAGGGGGCGTTTTCAGCACGAAAAATCGTGCTGAAAAACTCGGCTTATGCTCGAGTATATATACGGTAAATTTACATAAAGTGCAAAAATAGCCTCAGCAGTTATATACAAGACAGAGATACACTTGTTAGATTGCTCGAAATGATGTCAGCTCACGGGCTGACCGGGAGGGAACAAGGATACAGGTGAGTAACCTGACCATATAATTACCCTGCCTATTCTAAAGCTTACCCTCACTACGAATAAGTGTGGATAGGGAAAAGGATAGGATTGCCACAGTATGGATATATTAAAGGGGTATTCCAGGAATTTTTTTTATTTGACTATGCTACAGGGGCTGTAAAGTTAGTGTAGTTCATAATATAGTGTCTGTACCTGTGTGTGACGGTTTTCTCACAATTCTTCTGTGATTTTCACCCCAATGTTTATTTTTACCAGCATACAAAATGACTGTTGTCTCAGATTTTTCCCAGGTTGCAATGCGGCCGAGACCTGACTCACTAGTCGGTTGATGACAGGGAGCCTGTCTGTTTCAATGGTTGGAGAGATCGCTTGGTGGGAGAGAGATCAATCTGTAACTAATGCAACAGCTGTAGGCACCCTGGTTGAAAACCACAGGTCTTTTGAATGGATGCAGCTAGTTTATGTTTAAATGGGTGGGGTGGCTGATGTGTGGGAGGGAGAAAAATGGAATTATGGGATTTGTAGGCAAAAGAAGAAAACTCAAACAGGAAATACCAGTTCACAAAAAGTTAGCTACAGTATTATGGTAATCTCACAACATATGCTCTAAAGTGATGGTGAGCAGCACAACCCAAAGGTGCCAAACAGGCATGGTGGGTGCAGTCAGTACAGTCCTAGTCAGAGTCCGTCTTGTTAGATGCAAGAAATGAAATTCCACAGCACTCCAGTAGTGGTGTTGTACAAACGGGGGTTTATTATGCCATAACAAAGTGATACAACGTTTCACCGGCCTCACGCCAGCTTTTTCATGCTTGAAAAAGCCGGCGTGAGGCTGGTGAAATGTTGTATCACTTTGCTATGGGATAATAAACCACCGTTTGTACAACACCACTACTGGAGTGCTGGGGAATTTTGTTTCTTGAATCTCACAACATAGCCATTTAGCCCCAAGACAAGCGCAGATCCTTCCTAAGCATGTCCATTACTGTCTGCCAGGTATGTACTAAAATCACCTTATGGTGGAGAACCCCTTTAAATTAGTGACAACAATATGTATGTAACACTTAGCATTTTTATATCAAGTGAGTTATTACTTATGATCCATTATGGGAAATTTAATGTTTTTTACACACTATCTATTATGATTCTTTATAGTGCACATCTTTCTCTTGGGGGATTGGTTACATATACCTATTTTAAGGACTGTGTTATATACCATCCGCATTAAAGTACTTTCCATCATTTTTGCCTCACTACATCTGTGATTATATCGATCTGCAATATAGACAGTGTAGGGAATTGGTTTGTTCTTTCTTCGCAGGATGTCCTTGTGACTATCATAATATGCCTTTATATATTGCAATAATTTCACAAGACACCTGGTGAAGCGCCATGAAAGTGACCTAGCATATCATCTCTATCCTGCTCATTTATTTACTATTTATTCTTGATATTATTCTAGGCACATTATCCAAGTGGATATTTTGGCTTTAAAAGGGGTACTCCGCTGCTCAGCGTTTGGAACAAACTGTTACAAACGCTGGAGCCAACGCCGGGAGCTCATGATGTCATAGCCCCACCCCCTTATGACATCACGCCCCGTCCCCTCAATGCAAGTCTATGGGAGGGGGCGTGACGGCTGTCACGCCCCCTCCCATAGACTTGCATTGAGGGGGTGGGGTGTGACGTCATGAGGGGGCAGGGCTATGACGTTATGAGCTCCTTGTGCCGGCTCCAGTATTCGCAACAGTTTGTTCCAAATGGCGAGCAGCAGAGTACCCCTTTAATATCTATTTAAATGCATGTTGCTGACTACTAGTGAATACCCCCAACATGTATATTTGAACACACCTGACAACTTCTGAGTCTGACTGACAGTGTCAATATACTGCACCATTTTTTAAATGAATTTATCATCAGATAGTAATATCTTTGTGATGTGTCTATTTTCTCCTCCACCCCTGATGAACCTATCCTAAGCATATGGGAGAAACTCGTAGGACTATGGAGTATGAGAATTATGTACGTATTGTTGTCACTAATTTAATGTATCTATACTGTAGCAATCCTATCCTTTTCCCTATCCACACTTACGGTTAGTGAGGGTAAGGGTTAGAATAGGCAGGGTAATTATATGGTCAGGTTACTCACCTGTATCCTTGTTCCCTCCCGGTCAGCCCGTGAGCTGACATCATTTCGAGCTATCTAACAAGTGTATCTCTGTCTTGTATACAACTGCTGAGGTTATTTTTGCACTTTATGTAAATGTAATTATGTATTGCACTATTTGTGGATGTTTGCATATTTATTTTAATTGATATACAGTGATCCCTCAACTTACAATGGCCTCAACATACAATAGTTTCAACATACAATGGTCTTTTCTGGACCATTGTAACTTGAAACCAGACTCAACATACAATGTTACGGACAGTCCAGATCTGTGAAACGTGTCAATGGCCGGAAGAACTGACCAATCAAAATGGGCATTTTACTGGTAAAACCCCTGTATTACTGAAGTGCATGGACTGAATGGCTGTCTGGAAGCGCCCCCTACAGTACAGAGAGGTACTACATGTTCTGTACTATTTACCTGTACCGGGGTTAGCTGCTCCTTTGGACACCAGGTGAGGGCGGCTTCATTTAACTTTTTTAGGACATTGCATGTACTGTACAGGACCCCGAAGAAGCTCCTGTCCTCTACATAGACCAGTGTTTCCCAACGAGGGTGCCTCCAGCTGTTGCAAAACTTCAACTCCCAGCAGTTGTAGTTGTAGTTTTGCAACAGCTGGAGGCACCCTGATTGGAAAACACTGACATAGACAGTGATTTACAGCTCCCAGCAGATCTTTCTTACTTTTATAAGTAAGGATTTGCTTTATCTGTATTAGTTATCTACTTATTTTTCTTTAATTCTCACTTTTTCCTATTTTTAGATGACATTTTGGGGCTTCAGAACCAATTATCAGGATTCCATAGAGTTATGGTCTCAACATACAATGGTTTCAACATACAATGGTCGTCCTGGAACCGATTAATATTGTTACTGTATAGTAAAAGTTATATTTTACATCATATCTTTGCACCTAACTGGTAGAGACTAACTTTTGGCACCTTTTGCATCGGGCAACAGGGACGTGCACACATAGACACATAGACTGCCCTTTTAAGGCATCTTCTCTATAATGCCCTCACTGATTGAGACCTCCGTGGAGTGATGCGGGTCCCTTACCTCAGGAATTGTGTTGTGTCAACATGTGTAGGGTTTTTACATTTTTTTTTTATACTTGAGCCCCTGCCACCCAAAATATCTGTGCACGTCCCTGTCGGGCGACACCCCTGGTTACTTATGTACTAAAGGCTTTATGAAATTAGCATTTTCACATTTCTCAACAATCAAAGGAAAAAAGTAATAGTAGCCAGCTTGAAAGAACCAAAGCCGCCTCAACAAAACTAGAGTTCCTCTTATTCTAATGATTCAGCGCGGCTCCACCACATGACCAGTTCTCCTAGTGGTTTCTATAATCAAATGATCCCTATGGTGTAACTATAGTGACTTCTAAATAGACATCTTTCTATTCAGAGAAACAAAAATGCATAAAATAGCTGTCTATGTGATTTACTATCTTACAGTGGTTTTAGCCACCATACACGTATTCCACCATTCCTAAATCCCCCTCTAGATTTTAATAGATTCTCATGTATGAGCAACCACCTCTCCTTGTGGTCTCTTCTTGAATATGGTTGCTGTTGGTCACTCTTGCTTATAAAATGAGGATCAAGGTATCAGTCAAAGAGAAGCTCCAAGAGCTTCCAGGTATTACCATCAGACTTTTTACTCTAAATAACTCTTATTGCTAGAGAGGTAACAATACTTAAATGGGCACTGTCACCAACTTTATTTTTTGATATGTTGTAGTACTTATGTACTACAACATATCTGTAATATATTTTCATTATTTATTTTTTTCATTTTCAGGGTGAATTTTACGTTTGAAAACCGGCCACTAGGGGTCTCCCTCCTAGTGGCCGGCTGCAGCCTGAATTCCGACCGATTGCGGCCGGGCAATCGGTCCTAATTCATTTACACTGCGCTCGCTCCCTGCCTGTCAATCAGACAGGCGGGAGTGAGTGCATTGGCTCCCCGGCCACTGGCTTGGAGGCCACTCCTCCCGCACATGTCGTCAGCGCCGCTGCCTCTGCATGCCCGCTGCCGGACCCTGTAGTATCAGTAAGTATGGAGGAGAGATGTTTAGGGGAGTTGGTGGTTATAATGGGGGTTGTAGGAGACTGGGGTTCTGCGTTTCAGAACGGGGGGGGGGGGGGGATGTGGCGGAGGGAACGGGGTAGCTTGCCCTGACAATAGATGTCAGGGCAAGCTGGGAGTTGTAGTGGTGAAACAGCTGGAGGCACCCTGTGTAGATGAACTAAGGGCGGAAGTGTCAGCCCCAGCAGGCATCAGTGACGTCGTGCCTGCTGGGGAAGTCTGGCTGGTAGTGAGCACACTACCAGGCAGATAAAAAGTAATTTTTAATATAGTAAAAAAAAAATTAAAAGCAGGGAGGGGGTTAGGGATAGATGGGCAATAGGCAGGGACAGAAAAAAAAATATATAGGATGGTGGGAGCTACTCTTTAAGCCCCATTTTTCAATAGTATTAATAGGAGTGGGGGAGCCCCATAAATAAGATCAAAAGAGCCCATCATGGCGCTGGTTGTTTCATCTAAAGGTATGCTGACACAGCAGAATTCCACAGAAATATTTTGCACGGAGATTTCGTTGCTGCAAAGTCCCTTTGATTTCAATGGGATTCTGCTGCACTGTGCACACGGCAGATATTTCTGCTGCGTAAATCCCAATTTAGACTTGTCTATTCTTTTTGCAGATTCTGTTCTGAAATGCATTGCCGTCTATGAGACAGCGCATTTCTGAGCGGTCCCAGCGCCCACCGGATCATTTAAATGTGCGAAATGTCCGTCTGTGTTTTCCGAGTGGACATTCTGCACATTTTCGTCCATGTGAACCTGGCCTAAAACACCATCCAAGGACTGTTTGTTTTCCCCTCTACTAAGTATGTTACACTACAACTGTGTTTAAAGGGGTACTTCAGAAAACAATTTTTTTCACATCAACTGGCTCCAGAAAGTTAAACAGATTTGTAAATTACTATTAAAAAATCGTAATCCTTTCAGTACTTATCAGCTGCTATATACTACAGAGGAAGTTGTGTAGTTCTTTCCAGTCTGACCACAGTGCTCTCTGCTGCCACCTCTGTCCATGTCAGGAACTGTCCAGAGTAGGAGCCTGCTCTGGACATTTCCTGACATGGACAGAGGTGTCAGCAGAGAGCACTGTGGTCAGACTGGAAAGAACTACACAACTTCGTCTGTAGTATATAGCAGGTGATAAGTACTGAAAGGATTAAGATTATTTAATAGAAGATATTTACAAATCTGTTTAACTTTCTACACTAGTTGATTTGAAAAAAATAAATAAATAAATAAATATATATATATATATATATATATATATATTCCAATAGAGAACCCCTGTAATGCCAATAAGTGGTGGAAGACTGTGTGAAATACACCTACCCTATTGACTGACCATAACATCCCCCCCCCCCTTTCCCATAATAACGACATAACAAATAGTAACCTTCTTAAAGGAGTAGTCCGGCGCGCACTTTTTTCATTTTATCCCGTCCGGGCTGCAAAATAAAAGAAAACACACTTTCTCTTACCTGCCAACGAGCCCCCGGAGCTCCGGGACACTCCGGTACAGGTGTTCGGTCCCTGGGCTGTATTCTTCTTACTTCCTGTTAGCCCGGCACGTCACACGGAGCTTCAGCCTATCACCGGCCGAGGTGGGACATCGCTGCGGCCGGTGATAGGCTGAAGCTTCGTGTGACGTGCCGGGCTAACAGCAAGTAAGAAGAATACAGCCCAGGGACCGAACACCTGTACCGGAGTGTCCCGGAGCTCCGGGGGCTCGTTGGCAGGTAAGAGAAAGTGTGTTTTCTTTTATTTTGCAGCCCGGACGGGATAAAATGAAAAAAGTGCGCTACTCCTTTAAGTGGACGTGGGGGTTGGCCACAGCTTTATTGAACTATATTAACATAGATGAAAAACAACTTCCAACCTCCTGTAGGTTGGCGACCAGAGAGGAAGCGCACTGCCAGTTGCCGGCATTGGCTGACGGGCAACTCGGCCATCCACCTCCATTAATGCTGTAAATTCACTCCTGCACCACCACAGGAGGAGCTCACGTATATGGAGCTCACATATATTCATACTGAGCTCCAACCCCACCTAACACATACAAGGCTTGCTCGATGCCTCCTGCAGCCCGGATAAGAAAATATTAAGCCCTATGTCGTTAAGGTGAACCCCATCAACCGTCATAAGGCGACTGTTGTCGACTTCGAGCTGCCGATGCCTAACTACTACACTTGATCAGGCCAGAACATATCGAGACATGTTGGAGTTAACTACCGCAGCATCCCTAGCCCCCTGCCAGGTGACTCTGGGGACAATTTTGGACCAAACAATGATGACTTCCGAGAAAAGCAGGATGATCCTCTCCAAGTCATTCCTCATCAACGTGATCAATTCAGGGATCGGCATGGAACATAGATCATTCCCACCGGCATGGACAACCAGAACCACCAGTGAGAAGGAATGACACGCAATCTGAACACACTCCGTCAGCACCCGCGACCAAGGCAGGCCACTAATGCCTCTCCAATGGACAGCAATCTGCTGGAAACCCAACGAAATGCCCCCCGGGTGGCACGTAGCCCGCTGAGCAGCCCGGTAAACATACCAATGACCCACGATGTGGACCACCAGTGGGCGAGAGCCTAAAAGAGAAAATACATCAAAGAAGCAATTCAGGTCGCACATAACTGGCATAGCAAGCTGACTTCTATCGCCCTATCTGCTGTATTTCAGAGGAAGGAAAAACCACCCTGGCGGCTTCCGTAGCCGCCCCAATCTGAAAAGAGTGGGACTCGTAGTACCCAAAGGGGGAACCCCCGCGGTCGTTAAGCAGCGTTTGAAAACAGAAACAAACTGGTACCTGGTGAGGGGAAAACCCATGTTATGTGTCAAAAAACGATCACACGCCGCCGAACCGCCAAAAAAGAAGATATCAAAAGAACCGGACATGATTCACCCCCAATGGCTCAGATCGGAAGCCAGGATCCCTGACCAGGCTGATCCGTTTTTGAGCGCCTAATGCGCAACTGAACAACACCGTTCGTGAGCAGAACGTCCTCAAAAAGAAGGCCGCCCCTGCGCCAGCCGAAGAGGGAACTAACTCGTCCACGCGCAATGCGCCAAAAAATGGCAAAGAAAAGGCAGCACGAAAAAGAGAAACCTCATAACAGGATGAACAAACCGTCACCGCCACGCACATAAGCGTATCCAGTAGCAAGAAAGAAACAGGACACCGACATTCTTTGCAGATGAGCACCCGCTGCCAACCCTTAAGTGCATGTTGTATGCAAAAACGTTTAGTGACGTCGGCCCAACCCCGCAACTTCCCATGAAAACTAACCCCGCACAAGTGTCGCCTAGCCACCGTCACGGAGGCCCCTGAGGCCTTCAGCGCAAACAAATAATCAATTGTGATAGAAAAACGCACTTCATCCCCCAGCAAAAAATCCTGTGAGCCAGCAGCAAGCAACCAGTCCCTCCAAGCCTTACCGTGACTTGACCAGGTGGCCGGCACCACCGAGGATGCAATCAGCGGCAGCAGTCCTGAGACACTATTTCCCACATCTCATGCGGGCAAGGCAAGCCCTCCGGGGCCACTCCCCTGCACAGATCCTAAAACTCCGGGAAACAGAAACGAGACAACAAGTCAGCCAAAACATTGTCAACCAAGGGAACATGACGGGAACGGAACCATATGTTATGTTCTAAACACCAGAGAACCAAGTGACAAAGCAAGGCCAAAACTGGGAGAGAGAAGGAGGACAGGCAACTAATGAAATGCACTACACTGAGGTTGTCCATCCAAAAGCACACCATGCGATCCTTAAGCTTAGAACCCCAAAGTTCAACAGCCACAACGATGGGTACCAGCTCTAACAGCGTCATGTTACAACACAACCCCTCCTCTCTCCGACGCTCAGGCTTTTCTCGTGAAAAGAGCGCTGGTCGACACCCCCCTCTATGCATCTTTATGGCACACCCCCCCTCCATGCATCTCTATGACATCCCCCCTACATGCATCTCTATGACACCCCCCTCCATGCATCTCTATGACACCCCTCCATGCATCTCTATGACACCCCCCCTACATGCATCTCTATGACAACCCCCTCCATGCATCTCTATGACACCCCTCCATGCATCTCTATGACAACCCCCTCCATGCATCTCTATGACACCCCTCCATGCATCTCTATGACACCCCCCATGTATCTCTATGACACCCCCTCCATGCATCTCTATGACACCCCCCCTACATGCATCTCTATGACAACCCCCTCCATGCATCTCTATGACACCCCCCTCCATGCATCTCTATGACACCCCTCCATGCATCTCTATGACACCCCCCCTACATGCATCTCTAGGACAACCCCCTCCATGCATCTCTATGACAACCCCCTCCATGCATTTCTATGACACACCCCCTCCATGCATTTCTATAAGGGAAACAGAGATACACGAGTACAGCACTTTCTGGCCCAAAAAAACGCCAAACAAGATCTGCATCTATTTATAGCCTAAGACTCTAAAAAGTGGACCCTGGAGGGGACCCCAAAGTGGGCTTCAGTGTTCCACTGTTCCTCTGGACTGGGGATCTACTGCTATGGCCTTGTCATAGCAGTAGGCCCCGACCCCAGATTGGAAAAGTAGTGGAACACAGGAGCAGTATGACTGGGCTGCAGGGGAAAGTATGGGAGCTGCCTATCTAGTACTATATATATATAAAGGCATAGAGAAGAGGGGGCCTATGACTATATGGGGGCACAAAGGGGGCCTATAACTATATATGGGAGCAGTAGAGCAGTATAGGAGCCTACAACTAAACAGAATATGGGAACCTGCAGACACTTTTATAGAAAACCAATAGCGGCACCGTTACCATTCCGTATTGAGACGAATGACCTTTATTGCTGCGGTGAGTGCAAGATATCTTTTTGTTTCTACTATTAGAATATGGGAACCTACCGTATTTTCCGTCCTATAGGACGCACCGGCGTATAAGACGCACCCAATTTTTAGGGGCAAAATCTAAAAAAATAAAGATTTTGAACCCGATAGTGGTCTTCAACCTGCGGACCTCCAGATGTTGCAAAACTACAACTCCCAGCATGGGAGTTGTAGTTTTGCAACATCTGGAGGTCAGCAGATTGAAGACCACTGCATAGGAGGTAATACTCACGTGTCCCCGCTGCTCCGGACCCGTCACCGCTGCCCTGGATGTCGCTCCATCGCTGTTGCCGTGTCCCCGTCGCTCTGGAAAGTCTCTGCTGCCGGCCGGGTATCCTCACTCTCCGTCGCCGCCATCACGTCGTTACTCACGCCGACGCACGTGATGACGAGGAAGGAGAGCGCCGGCCATACAGGGGATCCCTGAACGGAGAAGTCGCGGCGGTCCCGAACAGCCCGACTGAACAGACGGGTTAGTGTCACTTTCCCTTCAGACGCGGCGGTCAGCTTTGATCGCCGCGTCTGAAGGGTCAATACAGGGCATCACCGCGATCGGTGATGTCCTGTATTAGCCGCGGGTCCCGGCCGTTGATGGCTGCAGGGACCGCCGCGATAGGTGTGTCTTCGCCGTATAAGACGCACCAACTTTTTCCCCCCCAGTTTTGGGGAAGAAAAAGTGCGTCTTATACGGCGAAAAATACGGTACATCTTTATATTACCCTGTTTTTGGTATTCTGATGTCCCGTTTTAGTCTCAAGGAAATATGATCTGCCTACATATAACAGATTTATGAATGTCTTAAAATCGATTTTCCTGTAACCGTCCACACAGTGCGAGCTCAATACACATCAGTATGTAAACGGTATTACCAGTGGATTGCATCTCCCATACGGCTCACATTACTTACTCGGCTTACTCTGCATTCCCACCAAGGGTTACTATGAGTCAATAAGGGGTTTCCCTCATCCCATCTTGCGTCACTGATCTCCAGACACCTGGCGGCACTGAGGGTGGAGGACGGCGGAGAACCAGTTTCAGCAGGCCTCTAATCTTCTGCTTACACTGTGACTCGTCCATGAGAAGTTTAGTAATATTAAACCTCTATCCTAGAAACTCAGCAAACAACTTCCTTATTCCTTATCCTCCTGTCAGGCGGAACTTCTCGTATTCTATCTATATTACACGAAGGAAAGTAAGGGTGTTTTCACACGCGGTAAATTTGGTGCAGACACTGTGTGATTCTTTTTTGTACCACAAATTTAGAAAGAAAAAAAAAACATGGCTGCACATCCACGTGTTATACATTGATCTTGTTCTTTGCTTCACAAACTAACCTCCGGTAGTGAGTATATATGCCTGATGACCAGCGATGCGGCACCGGTGGCTTGTGACGTCAAACCCTCCCTCTCGATGCAAGTCTATAGGAGGGGGCGTGACATCACGAGCCTCCGGCGCCGGGTGCTGCAGGGAGATGATGGGGAGTCCCAGCAGCAGGACCCCCGTGATCAGACATCTTATCCCTTATCCTTTTGGATAGGAGATAAGATGTCTAGGGGCGGAGTACCCCTTTGAGGTATGTTCCCACTGTCTGACGTATTTCAGTTTTCGCGCCCATTTTAATCCGTGAAAAATGCAGATTACGTCCGAAAATGCTAAAATACAATACAATTTGACATTGTGTGAACATAGCCTTATACTGCTGGGTAGATGATGTTGGTAATAAAATGTTCTATTATTTTTTATCATGTCCCACTGTTCATACAGAATTATTGTATTGAATAAAGTTCTTGTCATTTTACAATAGTTTAGTAAGTGCAGTCATTTTATTTACTTTACTTTTACCACTTAAGAGTCCCGGCTTCGAAAACAATGAAACAAGCCTTCCAAGCAGTAAATGACTCAAAGACTGACATCAGCGGGGATCAGAAGTGCATGTGACGCACAAACTTTGTTTAAAGAGAAAAGTTCAACTTTCAATTAAAAAGAACAAAGAAAAAAAAAAAAGAACTGCAATAGTCAATGAAATCCTGTAACTTTAAAGAGGACATTTTTACCAAAGAGTAACTTTTTTTTTTTTTCCGGACAGACACCGATCAGCCATGTATTACATGCTTGACCATTCATTTGAATGGCCGTGTGTAGGTGCCACATCTACAGTTTCAAAAGCTGGACTCATGTCTAATTGTTGGTTGTTCTACTTTGCAAAAGCACTAAGGCTATGTTCACACAACAGAATGACTATGCAGAATTTCGCCAGAATTTTCCGCACAAACATTCCACTGAGTCCCATTGAGTTCAAAGGGATTCTGCTGCACTTTGCACACTTCAGAATTTCAGCAGACTCCCGATTCCGACGTCTGCAGAAAGAATAGACTTGACTATCCTTTCTGCGGATTACGCTCAAAAATTTATTGTCATCCATGAAACGGGGCATTTGTGAGTGGTCCTAGCGTCCGCCGGATCAATCAAATGTGCGGAATGACCAATCAGAATGAGCATTTCACTGGTAAAACACCTGTATTACTGAAGTGCATGCACTGACTGGTGTCTGGAAGCACCCCCTACAGTGCAGGGAGGTATTACATGTTCTGTACTACCCTTTACCTGTGGCAGAGTTAGCTGCTCCTTTGGACACCAGGTGAGGGCGGCTCCATCTTACATTTTTTAGGACACTGTGTGTACTGTACAGGACCCTGAAGAAGCTCCTGTCCTCTACATAGACAGATGATTTACAGCTCCCAGCAGATCTTTCTTACTTTTATATGCTTATAAAGGACTTGCTTTATCTAAATTAGATATCTACTTATATTTCCTTAACTGCTTAAGAACACAGCCCATTTTGGCCTTGAGGACAAAGCCAGGTTTAATTTTTGGGTTTTCATTTTTCCTCCTCTCCTTTTAGGAGTTATAACTTTATAAAGGAGTTATTTTTTCCAACCAGTGAGCCATAAGAGGGCTTGTTTTTTGCGGGACCGATTGTACTTAACAATCACATCTTTAATTTTACCATAAAATTAACAGCGAAGCAAAAAAAAATAAAAATAATAATAATTTAGGGGAAACTGAACAAGACCCCCCAATTTGCAACTTTTAGGGTATTTCGTTTTTATACAGTGCACTTTATGGTAAAACTGATGTGATCTTTATTATATGGGTCAATATGATTAAAATAATACCCATGTCTACATAGTTTTTTATTATTGTACCGCTTTAGCAAACAGACTTTCTTGACAAAATAAGTATGTATAAAATTGTCCTGTTCTGACCTCTATAACTTATTTTCTTTTTTGTATACAGGGCAGCATGAGGGCTCATTTTTTGGCACTGTAATCTGTAGTTTTTGTCAGTAGCATTTTTTGTTTTGATGGAACTTTCTGAACACTTTATATACATTTTTTTCCTCACATATGATGTGACCAAAAATGAGCAATTCTGGTGTTTGGTATTTTTTACATTTACACCGTCCAGCATGAAGGATAATAAATATTATATTTTAATAGTTCAAATATTTACGCACGCAGCCATACCAAATATGTTGTTTTTAGTAATGGGAGTGACTATTAGGTGGTCACTCCCATTATTAAAGGAGTACTGCAGCCAGAATTAACTTACCCTGTATCCACAGGATAGGGGATAAGTAGCTGATCACGGGGGCAGGCCAACCGATGGCCCCCCCCCCACGATCTACTCAACGGGACCCCGTCCTGCTTAGTCAGGAGCGCGTCTTGCCTACCTCTAGACGGCATGCGCTCTATCCATTTCATTGAGAAGTAGACGACATACGCTCTTGACTGAGTGATTGGACCCCCGCAAACAGCTACTTATCCCCGATCCTGTGGATAGGGGATAGGTTAATTTTGACTGCAGTACCCTTTTAAGTTTACACCCATCTGACTGATTCCCTAAATTTTCAGATAAACTATAAACTACCGTATTTTTCGTCCTATAGGACGCACCGGCGTATAAGACGCACCCAATTTATAGGTGCAAAATCTAAAAAAATAAATATATAGATTTTGAACCCAATAGTGGTCTTCAACCTGCGGACCTCCAGATGTCGCAAAACTACAACTCCCAGCATGCCCGGACAGCCGTTGGCTGTCTGGGCATGCTGGGAGTTGTAGTTTTGCGACATCTGGAGGTCCGCAGATTGAAGACCACTGCATAGGAGGTAATTACTCATGTGTCCCCGCCGCTCCGGACCCGTCACCGCTGCCCTGGATGTCGCTCCATCGCTGTCCCAGTCGCTCCGGAACGTCTCTGCTGCCGGCCGGGTATCCTTGCTCTCCGTCGCCGCCATCACGTCGTTACGCACGCCGACGCACGTGATGACGAGGAAGGAGAGCGCCGGCCATACAGGGGATCCCTGAACGGAGAAGACACCGAGGAGGCAGGTAATGTCCCTCCCGGTGTCCTGTAAGCACTAACCCGGCTATTCAGTCGGGCTGTTTGGGACCGCCGCGGTGAAATCGCGGCGGTCCCGAACAGCCCGACTTAACAGCCGGGTTAGTGTCACTTTCCCTTCAGACGTGGCGGTCAGCTTTGATCGCCGCGTCTGAAGGGTTAATACAGGGCATCACCGCGATCGGTGATGTCCTGTATTAGCCGCGGGTCCCGGCCATTGATGGCTGCAGGGACCGCCGCGATAGGGGTGTATTCGCCGTATAAGATGCACCGACTTTTTCTCCCCAGTTTTGGGGAAGAAAAAGTGCGTCTTATACGGCGAAAAATACGGTAATATCTTCGGAACAGAAAAGCGTATCAAGAAACTGTAAAAAGGTATTTAATGATAATGCAATCAAACTTTGGGGGGGTTGGCCACATGTCCTCTTAAATGTTATTATTATTAATTGATGATAATAATAACAATAATAATCATGATGTTTTAGGAACTTATACAGCACTGGCTCTATTAGCATGGTGGGAGCTGAGGTTTGCTCCCTTATGGCTTTTTGCTGGTTAAATATTGTTTTAATTCTGCCCTTTCCTCCATCATGCTGATCCACCCAGGTAAGAACATACAGGTGAAAGTGTCGTGCTGTTTCCGTTTGCAGTTAGTGAGAACACTATTTATCCAGTGTTCACGTTCCTCAGTGCCAAGTTCCCCTTTCTCCTCCGCCTACTGCTTGCACTGAGCTGGCAAGTCCCAGCCATGTCCTCCCCACAGAACACTGCTGACACGCTACTTTTTAATACGTTTTGCTTTACTTTTATTCTGTTGAGAGAACCTTCTGAACCCTTTTGATTGAAAATCAATAAGAGAGCAAACTCAAAATGCATAACAAATCCTTTTCAGATACAAAATGAATTATAAAATGATACATTCCCAAAGTCAAAACAGCCCCCTAGATCTATATACTTCAGTTTGCTTCAGGATGTCCGGGTCTTACATCGAAAATGTAAAGTCTTTAATAAAAGGAGGTCACAATAAATAAGAGTAGACATAAGGCTTTACCTACATTCCCAGTCATGCTCTCAAACTATAAGTTGGAGTTATACACTGACATAACGGGAAAGCTACCTGGAAAAGGTGGCATGAGAGAGCTGCTTTGCATATCTTTTTTGGCCTTAGGGTGCGTTCCCACAGGGCGTATACGCAGCGTATTTGACGCTGCGCAAAATGTATGGCAGCAGCGGGAAATACGCTGCGTATCCCTTGCTCACTATACACACAGGGCTTTCCGGCGACAGCCCTATGTGTGTAGTGAGTTTTGGAGGCGGGGCCGCGCGTCACAGATACGCCGGCACACGGCCCCGCCTCCAAAACTCACTGCACACATAGGGCTGCCGGCGGAAAGCCCTGTGTGTATAGTGAGCAAGGGATACGCAGCGTATTTCCCGCTGCTGCCATACATTTTGCGCAGCGTCAAATACGCTGCGTATACGCCCTGTGGGAACGCACCCTTATACTGTAATGTCTATAAGATTTTTCTGCCAGTGTCCAAACTGGATGGAAATGTCTTTAAATCTCACTTTGGCTTGGCATACATTCCCATTCATGTCCTAAAACTTCTAGTTGGAGGGAAACACTGACTTTAACCCCTTAAGGACCGGGGTTTTTTCCGTTTTTGCATTTTCGTTTTTTGCTCCTTGCCTTTAAAAAATCATAACTCTTTTAATTTTGCACCTAAAAATCCATATGATGGCTTATTTTTTGCGCCACCAATTCTACTTTGCAATAACGTCAGTCATTTTGCCCAAAAATCTACGGTGAAACGGGAAAAAAAATCATTGTGCGACAAAATTGAAAAAAACGCTGTTTTGTAACTTTTGGGGGCTTCCGTTTCTACGTAGTACATTTTTCGGTAAAAATGACACCTGATATTTATTCTGTAGGTCAATACGGTTAAAATGATCCCCTACTTATATAGGTTTGATTTTGTCGGACTTCTGGAAAAAATCATAACTACATGCAGGAAAATTTATACGTTTAAAATTGTCATCTTCTGACCCCTATAACTTTTTTATTTTTCCGTGTATGGGGCGGTATGAGGGCTCATTTTTTGCGCCGTGATCTGAAGTTTTTAACAATTTTTGCATTGATAGGACTTATTGATCGCTTTTTATTCATTTTTAAATTATATAAAAGTGACCAAAAATGCACTATTTTGGACTTTGGAATTAATTTTTTTGCGCGCATGCCATTGACCGAGCGGTTTAATTAATGATATATTTTTATAACTCGGACATTTCCGCACGCGGTGATACCATATATGTTTATTTTTATTTACACTGTGTTTTTTTTTTTATTGGAAAAGGGGGGTGATTCAAACTTTTAATAGGGGAGGAGTTAAATGATCTTTAATCACTTTTTTTTTTCACTTTTTTTTTGCAGTGATATAGCTCCCATAGGGACCTATAACACTGCACACACTGATCTCTTATACTGATCATTGTTATCCCATAGGGACCTATAACACTGCACACACTGATCTTTATCATTGATCAATGGTTTCTCATAAGAAACCAGTGATCAACGATTCTGCCGCATGACTGCTCATGCCTGGATCTCAGGCACTGAGCAGTCATTCGGCGATTGGACAGCGAGGAGGCAGGTAGGGGCCCTCCCGCTGTCCTGTAAGCTGTTCGGGATGCCGCGATTAGCCGCGGCTATCCCGAACAGCCCGACTGAGCTAGCCGGTAACTTTCACTTTCACTTTTAGCCGCGCGGCTCAGCTCTGAGCGCGCGGCTAAAGGGTTAATAGCGCGCGGCGCCGCGATCGGCGCTGCGCGCTATTAGAGGCGGGTTCCGGCTTCACTATGACGCCGGGCCCACCGTGATATATACACAGTAACCCCGCGTTATATCAGAAGAGCAGGACCAAGGACGTACCGGTACATCCTTGGTCCTTAAGGGGTTAAGAGAAAGCTACCAGAAAATAGGTGGTGTGAAAGAGCTGTTTTGTGTGGTGAGGGTGTGATGAAGGGCAGATGTTATTACCATAGGGGCAGATGGCATTAACCCCTTGTGTTTGTGACGCCAGGGCGTGGTTATTCATTTATGGTAGAAAGAACAATCCCGGCACTCACTTTAGTCTTCTGCCAAGTGAAATGTGTTTATTAACCACTTAAGGACCTAGGGCGTATGGATACGCCTTGCCGTCCTGGTACTTAAGGACCCAGGGCGTATCCATACGCCCGTGGGAATTTCGGTCCCCGCCGCGCCGGGCGGGGACCGGGCCGGGGTGACTGCTGATATCAATCAGCAGGCACCCAGTGCAAATGCCCAGGGGGGTCATCAGACCCCCCCACGTCGGCGATCGGCGCAAATCGCAAGTGAATTCACACTTGCAATTTGCGCCGATTCCGGGTCATACGGGTCTATTGTGACCTGGTGACCCGGAATAGAAGGGGGATCGCGGTTGTCTAAGACACCCACGATCCCCCTGTAGGCATAGGAGTGAGGTGGCAGGGTTGCCACCCCTCCTATCCCTGCTATTGGTCTGCTATTGATCGTCAGAGGCGACGATCAATAGCAGACCGGGGGCAGGGGGGTTAACTTTCGTTTTCCCCGTCCTGCCCACCCACAATAGGCGGGGCAGAGCGGGGAACTGAAGGGGACCGGGCGCCGACGTCCACTTACCCGTCCGGAGGCTGCGGCGACGGTGATCGGCGGGCGGCGTCACGTGCGTCTGAAGAGGACGGCTGCCGGGATCCTACGGAAGCCGGTAAGTAGATCTGGAGGGCTACAGTCTGAGACCGTGGTCTCTAACTGTAGCCCTCCAGATGTTGCAAAACTACAACTCCCAGCATGCCCAGACAGCTGTTTGGGCATGCTGGAATATGTAGTTTTGCAACAGCTGGAGGGCTGCAGTTTGAGACCACTATACAGTGGTCTCTAAACTATATCCCTCCAGATATTGCAAAACTACAACTCCTAGCATGCCCACATAGCTGTTTGTTGTCTGGACATGCTGGGAGTTGTAGTTTTGCAACATCTGGAGGTCCACAGTTTGGAGATCACTGTGCAGTGGTCTCAAAACTGTAGCTCTCCAGATGTTGCAAAACTGCAATTCCCAGCATGCCCAGAAAGCAAACAGCTGTCTCGGCATGCTGGGAGTTGTAGTTGGGTACTTCCAGTTGTTGCATAACTACATCTCCCAGCATGCCCTTTGATGATTAGTACATGCTGGGAGTTGTAGTTTTGCAATAGCTGGAGGCACACTGGTTGGAAAATATTGAGTTAGGTAACAGAACCTAACTGAAGGTTTTCCAACCAGTGTGCCTCCAGCTGTTGCAAAACTACAACTCCCAGCATGCACGGTCTGTCAGTACATGCTGCTGGGAGTTGTAGTTTTGAAACAGCTGGAGGTTTGCCCCCCCATGTGAACGTACAGGGTACATTCACATAGGCGGGTTTACAGTAAATTTCCTGCTTCAAGTTTGGGCTGCGGCAAATTTTTTGCCGCAGTGCAAACTCCCAGCGGGAAATTCACCGTAACCCGCCAGTGTGAATGTACCCTAAAAACACTAACCCTAATAAAGGGTAAAACACTACATATTCACCCCCTTACACTGTCCCCCCCCCCCCCCCCCCCAATAAACAATTTAAAACGTCTTGTACGGCAGGGTTTCCAAAACGGAGCCTCCAGCTGTTGCAAAACAACAACTCCCAGCATTTCTGGACAGCCACTGACTGTCCAGGCATGCTGGGAGTTTAGCAACAGCTGGAGTCACCCTGTTTGGGAATCACCGGCGTAGAATACCCCTATGTCCACCCCTATGCAATCCCTAATTTAGTCCTCAGATGCGCATGGTGCTCTCTTACTTCGGAGCCCTGTCGTATTTCAAGGAAACAGTTTAGGGCCACATATGGGGTATCTCCGTACTCGGGAGAAATTACATTACAAATTTTGGGGGGCATTTTTTCCTTTTACCGCTTGTGAAAAGGAAAAGTTGGGGGCTACACCAGCCTGTTAGTGTAAAAAAATAAAAAAAAATTACACTAACATGCTGGTGTTGCCCCATACTTTTTATTTCCACAAGCGGTAAAAGGAAAAAAGACCCCCAAAATTTGTAACGCAATTTCTCCTGAGTACAGAAATACCCCAGATGTGGGCGTAAAATGCTCTGCGGGCACACAACAAGGCTCAGGACTGAGAGCGCACCATGTACATTTGAGGCCTAAATTGGTGATTTGCACAGGGGTGGCTGATTTTACAGCGGTTCTGACAAACGCAAAAAAAAAAAATTCCCACATGTGACCCCATTTTGGAAACTACACCCCTCACCGAACGTGACAAGGGGTATAGTGAGCCTGAACACCCCACAGGTGTTTGACGAATTTTCATTAAAGTTGGATGGGAAAATGAAAAAAATTATATTTTTTCACTAAAATGCTGGTGTTACCCTATATTTTTCATTTTCACATCGGGAAATAGGAAAAAAGCCCCCCCAAATTTGTAAACCCATCTCTTCTGAGTAAGAACATACCCCATATGTCAATTTAAAGTGCTCTGGGGCGAACTACAATGCTCAGAAGAGAAGGAGCGCCATTGGGATTTTGTAGAGAAAATTTGTCCGGAATTGAAGGCCACATGTGTTTACAAAGCCCCCATAGTGCCAGAACAATGGACCCCCGACACATGTGACCCCATTTTGGAAACTACACCCCTCACGTAATGTAATAAGGGGTACATTGAGAATTTACGCCCCACAGGTGTCTGACAGATTTTTGGAACAGTGGTCCGTGAAAATGAAAAATTAAATTTTTCATTTGCACAGCCCACTGTTCCAAAGATCTGTGGGGTGTAAATACTCACTGCACCCCTTATTAAATTCTGTGAGGGGTGTAGTTTCCAAAATGGGGTCACATGTGGGGGGGTTCCACTGTTCTGGCACCACGGGGGGCTTTGTAAACGCACATGGCCCCTGACTATCATTCCAAACTAATTCTCTTTCCAAAAGCTCAATGGCGCTCCTCCTCTTCTGAGCATTGTAGTTCGCCAGCATAGCATTTTACGTCCTAACATGGGGTATTTCCATACTCAGAAGAAATGGGGTTACACATTTTGGGGGTCATTTTCTCCTATTACCCCTTGTAAAAATGTAAAATTTAGGGGAAAAACTGCATTTTAGTAAAAAAAAAAAAAATTTCATTTACACATCCAACTTTAACGAAAAGTCGTCAAACACCTGTGGGGTGTTAAGGCTCATCGGACCCCTTGTTACGTTCCTTGAGGGGTGTAGTTTCCAAAATAGTATGCCATGTGGGTATTTTTTGCTGTTCTGGCACCACAGGGGCTTCCTAAATGCGACATGCCCCCAAAAAACCATTTCAGCAAAAGTTGCTTTCAAAAAGCCAAATGTGACTCCTTCTCTTCTGAGCATTGTAGTTCGCCCGCAAAGCATTTTATGTCCTAACATGTGGTATTTCCTTACTCAGAAGAGATGGGGTTACAAATTTGGGGGGGCATTTTCTCCCATTACCCTTTGTAAAAATGGTAAATTTGGGGGGAAAACTGCACTTTAGTGAAAAAAAAATTTTTTTCATTTACACATCCGACTTTAACGAAAAGTCGTCAAACATCTGTGGGGTGTTAAGGCTCACTGGACCCCTTGTTACGTGCCTTAAGGGGTCTACTTTCCAAAATGGTATGCCATGTTGGGGTTTTCTGCTGTTCTGGCACCATAGGGGCTTCCTAAATGTGACATGCCCCCCAAAAACCATTTCAGCAAAATTCCCTCTCCAAAATCCTATTGTCGCTCCTTCCCTTCTGAGCCCTCTAGTGCACCCGCCGAACACTTGACATACACATATGAGGTATTTCCTTACTCGAGAGAAATTGGGTTACAAATTTTGGGGGGATTTTTCATCTATTACCCCTTGTAAAAATTCAAAAACTGGGTCTACAAGAACATGCGAGTGTAAAAAATGAAGATTTTGAATTTTCTCCTTCACTTTGCTGCTATTCCTGTGAAACACCTAAAGGGTTAACACACTTACTGAATGTCATTTTGAATACTTTGAGGGGTGCAGTTTTTATAATGGGGTCATTTGTGGGGTATTTCTAATATGAAGGCCCTTCAAATCCACTTCAAAACTGAACTGGTCCCTGAAAAATTCAGATTTTGAAAATTTTGTGAAAAATTGGAAAATTGCTGCTGAACTTTGAAGCCCTCTGATGTCTTCCAAAAGTAAAAACACGTCAATTTTATGATGCAAACATAAAGTAGACATATTGTATATGTGAATCAATGTATAATTTATTTTGAATATCCATTTTCCTTACAAGCAGTGAGCTTCAAAGTTAAAAAAATGCAAAATGTTAAATTTTTTCATAAAATTTTGGAATTTTTCACCAAGAAATGATGCAAGTATCGACAAAATTTTACCACTAACATAAAGTAGAATATGTCACGAAAAAACAATCTTGGAATCAGAATGAAAGGTAAAAGCATCCCAGAGTTATTAATGCTTGAAGTGACAGTGGTCAGATATTCAAAAAATGACCGGGTCCTTAAGGTATATTTGGGCTGGGTCCTTAAGGGGTTAAAACACGGTGCAAACACAATGTAACGCGTTTCGGCCAAAGCCTTTATCAGACTGACAGTCTGATAAAGGCTTTGGCCGAAACGCGTTACATTGTGTTTGCACCGTGTTTTAATAAACACATTTCACTTGGCAGAAGACTAAAGTGAGTGCCGGGATTGTTCTTTCTACCATTGCCATTTATTTCACGTGCACCACCAAGGGACTCGAGTGCCGACCCTTACCCAATTCTATTGTGGTTATCCATTTACACCAGCTGAGGTATGGCCGCTGGTTCCTGGGCTAGGCGCGGGGCAAATAATCACTCTGATGCAAAGTTACGGAACAACGGCAGCTTTACTGAGGCAGACAGAAGGAATAGTCTTTACAGCTCACTTAAGCCCAAGGAGATGACCAGTGACTTATGAGACTGGTACTTGTAGTGGACTTGGACTGAATTATGCAGACCCACGCTGACTTTAGCAGACTTGACTGACTTGACTATGACTGACTAGGCTTCACCCCTGTAGTTGCTTACCAGGCTTTGACGTTCACCTGAAGGGGCACTTGGTGATTGAAGCGTGGCTGTGCGGTTAGGCCTAGGTCTCCCTCAGGACACCAGAAACTCTCAGGTCTTGACTGTACTGCTCCTCAGACTCATCTGACTACACTAGCTCCTCCCTAGAATATAAGGGAGCAATTTGGAGGACTCCCATAGGTCACCACACATGTCACTTGGTCACTGACACCTTCCCTGGTTGCATGACTTGGTAACAACATTTAAAGGGTACCTCTCATCAAAAAAACTTTTGATATATTATAGATTAATGTATGCAGAATAACTTTACAATTGCATGTTATTAAAAAATATGCTTCTTTCTATTTAATTTTCCACTTTGAAGAAATGACCACTAGGGGTCTCCCTACCAGTCCTGGAAGCAAGCATTTCAGACTCATGCTGGAGTCCTAAACACTAGGAGCTGCCAGTCTGCTTTGTTCACAAAGGAGAACACTCAGATCTGCCAGCCTGCTTTGTTCACAGCCTGTTTGGCTGTGAACAAAGCAGGCTGGCAGCTCTGAGTGTTTAGGACTCCAGCATGAGTCAGAAATGCTTGCTGACAGGACTGATCGGGAAAAATACAATAGAAAGAAGCATATTTTTCATTAACATTCTATTGGAAAATTATTCAACATTTATTAATCTAAAATATATCAAAAGTTTATTTGATGAGAGGTACCCTTTAAAGGCATAAGAACATAAGAAAGACAAATGAATAAATAACATAGGACACTGTTAACCATTTAGGATACACATAATTAAGGTGGACTCAGGGGACACTGAAATAGAGTCTGTCACACAGGACAGAAAGGGTACAGGAGAGCAAGAGAGGTACAGTGGAGATTCATACAAGGCTTGTCTGTGTGTATTGTGTACAGAGTTACATTCCTACTCTATCTAGGTCTCAGCAGCCCTTTACTGATAAAGGGATGACTCTGCTGACCCTGACCCGGTCTACACAGGGAATCTGAAAAAATGAATTGCAATAAAAAGGAAATTTTAATTCATACCATACTAGAAAATTGGAAATTATATGATGGAATTTATATATAAATACCTTAACATAATAAGAAAAGCCACCAGAGGTATAACAATCTTGATTATACATTTTCAAAGGTCAAATTTTCAAAGGTAAAATTAGGTCCAATTCAGTCATCTGCATGAGGCCTTGAAGGGGTGAAGACAACCTATGTCCAAATTGGTCTTTGCCTCGCGATATACCACACCCATCGTACAGACACAATGGGGGAGATTTATCAAAACATGTCTAGAGGGAAAGTTGCTGAGTAGCCCATAGCAACCAATCAGATCGCTTCTTTCATTTTTCTAAAAAATGAAAGAAGCGATCCGATTGGTTGCTATGGGCAACTCAGCAACTTTTCCTCTGGACAGGTTTTGATGAATCTCCCACAATGAGCCGGAGTGAACAGTCACCATGTTATACCATTTCCCCTACAGTGGTAGCTGCTGATCAGCTGATCACCTTTGTGTCCGCAGTACTAAAATGGGGTGTCTTTTATATAACTATTAGAATTATGTTATTATTAATCACCAATTTGTATTGGTATATACATGTATTCTATAGACATGTAGCAGAGCAAACTGTGTCATTTTACTTTTGTGCTGCATCGTGTGTTTTATAATAATGTACAGTCCTAGAATAATAATAAATAAACAATATATAACATTACCAGGACCAAATGACAAACACAGCACCACTACATACATTGTCTAAACAAAGCAGTGTTTACATTTATCTTAAGTGTCTCTATCCTAGAACATTTAATACGCACCGTACATATCCGGTCAGCGTCTCCTATAAGTGTTTGTCTGCTTCCTATTACAGTCTTGTAGACCCTCTTTACATTGTTCTGTAGTGTGCAGCTTTGGGGGTGAGCTGTGATTTATGACACAATGGCTGTGGAACAATGGCCCTTATTTACTTGTCTGTCTGATGAGTTATATAAGTCTAAGTAAAGGATATAGTTGGAGCCACTTGAGCCAAAATGTATTAAAATGCCTATTGAAAAATATGGTGCAATTTGTGCTAAAATTAGCACAATTTTTTGGGCTTTCTACTTGATAAACTATATACTGTGTGTATAACATGACACTATATATACTGTATGACGCTACGTTGGGCACAAACACGGCTAAATAAGCCCAATATATATATGTGTGTGTATATAGATAGATAGTTACAGTATACAAAATATAATTATAGCATGTTATCTACGTTTGGCAGTGGTGTCCAAGCTGTGGCTTTCCAGATGTTGCAAAACTACAACTCCCAGCATGCCGGGACATCAGTTTGGAAACCACTGATGTAGCGAATAGAATGAGCATCTCCATCATCTTGGAGAGAGCTAAAAATAATATTGGAAAATATGACATATTTCAGGCGTAGTAATGACTAAGCGTGAAAATACAACACACCTGAATACACTGACGTAAATATTCCTATAGACAGGCATAATGCATCTTCTTACATAGAATGGGGATTTTCTCACTTGGTTAGACAAAGACCTGGGGTGGCCTATAAGCCACAGTGTCTCGCAGCCATTGGAGGACCTCCAGATCAAGACCTGTCATGGTCAGCCAAACCTCCAGACTGGAACCCCATTAAAAGCCTCTGAAATCTGATCAAGAGGAAGAAGGATGGTCACAAAGCCATTGTTACGCCGTGCGCTCCGGGTCCCCGCTCCTCCCCGGAGCGCTCTACAGCATTCTCCTATTCGCAGCGCCCCGGTCAGACCTGCCGACCGGGTGCGCTGCGATAATGTTCCCAGCCGGGATGCGATTCGCGATGCGGGACGCGCCCGCTCGCGATGTGCATCCCGACTCGCTTACCAGACTCGTTCTCCATCTGTGCGGTCCCGGCGCGCGGCGCGCGCGGCCCCGCTCCTTAGGGCGTGCGCGCGCGCCGGGTCTTTGCGATTTAAAGGGCCGGTGCGCCACTGATTGGCGCATGGGTTTTAATCAGTACCTTCACCTGTGCACTTCCCTACTGATACCTCACTTCCCCTGCACTCCCTTGCCGGATCTTGTTGCCATTGTGCCAGTGAAAGCGTTTCCTTGTGTGTTCCTAGCCTGTGTTCCAGACCTCCTGCCGTTGCCCCTGACTACGATCCTTGCTGCCTGCCCTGACCTTCTGCTACGTCCGACCTTGCTCTTGTCTACTCCCTTGTACCGCGCTTATCTCAGCAGTCAGAGAGGTTGGGCCATTGCCGGTGGATATGACCTGGTTGCTACCGCCGCTGCAAGACCATCCCGCTTTGCGGCGGGCTCTGGTGAATACCAGTAGCAACTTAGAACCAGTCCACCGACACAGTCCACGCCAATCCCTCTCTGGCACAGAGGATCCACCTCCAGCCTGCCAAATCGTGACAGCCATTTAACAAAGCCACACTTTTTGTGCCAGGAGTGGCATTAAAGGGGTTCTCTGGTGGAAAACATTTATTTTTTTAAATCAACTGGTGCCATGTAAATTACTTCTATTTAAAAATCTCAATCCTTCCAGTACTTATCCCCATAGCAAACTTATCCTGATGTGGACAGTTCCTGACATGGTCAGAGGTGTCAGCAAAGAGCACTGTTGTCGTGACAGAAAAGAAATTCCAAAAGAAAAAAATTTCCTCTGTAGTATACAGCCGCTAATAAGTACTGGAGGGATTACGCCCGTGGGAATTCCGGTCCCCACCACTCGCTGGCAAAATCATTCAGCAGGCACCCCGTCCAAACCCCTGGTAGGGGGGGGGGAGGGAAGTCCTGAGATGGGTGATTTGTGGCGAATCCGAGTTAATTGGGTCCCCGGTGACCCGGAAAAAAAGGGTGATAGGTGCCGTCCGAGACGGCACCTATCACCCTTTAGTAGCAGGAGTGAGGTGGCACTGATGCCACCTCACAATCGTCCTGATTCGTCGACTGTTACCGGCCGACGAATCAGGACTCCTGCTGTGGGGGTGTCCTTAACAGCACCCGCTCCGCCCCTATTCCGGAGGGCGAGAAGCAATCTGATTGTTGCTATGGGCAACTAAGCAACTTTTCCTCTACACAGGTTTTGATAAATTTCCCACTGAGAGTTTGTTACCTAAGTGTTTTGCAACCAGTATGCCTCGAGCTGTTGCAAACTACAATGCTCAGCATGCAATGACTGACCGTACATGCTGGGAGTTGTACTTTTGCAACAGCTCGATGTTTGCTTCCCCCCCATGTGAATGTAAAGGGTACATTCACACAGGTGGGGGTTTACAATGAGTTTCTCGCTGCAAGTTTGAGATGCACAAATTTTCCCCTGCCGCTCAAACTCCCAGAAGGAAACTCGCTGTAAACCCCCACCCGTGTACCCTAAAAACACTACACTACACAAAATAAAGGGTAAAACACTACATATAAACATATCTCTACATAGTTACCCCTCCCCCCCAAATAAAAATGAAAATGTCTGGTACGGCACTGTTTCCAAAATGGAGCCTCCAACTGTTGCAAGACAACAACTCCCCCAACAGCCCCATTTTGGAAACTACACCCCTCATGGAACATAGCAAGGGGTATAGTGAGCTTTAACACCCCACAGGTGTTTGACGAATTTTTCGTTAAAGCTGGATGTGGAAATGGAAAAAAAAAATTCACTAAATTGCTGGTGTTACCCTACATTTTTCATTTTCACAAGGGGGAATAGGAAAAAAGCCCCCCAAACTTTGTAATCCAATTTCTTCTGAGTATGGAAATACCCCATATGTGGGTGTAAAGTGCTCTGTAGGCGCACTACAGGGCTCAGAAGAGAAGGAGCGCCATTGGGCTTTTGGGGAAAAAAAACAGCATTTTTGTGAAAAAAAATTCCATTTACACATCTGACTTTAATGAAAAGTCATCAAACACCTGTGGGGTGTTAAGGCTCACTGTCTCCCTTGTTCTGTTCCTTGAGGGGTGTAGTTTCCTAAATAGTGAGCCGTGTGTTTGTTTTTGTTTTTTTCGTTTTTTTGCTGTAAAGCCAGCATAGAGCGGGCCTTCACCAGCGGATCTGCAGCGTAAAATCCGCTGAAAATCCGCGCATGTGAACGTACCCTTAGGCTGGATTGTTCAGTCTAGTCAGTGTCATTTAGCATCGATTGAGCCATATCCATATTTTACATATTTATATTATGGGAGGCGCGGATCATGTCCATGTTTAGTAGCTTCTTATGAGTGTTTATGACTTCTGGAATGGTATGGAGTGATTCATCTAACCTTTCATGTATATTGTTATTTTGTGGAACTCAAAAGCTTAGCTCCTGCACTTTGGAGTTCCATAAATTAATAGTATATGTCCTAAAATGGACCAAACATAGTCACTAAGGGGAGATTTATCAAAACCTGTCCAGAGGAAAAGTTGCTGAGTTGCCCATAGCAACCAATCAGATTCCTTCTTTCATTTTTGAAAAGGCCTCTGCAAAATGAAAGAAGTGATCTGATTGGTTGCTATGGGCAATTCAGCAACTTTTCCTTTGGACAGGTTTTGATAAATCTCCCCCTAGGAGACTACTTTCAGTCCTCTGAGCTTAGTGTGCCTGGGGCGGTATTTGCAGCCATACTGTTTTGTTGTGGGATGTCCCAGTACGGGATATGGTCCCGTACAGTACTTAGGCCCTGTCAGGTTGAGTCCCTCTGTGTCCTAGGGGCTCTCCTGCAGTGTCTCCCCCATAGTAATATATATTATGTATAGTGTTATGTGTGTTATGTATAAAGGACCTTTAAGGACCTTTTGAGTTAGTCACATAATAATGTGTTCACAGGATGTGTTTGTTGCCCAGAGAGCACCAGCTAACCAGGTGACCTGCAGCTTGACCTATGGGTTTCTGGCTCAGCCCCCTTTATAAGAGGGGGAGCCATTCCAATCTCTCTCTTACCACTTATTCTCTGCGGAGATACAGTAAGGACCAGATGTCTCAGAGCTAGTGTCCAGCACATCTGGAGGCCTCAAGCCTACCTACAGCCACATGCCAGTAAGTCAAGTCTTCTATGTCTGCTGTCACTACCTACAGTCAAGTTAAGTCTATTATAGTCAGCGTGGCAGTGCTAAAGTCTGTTAAAGTTACTACAAGTCCCAGCAAGCTGCGAGGTCCTTCTGTGTTACTGGCCACCTCTCTGGGATCCTGGGCTAGCTGTAAAGACTATTTCCATCTGTCTACCCAGGGGCTGACTGACAACACTCAGGGCCCCCGGACCAAATAAAGCAAGGGCCCCCAGTCAGCCCCTGGCCACACCTCTGCCCCACCCCTATTCGGACATCAGCCTGATTGGTGATCTCTGGCATTAGCCGAGGGAGTGGAAATGGGAGCAGGCACTGTGCGTACATGTATGCCTTGTGTCTTTAGGGCTCATTTACACGGACGTATCCGCAGCGTATTTTACGACAATGGACCCTACAGTGCTACCTCCATCTGTGTTTGCTCATAGTGGCAATCCGTTGCTACAAACAGACATGCTTTGATGTGCATGTTCGATGCACGCATGCGCAGTATACTCGCACACATCGCAGCTGCTCTCGGCCTAACTCAGGGAACAGGAGGAGTAGCTGCAATGTGTGCGAGTATACTGCGCATGCGTGAGGCGAACATGCACCTCGAAGCGTGTCTGCTAGTAACGGTGGATTGCCGCTATGAGCAGACACAGATGGAGGCAGCACTGTAGGGTCCATTGCCGGCGGATCCGCAGCGTAAAATACACTGCGGATCTGTTCATGTGAATAAGCACTTAGGGTACGTTGACACGTACAGGGTCTGCTGTATATTTTCTGCAGCTGATTTTGCTACCTATTGAAGCTAATGGGTTGCAAAGTCAGCTGCACAAAATATGCAGCAAAAATATGCAGCAGATCCTGTACATGTGAATGTACCCTTAAGGTGTTAATGATAAATAAACAAGCAGTGTGTTCACATATTGTCGCCCCAGTGGGGTCACTTTCCCTCCTCCAGTGTCCACAGGTCACCAACAGGTCACATTACCAGAATTTTTTTTTGAAAAATTGCGGCAAAAATGGCGCAGTTTTACAGCGATTTCAAAAAATTGCGGTAAAATCGCGCCATTTTCGCCATGATTGTTCCCAAAAATTGTTCTGGTAATGTGACCTGTTGGTGACCTGTGGACACTGGAGAAGGGAAAGGGACCCCACTGAGCTTCTAATTTTCACCCCCCCAGCCCAAGGTTATACTCGGAGGGGAGAGAGGCAGCACACAGGGACATCACTCACCTCACATGAAGCGCTGCTCTGTTTTCATGGGAGGCCTGTCAGCTCTTGCCCCTTGGGGGCGGAGCCAACAATCAGGTCCTCTTCATCCCTGGCTTCTGTCTGTCTCTGCTAATGATTCGAGAGCAGGAGCAGCACAGGGATATTTATATAGAGAAAGACATCACCTAAAAGTAGCGCTTGTCTGACTGGGGATCCGGGACAAGTGTCCTGAATCCTCAGCAGCTGCAGCGGGCTACGTCCGAATGGACCGGCCGGTCAGTCCGCCCCTGTGTCTACCTCAGTAAAGCTACTGTTAACCCTAACCTGGTCTTGGACTATTATTGCCCTGCCTAACTTTGGGATAGCGGTACTACCGTTCGGGAGGTTACCAGGGAAACCACGCCCTGGTGTCACGAACATTGAGGGGTTAATAACATCTTGCCCCTGGGCTACAAGCTCTGCCCCTACACCTCACCTTTACACCCCAATACACCCCGTGGCTTTTCCACAGTTGGTATGCCGATGTATACTCCAAACAAAGGCAAACACAGCCTAAGGCCCATGGATGATGGGGCCACTTACCTGACTGCACAGAGGGAATATCACATTGTAACAGGTCATCAAAACCACATTGACCAAGTAGATATAAGTATATAGAGCTAAGAGGCAATAATGGGACTTAGGGGATAACAGAGTGAACTTCAGTAACACTCAGGGTCTATTCACACTGCAGAATTTCCGCTTGCGGAATTCCGCCTCAAATTAAAACCCATAGACTTATCTGGGATTCCGCACTCCCATTCACACTTTTAAATTTCCGCTTGCGGAATTCCGTAAGCAGGAATTCAGAAGTGTGAATGGGAGTCTGGAATCCCATAGAAGTCTATGGGCTTTTATTTGATGCGGAATTCCGCAAGCAGAAATTCTGCCATGTGAATAGACCCTTATCACAAAAACAAAAAAAGTATAACATTTCAGGGCTACTCCCGTGTATAGTTTGGATATTGTGGTTCTGAGGTCAACTGTGGTCAAACCTGAACTTGACTTCAGCTCCCAGCACTTTGATGTCCTCATAATTTTAATAGAACAAGTCTTCCTAGTATTGTTGTGAACCTGTAAAATAATGATAATAAAATCATTTACAGACGCACCCTGACATTGTGACTCCTAGGCGCTGTCTAATCATCCTATTTCTTTGCCTTCATTTTCTTTTGTGTTGAATTCGGCAGCATTGCTAAGAGTCGAGTGGTCTCCAGGTGGAGGATTAAGGGTTACCCCACCTAAAAGGGACTTGGCAGCACATTACGGCCTGTGGTCAGACTGTCAGCTGGCGTCTGTCAGGGACAATATCTGTCCTTGGACAATGAACAGCAGAGCCTGTCCAGGAAGCATTGGGAGAGCAGGACTTTCCTCTCTTTGTTCTGTCTGCAGGCGATTGGGAAGGCGTTCCTCACCCTGCTTTACACATCCCTGATCCTTGTGGGGGGCATCATCTCTGGCTTCCTGGGTTATTAATACATTCACATTGTGACAGATTGGCTCCATCGTTCTCTTCATACCTGTCTGTCTTTTGTCTTTCCATATCCTCTATATAAGCACTTGAAGATGGTGGTGATAACATCTGCTGACCGGTGCAGAATTTTACAGCCTCTTATATTGTCTAGGTTAGGTGTTATGATAAGGTCAAATATGGACAAAGCATAGCTGACTATTCATGGATGAAACTATACAGCACAATACAGTGACCCATTAATGGCACCCTTAAAATTGCCATTATTTAGGGACTAAGTGTACCATATAGTGGCTGAATAATACCACTATACAATGCCTACAATGTACTATCATGCAGGGACTGAGTAATAGCACTACATAATGGCTAAACAGCAAATAAATATCATCATACAGGAATTAAATTACACCACCATATGGTGGCTGATTAATCCCATCATACAGGGATGGACTAATACCATTATATAGTGGCTGAACAATACCATTATATAGGGGCCATACAGGGACTGGATTATATCATCATATAGTGGCTGAACAATACCATTATATAGGGGCCATACAGGGACTGGATTATATCATCATATAGTGGCTGAACAATACCATTATATAGGGGCCATACAGGGACTGAATTATATCATCATATAGTGGCTGAACAATACCATTATATAGGGGCCATACAGGGACTGGATTAGATCATCATATAGTGGCTGAACAATACCATTATATAGGGGCCAAACAGGGACTGGATTATATCATCATATAGTGGCTGAACAATACCATTATATAGGGGCCCTACAGGGATGGACTAATACCATCATATAGTGGCTGAACAATACCATTATATAGGGGCCATACAGGGACTGGATTATATCATCATATAATGGCTGAACAATACCATTATATAGGGGCCATACAGGGACTGGATTACATCATCATATAGTGGCTGAACAATACCATTATATAGGTACCATACAGGGAGTGAATAATACCATCATATAGTGGCTGAACAATTCCATTATTTAGGTACCATACAGGAACAGAATATTATCATATAGTGGCTGAACAATACCATTATATAGCGGCCATACAGGGAGTGAATAATACCATCATATAGTGGCTGTACAATTCCATTATTTAGGTACCATACAGGGACTCGATAATATCATCATATAGTAGCTAAACAATACCATTATACAGGGACAATACAGGGACTGAATAATACTAGCATATAGTGCTAAATAATACTATTATGCAGGGGACCATAGAGGAACTGAATAATAATATCATCATATAGTGGTAAATAATAGGTTGACTAAAATATTATCATACAGGGAAAGAATACCACCATATAGTGGTTAAATGGTTGAATAATAGCGTGGTACATAGGGTAAGACTATTGGTGTGTGCTGCTATTGATGGAGATCTGGTGACGGTATTGCTACTTTTTTGACTGCTTTGCTAAGAGGGGCTCAGTGCGGGCACTATGTGTAGGTGGTTTTCCCCTCCTTGGTGCTGCCACTCTGATTTTCCCCCTCCATGCCGTCATCCCCTCTCCACTTTTCTCAGCCACTTGCACCATTTGTCTTGTTTCTTTCCCTCTTTTAGTCCTGATAGGGTTTTTGGCAGGATAGTCCATGTTAATTTCTCCTGTGAACACTGTGGCTGCACTGTTTTGGTTCACATATGCCATATTCTATGGTTTGATGGATACGGATGTGCAATACACTGCTCACAGGTGAATGACCTTTATATATATCCTTTTTATGCCTCATACCCATAATTATGGGACAGTCCCTGGAGTCTTTTTGTACAGTCTGACTGTTGCTACTTTAAGTGATTTTATCTGTATGTAATATTCAATAAAATTGTAATTTTTTGGTATCTAGTGGCTCTTTGGTGTCATTTTATAGGATTTATACTTAGTTTAAGGGACACCTTGCCCAATTCATATTGTAGTATTTATGCCCTTATTTTTGGTTATAATGCTAAACAGTGAGTTTAATACGACTCAAATTCTAACGCTACATAACTACTGAACCTAAACCAAACCCCTAAATTTAGTGGAACAGCATAAAGCAAAATCCTCCAAGCTTATTCCCTACAAGGTCCCAACCAACCTGGGAGGAGCCTAAATACCGTTCCTCTGTATAGACTGTTTGCTGATTGCATCCTGCATAAAACCTGCAGTAAAGTTATTTCCAGTTTACTACAATTCTGGTTGTGGACAATCCTTTATTCCTCCCTATCGTTCCTGGGACGGGTGGCGGTAGGATATATATATGAAGAGGAGCCGGCACCCTGGCGTCACAACAGTTAAGGGTTAATGCTACACCCTTTAATCACTGCACACCCCTATTCCCTTACACCCCTAAGCTTACCACATAGCCTTTTGACATCTTATGAACAGGATACGGGTGTGTGCCTACAGCTGTTGCCACCATTTAAAGTGTACTCCTCCATAAAGGACTGTGTTAATGTACTGTGAAAAGACTTTGCACGCTGCGAATAGGTGTGCGCACACAAGTGAACGGGACTGTGCTTATGTTACTGTGTGTAAGAAATGCGCACGAAGAGTAAGGGGGAGGTGAAGAGTACAGTGGAGTTACAATTCCCATTAGAAGGGGTTAATGTCAACGCAGGGCCTTCCCGCTCGCGCAATCCTGCAGCTCCGCCCACCGAGGCCTCCGGAGCCGCGGCGGCCATTTTGGTGGAGCCTCACACAGAAGACCTGCATAAAGGCGCGGTTGGCGTAGCGAAAAAAAAGCAGAGTGCTGCAGCAAGCTGAAATTCTTAAAGAGCCAGCACACTACAAAGCTCTTAGGTGCCGGATCACTACGCTCAAGTCCTATATCGATGCACTCAAGTTCCAGCTCAACGCACTCCAGTTCTAGGTCACCGCTCTCAAGTTCAAGATCACCGCTCTCAAGTTCCAGATTAAAGCACAGCTACGTCATTTAAAGGGCCAAACGCTGTAGGTCAAGATGTCAGAACCAACAGCAACATTGCCACCTGCAGCACCTTCTCCACCGCCTAACCAACAAAATGGTGGTGCTCCTGCGACCCCGCCAGAGGGGTCACCACAACAAGCCACAAAGATGCTGCCTGCTTCACCTCCAGCTCAACGTCTTCACCTAGGAGCTCCTGTGGCTGCACCTGTCTTCTTGGGGAATCCAGTCCTCCCCAACTACAATGGGGATCCCTTCACGCTGAGGGACTTCAAGGAGAAGATACAGAGTCTCTTTGTTTTCTATTACTTTCCCCCTAATCAGCAGGTGCAGTTGCTTTCGGGACAACTACAGGGACCTGCATTGGAGGAGGTCCGCACCTGGCCAGCTGCCGACAAGTCTACAGTGGAGCAGATCTTCAAGGGGCTCTATCAAGTGTTCGAGTCTCACTCCCCCTCTGAGGTACGTCTAAGGCTGTATGAATGACGCCAGAAGCCAGGTGAGACCCTTCGGGCATATGCTGTGGTCTTACAAAATGCCTTGGAACCAGTGCAAAGACTAGACGGCATTACGCCCGAGCAGGGTAACAAGGTCCTGATGGACAGATTCATAGATGAGGCACATAATAAATGGGAAAAGACCCAACTTAGGATGCTGGTGGTGCAGAATCCCGATATGTCCTTTCCAACCTTCAAAAGGTTGGCTATCAAGCTTATTGAGTCAGGGCCCAAAGCAGAGGAAGTTAGTGCCCCTTCTGCAGAGCCACTGGGAGCCTCGGCCCAACCATTATCCCCTTCACAGCCTATTGGTACATCCGCCCCTGCTAGTCCATGAACTGCCGACCTACAGAATGTACGACAGGACATTGATCAGCTGACCAAAGCCTTTAAGGAAATGGTGGGCAGGTCTAAATCATCCAGGCCCAAGACACTTCCACGTAAAAAACCTGCCCCCCGTCCTGTCAATGCCCTTCCCTTAAGACCACCTGGGACTCAGCAGCCTGTTTGGAGCTACTGCAATAAAACTGGATACTGGAAGAGTCAATGCTGGGCTTTAAACGGGCATCCTCTGGGGTCGAGGACCGCACCCCAGGAGTAACTACCGAAGGTCCAGAATCAATCGGCACTAAGACAGGTTTCTCCTTGTATGTTGCCCCTTGCCCTTATGTTAGAATTTTAGTAGAGGGGGTTCAGCTAGAGGCCTTGATAGACACGGGGTCCCAGGTATCCACTATTCCCCAAGAGGTGTTTTATAAGTATTGGGGGCCTGAAATGTTGTGTGAGCCCGATGATGTGGATTTTAAGGTGGTTTCGGGGAATGGGAAACCAGTACCCAGACATGGATACTGGGAGCCCACTATACAGGTGGGAAAATATGTCCTCAGGGGACAAGGTGTTATTGTCACAAACGTTAATGATGAAAATGCAGCAGAGTTTATCTTAGGGATGAACATCATGAGACACTGTTTTGAGGAGATTGCAGGGTCATTACATGCATCTCTCCCTCACATGTCCCCCTCAGGCCGGCGAGCTGCGCAACACCATCTGAAAACGCTTCAAGCCAAACAGAAGTTTGTCAACCGCCAAGGGGTGATCTGTCATGTGAGAATCCAAGATATCCGGGCTGTAACCCTGCAACTGCAGACAGAGACTATCATTTGGTGCCGTGCCCGACCAGGGGTAAAGAACCAAAATTACCAGGCGTTATTAGAACCAATTCAACTGGAAGATCATCCTCTGGCAAGGAGTCTCGGGACTGTGAGAAATGGAAGAGTCCCGGTTCGAGTGGTTGACCTATCGGATGTTGCTATCTGCCCAAGTACACTCCTGTAGCTCAGCTCTATCATCTTGAGCCCAAGGATGTGATGTCCAAGCCGCAAGTTTCCCAACAGTGGACCGCTCAGACCGCCCATGAGGCCAACAAGGGCCATCCAGAACCCTGGTGGACCCAGTTGCAGATTGGGGATGAAGATACCCCCAGAGACCAGGTTGGTGGGGTTATCCAAGTGGCTAAGCAATATCAAGAGGCCTACAGTAAACATCCCACTGATTTTGGACGGACTACGATGATCCAGCATCGGACTCTAACTGGCGATAGTCCCCCGATTAAAGAAAGACATCGCCCAGTAGCGCCTGGTATGTATCAGACAGTGAAGAAGATGCTATTGGAGATGAAGGAGGCTGATGTAATCCGGGAGAGCCAAAGTCCCTTGGTTCTTGTTAAGAAGAAAGATGGAAGCATTCGCTTCTGTGTAGATTACAGGAAGTTAAATGATGTCACTCACAAAGATGCCTACCCTCTTCCCAGAATAGAAGGATCTCTGACTGCGTTGGGATCAGCTGCTTACTTTTCCACCTTGGACCTGACCAGTGGGTAATGGCAAGTACAGATGGCCGAGGAAGATCGTGAAAAGATGGCGTTTTTGACCCCGATAGGGCTCTTTGAGTTCAAGAGTGTGCACTTTGGACTATGCAACGCACCTGCCACCTTCCAACTTTTAATGGAACGATGCCTTGGACATCTCAACTTTCTTGTGTGCTTCTGTATTTGGACAATGTCATTTTTATTCCCGAATGTACCAAGAGCATCTGGACCATTTAAAGGAAGTATTCCAAGTTCTCATCCAACATGGACTAAAGGTCAAGCCCTCTAAGTGCCATCTCCTGAAGCCACGAGTGTCAGGATCCAGGTACTGTGAGGATACTGGTGGTGGATCCTCTGTGTCAGTGGGGTGATGACGTGGGCCGTACCAGGGGAACGGAGTCTAAGGGGTTACTGGTTTTCACCAGAGCCCGCCGCAAAGCGGGATGGACTTGCTGCGGCAGGTAACCCCCAGGTCGTTCCACCCGATAGCAACTCAACCCCAACTGACGGCTGAGATAGGCATGGTACAAGGGATTAGGCAAGAGCAAGGTCGGACGTAGCAGAAGGTCAGGGCAGGCAGCAAGGATCGTAGTCAGGGGCAACGACAGAGGGTCTGGAACACTGGCTTGGGACATACACAGGAATGCTTTCACTAGCACAAGGGCAACAAGATTTGGCGATGCTGGGAAGGGGAAGTGAGGTTTTATGCTGAAGCCACAGGTGAGAGCACTGATTGAGCCATGCGGCAATCAGTGGCGCACTGGCCCTTTAAATCGGAGAGAGTCGGCGCGCCGGGCCTGGGCCGACGGGGAACAGGAGAGGTGAGGTCACTGGGCCGCGAGCCGCGACATAGATGCAGCGCTCCCGGTCTCCCCCTTGGGTCTCCCCCTCTTTTTGGAGCCTGAAAACCTGTGAATGAGCTCTTTGTCGAGGATGTTATCCTCGGGTTCCCAAGACCTCTCTTCAGGTCCACAATTCTCCCAATCTACGAGAATTTTTTTTTACCTCTAACCGTTTTGGATGCGAGAATTTCTTTAACAGTGAAGACATCGGAGGAGCCAGAGACAGGAGCTGGAGCGACAACCTTGGGAGAGAAACGGTTAAGGACAAGAGGTTTGAGAAGGGAAACGTGAAAAGAGTTCGGAATACGGAGAGAAGGGGGAAGAAGAAGTTTGTAGGAGACAGGATTGATTTGACTCTTGATTTTAAAGGGTCCTAGATAACGTGGTCCCAGCTTATAGCTGGGGACACGGAAGTGGATGTACTTGGCAGAGAGCCATACTTTGTCCCCAGGAGCGAAGACAGGAGGAGTTCTTCTCTTTTTATCGGCATGCTTCTTCATACGGGATGAGGCCAGTAGGAGGGACTTTTGAGTCTCCTTCCAGATGATGGAGAAGTCCCGGGTAACTTCATCAACAGCAGGCAGACCAGAAGAAGTGGAAATGGGGAGGGGGGGGCAGAGGGTGACGGCCGTACACCACAAAGAACGGGGATTTGGCGGAGGATTCAGAGTTTTTGAAATTGTACGAGAATTCAGCCCAGGGTAGAAGATTGACCCAATTGTCTTGGCGGGAGGAAACAAAATGTCGCAAATAGTCACCAAGGATCTGGTTAACTCTCTCTACTTGCCCATTGGATTGGGGATGATAGGAGGACGAAAAATTTTATTTGATTTTTAATTGATTACAGAGAGCTCTCCAAAATTTCGATACAAATTGAACGCCTCTATCCGAGACGATATGCGTGGGAAGCCCGTGAAGGAGAAAAATGTGCACAAAAAATTGCTACGCCAACTGTGGCGCTAAAAGAAGACCTAGAAGGGGAATAAAATGTGCCATCTTGGAGAAACGATCAACGACCACCCAGATGACTGTGTTGCCATGGGATAGGGGCAGATCCGTAATAAAATCCATGGCAATTTGAGACCATGGTAGCTCAGGAACAGGTAAAGGATGAAGGAGTCCAGCAGGCTTCTGGCGAGGAGTCTTGTCCCGGGCACAAACTGTACAGGCCTGAATGAAATCAGCAACATCAGTCTCCAGGGTAGGCCACCAATATAAACGAGAAATGAGTTGGAGGGACTTCTTGACGCCAGCATGGCCAGCGAGGTGTGAGGAGTGACCCCACTTGAGGATCTTGAGGCGCTGGCGTGGAGGGACGAAGGTCTTCTCAGGAGGAGTTTGTCTGATAGAAGCTGGAGCAGAGGAGATCAGGCACTCAGGAGGTACAATGTGTTGCAGAGGGGCTTCAGATTCGGTAGAATCAGAGGAACGTGAAAGGGCGTCAGCCCTGACGTTTTTGTCAGCAGGACGAAAATTAATCTCGAAGTTAAAGCGGGCAAAAAACAACGACCACCTAGCCTGGCATGGGATCAGACGTTGGGCAGACTGGAGATACGAGAGATTCTTGTGATCCGTATAGAGGACAATGGGATGTTTGGAACCTTCCAGTAGATGCCTCCATTCTTCGAGAGCTAGTTTAATGGCCAGAAGTTCACGATCACCAATAGAGTAATTTTTCTCCGCCAGAGAAGGTTTTAGAAAAGAAACCACAAGTAATATTATGTCCGGTAGAGTTTTTTTGGAGGAGTACGGCTCCGACTCCGACCGAGGAGGCGTCCACTTCCAGCAAGAAGGGTTTTGATGGATCAGGTCTGGAGAGTACTGGTGCAGAAGCGAAGGCAGTTTTGAGGCGATTGAAGGCCTCATCCGCTTGGGGAGGCCAGGACTTAGGGTTGGCATTCTTCCTGGTTAGGGCCACAATTGGAGCCACAATGGTGGAAAAATGAGGAATAAACTGTCGGTAGTAATTGGCAAATCCTAAGAAGCGTTGGATAGCCCGGAGTCCAGAATGGCGTGGCCAATCTAAGACGGCTGACAGTTTGTCTGGGTCCATTTGAAGTCCCTGGCCAGAGACTAGATAACCTAGGAAGGGAAGAGATTGACATTCAAAGAGACATTTCTCCATCTTGGCATATAGTTGATTTTCACGGAGTCTCTGAAGCACTAGGCGGACATGACGACGGTGTTCTTCAAGGCTAGAGGAAAAAAAATCAGGATGTCATCCAGGTAAACCACAACACAGGAATATAACAAATCTCGAAATATTTCGTTAACGAAGTCCTGGAAGACAGCGGGGGCGTTGCAGAGCCCAAAGGGCATAACGAGATATTCAAAATGTCCGTCTCTGGTATTAAATGCGGTTTTCCACTCATCCCCTTTTCTGATGCGAATGAGATTATATGCGCCTCTTAAGTCCAATTTAGTGAAGATGTTAGTGCCACGAAGGCGGTCAAAGAGTTCCGAGATAAGAGGCAGGGGTTTTTGTCATTTTATTTAAACCGCGATAGTCAATACATGGCCGTAAGGTACCGTCTTTTTTAGAAACAAAGAAGAACCCCGCTCCGGCAGGGGATGAGTACTTGCGAATGAATCCCCTCTTTAAATTCTCCTGGATGTAATCCGACATGGCTTGAGTCTCAGGAGCGGATAAAGGATAGATCCTGCCCCGGGGTGGAGTAGTACCAGGAAGGAGGTCAATAGGGCAGTCGTAAGGCCTATGAGGAGGCAAAGTCTCTGCTTGTTTTTTGCAAAAAACATCGGCATAGTCCTGGTAGGCCTTGGGAAGACCTGGTATAGGAGGAGCCACAGGAGTTTGACTGACGGAGCCGGGGGCAGGCGTGAGGCATTTTTTGAGTCAAGAAGAACCCCAGCTCTTGATCTCCCCGGTGGTCCAGTCAAGGGTAGGAGAATGACATTGGAGCCAAGGCCATCCGAGGAGAATTTCAGAAGTGTAGTTGGGTAGGACCAGAAATTCAATTTTTTCGTGATGAAGTCCAATGCACATTAGCAGGGGTTCTGTGCGGTAACGCACAATTTTTACAGTCCAATTTTTCTCCATTAACTGAAGAGATGTAGAGTGGTCTGACGAGACTGGTCACTGGAATGTTGAACCTATTAACGAAAGAGGCCAAAATAAAATTTCCTGCAGAGCCTGAATCCAAGAAGGCCACAGCTGAGAAGAAGGAGTTAGCAGAAGAAGAAATCCACACAGGCACAGTAAGACGTGAAGAAGCAGAGTTCACACCTAGAACTGTCTCACCTTTGTGCGGAATCGGAGTGCGTCTTTCCTGACGCGGAGGACAGATAGGACAATCCTTCAGGAAGTGTTCGGTACTAGCACAGTACAGGCATAGATTCTCATTGCGGCGGCAAATCCTCTCTTGTAGGGTCAGGCGAGACAGGTCTACTTGCATAGCCTCCACGGCAGAAGGCACAGGAACAGATTGCAGTGGACTTGAGAAGAGAGGAGCAAAGTCCATATCCTGACAGAGCTCCTGGCGTCTTTCGGAAAACCGCATGTCAATGCGGGTGGCCAAATGGATAAGTTCATGCAGGTTGGCAGGAATTTCTCGTGCGGCCAGCACATCCTTGATGTTGCTGGATAGGCCTTTTTTGAAGGTCGCGTAGAGGGCCTCATTGTTCCAAGATAATTCAGAGGCGAGAGTACAAAATTGGATGGAGTATTCGCCCACAGAAGAATTTCCTTGGACAAGGTTCAAAAAGGCAGTCTCGGCAGAAGAGGCTCGGGCTGGTTCCTCGAAGACACTACGAACCTCAGCGAAGAAGGACTGGACAGTGGCAGTGACAGGATCATTGCAGTCCCAGAACGGTGTGGCCCATGACAAGGCCTTCCCAGACAGGAGACTAACCACAAAAGCCACCTTAGACCGTTCTGTGGGAAATTGGTCCGACATCATCTCCAAATGTAGAGAACATTGCGACAGGAAACCACAGCATTGTTTTATTTGGAGCCTGCAAGGACATTTATCATGCGCAAGGACTCTTATGTTATGTGTTTCTACAGCCTGATCAAATGGACATTATAAGTATGCCCAGGACTGTTTAAAAACTCTCAGCACTTCGTCCCTCTGTCTCGGGTCGGTCGTCGAGGTCGACTTATCTCAAGTAAGGGGGTTTGAGGTGTCCCAGTACTGGACATGGTCCTGTACCTTGTGTCGTAAGTCCCCATAGTCAGAGTTCCTTCGTGCTCTTAGAATTCTCTCAGTGGAATAACCCTTAGTCACCTCATCAAAATGTAATTTATTGTATATATTTAATATGTTTTATAATATAACGGTTACTTACAGGACCTTAGGTCATGTGATCTATAGTAAATGTGTTATGCTAAGGACCTTTCAGGTCATGTGATTTAGTCATGTGATGTACCACAATCCTTTGTGTTAGGACTGACAGGTTTTGGGAACCAATAAGCTTGGAGCCTGCCGCTTCAGATATAAGGGCGCTGTTACCCAATGTTCGCTCTCTGTGCTCTTGTGCTCTTGTTCTCTGGCTCTCTTGTGCTCTTCTTCCAGCGCTCCAAAAGCAGTAACAGCTCTGTGCCAATCTACAAGCAAATTAGGCCTGAAGCCTGCTAATTTCAGCCGCATGCTAAACCGTGAGTTTAATCCGACTCAAACTCTAATGCTACATGACTACTGAACCTTAACCAAACCCCTAAATTCAGTGGAACAGCGTAAAGCAAAATCCTCCAAGCTTATTCCCTACAAGGTCCCAACCAACCTGGGAGGAGCCTAAATACCGGTCCTCTGTATAGACTGTTTGCTGATTGCATCCTGCATAAAACCTGCAGTAAAGTTATTTCCAGTTTACTACAATTCTGGTTGTGGACAATTCTTTGTTCCTCCCTATCGTTCCTGGGACGGGTGGCGGTAGGATATATAAAGAGGAGCCCGCACCCTGGCGTCACGACAGTTAAGGGTTAATGCTACACCCTTTCATCACTGCACAGCTACACCCTATTCCCCTACACCCCCTAAGCTTACCACAGTCTTTTTTGTGATTTCAGGGTCGAGACAACAGCTGATCACAGGGGGTTTGGCTTATTCTTGTCCTCCTTGACAAGCCAGCTTCCTAATGACATGTGTGATCCAGCTGTTCGTGCCGCTGCCCCTGTGATCAGCTGTTGTCTTAAAGTAGTATTCCGCCCCTAGACATCTTATTCCCTCTCCAACGGATAGGGGATAAGATGTCTAATCGCAGGGGTCCCGCTGCTGGGAACCCCCGTGATCTCTCCTGCAACACCCCTGTCATCTGCTGCACGACCCGCCCCCTCAATGCAAGTCTGTAGGAGGGGGCGTGGTGACTGTCACTCCCATAAAAATGTATTAAGGGGGCAGGTCATGACATTACGAGGGGGCGGGACCGTGACGTCACGATGCTCAGGCCCCTGTGTTATCAGGCACGGAACAAAGTTCGTTCTGTGAAGCAGATGACACAAGGTGCTGCAGGAGAGATCGCGGGGGCCCCCAGCGGCAGGGGTGTTGCAGGAGAGATCACGGGGGTTCCCAGCGGCGGGACCCCTGCGATTAGACATCTTATCCCCCATCCGTTGGAGAGGGAATAAGATGTCTAGGGGCGGAATACTCCTTTAAGACAACAGCTGATCACAGGGGCAGCGGCACGAACAGCTGGAAATTTGATTGGTTGCTATGGGCAACTGGGCAACTTTTCCTCTGCACGGGTTTTGATAAATCTCCCCCTCTATGTGCACTATAGTCTATGCACAAGGCAATGTCATGTCCAGCTTTTAAAGGGGTTGTATAAGAAAATTGAGGCTGCTTTCTTCCTGAAACAGCACCCCTTTTGTCCTTAGGTTATGTCTGGGATTACAGCTCATCCCTATTCACTTGAATGTAGCTGAGCTGCAATACCAGACACAGCCAATGGACAAGTGTGGCTCTGTTTCTGGGGAAAAAAGCAGACACGCATTTCATATCTAATACCACCCTTTTCATAAGGTTTGTATCTGAAAATATCTACAATATTCTGGACTAGTACAGTGAAACATTAGACATAAATGACATTTATATGTGGGAAGCACAAGCGGCGCTGCTCTAAATATCAGCTCCTTTGAAGTGGTTTGGGAACAAGTTCCTGAAATGTTTTCACATTGTGTTCCGGAGACCCGGCATTGTTCAGCCTTCTTTTTGACTAGTACAAGTGTCATTCTGTGTTCTGTGCCCGCTTAGTATTTGTGGCACAGCAAGCCGTATGTATACTAATGGGCCGGGTTAGGGAACAACTATTTCCCCCTAAATAGAATACCTAGGATGGTCCTACATTTCAGGTATATCTGCTCTGGGGAAAAAAAAACGGGTTCATAACCAGTATGGCCATTTGGTATTTTTATTTCACTGCTGCTGGACTACTTTATTATAGGGATTGTTCAAGCACGTGAGGAAAAGGCTCCTATACTGAAGATATACAGGAGATTTACTCCTACTCATCCTGCTGTGTGAGCCGTTAGCATGTCACAGAGCTTCAGTGTACAGAGCCCTGCTTGTCCTCAGTGTACAGAGCCCTGATTGTCCTCAGTGTACAGAGCCCTGCTTGTCCTCAGTGTACAGAGCCCTGCTTGTCCTCAGTGCACAGAGCCCTGCTTGTCCTCAGTGTACAGAGCCCTGCTTGTCCTCAGTGTACAGAGCCCTGCTTGTCCTCAGTGTACAGAGCCCTGCTTGTCCTCAGTGCACAGAGCCCTACTTGTCCTCAATGTACAGAGCCCTGCTTGTCCTCAGTGTACAGAGCCCTGCTTGTCCTCAGTCTACAGAGCCCTGCTTGTCCTCAGTGTACAGAGCCCTGCTTGTCCTCAGTGTACAGAGCCCTGCTTGTCATTAGTGCACAGAGCCCTGCTTGTCCTCAGTGTACAGAGCCCTGCTTGTCCTCAGTGCACAGAGCCCTGCTTGCCCTCAGTGCACAGAGCCCTGCTCGTCCTCAGTGTACAGAGCCCTGCTTGTCCTCAGTGTACAGAGCCCTGCTTGTCCCCAGTCTACAGAGCCCCGCTTTTCCTCAGTGCACAGAGCCCTGCTTGTCCTCAGTGTACAGAGCCCTGCTTGTCCTCAGTGTACAGAGCTCTGCTTGTCCTCAGTGAACAGAGCCCTGCTTGTCCCCAGTCTACAGAGCCCTGATTGTCCTCAGTGTACAGAGCCCTGCTTGTCCTCAGTGTACAGAGCCCTGCTTGTCCTCAGTGTACAGAGCCCTGCTTGTCCCCAGTCTACAGAGCCCCGCTTGTCCTCAGTGCACAGTGCCCTGCTTGTCCTCAGTGTACAGAGCCCTGCTTGTCCTCAGTGTACAGAGCCCTGCTGGTCCTTAGTGTACAGAGCCCTGCTTGTCCTCAGTGCACAGAGCCCTGCTTGTCCTCAGTGTACAGAGCCCTGCTTGTCCTCAGTGTACAGAGCCCTGCTTGTCCTCAGTGTACAGAGCACTGCTTGTCCTCAGTGCACAGAGCCCTGCTTGTCCTCAATGTACAGAGCCCTGCTTGTCCTCAGTGTACAGAGCCCTGGTTGTCCTCAGTGTACAGAGCCCTGCTTGTTCTCAGTGTACAGAGCCCTGCTTGTCCCCAGTCTACAGAGCCCCGCTTGTCCTCAGTGCACAGAGCCCTGCTTGTCCTCAGTGTACAGAGCCCTGCTTGTCCTCAGTGTACAGAGCTCTGCTTGTCCTCAATGAACAGAGCCCTGCTTGTCCCCAGTCTACAGAGCCCTGCTTGTCCTCAGTGTACTGAGCCCTGCTTGTCCTCAGTGTACAGAGCCCTGCTTGTCCTCAGTGTACAGAGCCCTGCTTGTCCCCAGTCTACAGAGCCCCACTTGTCCTCAGTGCACAGTGCCCTGCTTGTCCTCAGTGTACAGAGCCCTGCTTGTCCTCAGTGTACAGAGCCCTGCTGGTCCTTAGTGTACAGAGCCCTGCTTGTCCTCAGTGCACAGAGCCCTGCTTGTCCTCAGTGTACAGAGCCCTGCTTGTCCTCAGTGCACAGAGCCCTGCTTGTCCTCAGTGTACAGAGCCCTGCTTGTCCTCAGTGTACAGAGCCCTGCTTGTTCTCAGTGTACAGAGCACTGCTTGTCCTCAGTGCACAGAGCCCTACTTGTCCTCAATGTACAGAGCCCTGCTTGTCCTCAGTGTACAGAGCCCTGCTTGTCCTCAGTCTACAGAGCCCTGCTTGTCCTCAGTGTACAGAGCCCTGCTTGTCTTCAGTGTACAGAGCCCTGCTTGTCATTAGTGCACAGAGCCCTGCTTGTCCTCAGTGCACAGAGCCCTGCTTGTCCTCAGTGTACAGAGCCCTGCTTGTCCTCAGTGTACAGAGCCCTGCTTGTCCCCAGTCTACAGAGCCCTGCTTGTCCTCAGTGCACAGAGCCCTGCTTGTCCTCAGTGTACAGAGCCCTGCTTGTCCTCAGTGTACAGAGCTCTGCTTGTCCTCAGTGAACAGAGCCCTGCTTGTCCCCAGTATACAGAGCCCTGCTTGTCCTCAGTGTACAGAGCCCTGCTTGTCCTCAGTGTACAGAGCCCTGCTTGTCCTCAGTGTACAGAGCCCTGCTTGTCCTCAGTGTACAGAGCCCTGCTTGTCCCCAGTCTACAGAGCCCCGCTTGTCCTCAGTGCACAGTGCCCTGCTTGTCCTCAGTGTACAGAGCCCTTCTTGTCCTCAGTGTACAGAGCCCTGCTGGTCCTTAGTGTACAGAGCCCTGCTTGTCCTCAGTGCACAGAGCCCTGCTTGTCCTCAGTGTACAGAGCCCTGCTTGACCTCAGTGTACAGAGCCCTGCCTGTCCTCACTGCACAGATCCTTGCTTGTCCTGACTGCACAGAGCCCTGCTTGTCCTCAGTGTACAGAGCCCTGCTTGTCCTCAGTGCACAGAGCCCTGCTTGTCCTCAGTGTTTGGGCTTTTGGAGAGAGAATATGGCTGGAATTGAAGGCCATGTGCGTTTACAAAGCCTCCATAGTGACAGAACAGTGGATTCCCCCCACATATGACCCCATTTTTTAAACTTAATCCCTCACAGAATGTAACAAGGGGTGCAGTGAGCATTTACACCCCACTGGCATTTGGCAGGTCTTTGGAACAGTGGGCTGTGCAAACGCCAGTGGGGTGTAAATGCTCACTGCACCCCTTATTACATTATGTGATAGGTCCACTGTTCTGGCAACACAGGGGCTTTGTAAATGCACATGGCCCCCAAGTTCCATTCCAACCAAATTCTTTCTTCAAAAGCCCAATGGCGCTTCTTCTCTTCTGAGCATTGTAGTGCGCCCGCAGAGCACTTTACATCCACAAATGGGGTATTTCCATACTCAGAAGAAATGGGGTTACAAATTTTGGGGGACTTTCTTCTATTACCCCCAGCATTTTCGAGAAAAAAATAAAATGTTTAATTTTCACGTTGAATTTGTCAAACACATGTGGGATGTTAAGGTTCACTGTACCCGTTGTTACGTTCCCTGAGGGGTGGAGTTTCCCAAATAGTGTGCCATATGTTGTTTTTTTGCTGTTCTGGCACCATGGGGGCTTCCAAAATGCGACATGCCCCCCCAAAAACCATTTCAGCAAAATTTGCTATCCAAAATTCCATTGTCGCTCTTTATCTTCTGAGCCCTCTTGTGCACCCACAGAGCACTTTACATCCATATATGGGGTATTTCCTTACTCAAGAGAAACGGGGTTACAAATTTTAAGGGACATTTTCTCCTATTACCCCTTGTGATAATGAAAAATTTGGAGTAACACCAGCATTTTAGTGAAAAAAATCCAATTTCTCATTTTAAAATCCCACTTTAAAGAAAGTTTGTCAATCACCTGTGGGGTGTTTAAGCTCACTATACCCCTTGTTACGTTCATTGAGGGGTGTAGTTTCCCAAATAGTATGCCATGTGTTTTTTTTTTTTTTTTTGCTTCCTAAATGTTACATGCCCCCCAAAAACCATTTCAGCAAAATTTGCTCCCCAAAATCCCATTGTCGCTCCTTCCCTTCCGAGGCCTGTGGTGCACCAGCAGAGCAGTGTACGTCCACATATGAGGTATTTTCTCCTTTTACCCTTTGGAAAAATGAAAAAAATTGGTCTACAAGAACATGTTAGTGTAAAAAATTAAGATTTAGAATTTTCTCCTCCGCTTTGCTGCTATTCCTGTGAAACATCTAAAGGGTTAACAAACTTTCTGAATGTCATTTTGAATACTTTGAGGGGTGCAGTTTCTATAATGGGGTCCATTATGGGGTATTTCTAACATAAAGACCCTCAAATTCACTTCAAAACTGAACACGTCCCTGAAAAATTATGATTTTGAAATTTCCGTGAAAAATTTGAAAATTGCTGCTAAACTTTGAAGCCCTCTGATGTCTTTAAAAAGTAAAAACATGTAAACTTTATGATGTCAACATAAAGTAGACATATTGTATGTGTGAATCAATATATAATTTATTTGGAATGTCTGTTTTTCTTACAAGCAGAGAGCTTCAAAGTTAGAAAAATGCAACATTTTCAAAATTTTCATGAAATTTTGAAGTTTTTCACCAAGAAATGTTGCAAGTATTGACGGAAATTTACTACTATGTTAAAGTAGAATATGTCACGAAAAACAATCTCGGAATCAAGTAAAAGCATCCCAGAGTTACTAATGTTTAAAGTGACAGTGGTCAGATTTGCTAAAAATGCTCTGATCCTTAACCCCTTAAGGACGCAGGACGTAAATGTACGTCCTGGTGAGGTGGTACTTAACGCACCAGGACGTACATTTACGTCCTAAGCATAACCACGGGCATCGGAGCGATGCCCGTGTCATGCGCGGCTGATCCCGGCTGCTGATCGCAGCCAGGGACCCGCCGGCAATGGCCGACGCCCGCGATCTCGCGGACGTCCGCCATTAACCCCTCAGGTGCCGGGATCAATACAGATCCCGGCATCTGCGGCAGTGCGCGATTTAAATGAATGATCGGATCGCCCGCAGCGCTGCTGCGGGGATCCGATCATTCATAACGCCGGACGGAGGTCCCCTCTCCTTCGTCCGTCCGGCTCCCGGCGTCTCCTGCTCTGGTCTGTGATCGAGCAGACCAGAGCAGAAGATGACCGATAACACTGATCTGTTCTATGTCCTATACATAGAACAGATCAGTATTAGTAATCATGGTATTGCTATGAATAGTCCCCTATGGGGACTATTCAAGTGTAAAAAAAAATGTAAAAAAATGTAAAAGTAAAAGTAAAAAAAAAGTGAAAAATCCCCTCCCCCAATAAAAAAGTAAAACGTCCGTTTTTTCCTATTTTACCCCCAAAAAGCGTAAAAAACATTTTTTATAGACATATTTGGTATCGCCGCGTGCGTAAATGTCCGAACTATTAAAATAAAATGTTAATGATCCCGTACGGTGAACGGCGTGAACGAAAAAAAAAAAGTCCAAAATTCCTACTTTTTTAATACATTTTATTTAAAAAAAAATTATAAAAAATGTATTAAAAGTTTTTTATATGCAAATGTGGTATCAAAAAGAGTACAGATCATGGCGCAAAAAATGAGCCCCAATACCGCCGCTTATACGGAAAAATAAAAAAGTTAGAGGTCATCAAAATAAAGGGATTATAAACGTACTAATTTGGTTAAAAAGTTTGTGATTTTTTTTAAGCGCAACAATAATATAAAAGTATATAATAATGGGTATCATTTTAATCGTATTGACCCTCAGAATAAAGAACACATGTCATTTTTACCATAAATTGTACGGAGTGAAAACGAAACCTTCCAAAATTAGCAAAATTGCGTTTTTCGTTTTAATTTCCCCACAAAAATAGTGTTTTTTGGGTTGCGCCATACATTTTATGATATAATGAGTTATGTCATTACAAAGGAAAACTGGTCACGCAAAAAACAAGCCCTCATACTAGTCTGTGGATGAAAATATAAAAGAGTTATGATTTTTAGAAGGCGAGGAGGAAAAAATGAAAACGTAAAAATTAAATTGTCTGAGTCCTTAAAGCCAAAATGGGCTGAGTCCTTAAGGGGTTAAGGTCAAAATGGGCTTGGTCCTTAAGGGGTTAAAAACCTTTTAATTTTTTAAAATAATTTTTACCTGTTATACTATACTGCAGTATCGTATATTTGACAGTTTACACTGACAGTTTGTCTTTGAGATACAGCCTATGGCTTGAACTCACAGGCTTCTGTATTTGGCAGACAGTAGGTGATCAGCTGGCATCCTGTTGCTTTGGCAACCATCAGGCTTTGGCTGTCCGGGCATGCTGGGAGTTGTAGTTTTTGCAACAGCTGGAGGCACGCTGGTTGGTAAACACTAAACACAAGGGTGCAGACTTTTGAACACATGGATTGGAACTATACTGTAGCTTCTTTCTGCTGCCATCACGAATCCAGCAAGGAATAGGGAATATTTGGGAGCCAATTCTTTTTGGCTCCCTTTTTTTAAACATGCAGAGAATAAGCTATAATTCAACCTCATAGTTTATTTCACTTTCACAAAAGTTTATTATGTTTATTTAATAGCTTCTGTTTATTATCGCCTGTCTGTGGGGGTTTTCTGGGATTACTCCAACTGGGACAACATGTACAACGCGAATGTCATCCAACAATGAAAAACATTGCACACCTAAGGTTACATAATAGTTTGTGGTGAGGGGTGTGATAAAGGGCAGATGTTATTACCCTTAGGGCAGATGTTATTAACCCTTGGTGTTCGTGACGCCAAAAGTTGTAGTGAGGGGTGTGATTTTCGCGAATAATATTCGAATTGCGAATATTCGCGAGCAACACTATTGGTGAAGCAGCTGGTACAGTTGCACTGGGCCACCTCGGTGATGTGTGCAGTGGAGTGTATCTGTTTGATTTTGTCATACTTCTGGAAAAAATCATAACTACATGCAGGAAAATTTATACGTTTAAAAATGTCCTTTTCTGACCCCTATAACTTTTTTTATTTTTCCACGTACAGGGCGGTATGAGAGCTCATTTTTTGCACCGTGATCTGAAGTTTTTATCGGTAGGATTTTTGTTTTGATCGGACTTTTTGATCACTTTTTATTCATTTTTTAATGGTATATAAAGTGACCAAAATACGCTTTTTTTGACTTTGGAATTTTTTTGCGCGTACACCATTGACCGTGCGGTTTAATTAATTATATATTTTTATGGTTCGGACATTTACGCATGCGGCGATACCACATATGTTTATTTTTATTTTTATTTTACACTGTTTTATTTTTTTTATGGGAAAAGGGGGGTGATTCAAACTTTTATTAGGGAAGGGGTTAAATGACCTTTATTAACACTTTTTTTTACTTTTTTTTTGCAGTGTTATAGGTCCCATAGGGACCTATAACACTGCACACACTGATCTCTCATGCTGATCACAGGCGTGTATTAACACGCCTGTGATCAGCGTTATCGGCGCTTGACTGCTCCTGCCTGGATCTCAGGCACGGAGCAGTCATTCGTCGATCGGACACCGAGGAGGCAGGTAAGAGCCCTCCCGGTTTCCTGCAAGCTGTTCAGGACGACGCGATTTCACCGAGGCGGTCCCGAACAGCCCGACTGACTAGCCGAGATACTTTCACTTTCGCTTTAGAAGCGGCGGTCAGCTTTGACCGCCGCTTCTAAAGGGTTAATACTGCACATTGCCGCGATCGGCGATGGGTGGTATTAGCCGCAGGTCCCGGCCGTTGATGAGCGCCAGGACTGACGCGATGAGATACGGGGTCGCAGCGCGACCCCGCTTCATATCGCGGGAGCCGGCGCAGGATGTAAATATACGTCCTGCGTCGTTAAAGGGTTAATTAAAAGGGTATTCCAGGCCAAAACTTTTTTCTATATATCAACTGGCTCCAGAAAGTTAAACAGATTTGTAAATTACTTCGATTAAAAAATCTTAATCCTTGCAATAGTTATTAGCTTCTGAAGTTGAGTTGTTTTTTTCTGTCTAACTGCTTTCTGATGACTCACGTCCTGGGGGATATGGGGATATTCTCCCATCATGCACAGCTCCTGGGATGTGACATCATCATTGAACAGTTAGACAGAGAACTTCAGAAGCTAATAACTATTGAAAGGATTAAGATTTTTTAATAGAAGTAATTTACAAATCTGTTTAACTTTCTGGAGCCAGTTGATATATAAAAAAACGTTTTTGCCTGGAATACCCCTTTAAAGGAACGTGACCTCTAAGATCCTATACAGAGATATTCCTATATAACACCTTAAAGGGGTATTCCAGGAAAAAACTTTTTTTTATACATCAACTGGCTCCAGAAAGTTAAACAGATTTGTAAATCCCTTCTATAAAAAAAATCTTAATCCTTTCAATAATTATCAGCTGCTGAAGTTGAGTTGTTGTTTTCTGTCGGGCAACAGTGCTCTCTGCTGACATCTCTGCTTGTCTCGGGAACTGCGCAGAGTAGAAGAGGTTTGCTATGGGGATTTGCTTCTAAACTGGGCGGTTCCCGAGACATGTGTCATCAGAGAGCACTTAGACAGAAAAGAACAACTCAACTTCAGAAGCTCATAAGTACTGAAAGGATTAAGATTTTTAAAGAGAAGTAATTTACAAATCTGTTTAACTTTCTGGAGCCAGTTGATATATATATATATATATATATATATCCAAGGTAGTAAACTGCAGCACTCAGAGGATAAGGTGCAAAATGAAGTGATTTATTCCATACTAACACTGAGCAACGTTTCAGTTGCCATGCAGCCTTTTTCAAGTAGTATGGCAGCTGAAACATTGCTCAGTGTTAGTATGGAATAAATCACTTCATTTTGCACCTTATCCTCTGAGTGCTGCGGTTTACTACCTTGGATGTGTGACTAGCCTTGACTGGGCTCCCCGCCGCTGGCACCTCTTCACTCTGGTTGTGCTGCTCTCTTGGATATTTGTTATATATATATACATTTTCCTGGATAACCCCTTTTAAATATATATATTTATACCTTAAGTACAATCTATATGAGGCGACTAGGGGTTAGTCCTACAGGAGAGCCCTCATGTCATGGAGGGACTCTGGCTGAGGGGACTTTAGACAGAGGAACAGGACCAAGTCCTGTTCCGGGACACCACACTATCATGCAGTGAGTCATGTCCTTTGGAATTTGCTCTCCGGTATAGTTATTTATCCAACATTTCTGTGCAATATTACTTTCAAACCATAGGGATCAATGCTGAGCGGTAAGCTACAAAGCCATGGTGTCTTCCATAGAAGAACACACTCTTGGTATTGTCACTGGACACATTGAGAGGTGTTTGATAGTTGTGCAGAGGACATTGATAAATCATTAATATACTGTACATCGCTATGGAGCAGGATCTGCTGTACAGTGGAGACTGGTGTAGCTTACACAGCTGACTAATATCCAGTGTAACCTCAGACCCTGGAGTATTTCCTAATGCTGACATCATGCTGTTGTTAGCAAGCCGGCTCTTGTGCTTGGCTTCCCTTTGTGCTAATAGACAGACATTTCTCAGCAACACTTCCCACGACAACTGAGTAACCACAGGATACAAACTTCCCTGAACTCAGCAGAAGGAGTAAGGCAACAGGCTTCTAAATATGACACAGTCAGGGTCTGCTCATCCGAAGAAGACGGACCCTTCAAGCAATATCCCATAATGTCCTTAAAGGGGTACTTCAGTGGAAAACTTTCTTTTTTTTTTTTGTAAATCAACTGGTGCCAGAAAGTTAAACAGATTTGTAAATTACTTCTGTTAAAAAATCTTAATCCTTCCAGTACTTATTAGCTGCTGAATACTACAGAGGAAATTATTTTCTTTTTAGAACACAGAGCTCTCTGCTGACATCATGACCACAGTGCTCTCTGCTGACATCTCTATCCATTTTAGGAACTGTCCAGAGCAGCATATGTTTTCTATGGGGATTTTCTCCTACTGGACAGTTCTTAAAATGGACAGAGGTGTCAGTAGAGAGCACTGTGCTTGTGATGTCAGCAGAGAGCTCTGTGTTCCAAAAAGAAAAGAATTTCCTCTGTAGTATTCAGCAGTTAATAAGTACTGAAAGGATTAAGATTTTTTAATAGAAGTAATTTACAAATCTGTTTAACTTTCTGGCACCAGTTGATAAAAAAAAAAAAGGTTTTCCAGCGGAGTACCCCTTCAATTCATGTAGTAAAACTCCCTTCCCCACAACTAGGGTTACCACCTGGCGGGAATTTTAAAGGCACAGCCGGTATTTTGGCCAGCCTGACGGTATTTTAAATGCAATAGCCGGTATTTATCCAACCAATCCTCCAACTTCCGGAATGTTGCACCATATACTATACCAGTGATTCCCAACCAGAGTGCCTCCAACTGTTGCAAAACTACATCTCCCAGCATGCGCAGACAGCCAACGTCTGTCCAGGCGTGCTAGGAGTTGTAGTTTTGCAACAGCTGGAGACACCCCTGGTTGGAAAACACTGACCTATGCTATATACTACTATATAGTCCAATATGCTGGGAGTTGTAGTTTTTGTTCAGGGCAGCTGCTGAGCCACAGGCTGTATTAGGGCATGCTGGGAGTTGTAATTACTAACTAACTGCAACTCCCGAATTTAAAGGAGTACTCCGGCCCTAAGACATCTTATCCCCTATCCAAAGGATAGGGGATAAGATGTGTGACCGCTGGGGTCCCGCCGCTGGGGACCCCCGCAATCTTGCATTTGGCACCCACCTCTTTGAGTTGCACGCCGCGCTGCGAGCTTACAAACTGCCAGGTGCCGACCACAGGGCCGGAGTATTGTGATGTCACAACTCGGACCCCGTGTGACATCACCCCCGCCCCCGTTATGCAAGTCTATGGGAGGGGGCATGACAGCCCCCTCCCATAGACTTGCATAGCAGGGGCGGGGCGTGATGTCACATGGGGGCGGAGTCGTGACACAAGATTGCATATAAGAGTCCAAGGCCTCATGTGGAGTACTGTCCTGATGGGGAGTAATGTTGTATTCCCCAGGAGATATCAGTCCTTTGATGGCAGTTCCAGCTGTAGGACTTTGTCTCATGTCACTCAGCTCTTCTGCACGGGCATCATACTCCACAAGATCAGCAATAAGTTGTTCCTTGTTCTTTCCTGCAGTAGGGATGTCCTTTTCTTGGCACATTAGCTCCAGTGCAGGCTTGGACTGCTTGCGATATGCCTCCATATTTCCAAGATGAGACAGAGGAGGTAAAACAGGAGATGGGGAGGACAGAACTGTCTTGCACTCTTTTTGTATGTCTTTTAAACCAGCACTGAGCTCTGTCTTTGGAATTTACACACAAGAAGATGTATGCAATTTCTTTTTTAGTGCTAAGATTTCCTTACAGGTAAAATCCAGCAACCACTAAAAATCTCTAAATATATCCCGACGCTGCCACCAGTTGTCACGATCACACCATATCGGTCCAGCCAAGACATTAGAGAGAGTCTGATGTTGCAAGGGTTAAAGCCGCCAGACCTCTGGGTAACCACTACTAATCCCAGCAAGTCACCAAATTAACCCTTAGATAAACGTGTTTCCACCAGAGCCTCCTTCAGAAAGGTGAGCTCATATATTTAGAGATCAAAGACCAGAGCTAATTAATTAAACATTTAATCTGATAAAAGGTATCACAGTGCTAAATATATAAAAATACAGAAACAAATCACATACAGGTACAAAAATATATAAAAGAGTTTGGCAAGACAAGTTCAGAAAGCAAAAATGAAGTCCTTACAGCATGATGATATAGCAGTCCTTGTCAGTGAGTTCCAGGTGTTCTTAGGATGGTCTTGTCAGCTTATGGCACAGCCTTGAACAACCTGAGTCTAGCATTGTTAAATATTATATATCTGCCTTTTTGGAGGGAGACTCCATTCCCCCCTCCCCTCTGATCCCACCAGGGGGGCATCTCTGTTCCTGGCCCTCTTATCTGGTTGATTATATGATGGGACCAGAGTGCCCCTTACATCCTGCTGTTTCAGAAGAGCCTCTGACTTCAAAGGAGATGTAAACAAACAGCCAGACCCCCAATAAAATGCAATACACAAACCCACAGTCTGAATGACCTCTCACCCATGGCTTGGATAATACATCACACAGTTATAATTATAATACACATATAGGATTTTAATAATCAGGCTTTGGGCCTGACACTACCTGACCTCCAACAATTCAGGTGTTGGCATATGCATGCTGGTCACTTTGATGGCTTTTAGCTGGCCACACGCATCAGCTAAATATTGGATAAAACTATTGATTTTGGTGGCCTCCCAACTCTCCCCTGACAACAGATATGGATCGAGCAGTTGGATTTCAATGATCCTTTTGTTCTTGGAAAAATAAGCCATCACCAGAGCATTCCGACAGCTGCTTACCCCTTCTGAAAACCCATGCATGGCTAAGCATGTACAGTTTATTGATCGATCAAGCATTCTTCTGACAGCTATCTGAAGTGCACGCTCAGCTTTACAGAGAGTGATTCACAGTGAGAATATCAGCCCAACTTGTTCCTTACTTGCAGCAGGATGATAACTACAGACTAAGATCCTGAATCAATGATCTCCTGGTTACCTGTAGACACTAAGATGCCCCAGTCTTAGTATCTAATGGCCTTAACAGGCTTTGGGCAACAAGTCCTGTTGCTGAGTCCAATAATTTACATTTACAATGTTCCTACAATGTTTTTTAAAAACTGTCCCTGATACTCAACAGCCTCTGTGGCTTTCAATCTATCTCTGAGTGACATTGTTGAGGGCTTCTTATTCCATGACCCATCTCTCTAAAGGGCCTTTTACATGGGCTGATCATTGGCCAAATAAACAAATTGTTCCCAATAATTGTCCAGGGTAAATTTTTATGCAGGCCTAAAAATCATTGCTTGTTGGCCGCACATCGCCCCATAAACAGGGATAGCTGACTGACAGTGATGAAAGTGAAGAGCTGCATAAGCAATTCAGTGACCCTTTATGTGGCTCTGCATGCACAATGATTGAGCCACGTAAAAGGCTTAGAATATTGCTGATCTACTAGACCATGTCGGCCATCTAAAAGGGCCGCTACACTTACTTCTTCCTTCAGCAGCCAGACAGACTTCACTTCTCAGACTCCTCAATCGCTCCTCTAGAGCCCTCCAGTGTGCTTGACCATTCACCACCAACTACTCGCCTACTAGGACAATCCCTAGCAGGTAAGTCATTGGTGGAGGAAACAGATTGGTGTTGATGGACATATGTAACAGGTGAACTGAATCTTTGAATGGGTGCAAATATTATAGATGTGGCCTGTGTTTAAAATGCATGGCAAAGAGCTGCATCATCATGCTTTTGTGCTGTCCCTTTCAGTACCGTATTTGTATCTTAGACTGGTGATCTCACTGCTGGCACTTTTATAATTGTTAGGAATTTATATTACATTCTTTACTAAAAGCCATGAACACCTACGCATAACAGAGGGTGGAATGGATTTCACCTTTGTTGTTTTTTGCGCTAATAGGCCTTATAAAATGCATTACACAACATGTGCTCCATTGTCCTGTAGCAGTTGATATTTCATGGTTTAATAGGCTTCCATGCTCACATACTTCTAATGATTTCTCTTAACCTTAATGATTCATCCAAGTTTGCACTTATTATGTCTGATTTGGGTTCAGTCAGTTTGGCAGTGAACGGGTGGACGGAATGGCCTGAGGCCCCACACAGCTGGACCGGGCTATTCTGAGCGCTCCATAAACAGCAAAAAAGGAAAAACAAACAGAATTATAAATACCCCATCAAGAATGTGAGTTATGTTATGTATTCTTCCTGATCCCTTTGTCCTCTTAAAAAAAATGACTTCATGGTGCAAGACCCCAAACACTGTATTGTTCACAGCAAGGCTGGACATGTAGTGCTGTATGTTGATCAGCCATATAAGGATAACCAAGGTTTTCGGGCTACATACAAAATTTGATCGGGCAACATAAAGATCACAATGTTGTATTATGACATGTCCTCCTGATGTGACAGATGCCATCCTTGGTTTCCTATGGACCAAAAGAACCATTCCCACAGGCTTGTCCCAATAAGATGACAGAAAACTCTAGTATGGTGAAACACTGGGGTGATGGTGTAATTCAGTGGAGGGAGGTATGGTGCAAATATAAGGTCCACACCGGATTATGCAAATAACCAAACTTTACTGAAGATCTTTTACAAGTAGTAGCCGGCAAATACAAGAACATACAGTATTTGGGCAACTTCAAAACATGTAAAACATTTTGGAACCCATAGTGAACATTAACTGTTAAAGGGTTGCTTATCTGGAGGGCTCCGCCGCATCCTACATCATCACCTCTCACCCCCAAGGTCCCTGACCCACTGACTCAGGTGTAAAATCTTCTTTTCTCTCTTGCAAACTGATAAGCAGCCCTTGGTTTCATACCCCTCCAGCCAAAAGGGCCATGATGGTATATAGTCCTGAGCTTGCTGGTTAAAAAGTGTCCAGTTCTATAGACCAGACCATAGCTTCCATTTCTCGACCCTGCCAAATCCTCACCGTTCTAGACCTTAGGCCATTTATTATAGCTTTCAAGGTGGATCTTCAGCCTGTATCTCTCCTCCTCAGAATCAAGGACCATCCCAAGGCATTCTTGAAGCATTGCTTCTATGGTAGAGTAGCTCCCTAATACAGCATCCAATGGGGCCTGGCACAGTTGTTTCTGCCAGAGTACATCGGGTACTTAGAGTAGATTTATAAAACTAATGCAAGTTAGGGGAAGGGAGAAGTTGTCCATAGCAACTAATGACCGCATTTTCTATGAGGTAGATTTTGAAAAATGAAATAGCCATCTTAAAGCTATGAGCAACCTCCACTTTTCCATGTACCAGTTTTGGCATTGCCAATATGTTGGGTGCACCAGCAATACATTAAAAACTAGGATAAGTAGACATATGTCTGATGCTAGAAATGCACTTTCATTTAATATCTCAGCTTTGTCCAGGCACTTTAAAAATACCCATAATGGGAATGTGGATTCCCTGCGGGTTATGGGAATTGAAAGAGTTAAAAGACCTGTTAGAGGAGGCAACATGAGAAGATTATTATTAAATCGTGAGTCCTATTGGATGTTCATGTTTGGGGACTAGGGAGCCCAACGGACTCAATTTACGTCAGGATCTCATAATTACTTATTAATGTTTACCATTGCCATATTATCCCCATGGTTCTTTCTCCGATTTCCCTATATTTTCCTATACCTCCATAAATATATATATATATATATTATTTTTTTTTTTTATATAAAATATATAATATGGTAATGTGTTATTAATATGTATGGATAATTTAATTTAAACCGTTGAGAAAGGGTTGGAGATTTTACCTGTACATAACCCTGTGTGTTTATATATATATATATATATATATATATATATATATATATATATATATATATATATCCTTCATATCTTTTTTGTAACCAGGTATTTATATGTAACAGGTGGATTGTATGTCTGGATCCATGCCGTTTTTTTTATACTTATCCTGATTCTTTGTTTGTGTTAATGATCATGTGACTAGATATCTGTGTATATAAGTCCATTATCACACTATGTTCTTATGCCATGACTAAGGGCTCAAGAGGCCGAAATGCGTATGTGACTGTCTCCTGTACTATTTGCTATTCTGCATATTGAATAAAGCACCGGATTTTACCTGCTACTATTGTGCCGGACCTCATCTATTGTCTGTCTGCTGCACGTGGAGAGGAACGCCACCTCCCTGGTCGGAGCACTAGAGCAGTGGTAAGGGGGATCGAGCGGAGGACTTGATATATAGTTTTGGCATTATGTTTTTTTTCTCTGCATTTTAAAACTAAGCTAGCAGAGAGGAGCTACACATTATAGCTCGCTGTACATGAGACAACTATCTCTCCCGATCCCTCCATACATGTGCAATCTTAGCCAAGAAAGCTAAGGGGGAGAAAGCTTACTTCCACACTCCTCTGATGTTATCCCCCAAACAACAAAGGGATAGGGCAGCTGAAATCCAACGTTTTGTATTATTTCTCTACCTTGACATCATTTATCATGGGAGAGTCGGGAGCCCTCATTTAGATGGTTGTCCGGTATCGGGTTCACAACCTACAAAGCCAATTCACTTGTAGATACTTAGCTTTGATTGTCATTGTGACAGAAAGGCTAGGTTCATACTATGGAATCTCCAGCCGGAAATATTACGTCCGAAGATTCCAAAGACAGTTGGCACTAGGACCTTGTGGATATTGCTATCCCTATAGACAGTAATGTATTTAGAAAGTTTATTTTTTTGATGTTGTTATTTCATCAGCTGAAGCTCCACCACTGAAATTCAGTAGTGTGCATTATGCATTGGAATCCCATTGCCATATCCATGTGTGATGTCCCAGTACCAACAACAACAAAAAACCCAGGATGGGTTAGGGTAATAAATAACCAAAAACCTTTGACCCTGGGAGGCCCAGGGTCACTGATACCCTTATTAAATCCCACCCCTAAAACTTAACTTTTATTTGTATTTTATTAAAAAAGAAAAATATTGATGAGTGTGTTCATCTAAAACTACGGGCTTGTGTGTGCTTAATAGTAATATTTATATTCCATCCAGTTGACCACTGGTAAGTATATTCTATCACATGTGGACTGCAGTTCCACCATAGATTACACACACAAACTGCCGCTGTTAAAACGCTGAAAATGCCCCCTCTACATGTTTCACTACTTTCGTAGCGTCTTCAGGAGGGATGCGCATTTTCCAGTTTGTGTGTGTAATCTATGGTGGAACTGCAGTCCACATGTGATAGAATATACTTACCAGTGGTCAACTGGATGGAATATAAATATTACTATTAAGCACACACAAGTCCATAGTTTTAAGTGAACACACTCATCAATATTTTTCTTTTTTAATAAAATACGAATAAAAGTTAAGTTTTAGGGGTGGGATTTAATAAGGGTATCAGTGACCCTGGGCCTCCCAGGGTCAAATGTCCTAGTACAGGTACACAGTCCTGTACTACCTGTAGGCCCTGTCAGGTTGAGTCCCTCAGTGACCTGGGGGCTCCCCTGCAGGGACTCCCCTTGTTCTCTTGTTGGTTTAATAAATGTGTGTATGTTCCTTTAATGCATAGACAGGATCCTATGTCTTGATAGTCTCAAGGACCTTTATGTAAGTTGGTCACATGTTATGTTAAGTCACATGATTTGTTTTCACATGTACTCCCAGAGAGCACCAGCTTTAACCTATGACCCACAGCTTGACCAATGGGCTATAGTCCAGCCCCCCACTATATAAAGGGACGGCCATTACTTTTCACTCTCTTGGCTGCCAGCTCTCTTGCTATAAGCAGCTCTTGTACCATCAATGTTTTGCTAAAGCAGCTACCAGAGATCTCAGGACAAGTGTTCAGCATCTGGAGGCCACAAAAGCTACAAGTCTCTCCAGTAAGTCTACAAGTCTATGTCTGCTGTCACCACACCTAGTCAAGTCCTGCACATAGTCAAGTCAAGTCTAATTACAAGTCAAGTCTATTACAAGTATATTAGTCCAGCAAGCTGCAAGGTCATCTGGGTACTGGTCACGTCTCTGGGAATTCTGGCCTTTGCTGTGAAGATAATTACACCTGTCTTCTATTCAGTAAAGCCTCCGTTTACCCTCAACTGGTTGTTGACTCTTTATTCACTACTAGCCCGTGGCGTCACAAACACATAGAGGTTAATACCATCCGACCCCCGGGGTTAATAACACCAGATCCCACCACTCACACTGCAACACCTGTGGTCCCGCCATTCACCCGGTGGGTCACCACACATGATGGCACCTTAATTCTACCTATACGATCCGCAAACAAGGAGCTACAGAACATTCGGACACAGCTATCTGGAATAGGCAGGGTGCTTGGCATTAAAACTTAGTTTTGCACAGAGATGAAGAATTTGCAGACCAAACATGGCATGAGAATTACCAAACCACATTCTCCAGCCGTTGGTGGGGGACGGAAAATAGTTCTACAACTACTACTGTCCTATTCCACAACTGTCCTGTACTATTACTGCCCTATACTATTACTGTCCTGTACTATTGCTGCCCTATACTACTACTGTCCTGTACTATTACTGCCCTATTCTACTACTGTCCTGTACTATTACTGCCCTATACTACTACTGTCCTGTACTATTACTGCCCTATTCTACTACTGTCCTGTACTATTACTGCCCTATACTACTACTGTCCTGTACTATTACTGCCCTATACTACTACTGTCCTGTACTATTACTGCCCTATACTACTACTGTCCTGTACTATTACTGCCCTATGCTACTACTGTCCTGTACTATTACTGCCCTATTCTACTACTGTCCTGTACTATTACTGCCCTATACTACTACTGTCCTGTATAGTGTTGCTCGCGAATATTCGCAATTCGAATATTATTCGCGAATATCGCATATTCGCGAATTCGCGAATTTCGCGAATATAGCGCTATATATTCGTAATTACGAATATTCGTTTTTTATTTTTTTTTTTTTTCACAGTACACATCACAGTGATCACCCCTCTCTGCTTCCAGCTTGTGTGGTGTAAAGAAGGCTCTAATACTACTGTGTGAGACTGGCGTGCACAAATTCGCATATGCGAAAATTCGCTATGCGAAATTAACATATGTTAATATTCGCATATGCGAATTTTCACATATGTTAATTTTAGCATACGCGTATTTTCGCTTACGCGAAAATAAAGCGAGGGTATAACGAATATGCGAATATTCGCGAATATATGACGAATATTCGTCCATATATTCGCGAATATTCGCGAATTCGAATATGGCCTATGCCGCTCAACACTAGTCCTGTACTATTACTACCCTATACTACTACTGTCCTGTACTATTACTGCCCTATACTACTACTGTCCTGTACTATTACTGCCCTATACTACTACTGTCCTGTACTATTACTACCCTATACAACTACTGTCCTGTACTATTACTACCCTATACAACTACTGTCCTGTACTATTACTGCCCTATACTACTACTGTCCTGTACTATTACTGTCCTATACTACTACTGTCCTGTACTATCACTGCCCTATACTACTACTGTCCTGTACTATTACTACCCTATACAACTACTGTCCTGTACTATTACTGCCCTATACTACTACTGTCCTGTATTATCACTGCCCTATACTACTACTGTCCTGTACTATCACTGCCCTATACTACTACTGTCCTGTACTATTACTACCCTATACTACTACTGTCCTATACTATCACTGCCCTATACTACTACTGTCCTGTACTATCACTGCCCTATACTACTACTGTCCTGTACTATTACTACCCTATACTACTACTGTCCTATACTATCATTGCCCTATACTACTACTGTCCTGTACTATTACTGCCCTATACTACTACTGTCCTGTACTATTACTGCCCTATACTGCTACTGTCCTGTACTATTACTGCCCTATACTACTACTGTCCTGTACTATCACTGCCCTATACTACTACTGTCCTGTACTATTACTGCCCTATACTACTACTGTCCTGTACTATTACTGCCCTATACTACTACTGTCCTGTACTATCACTGCCCTATACAACTACTGTCCTGTACTATTACTGCCCTATAATACTACTGTCCTGTACTATTACTGCCCTATACTACTACTGTCCTGTACTATTACTACCCTATACAACTACTGTCCTGTACTATTACTGCCCTATACTACTACTGTCCTGTACTATCACTGCCCTATACTACTACTGTCCTGTACTATTACTACCCTATACAACTACTGTCCTGTACTATTACTGCCCTATACTACTACTGTCCTGTATTATCACTGCCCTATACTACTACTGTCCTGTACTATCACTGCCCTATACTACTACTGTCCTGTACTATTACTACCCTATACTACTACTGTCCTATACTATCATTGCCCTATACTACTACTGTCCTGCACTATTACTGCCCTATACTACTACTGTCCTGTATTATCACTGCCCTATACTACTACTGTCCTGTACTATCACTGCCCTATACAACTACTGTCCTGTACTATTACTGCCCTATACTACTACTGTCCTGTATTATCACTGCCCTATACTACTACTGTCCTGTACTATCACTGCCCTATACTACTACTGTCCTGTACTATTACTACCCTATACTACTACTGTCCTATACTATCACTGCCCTATACTACTACTGTCCTGTACTATCACTGCCCTATACTACTACTGTCCTGTACTATTACTACCCTATACTACTACTGTCCTATACTATCATTGCCCTATACTACTACTGTCCTGTACTATCACTGCCCTATACTACTACTGTCCTGTACTATTACTGCCCTATACTACTACTGTCCTGTACTATTACTGCCCTATACTACTACTGTCCTGTACTATCACTGCCCTATACAACTACTGTCCTGTACTATTACTGCCCTATACTACTACTGTCCTGTACTATTACTGCCCTATACTACTACTGTCCTGTACTATTACTACCCTATACAACTACTGTCCTGTACTATTACTGCCCTATACTACTACTGTCCTGTACTATCACTGCCCTATACTACTACTGTCCTGTACTATTACTACCCTATACAACTACTGTCCTGTACTATTACTGCCCTATACTACTACTGTCCTGTATTATCACTGCCCTATACTACTACTGTCCTGTACTATCACTGCCCTATACTACTACTGTCCTGTACTATTACTACCCTATACTACTACTGTCCTATACTATCATTGCCCTATACTACTACTGTCCTGTACTATTACTGCCCTATACTACTACTGTCCTGTACTATTACTGCCCTAAACTACTACTGTCCTGTACTATTACTGCCCTATACTACTACTGTCCTGTACTATTACTGCCCTATACTACTACTGTCCTGTACTATCACTGCCCTATACTACTACTGTCCTGTACTATTACTACCCTATACAACTACTGTCCTGTACTATTACTGCCCTATACTACTACTGTCCTGTACTATTACTGCCCTATACTACTACTGTCCTGTACTATTACTGCCCTATACTACTACTGTCCTGTACTATCACTGCCCTATACTACTACTGTCCTGTACTATTACTGCCCTATACTACTACTGTCCTGTACCATTACTGCCCTATTCTACTACTGTCCTGTACTATTACTGCCCTATACTACTACTGTCCTGTACTATTACTACCCTATACTACTACTGTCCTGTATTATTACTGCCCTATACTACTACTGTCCTGTACTATTACTGCCCTATACTACTACTGTCCTGTACTATTACTGCCCTATACTACTACTGTCCTGTACTATTACTGCCCTATACTACTACTGTCCTGTACTATTACTACCCTATACAACTACTGTCCTGTACTATTACTGCCCTATACTACTACTGTCCTGTATTATCACTGCCCTATACTACTACTGTCCTGTACTATTACTACCCTATACAACTACTGTCCTGTACTATTACTACCCTATACTACTACTGTCCTATACTATCACTGCCCTATACTACTACTGTCCTGTACTATCACTGCCCTATACTACTACTGTCCTGTACTATTACTACCCTATACAACTACTGTCCTGTACTATTACTGCCCTATACTACTACTGTCCTGTACTATTACTGCCCTATACTACTACTGTCCTGTACTATTACTGCCCTATACTACTACTGTCCTGTACTATCACTGCCCTATACTACTACTGTCCTGTACTATTACTACCCTATACTACTACTGTCCTATACTATAACTGCCCTATACTACTACTGTCCTGTACTATCACTGCCCTATACTACTACTGTCCTGTACTATTACTACCCTATACTACTACTGTCCTATACTATCATTGCCCTATACTACTACTGTCCTGTACTATTACTGCCCTATACTACTACTGTCCTGTACTATTACTGCCCTAAACTACTACTGTCCTGTACTATTACTGCCCTATACTACTACTGTCCTGTATTATTACTGCCCTATACTACTACTGTCCTGTACTATCACTGCCCTATACTACTACTGTCCTGTACTATTACTGCCCTATACTACTACTGTCCTGTACTATTACTGCCCTATACTACTACTGTCCTGTACTATCACTGCCCTATACATCTACTGTCCTGTACTATTACTGCCCTATACTACTACTGTCCTGTACTATTACTGCCCTATACTACTACTGTCCTGTACTATTACTACCCTATACAACTACTGTCCTGTACTATTACTGCCCTATACTACTACTGTCCTGTACTATCACTGCCCTATACTACTACTGTCCTGTACTATTACTACCCTATACAACTACTGTCCTGTACTATTACTGCCCTATACTACTACTGTCCTGTATTATCACTGCCCTTTACTACTACTGTCCTGTACTATCACTGCCCTATACTACTACTGTCCTGTACTATTACTACCCTATACTACTACTGTCCTATACTATCACTGCCCTATACTACTACTGTCCTGTACTATTACTGCCCTATACTACTACTGTCCTGTACTATTACTACCCTATACTACTACTGTCCTGTACTATTACTGCCCTATACTACTACTGTCCTGTACTATTACTGCCCTATACTACTACTGTCCTGTACTATCACTGCCCTATACAACTACTGTCCTGTACTATTACTGCCCTATACTACTACTGTCCTGTACTATTACTGCCCTATACTACTACTGTCCTGTACTATTACTACCCTATACAACTACTGTCCTGTACTATTACTGCCCTATACTACTACTGTCCTGTACTATCACTGCCCTATACTACTACTGTCCTGTACTATTACTACCCTATACAACTACTGTCCTGTACTATTACTGCCCTATACTACTACTGTCCTGTATTATCACTGCCCTATACTACTACTGTCCTGTACTATCACTGCCCTATACTACTACTGTCCTGTACTATTACTACCCTATACTACTACTGTCCTATACTATCATTGCCCTATACTACTACTGTCCTGTACTATTACTGCCCTATACTACTACTGTCCTGTACTATTACTGCCCTAAACTACTACTGTCCTGTACTATTACTGCCCTATACTACTACTGTCCTGTACTATTACTGCCCTATACTACTACTGTCCTGTACTATCACTGCCCTATACTACTACTGTCCTGTACTATTACTACCCTATACAACTACTGTCCTGTACTATTACTGCCCTATACTACTACTGTCCTGTACTATTACTGCCCTATACTACTACTGTCCTGTACTATTACTGCCCTATACTACTACTGTCCTGTACTATCACTGCCCTATACTACTACTGTCCTGTACTATTACTGCCCTATACTACTACTGTCCTGTATTATCACTGCCCTATACTACTACTGTCCTGTACTATTACTGCCCTATACTACTACTGTCCTGTACTATCACTGCCCTATACTACTACTGTCCTGTACTATCACTGCCCTATACTACTACTGTCCTGTACTATCACTGCCCTATACTACTACTGTCCTGTACTATTACTACCCTATACTACTACTGTCCTATACTATCATTGCCCTATACTACTACTGTCCTGTACTATCACTGCCCTATACTACTACTGTCCTGTACTATTACTGCCCTATACTACTACTGTCCTGTACTATTACTGCCCTATACTACTACTGTCCTGTACTATCACTGCCCTATACAACTACTGTCCTGTACTATTACTGCCCTATACTACTACTGTCCTGTACTATTACTGCCCTATACTACTACTGTCCTGTACTATTACTACCCTATACAACTACTGTCCTGTACTATTACTGCCCTATACTACTACTGTCCTGTACTATCACTGCCCTATACTACTACTGTCCTGTACTATTACTACCCTATACAACTACTGTCCTGTACTATTACTGCCCTATACTACTACTGTCCTGTATTATCACTGCCCTATACTACTACTGTCCTGTACTATCACTGCCCTATACTACTACTGTCCTGTACTATTACTACCCTATACTACTACTGTCCTATACTATCATTGCCCTATACTACTACTGTCCTGTACTATTACTGCCCTATACTACTACTGTCCTGTACTATTACTGCCCTAAACTACTACTGTCCTGTACTATTACTGCCCTATACTACTACTGTCCTGTACTATTACTGCCCTATACTACTACTGTCCTGTTCTATCACTGCCCTATACTACTACTGTCCTGTACTATTACTACCCTATACAACTACTGTCCTGTACTATTACTGCCCTATACTACTACTGTCCTGTACTATTACTGCCCTATACTACTACTGTCCTGTACTATTACTGCCCTATACTACTACTGTCCTGTACTATCACTGCCCTATACTACTACTGTCCTGTACTATTACTGCCCTATACTACTACTGTCCTGTACCATTACTGCCCTATTCTACTACTGTCCTGTACTATTACTGCCCTATACTACTACTGTCCTGTACTATTACTACCCTATACTACTACTGTCCTGTATTATTACTGCCCTATACTACTACTGTCCTGTACTATTACTGCCCTATACTACTACTGTCCTGTACTATTACTGCCCTATACTACTACTGTCCTGTACTATTACTACCCTATACAACTACTGTCCTGTACTATTACTGCCCTATACTACTACTGTCCTGTATTATCACTGCCCTATACTACTACTGTCCTGTACTATTACTACCCTATACAACTACTGTCCTGTACTATTACTACCCTATACTACTACTGTCCTATACTATCACTGCCCTATACTACTACTGTCCTGTACTATCACTGCCCTATACTACTACTGTCCTGTACTATTACTACCCTATACAACTACTGTCCTGTACTATTACTGCCCTATACTACTACTGTCCTGTACTATTACTGCCCTATACTACTACTGTCCTGTACTATTACTGCCCTATACTACTACTGTCCTGTACTATCACTGCCCTATACTACTACTGTCCTGTACTATTACTACCCTATACTACTACTGTCCTATACTATCACTGCCCTATACTACTACTGTCCTGTACTATCACTGCCCTATACTACTACTGTCCTGTACTATTACTACCCTATACTACTACTGTCCTATACTATCATTGCCCTATACTACTACTGTCCTGTACTATTACTGCCCTATACTACTACTGTCCTGTACTATTACTGCCCTAAACTACTACTGTCCTGTACTATTACTGCCCTATACTACTACTGTCCTGTATTATTACTGCCCTATACTACTACTGTCCTGTACTATCACTGCCCTATACTACTACTGTCCTGTACTATTACTGCCCTATACTACTACTGTCCTGTACTATTACTGCCCTATACTACTACTGTCCTGTACTATCACTGCCCTATACATCTACTGTCCTGTACTATTACTGCCCTATACTACTACTGTCCTGTACTATTACTGCCCTATACTACTACTGTCCTGTACTATTACTACCCTATACAACTACTGTCCTGTACTATTACTGCCCTATACTACTACTGTCCTGTACTATCACTGCCCTATACTACTACTGTCCTGTACTATTACTACCCTATACAACTACTGTCCTGTACTATTACTGCCCTATACTACTACTGTCCTGTATTATCACTGCCCTTTACTACTACTGTCCTGTACTATCACTGCCCTATACTACTACTGTCCTGTACTATTACTACCCTATACTACTACTGTCCTATACTATCACTGCCCTATACTACTACTGTCCTGTACTATTACTGCCCTATACTACTACTGTCCTGTACTATTACTACCCTATACTACTACTGTCCTGTACTATTACTGCCCTATACTACTACTGTCCTGTACTATTACTGCCCTATACTACTACTGTCCTGTACTATCACTGCCCTATACAACTACTGTCCTGTACTATTACTGCCCTATACTACTACTGTCCTGTACTATTACTGCCCTATACTACTACTGTCCTGTACTATTACTACCCTATACAACTACTGTCCTGTACTATTACTGCCCTATACTACTACTGTCCTGTACTATCACTGCCCTATACTACTACTGTCCTGTACTATTACTACCCTATACAACTACTGTCCTGTACTATTACTGCCCTATACTACTACTGTCCTGTATTATCACTGCCCTATACTACTACTGTCCTGTACTATCACTGCCCTATACTACTACTGTCCTGTACTATTACTACCCTATACTACTACTGTCCTATACTATCATTGCCCTATACTACTACTGTCCTGTACTATTACTGCCCTATACTACTACTGTCCTGTACTATTACTGCCCTAAACTACTACTGTCCTGTACTATTACTGCCCTATACTACTACTGTCCTGTACTATTACTGCCCTATACTACTACTGTCCTGTACTATCACTGCCCTATACTACTACTGTCCTGTACTATTACTACCCTATACAACTACTGTCCTGTACTATTACTGCCCTATACTACTACTGTCCTGTACTATTACTGCCCTATACTACTACTGTCCTGTACTATTACTGCCCTATACTACTACTGTCCTGTACTATCACTGCCCTATACTACTACTGTCCTGTACTATTACTGCCCTATACTACTACTGTCCTGTATTATCACTGCCCTATACTACTACTGTCCTGTACTATTACTGCCCTATACTACTACTGTCCTGTACTATCACTGCCCTATACTACTACTGTCCTGTACTATCACTGCCCTATACTACTACTGTCCTGTACCATTACTGCCCTATTCTACTACTGTCCTGTACTATTAGTGCCCTATACTACTACTGTCCTGTACTATTACTACTCTATACTACTACTGTCCTGTACTATTACTGCCCTATACTACTACTGTCCTGTACTATTACTGCCCTATACTACTACTGTCCTGTACTATTACTGCCCTATACTACTACTGTCCTGTACTATTACTGCCCTATACTACTACTGTCCTGTACTATTACTACCCTATACAACTACTGTCCTGTACTATTACTACCCTATACAACTACTGTCCTGTACTATTACTGCCCTATACTACTACTGTCCTGTATTATCACTGCCCTATACTACTACTGTCCTGTACTATCACTGCCCTATACTACTACTGTCCTGTACTATTACTACCCTATACTACTACTGTCCTATACTATCACTGCCCTATACTACTACTGTCCTGTACTATCACTGCCCTATACTACTACTGTCCTGTACTATTACTACCCTATACTACTACTGTCCTATACTATCATTGCCCTATACTACTACTGTCCTGTACTATTACTGCCCTATACTACTACTGTCCTGTACTATTACTGCCCTAAACTACTACTGTCCTGTACTATTACTGCCCTATACTACTACTGTCCTGTATTATTACTGCCCTATACTACTACTGTCCTGTACTATCACTGCCCTATACTACTACTGTCCTGTACTATTACTGCCCTATACTACTACTGTCCTGTACTATTACTGCCCTATACTACTACTGTCCTGTACTATCACTGCCCTATACAACTACTGTCCTGTACTATTACTGCCCTATACTACTACTGTCCTGTACTATTACTGCCCTATACTACTACTGTCCTGTACTATTACTACCCTATACAACTACTGTCCTGTACTATTACTGCCCTATACTACTACTGTCCTGTACTATCACTGCCCTATACTACTACTGTCCTGTACTATTACTACCCTATACAACTACTGTCCTGTACTATTACTGCCCTATACTACTACTGTCCTGTATTATCACTGCCCTATACTACTACTGTCCTGTACTATCACTGCCCTATACTACTACTGTCCTGTACTATTACTACCCTATACTACTACTGTCCTATACTATCACTGCCCTATACTACTACTGTCCTGTACTATTACTGCCCTATACTACTACTGTCCTGTACTATTACTACCCTATACTACTACTGTCCTATACTATCATTGCCCTATACTACTACTGTCCTGTACTATTACTGCCCTATACTACTACTGTCCTGTACTATTACTGCCCTAAACTACTACTGTCCTGTACTATTACTGCCCTATACTACTACTGTCCTGTACTATTACTGCCCTATACTACTACTGTCCTGTACTATCACTGCCCTATACTACTACTGTCCTGTACTATTACTACCCTATACTACTACTGTCCTGTACTATTACTGCCCTATACTACTACTGTCCTGTACTATTACTGCCCTATACTACTACTGTCCTGTACTATTACTGCCCTATACTACTACTGTCCTGTACTATCACTGCCCTATACTACTACTGTCCTGTACTATCACTGCCCTATACTACTACTGTCCTGTACTATTACTGCCCTATACTACTACTGTCCTGTACTATTACTGCCCTATACTACTACTGTCCTGTACTATCACTGCCCTATACAACTACTGTCCTGTACTATTACTGCCCTATACTACTACTGTCCTGTACTATTACTGCCCTATACTACTACTGTCCTGTACTATTACTACCCTATACAACTACTGTCCTGTACTATTACTGCCCTATACTACTACTGTCCTGTACTATCACTGCCCTATACTACTACTGTCCTGTACTATTACTACCCTATACAACTACTGTCCTGTACTATTACTGCCCTATACTACTACTGTCCTGTATTATCACTGCCCTATACTACTACTGTCCTGTACTATCACTGCCCTATACTACTACTGTCCTGTACTATTACTACCCTATACTACTACTGTCCTATACTATCACTGCCCTATACTACTACTGTCCTGTACTATTACTGCCCTATACTACTACTGTCCTGTACTATCACTGCCCTATACTACTACTGTCCTGTACTATTACTACCCTATACTACTACTGTCCTATACTATCATTGCCCTATACTACTACTGTCCTGGACTATTACTGCCCTATACTACTACTGTCCTGTACTATTACTGCCCTAAACTACTACTGTCCTGTACTATTACTGCCCTATACTACTACTGTCCTGTACTATCACTGCCCTATACTACTACTGTCCTGTACTATTACTACCCTATACAACTACTGTCCTGTACTATTACTGCCCTATACTACTAGTGTCCTGTACTATTACTGCCCTATACTACTACTGTCCTGTACTATTACTGCCCTATACTACTACTGTCCTGTACTATCACTGCCCTATACTACTACTGTCCTGTACTATTACTACCCTACACAACTACTGTCCTGTACTATTACTGTCCTATACTAGTACTGTCCTGTACTATTACTACCCTACACAACTACTGTCCTGTACTATTACTGCCCTATACTACTGCTGTCCTGTACTATTACTGCCCTATACTACTACTGTCCTGTACTATCACTGCCCTATACTACTACTGTCCTGTACTATTACTACCCTATACAACTACTGTCCTGTACTATTACTGCCCTATACTACTACTGTCCTGTATTATCACTGCCCTATACTACTACTGTCCTGTACTATCACTGCCCTATACTACTACTGTCCTGTACTATTACTACCCTATACTACTACTGTCCTATACTATCATTGCCCTATACTACTGCTGTCCTGTACTATTACTGCCCTATACTACTACTGTCCTGTACTATTACTGCCCTAAACTACTACTGTCCTGTACTATTACTGCCCTATACTACTACTGTCCTGTACTATTACTGCCCTATACTACTACTGTCCTGTGCTATCACTGCCCTATACTACTACTGTCCTGTACTATTACTACCCTATACAACTACTGTCCTGTACTATTACTGCCCTATACTACTACTGTTCTGTACTATTACTGCCCTATACTACTACTGTCCTGTACTATTACTGCCCTATACTACTACTGTCCTGTTCTATCACTGCCCTATACTACTACTGTCCTGTACTATTACTACCCTACACAACTACTGTCCTGTACTATTACTGCCCTATACTACTACTGTCCTGTACTATTACTGCCCTATACTACTATTGTCCTGTACTATCACTGCCCTATACTACTACCGTCCTGGACTATTACTGCCCTATACTACTACTGTCCTGTACTATTACTGTTCTATACTGTAATATAATACTGCTCTATACTATAATATAATACTGCCCTATACTACTACTGTCCTGTACTATTACTGCCCTATACTACTACTGTCCTGTACTATTACTGCCCTATACTACTACTGTCCTGTACTATTACTGCTCTATACTACTACTGTCCTGTACTATTACTACCCTATACAACTACTGTCCTGTACTATTACTGCCCTATACTACTACTGTTCTGTACTATTACTGCCCTATACTACTACTGTCCTGTACTATTACTGCCCTATACTACTACTGTCCTGTACTATCACTGCCCTATACTACTACTGTCCTGTACTATTACTACCCTACACAACTACTGTCCTGTACTATTACTGCCCTATACTACTACTGTCCTGTACTATTACTGCCCTATACTACTACTGTCCTGTACTATTACTGCCCTATACTACTACTGTCCTGTACTATTACTGCCCTATACTACTATTGTCCTGTACTATCACTGCCCTATACTACTACCGTCCTGGACTATTACTGCCCTATACTACTACTGTCCTGTACTATTACTGTTCTATACTGTAATATAATACTGCTCTATACTATAATATAATACTGCCCTATACTACTACTGTCCTGTACTATCACTGCCCTATACTACTACTGTCCTGTACTATTACTGCCCTATACTACTACTGTCCTGTACTATTACTGCTCTATACTACTACTGTCCTGTACTATTACTGCCCTATACTACTACTGTCCTGTACTATTACTGCCCTATACTACTACTGTCCTGTACTATTACTGCCCTATACTACTACTGTCCTGTACTATCACTGCCCTATACTACTACTGTCCTGTACTATTACTGCCCTATTCTACTACTGTCCTGTACTATCACTGCCCTATACTACTACTGTCCTGTACTATTACTGCCCTATACTACTACTGTCCTGTACTATTACTGTTCTATACTGTAATATAATACTGCTCTATACTATAATATAATACTGCCCTATACTACTACTGTCCTGTACTATTACTACCCTATACTACTACTGTCCTGTACTATTACTGTTCTATACTGTAATATAATACTGCTCTATACTATAATATAATACTGCCCTATAATACTATTTCTGTCCTGTACTATTACTGTCCTAGACTACTACTGGTCCTACTATACTGAGGAGTCCCTAAATAGGAAGTCAGCATTGTTAAATAAACAATTCACATATGTATTGCTTTTTGTATTATGGTTTTTAACCCCTTGATGGTATTCCATTCTCAATTTGCAACCTAAAAAGTTATGCATACTTGCCAACCTGAGCTTGGACTCAATGCCAACAGTCCGCCCTCTTATAAGAGATATTCCAAATCAACAGGCATAGACGGTAGAACTACAAATTCCAGCACATCTATTAGCCTGGTGCCCATGTCATACTATGACTAATGGTCTGAGAGACTGCTGCTATTTCTAGGGGATTCATGTTTTCTTACACACGGTCGCCATCCCAGGTTATTCTTTTGTGGGTCCTGAATCCCCCAATCCTCATCATTTGTATACATGTTTTAAGTATTTATAGATTAATTGGCTGTTTGCACTAATTTTGTTTTGTCCTTTTGTACCCGGTACCCCTTTTATATGTTTTTAGCATCTAAGTGCTTTCACCTGCACATGCAGACGTAGCAGTGCTGTGTTTGCCATTCGTCACATTGAAGCATCAATAAAGAATATTATTTTAGATATTTTTTGTGCAACCTCGAGTTTTTTCATGGTACTTTGTTGTTTGATCCAAATGCCATACCAGGACTAATAGTCTGAGACTGCCCCCTTTATGTATATAGCATCTAAGTGCTTCAACCTGCACATGCAGATGTAGCAGTGCTGTGTTTGCCATTTGACACAGCGTCTGTTTTATTGTGTTACCGTTATGATGAAAGAAAAAAAAAAAACTTTTGTTAATTGACAATTTCAGCTCTGCTACATCCATACTACGACAGCTGATGAGCAGCCATGATAACGCGTGTCCTTCTGTAGATAAGTAATCAATTGTCGCCCTTTAGCTTCAGGCTTGTATTTGGCGGTAAATAAGCACACCCATGACATCATCAATTTCACTGGTATGTGAGGTATTTCTGTTGTCTCCTATGATTGAATTGAAACGGCATTAATTATGTGTGTGTGTATATATATATATATATATATACACACATATATACACACACACACACAGTATATGTATTTTATAGATATCCCAGGCTGTGTTTTCCCAACCAGGGTACCTCCAGCTGTTGCAAAACTACAACTGCCAGCATGCCCGGACAGCCTTCGGCTGTCCGGGCATGCTGGCAGTTGTAGTTTTGCAACAGCTGGAGGTACCCTGGTTGGGAAACACCAGGCTAATCTGTTTTCATAAAGAGCTACAGGTAATCCCCTGCATTATCTTTGCCCGGTAAGCAGGTGACTCCTCTTCAGAGCTAAATAACAAACTCAGCTCTGCTACATCTGCATAGCAACACCACCTCCTTGTACACCTAATACTGAAACCTTACACCTTTGTAGTGAGCGCTCAGACTCACATGTACTTATGTTTATAGGTAGGTTTATTGTAACCCCTGGTTGCCCTTTATTTTCACTGAACAGAGAAGACACACACACCTTTAGGTTTAAAATTAACCTTTTGAAGGGCAAAATCACATGCGGTAGACTTGTTGCAGAAGTTTCTGCAACTAAGGATACATTTCCATTTGTTTGAACAGGGAGCTGCAGAAATTTTTGCAACAAATTTACTAAGAGATATATATATATATATATATATATATATATATATATATCTCTCTATCTATCTATCTATCTCAAACCAAAGATTGGCACAGCACTCCAAAAGACGCAAAAAACAATGGTGGTTTATTCATTCATGACTAAAAACAGCAAGGTTTCCACTCACAAAGAGCCCTTTTCAAGCTTGAAAAAGGCTCTTTGGGGGGAGATTCCTCAAAACCTGTGTAGAGGAAGAGTGGTGCTGTTGCCCATAGCAACCAGATTGCTTTCATTTTTAACAAGGCCTTTGAAAAATGAAAGCAGCCATCTGATTGGTTGCTATGGGCAACCTTTACTCTGCACAGGTATTGATAAATATCCCATTTTGTGAGCTGAAACGCTGCTGCTGTTTTTTTTTTATTTTTTTTTTGCCATGAATGAATAAACCACCAATGTTTTTTTTTCTCATCTTTTGGAGTGCTGTGCCAATCTACATGGACCCTAATCAGGTTTTTGGGCACTGGCACCCACTACAGTTTACTTTGGTGAAGGAGTGCTGCAAAGAGAATATATATATATATATATATATATATATTATATATACATATACACACACACACACAATATCTAGCTTTCTATATATCCATCCATACACATTTAAAGAAATACATGGTTTGCAACTACAAGCCCCAGCAGAGTATGTAAGGACTAGTAGTCCCAGAGCTGCCGATAACCTTAGACCAGGAATGAGGATGCTGAGGCAACATTCCCACCAGTTACAGTTAGAAATAAAAATAGGAGAAGAGGAAATTTAAATATAAAAAATAATTTATTAACAAAATATTTAAAACAATTGAGGAATAGCTTAATGAAGTATTACAGCACCAATAAAAGTCATGTCATCTCTCGCTAGTAACAGTCCTCTGCTTCCCCCACATAGTCCTTCTTGGAGGAATCTACTGGCCCCCCTTGATGGAACAGTTTCTTGGCACAGCCAGTTGGGGGCCCCCCCACACATCCCCAAATTTCTGGGTTTCTCCTTAGTCACCCTGGAGACACGTGCCGTCTCCTTTCTCTGGAGGGAACGCTCAGTCCTTTTAAGACCAGTCTCTTTTGGCGTCCATTCTTTCAACTCAGCAGGACAGAGATTCGATGGCAAGCTCTGCAGAACAGTCTCTCGATTCTTCATCTCGAGATCAGTCTTGGCCGCGAATGGCTTCAAGCTTTGTCAGACCATCCTCTCCTCTCCAGACGGGACTTCTCAGGCTCGGACTTCTCAGCTTAGATTGTAAGCTCTGCAGCCCAGGAGCTCAGATGACCTTGATGGGGAGTTTGCGGAGCTTGAGGAATTGCAGGATTTTGTCCCTGGTCCTCTGCTTTAGGGCGAGCAGAGCCCTGGCTTTCTCCTCATTGTCCTGGTCAATGCAGAAGATGATCCTGGCACGGTCCTCTGCTTTCTTGTCGCCAGTCTTTTTAAAGAGCTTCTGCAGCGACTCCTGGTCTACGCCCTCAAAGATGTTGGCTGAGGCCTTCTTGCGGGAAGCCGTGTCAAACCGGTAGCCGTAGACTGAGGGGCTGACTCTCAATGAGGTGGACATGATGATAATGCTGGTGGTAGTAGTGTTTAGGCAGCAAGATCACTGCAGCTTATTGCTGGTAGCTGTGATCACCACAACTGGTGCTGTATGAGCCGGCTGAGCCGCCTTTTATCCTGAGCTCTCACATTGCTCAGGCGACATCATCCACCCACAGGGAGGGCCCGGAAATGAGCACTTAACCCTTTCCTCTTGGAACATTTCCTCTGGCGTGAAGATTTTCTGCAGAAATTTCACCTGAAATCTTTTTTTTTTCTTGTTTTGTTTCGTATAAGAATTCCCTACATTAATAATATACAAAATGTAGCAGAGCTAAGTTTGTCATTTGCCATAACTTTTAGTTGCTTTTACACTGGACTAATAATAGTTATATTTATTGTGCTGCAAAAACAATCCAGCTGCACAGAGCTTGGTTTAAGTCAGTGTTTCCCAACCAGGGTGCCTCCAGCTGTTGCAGAACTACAACTCCCAGCATGCCCGGACAGCCGTTGGCTGTCCGGGCATGCTGGAAGTTGTAGTTTTGCAACAGCTGGAGGCACCCTGGTTTGGAAAACACGTGGCAAGGTCCATACTGCGCTTTAAAAGTCCGTCACATATATCCGTATACTGTCGCGGAGAGCAGCGAGTGACATTTATTTTAACGTCGCAAACGCGGTCTCCTCGTGACTCCGCTCAGGATCTGTTTGCTATTAAAATAGGGGTCCGCACTTTTGAGTTTGCCTAAAATATCGCACAGGTCCCGAACTGACTAGGGGACTCAGTTCGGCTGTAGAAATCAATTGGGTTTGCTGCATTTTTTGGCGGCATGGCGACGGACACGACTAATGGGGGGCACGAAAATAGTATAAACCTAGTCATTAGGGTACGAAAACGGGATGCCATCATTCACCGAGACCAGCAAACCCCATTCCCTTCTATGGCCAGAGTCAACAGCTCCCTCATCATGAGTCCGTTTAAGGCTTCTTTCACACTGCCGTTGCACCCCGTCAAGAACGGCTGTCCAACTCTCTTTTTTTTTTTTTTTTTTTTTGACAGCTGTTTTAATTTTGACGGGGCGCAACGGGCAACAGTGGGTCCCGATGGACCCCATCATAGTCAATGTGCTCCGTTGGGTGCCGCTGTTTTTCAGCGGGAGTAGCAGGATTAAAAGATGGTGCAAGCAATATTTTTTCTCCCCCGTGGCCGTCACACTACCATGTGACAACCGTAGTGTGAAAAGGGCCTAAAATAGCTGATACGTCCCAAAGGGAGTCACTACGTTCGGCCATAGAAGTGAATGGGGTACAGTGCTCCCTAACAGTATACATAGGCATCCCGATATCGGCGGGATGCTGACGGATACGTTAACGGAAGCAGAAACATAGTGTGATCGTACCCTTAATGACACATTCAGCTCTGCTACATGGTTACATCACCTGGTCTTCTACGAAAATTGGATTTTTACTATTGCAATTATTCGGATTATTGGGTGTGCACTCGGGAAAGTTTACTATTTCGTTATGTAAGAGCGCGTTCACGTGGGGCAGATTACGGTGGAGGAAACTCCATGCGACACGTGAAAAGAAATTCACTATGCTTGCCCTTTAATTGGGTTACACCTGCATAAGGGCGGTTCCGATGCAGAAATTGATGCCACATCAGTTCCATTGATGGGATCCGGGTTGTTTTTGCAACAAGCACATGGATTTCTGCAGGCTTCATTTATATGAATGGGACCCACCACAAATATACCTGCCACGTGTGAACTCTTATATGTGGTGCCTCTGTATCCGGGCAGTGCTGCTTGTGTGTGACTGGGCACCCCTGGTATAACCCCGCTGTGTGCTAGTGTGTCATAGGTTAAACAGGATTAGGATATTAGGAGATTGGATCAGTGATCTGTACAAGATTTAGATCCAGATTACTGCAGTGATACTGTCAAGCAACTTCTGCCGCAAGGTTTAAAGCAAAGTTTTAAAACAATACCTCCCATCATGCAGGTTTTTATGGCATGCTGGGCATTGTAGTTTTACATGATGTAGAGGGACATCAGTTGCAGACCAAAGTGACGTCTATGGATTGTGATTGCTGTACAGCGCTAGGGCCTTGTTCACATCTATAGCACAGCAGTACACCAATACCTGTAAAACAGTGTTTCCCAACCAGGATGCCTCCAGATGTTGCAAAACTACAACTCCCAGTCTTTGGCTGTCCGGGCATGCTGAGAGTTGTAGTTTTCTAAAATCTGGAGGCACCCTGGTTGGGAAACATTGCTCTAAAAGGTACTTATAGGAATCCCTCGGTGTACTCATAACGGGGGAGATTTATCAAATCTTGTGCAGAGGAAAAGTTGACCAGTTGCCTATAGCAACCAATCAGATTGCTCATTTCAGTAAAGGGGTACTCCCGTGGAAAACTTTATTTTATTTTTTTTAAATCAACTGGCGCCAGAAAGTTAAACAGATTTGTAAATTACTTCTATTAAAAAATGTTAATCCTTCCAGTACTTTTTAGGGGCTGCATACTACAGAGGAAATGCTTTTCTTTTTGGATTTCTCTTCTGTCACAACCACAGTGCTCTCTGCTGACCTCTGCTGTCCATTTTAGGAACTGACCAGAGCAGGAGAAAATCCCGATAGCAAACATATGCTGCTTGGGACAGTTCCTAAAATGGACAGCAGAGGTCAGCAGAGAGCACTGTGGTCGGGACAGAAGAGAAATCCAAAAAGAAAAGCATTTCCTTTGTGGTATACAGCCCATAAAAAGTACTGTAAGGATTAAGATTTTTTTAATAGAAGTAATTTACAAATCTGTTTAACTTTCTGGCACCAGTTGATTAAAAAAAAGTTTTCCATGGGAGTACCCCTTTAAGAGACTTTTTTTTTATTTATTTTTTAAATGAAAGCAGCAATCTGATTGGTTGCTATGGCCAACTGGTCAACTTTTCCTCTGCACATGTTTTGATAAATCTCCCCATATATAGACTTCTATTAAGCCAACATAGTCAAATGTGGTATTGTTTCTGCAAAAAATTGTATACATTGGGTTTCCTTTTGAAATGTAATAAGCCAGGTCCATCAGGGTCAACACTACGGTCCTGCCCCAGTTAATCGTATCCATTGGCATCCTGCTAAAAATGGGATGCTGATGTATATGGTTAATGGGAACAGTGGATCCCGTTTCCATCTATGGCTGAATGGAGTCACCTAGTGTATACGTCATCATCCCATTTTCGGCCAGGTGGATACGATAACCGGAGGCAGAAATGCAGTGTGATTGAACCCTTAGGCTAGGTTCAGACTACGGAATTTCCGCCGGAATTTTCGCTTTGAAATTTCCGGCAGAAATTCCGCTTACTATAATGCATAGTGTAGTGAATGGTTTTCCGTTCACAAATTCAGACTTCGGAATTTGTGAAGCGGAAAATCCGGATGAAAAATCAGCTAGAAAATTTCCGCCTGAAGAAAGGGGTTGCTCTTTCTTCAGGCGGAAATCCTAGCGGAATACATAGCAGTCTATAGGAGACTGCAGTGTCCGCGCGGTCCTAGCGCCGACTGAATCAGGCGGAACTCGGAATCTCCGGGCGGAAATTTTCTGCCTGGAGATTCCGTAGTCTGAACCTAGCCTTAAAATAGTGCACAAGTCCCGAACTGACTAGGTGACTCTCTTCAGAAATAGAATTTAATGGGGTTCACTGCTACCGTTAACAGTATACACCGACATTGAGTATTCGACATGATGCCGACAGATACAGTTAATGGGGCACGAATGTAGTATGAACCCAGCCTCAGTGACATATTCAGCTCTGCTACATGATTGCATCACCTGGTCTTTTTTTTACTGTTGCAATTATTCGGATTATTGGGTGTGCACCTGGGAAAGTTTACTATTTTGTTATGTAAGAGCGCGTTCACATGGGGCAGATTATGGTGGAGGAAACTTCATGTGACACGTGAAAAGAAATTCACTTTGCTGACGTATACTCTTAACGGGAGCAGCGGACCCCATTCACTTCTATGGCCAAACAGAGTCACCTAGTGACTCCTTTTGGGATGTATGCTCAATTTCAAGAGCCCAACAGCCCCCTCTTTTGAGTCCGCTTAAAAAAGCAGATATGTCCCAATTGGGGGGGGCAGGAAAGCCTTAGTGGCATATGGTGTCATATTGGCCTACTTGTGTATACCTTTTACATAGTCCCTACTCATTTTGGTGTCAATACACAGTGAGCGGCAACCGGAAGAGGAAGTCCTAGGCTGCCATTTTCACTAAAGTACTACCTGTGGCCGCAGGCTCCTGTGATGTCGCACAATGGGCAACAGAGGCTTTTGTAGTCATTTTCAACACAACAGGTGAGATTTATCAAAACCTGTGTAAAGTACGAGTGGTGCAGTTGCCCATAGCAACCAATCAGATCACCCCCCAATATCCCCCCCAATATGTTAAATCTCCCCCAATATGTGTTGGGAGCTACGAATCTCTCCACATTAACCACTCCGAATATGTTTCCTACAATCGTAGCCAAACGCATACAATAAAAACATATGCAACGTGATTCAAATTTGATGCTTTTTTTGTATGTAGATTTGAGGTATACTTCATACGTGGGTGCGTGGTGCAGTTTTTGATTAGTGTTTTGAGGTAAATCCAGAAGTGGATCCAGCGGGATGAAATATATTTCCTTACTTTGTATATTTTGCATTCACGTTCCACTCACTCGAGGGTTTAGCACAAAGAAACAAAACAAAAGAAGAGGCTAGGACTACACAGCGACTTTAGCCAGGGCGTGAGTTGGATGATCATGGATCGCAATGTTGCACTCCATGAATCGTGCTGTATTGCAGCCATTGTAAGTGTATGGGTTCACGTTGTGACCCCACAATCTCAAATACTTCATTGTTGAGTTGACATTTTGCCCTAGCTCAAAGCCACACTGTCATGATGGTCTGGCGGCAGTATACTGTAAACTTCCTTGTAGTCTGAGACTTGCCCCAAGACCTTTCTCTAAAAACGTTTCCTCTGGCGTAAATATTTTCTGCAGAAATTCCACCTCAAATCTTTTGTTTCATTTATTTTAATTCCCTACATTAATAATATCCAAATGTAGCAGCACTGTGTTTGTCATTTGTCATAACTCATAGTTCGCCTCTTTTGGTGGTTTTAAAACTAGATTGCAGGTAAACTAATAATAGTTATATTAAGCTGCAAAAACTATGTAGAGTTTTGAAGCACCGAGCTTAGGCTGGATACATATTGCATTTTAGCAGTGCGTCACAGGTATCAGTCGGCATCCCTCTGAAAACGAGATGCCGACATATACTGTAACGGAGAGAAACGGGTGGCATTTACTGTATTGTCACAAAAACAGTTTCTTCATCATTCCGTTTAGAGACCTATGGAGACCTATGCTCTCCATTCAGGATCTACGCTGAAAAGGCAGAATTTCCAAGCAGAATCCGGTGAAAAAAATCCACTTGGAAATTCAGTTGCAGCAGAGTCCTATTGTTTTCAATGGGATTCTGCTGCACTGAGCACACGGTAGAATTTCCATGCCAGGAACATTTGGCTCGGAAATTCAAATTCCAGCCTCTGCAGAAAGAATGGACATGGCAATTCTTTCTGTGGAATCAGCTCAGAATAGCATTGCAGTTCATGGAGACGGCGCAGTTTCAAGAAGTCCTAGCGCCAGTCTGCTGTCTGCAGAATGTCTGCCGGAAACTTTCCGGCCGGAAATTCTGCAAAAATTCCGCTGTGTATTGCCAAAAGACTTGCATGGGACTTATGGCATAGGACTTCCGGCAATACACCTGATCAGATTATTCTCGGGGCAAGTCTTAGGCTACGAGATTGCCCGGAAAGTGTAAACATATACTGCCGCCAGACCAGGACAGTAACACTTTTAAATGCACACTAGATGGATTTGCTGTGGAAATTTTCTGTAACAAAATCTGCACAAAAAATCGGCATTGAATCCTGCAGACTCATCAAAACCTGTGTAGAGGAGCAGTGGACCAGTTGCCCGTAGCAACCAGAATTGGTTTTATTTTTCAGAGCAGAGGCCTTTTAAAAAATCTAAGTAGCGATCTGATTGGTTGTTATGGGCAACTGTTTCGCTGCCCCATTGGACAGATTTTGATTAAATGTCCCCCAAAGTTTAAAAAAAAAAAAATGGTGTGGAATATATATATTATTATATATTATTGTTATTACTATATATTATTTTTTCTTTTTCTTTTTTTTCTTTAAATAAATAAATAATATCACTGTATTCCACTGCAGAGTTTCCCTGCAAAATTCCGAACACAGTAAAATCACAGCAAATCTAGTGCACATTGGGGGAGATTCATCAAAACCTGATGAAAAGTTGCTGAGTTGCCCATAGCAACCAATCAGATCGCTTCTTTCATTTTTTTTTTTTGAAAGGCCTCTGAAAGAAGTGATCTGATTGGTTGCTATGGGCAACTCAGCAACTTTTCCTCTGGACAGGTTTCGATAAATCTCCCCCATTGTCCTTGACGTCAGCTGAAACGGCTGATTTCGACCACAGCTAGCCATCGCTTTAAGGCTATGTTCGTATTTTCAACCGAATGTCCGGCAGATCATGCTGGCTCTAGGACCGCTCGGAAATGTGTCGTTTTCATAGACGGCAATGCGTTTCTGAGCGGATTCTGCAGAAAGAATTGACATGTCATGCCAGAATTTCATGTTTCTGGCGATGTGTGCGCAGTGCAGCAGAATCCAATTGAAAACAATGGGACTCTGCTGCAGCTGTATTTCTGAGTAGAATTTTTTTTCTGCCGGATTCCGCTTGAAAATTCTGCTGTGTGAACAAGGCCTAAAATGTATACGTTAACAATTTTTTTCTTTTGCAATGTCGGCAAAAGAGTTATCAGTCAGGATGGATTCTTTGGTTTCTTGCAATTATAAAGTGTTTTTTTTTTTTATTTATCCTCCAACAGCGGTGTTTCCCATCCTGTGACTCTCCAGTTTGCATAACTACAACTCCCATCATGCCCTGACAGCCGAAGGCTGTCAGGGCATGATGGGAGTTGTAGTTTTGCAAGCTGGAGAGCCTCAGGAAAGGGGGCACTGCCTTATAGGTTAAAGGGGTACTCCAGTGGAAAACTTTTTTTTTTTTTATCTTTTAATCAACTGGTGCCAGAAAGTTAAACAGATTTGTAAATTACTTCTATTAAAAAAATCTTAATCCTTCCAGTACTTATCAGCTGCTGAATACTACAGAGGAAATTCTTCTCTTTTTGGAACACAGAGCTCTCTGCTGACATCACGAGCACAGTGCTCTCTGCTGACATCTCTGTCCATTTTACTAGGAGATAATCCCCATAGCAAACATATGCTGCTCTGGACAGTTCCTAAAATAAACAGAGATGTCAGCAGAGAGCACTGTGGTCATGATGTCAGCAGAGAGCTCTGTGTTCCGAAAAGAAAAGGATTTCCTCTGCAGTATTCAGCAGTTAATATGTACTGGAAGGATTAAGATTTTTTTAAATAAAAGTAATTTACAAATCTGTTCAACTTTCTGGCACCAGTTGATTAAAAGAAAAAAAGTCCCGTCCCCCCCCCCGAGTACCCCTTTAACTTTAGTGGTGATACTACCCTCCACCCATGGGAACTGACCCCCAATAGTGTATACAGGGATATTTGTTTCTAGAAGCCCTTTTCCAGCTCATCGTTTCCCTGAGCTATTTCGGATCTAATTCCATTTATTTTTGGTGTAAATCTATGCAAGGAGTCATCTCCGTGTTTATACCTTCAGTATATTACTGGATAATACCAGATTGCGGTCTGTTTATATTGTCTCTGTGTAAACTTTGCCAAATTCTTCCTGTTGTAGACAAAAAACTTTAGTAGGGATACAGATTCAGCAGAGCCATGCTTGTCAGGTGTCACAATGCTGAGTTTGTCATGTAAACCTACTAGAGGATTTCAGCAATTATCGCCGTCGCCAAACTATTTAAAAAGGTTAAATGCCAATTTTGCAAATTCGGCTCTGCTACATCTCTCGGGATAACAGAGAAAATTATACAAGTTTGGATCGCATTATTACTTAGGTGCAGATCAAAAAAATAAATAAAATAAAAAGTGTGTCAATATAAACCAGCATAAAGTTGCAGCACAGTATGCAGGTAATGCTCAAAAGCAGTCATTGGAGTGCCCTCTAGTGAGACAACATAAGTACTGCAACAATGCAAGTCAAGGTTTTTTTTATTGAGAATATTGAATAATGACTCAAACACATTTGTTTTTTTTATCCTTTACATTTAAACCTCTTCAAAAGACCATCTCTTTGAGGAGACTACTCCCTTATCCAGACCTAATGTCCTGTGACAGGTTTTTTGTTTAACCATTAAAACCCTTCTAACCATTGTAATTATTGAAATGCATTCTTTCAGCAGACTTCTTTTTGGGTGGTTGGCTTAAAGGGACTATCCAGTATAGAATTTGGATTTTTAACAAATCACCACCAGGCTGCTGGCATATAAAACAAAAACCTTGACTTACCTGCCGACGTTCCCTCTGCGCCTTGGTATTGCTGCTCCCATCTTCTGCTGCGGTCCTCTTCCTGGTTGCTGGTGGTCGGCGCGTCACACTCAGCTAACCACAGCTATCTCCCACCTCGGACAGCGATAGGCTAAGCTGCAGTGTGACATATTTGTCCCCGTCACCAGGAAGAAGACCAGTGCTGGGACTTAAAACATCACAAAGCCATATCTACAGATCCTGTATGGTGGCACGCAGATTCTGTGTAGTTGCATATCACAAGAAGTGTGTCCATACCATAGAGGCAGGCCATGCGGCTGGTATAAGGCCTTTGGAGAGAGGGGTCCTGGTGGGTCCCATACGTTTTGTAGGAACTTGTGGAGTGGAGTGACAACTCATGGGGCCCACCCAATGCGTATCAGCACCAGGCAGCTCAGTATCATGACCCAATGAAGGGGTTGATGCTGGCAGAAGTGTCTGTCTCCTCATTGGCTGATGCTGGCGGCAGGAAATCTCAAGATCCTACTTGTGAAGGTGAAGTCGGTTCTCACCAAATCTGAAACTTTAGGAGAGTTTGAGGTGTCCCCCCATGTAAATATGTTTCTAATGTATTATACCATGTAATGTGTTCAGAAAACGAGCGTTGTCACTTTAAGACTTTTAACATGTGACTTGTCATGTGATTGTTACCCAGGAGGTACCAGTGACCAGGTGATCCCAGGGGTGACCTATGGGCTCCCTGCTAGTCTCCCCATATAAGCTCTGGGTGAAGATTTTGCTGAGGTCAAGTGGAGTCCTAGAGAATGTCCAGAGTCATAGGAGGCATCAGGTCCAGTCTGCAACCACAAGTAACCACAGTCTCAGTATTGTCAGTCATCAGTCAGTCAGTCACAGTCACCAATTGACAAGTCAGCGTGACCTGCATTAAATTGGCCCCCTCTACTACAAGTCCCAGCAAGCCCTTAAGGTCTCTGAGTCACTGGTCACCTCCTTGGGCCCTGGCTGAACTGTATAGACTTTACCATCTGTCTACCCTCAGTAAAGCTACCGTTATCCGTAACTTGGCGTCGGAGTCATTATTTGCCCCCGTGCCCAGCCCAGGATCCAGCCTTATACCTTCAGGTGGTATCGAGGATAAACCACGCCCTGGCGTCACGAATACAAGGGGTTAATGCCATCTGCCCCTAGGGTAATTCCATCTGCCTGCCTCACACCCTCTACCACACTTGTCTCCAGCAGAACATCATAAATGTAACTTGGAAGGGAACATAACATTTATTTTAAGTGAATGTACTAAATATAGAACAAAGACTTCTAACAGGAAACTGCCTATAGATAATGTTCACTGGGCACAGGGGATGGGAAGATGTATTTAACAAGCAACAATAACACCACCATCGGCAATGGTCACGTAGCAGCCTGTACATTAACCATTGGAATGCCATGCAAAGATTTAACATAGATAAGTGACAGGCATGTATAATATAAAGAATAGATTATAATATATAATAAGGCTATGTTCACACTCAGGCCTCGTTCACACGATTTCAATGGGATTCTGCTGCACCGTGCACACGGCAGAATTTCTGCACCAGAAACATCTGGAGTGGAAATTCAAATTCTGGCCTTTGCAGAAAGAATTGACAAATCAATTCTTTCTGCAGAATTCGCTTGGAAATGCATTGCTGTCCAGGAAGATGTCGCATTTCTGAGCGGTCCTGGCGCTGTCTGCAAAATGTCTGCCGGGAAATTTTCCGGTCTGACAGTCCGCTGAAAATGTTGTAAGTCAACACCGCTCAATAAAAGGGGTTGTATGATACTAAAAAAGACATGGGCTGCATGTGGTATCGCAATTCAGCCCAATACATCTGATTAGGACCAAGTTGCAATACCACACATGGCCAGTACACTAGAGTGGCGCTGTTTCTGGAAGACAGCAGCCATGTTTGGTTTTTTCACCTTTAAATCATCTTGAAGGGGATAGACAACAATCTGAAGAAAAGCCTCGACTTGATCCTTCTGTATAGAAAAAAACTGTAGGGCAGTGGGGGAGATTTATCAAAACCTGTCCAGAGGAAAAGTTGCCCAGTTGCCCATAGCAACCAATCAGATTTCTTCTTTCATTGTTAACCTCTTAAGGACTCAGCGTTTTTCCGTTTTTGCATTTTCATTTTTTCCTCATCACCTTCTAAAAATCATAACGCTTTCAATTTTGTACATAAAATTCCATTTGTTGGCTTATTTTTTGCGCCACTAATTCTACTTTGTAATGACATTAGTCATTTTACCCAAAAATCCAGGGCGAAACGGAAAAAAAATTAATTATGCGACAAAATAGAAGAAAAAACTCCATTTTGTAAATTTTGGGGGCTTCCGTTTCTACGCAGTGCATTTTTCGGTAAAAATGACACCTTATCTTTATTCTGTAGGTCCATACGATTAAAATGATACCCTACTTATATAGGTTTGATTTTGTCGTACCTCTGAAAAAAATCATAACTACATGCAGGAAAATGTACACGTTTACAATTATCATCTTCTGACCCCTATAACGTTATTATTTTTCCGCATACGGGTCAGTATGAGGACTAATTTTTTGCGCCGTGTTCTGAAATTTTTATCGGTACCATTTTTGCATTGATCTGATTTTTGATCACTTTTTATTAATTTATTTATGATATAAAAAGTGACCAAAAATACGCTATTTTGGACTTTGGAATTTTTTCCCGCATACGCCATTGACTGTGCGGTTTAATTAACGATATATTTTTATAGTTTGGACATTTACGCACGTGGCGATACCACATATCTTTATTTTTATTTACACAGTTTATTTTTTTTATGGGAAAAGGGGGGCGATTTTTTTGCAGTGTTATAGCTCCCATAGGGACCTATAACACTGCACACACTGATCTTTCACCCTGATCCCTGCAAAGCCATAGCCAAAGCCTGTAGCTCAGGCTTGGAGCAATCAAACGCCGATCGGACGCGACGGAGCAAAGTATGGGGGCCTCCACTCACATGCTAGCTGATCGGGACATTGCGATTTTATCATGATAGTCCCGTTCAGCTGACTGAGCTGCCGGGAAGCTTTTACTTTCGTTTTCGACGTGGCGATCAACTTTGATCGCCGCGTCTGAAGGGTTAATAGCGTGCGGCACAATGATCTGTGCCACGCGTTATTAGTCCAGGGTCCCGGCTATCAATAGCAGCCAGGACCGACCCGGTGTGATGCGGGGTCACGGCATGACCCCGTTTTAAACACCAGGCGCAGGGTGTACAGGTACGCCCTGCGTCCTTAAGAGGTTAACAAGGCCTCTGCAAAATGAAAGAAGCAATCTGATTGGTTGCTATGGGCAACTGGTCAACTTTTCCTTTGCAGAGGTTTTAAAAAAATCTCGTCCAGTATGACTACCTACAATGACAAGATGGAAAACCCTTATCTTATTTTGATTGAAATGGGGAAAGTAGAGCCGATAAAGTGTCAGAATACTGCCCCCTGTAGCCAGGAAGGTGTGATAGCCTGGGGGAGTAGGGTATATGGAGTGTAGCTGTGTGGTGACTAAAGGGTGAGGACGCCAGGGTGAGGGCTCCTCTGCAATGCTTGTCCTACCGCCACCCTTCCCAAGAGCGATAGGGAGGTATAGAATGAAAGGTATTGAATGTCCACAACCGGAGAGTTTGCTGAAAACAGTTGGAACTTTACTGAAGACAAACAGTCTCTATACAGGCAAAGTCTCTTAGAGATTGACAGTGGTTGGGACCTTAAGCGTTTTAGAGTCCGTAGACTGATATGTGCTGTTCCACTGGATTTAGGGGATTTAGTTTTGGTCCAGTAGTCACGCTAGCTTTAGCTGGGATTTAGTTTAGGACTCATGGTTTAGTTTAGCTGAGGCCGGCAGGTTTTCTGGTCTAGCTTGTCTTTGAAAGTTGCGCAGATCTGTCTTGCTAGTCCGGCATCCACGAGAGCAGCAACCCAAGAGAGCGATCATTGGCTACAGCTCTCTTATATGAGCAGGGGCTGGACTAGCGCTAATTGGTCCAATACTTCTGTCAATGGGTAAACATGTGACCCAAGGACCTCCAAAGGTCCTCCAACATACCATAGAGGAATTAACATAGTCACATGACCTGTGATGCTAACAAGGTAAGCACACTAATATGCATTATATTAAACATACACATTATTAAATATCTACATAAACATCATAAAATTAGAAAAGGAGGAGGTGACTAGGGGCTGTCTTACCTGTGGGACCCAACCTGAACGTAGTAACTCCAATAGTAGATCCAATGATGGAAAACTGGGAAATGTGATCAGCCGTCTATGTTTTCTTTAACTCCCATTACACACCATAACATGTTTATGAGTACAGCCCGTCCCACACGTCATGTTGGTGAGTACAAATCTACACGTCCTTCCGCATGGTTGTTTGAAGGTATGAGAAGAATTTTATAGAAGGTATGGAAGCCATCAAGTCATCCACTCAACAGGTATTGGGTTCTGGTCATTGACTCTGGTAATGAAAGTCTTGCTCAGAACATAGGGGGGCATTTACTAAGATGTGATTTGGTAAAAAAAAAAATTTAAGTTCTTTATTTTTTTTTTGTGTGACTCCACCAAATTTATTAAATGGTCGCAGGGCATTTGATATATTTTGTGGAGGATACACATTTTCTGAAATTTCACTCTTCACATACACCAAAGCTATGCTAGGTCTGGTGTAGAATTGTGCCTTAGGGTACGTTCAGATGAGCGGATTTACAGCGCGTATTTCGCTGCGAATCCGCCGCTGAAGGACCTCTATATGCTGCATTTACATGTGCCTGCTCGGTGCGGCAATACGCCGCTACGAGCAGACACACTGCAATGTGCGAGACGCCGCATGCATGCGCAGTATACTCGCACATCACAGCAGCTCTCGGACTAGCTCATAGAGCAGGAGGAGCGGCCGCGATGTGTGCGCGTATACAGCGTATTTCCGCTCCGAGCAGGCACATGTAAAGGCAGCATACCGAGGTCCTTCGCCGGCGGATCTGCAGCGTAAAATACGCTGTAAATCCGCTCGTCTGAACGTACCCTTAATGGTGGGTTTTGCGACAGTCGACGTTGATAAATTCATTCCCACTGCACAAGACTAACCCTTAACATCTGCCCTGTACACTCTTCAAAAAAAAAAAAAAAGTGTAAATCGAAAAGGCGCAAAAAATTGCCTGAGCCTAAATAGAGACAAATCAACGCTTAAAAAAACGCTCGAAACACAATGATAAATGCCCCAAATAGTGCCTGGTACCTGGGGAAAGCACAACACTAGGAGATTATAAAGTCTACTCATCCGAAACTAGGACTTCAATACAGATTTGTATGTAATGCAATTGAACACCGGTTATCACTGGATACTTTCGAGGCAAGTCTGGATAATCCCATAGTGATGTCTGCCGGGAACATTTCCGCAGCGCAACTTTCAGTATTGCCGTTATTATATGCTTAGAATTTGGATACTCAATAAACGTAATAATAGTGTATGCAATATGTATGCAGCAAATATGCCACCAAATTCATCAAAATGAAGAACTTGTTTATTTTCTTAGGCCCTATTCACATCACATTTCTGGGCTTGGTCACGAAAAGATATTCCGAAATATACCATGGGGCGACCATTGATGAAATGACGTCTTCTACATCTGGCCTGTTTCATAAATGTATACATTCTGTTTGTGAAACGCAACAGCATGGTAGACTAAGATTCGGTGTCCGACAAACAAAAATGTATATGTTTGTTAGATATATATTGAACACAGTCATTAGTAGAATACATTTGGTCTATGGAAGTCTATGGCCGCAACACAGTTCTGCTGTGGGGTACTGCACAATACCTTTTCTATGATATCCCGGTATACCAGCAACAGGGCCCTAAAACAATGTTAAATCAACACTGTCAAACTGTGATATGTCCTAGAGACCTAGGGAGATGCCAAAAGTTTTGGTCCATGTTCAGACGCCCATCAATTTTTTGAACAAGTGGTAAGAAGTTTGCAGCTAAGCTCGTTCACTCCCTGCTCTGTTTATGGACTTCAATAGAAAGTGTTTGAGCCTACAGAGAGCGGGGAGAAACAGGGCTTGGCCGCACACTTCTCCCTGGTCGTTCTAACAATCAGTGGGAGTCAAGACACCCAGACCCTGAGGGTACGTCCACATTACGGAATGTCTGCCAGGAGATATTCTGGGCTAGGATTCGGTCTATAGAACCGTTTGGAGATGCATTATCACCATTGACGGCAATGTATGTTCAAGTGGATTCTGCTGAAACAATAAACATGTTTATTCTTTTGGCGGAGTGTGTAATTTGAATTTCCAGTCAAATTCAGCAGTGTGGACTGTGCAGCAGAATCCCATTGAAAACATGGGGAAGTGCCAGCACTGGAATTTCCGAGTGGAATTCCTCTGCTCCGAAATTCCATAATGTGACCGTACCCTGACCGATCAAAAGTTTTAGTCAGCTCACCCAGATAGCCCCTATGCAGTATGATGTGGAAAGTCATCCGGAATAGTGAGAAAAGGAAATAGAATGTCCAGCGCAGCAGCTCAAGAATGGAAGCTTCTTACTTTTTTCAAGCATAAAGGACAGGTGAACATGCAGGGATTGACGCATTTCGTGCGATAGGAGCACTCTTAGTCATACTACTTGAACATAAACTGTACTATTTGTACATAACTGTAAAAGCTATAATCTACTAGATTCCGGTCAGTAGGTGTGCCCAGATTTATTATGCGTCTTTACATAAATCCGGCATGATCATGTGCTGGCGGAGGAAGACCAGCATGTAAGACGCCGTAGTAAACTCCTTGTTGTCCGTCAAATAACCAGAACAGAGTTTTATCCACTGGAGGTAAAGAATAAAGATTCTTACTGAATGATGACTTTCTAGAAAACCACAGGGTATGTATAAAGAATAGAGAAAGTAAGTTGGACAACTGTGTAGCTTTTGCAGTATAATAAATATGTGTTATATGCTTATCATGTAAATGGCACCAATATATTATGGAACATGGAGTCTTGTCCTCAGAACAGTCTCTATAAATCTGTATTATACAATCTATAGCTTCTGTCTACGCATTGTCCGTGTGTACGTGCATATATATAGTATGTACCGTATTTTTCGCCCTATAGGACGCACCGGCATATAAGACGCACCCAATTTTAAAGGTGCAAAATCTAGAAAAAAAAAGATTCTGCACCCAACAGTGATCTTCAACCTGCGGACGTCCAGATGTTGCAAAACTACAACTCCCAGCATGCCTGGACAGCCAACGGCTGTCCGGGCATGCTGGGAGTTGTAGTTTTGCAACATCTGGAGGTCCGCAGGTTGAAGATCACTGGTATAGGAGATAATACTCACGTGTCCCCGCCGCTCTGGACCCGTCACCGCTGCCCTGGATGTCGCTCCATCGCTGTCGCCGCATCCCCGGGGTGTCCCCGACGCTCCGGACGTCGTCTTCCCCGGCGACCGTCATCACGTCGCTACGCACGCCGTTCCTTTTGCATGACGGGACGGCGTGCGCGACGACGTGATGACGTCGAAGGAGAGCTCCGGCCATGCAGGGGATCCCGGCACGGAGTAGACACCGAGGAGGCAGGTAAGGTCCCTCCCGGTGTCCTGTAAGATGTTCGGGACGCCGCGATTTCACCGCGGCGGTCCCGAACAGCCCGACTGAGCAGCCGGGTTAGTGTCACTTTCCCTTCAGACGCGGCGATCAAAGCTGACCGCCGCGTCTGAAGGGTTAATACAGGGCATCACCACGATCGGTGATGTCCTGTATTAGCCTCGGGTCCCGGCAGTTGATGGCCGCAGGGACCGACCCAATAGGTGTGTATTCGCCATATAAGACGCAGCAACTTACCGACAGTTTTGGGGAAGAAAAAGTGCGTCTTATACGGCGAAAAATACGGTATACATTAAGTAATGCATTGCCCAGTGTTGAGCGGGTTACATTGGGTAGTGTTGAGTGATGGGTGTATACTGGCAGCTGCGTGCTCAGGAAGGGCAGACCGGCGCTCCAGCAGACAGACCTTGGACAGATGAAGCTTCCTGTATTGTAGTTGGAGGCACCAGGAGGAGGACGTGGGGGGGGCAGACAGTAAACAGATACTTCTCCATTTATCGTCTTTAGTACTGTGTGTTCCAAAATACACAAAGCCTTGCAATAGTGCACTAAATAGGAGGTCACAGGGGGCAGCCGGCTCATTGTTATACATCTGTATGGAGACTTTTCTAGAATGCTCTAACCTACACTAGAATATTAGGCAGGATGCCCTAATGGAGAAAAAGGTCACTTATTACAAGAATACGGCTATCCTCAGGAAAGAGTTTCTTTACTCAATTGATTCATACAATTGCCAACAAGGTTTATCCAGGACATAAGTATCTGTCACAACTGGGGCAACTTATCACATTCATACAGGATCACAGTGCAAAATCCAATCCAAAAAGACATTACAGGCAACTTTACATGCTATTTGGGAGATTTCAGAGAAAAGACTTCTTTTTTTTTTTTAGATATAATAATAATAATTATTATTATTTATCTATTGTTTCATTTATTCCAGGGTTTTGTCCTTCTAAAATAGGTGTAAGTGTATAACATGTGACAAACACAAGTAACATTATCTAAATATATAACAGACTGGTACATAGGGGTAGAGGACTCGTTCCACAAGGCCTTGCTATCTACAAGAGTAGACCGAAGATGAGGGTGAAGCTGCTGATATGGCAGTGTAGCGGTAGCAGGGTTATTGTAGTCTTTAAATGGACACTGTCACCAACTTTATTTTTTGATATGTTGTAGTACTTATGTACTACAACATATCTCTAATATACTTTTATTATTTTTTTTTTTTTCATTAAAAAGGTTTAATTTACATTTAAAAACCGGCCACTGAAAAAGGACTGATTTTGGAGTGGCAATCAGTCCTTTTTCAGTTAGGCTGCACTCGCTCCCTGCCTGTCAATCAGACAGGCGGGAGCGAGCTCATTGGATCCCCGGCCACTGGATGGCAGGCCACTCCTCCAGCACATCGCCGCCTCGTTGCCGCCGCTGTCCCTGCACGCCCGCTGCTGGACTCTGCAGTAACTGCAAGTGTAATGAGGGAACGGGGTATGAGGGGCGGGGGGGGGGGAGGTAACGGGCTAGTGCCATAGCGGGGGGGGGGGGGGGGGGGAACGGGCTAGCAAAGAAAAAATATTGGATGGTGGGAGCTACCCTTTAAGCGTTCCAAAGATACCCAGCCTGGATTGACAGATCTCTTCATATTGGCAATAGGGTGAGATCTATAAGTCAAGGCCAGCAAGACAGAAATAAGGCTCCGGAGGCCACCCTGATGACTTGTGGTTCAGGCAGCATTAAAGGGGTACTCTGCCCCTAGACATCTTATAAGATGTCAGATCGCGGGGGTCCCGCTGCTGGGGACCCCCGGGATCTCGGCTGCAGCACCCACCTCAACGGCTTCCGGCAACACTGGAGGCTTCGGATCCCGACCACGCGAGCGTGGTCGGGATCCGAAGCCTCCAGCGTTGCCGGAAAGGTAACGTTGGGGTAACAAGTTCTAGAGTATGGAGAATGAACATGAAAAATCATGAAAATTAATTCATAAAGAACAGACAAGAGAAGAGCAAAGTGAAAGGTCTTGTGAGGATCAGAGGTCATGTGAGGAGGTATCAGAAGATTAGGTCAGCCACGTATAGAAGACACACGTTATGGGCAGCCTTGTATGTCATTGTTAATATTCTGAAACTGAACTGAATTCACTGGGCAATGGGTAACCAAGGAATGGATTGAAGAGGGGAGAGGCAGAGGAGGAACGTGGGGAGAGGTTGATTAATCGGGCAGCAGAGTTGAGGGTGGATTGCAAGGGTTCAAGAGTGTTAGATGGGAGGCAACTGAGAAGGATGTTACTGTAATCTAGGCAGGAGATCATGAGGGCATGCACTTAAACTTTTCCTTACTTTAGGTTGGGAAATCACAAATTGAAAAAATGTTCTTGAAATGTGGCAGAAGGTGGTAAGGCAGAGTTAAAGGTTATCTCAGGAGAGCAGATGTGTGTGACCGGGAAGGCATGGAGCCATTTGGATCGGGGGGATTGGTAAGTGAGATGGGAGAAAGATGATAATTCCAGTCTCTCCAAGTTCAGTTTCAAAAATTGGCAGGATAAGGCTACTTTCACATTGTGCCCCATCCTTAAACAGACATTTCTTTTTTTTTTTTTCAGCCTTTAACGGCCGTTATCAGGACAGGGCACAACAGGAAATTATGGGTCCCGATGGATCCCATTTACTATAATAGGGTCCATTGGGCGCCGTTATTTTGTAGTGGGAGCAGCAGGAGAAAAAGACAGTGCAAGCAGTATTTTTTTCTCCCGCTATTCTCCCCGGCTCCCCGACGGCCGTCACACTGCCGTGTCCTAACAGCAGTGTGAAAGTAGCCTCAGAGAGAGGATTTAGCCGAAACACCTTAGACACTTTATTCTTGAGTGGTAATGTCTGAGTCAGAGAAGTAAAGTTGAGTGATCAGCGTATAAGTGGTACTTAAAACCACAGGGATTCTATGAGTTGTCACAAGCTAAACATATAGATGGAGAAGAGTAAAGGTGTAAGGACAGATCCCTGAGAGACACCAACAGAAAGAGCATGAGAGATTGAGGTTGTGTGTGAGTGGGAGACACTGAATTTTTTGTTGGTGAGGTATGCAGATGTGGTGAGGGTGTTGGAAGGGCAGATGTTGTTAACCCATAGGGCAGATGTTATTAACCCTATGTGTTCATGACACCAGGGCTGGTTATCCTCTACTACACACAAGGTAAGGCCGCTGCTTACTGGGCCAGGTACGGGGCAAATATTCACTCCGATGCAAGGTTACGGATCAACAGCACTTTACTGAGGCAGACAAGTGTTAACGTCTTTACAGCTCAGCATAGGCCCAAGGAGATGCTCAGTGAACTTTAGGGAGCTTGTTGGCTCTCCGGGACTTGTAGTAGACTTGGACTGAATTGTGCAACCCACGCTGACTTTAGTGACTTGACAGACTTGACTAGACTGCTCCCCTGTATTTGTGCTTACCGCCAGGCTTTGACTTTCACCTGCAGAGGTTACTGGTAGTAGCTGCGTGGCTGTGTGACTAGGCCTTGGTCTCCCTCAGTAACAGTAGACAACTACTCAGGTCTTCACTTGGCTGTACCTCAGCATGCACTCTCTAGCCTGACTTAGGCTTGGAGGAATCCCATCGGTCACCAACAAGTCACCCGTTCACCTTGCACCTTCGTTGGTAACATAGGGCTTAACAACATAGATTTAAAGATACAAACGCCTCAAAAGATTAACCAGCATATAACATAAGAGCTTTTAACACTTTCCAGTCCTTAGGAGGGATGTGGACCCAGGAGAATACTGAAATGGAGGCCGGACGGACAGGTGTACAGGATGACAACTCCTGTACTGGACCACCACACAGAGATCCAGTAGAGGGCTGAGATGATGCCAATGCATCAGAGATTTTATACCAGGAGGGAGTGGTCACTGTACCAATGAAGGAAGAAAGGCCTAAAAGGAGGAGCATAGAACAATGAGGAAAGTAGAGAACAATTCTAGAAGGAGGAGCACAGCGTACTGGAGTGAGGCTGTCAGTAAGCATATAACTATTGACTACGTTAAGGTGGTTTCAGTAGAGTTGTGGGGTCAGATGTACCAGATTGTAATTGTTTAAATAATCAGTGGGAGGACATTTCAAAGTGAACATGTTGTTCATGCTTTGAGGCAAATGGGAGTAGTAAGGATGGGTTGAGGGATGTTTTCTTAAAAGGTGATGACTGCTTGTTTAAAAGAAGCAGGACAGTGGTAATAGGCTGAAGAGTTGGATTAGGGCTAATATAAATGCAGAAGCAGGTTAGGGAAGGGGTGAGATGGGATTGAGTCAAGTCCACAAGTGTTGAGGTGCAATTTGGAGAATAGAGCAGTGGTGTTCCTAGGTTGCCAAAAGATACGGGGCACGGTCCATGGGCGTTGCTGAGGGCGGAGCCGCAAAAAGGAGAGGCCAAGGGGCAGGGCCAGTTAATGTTGCATGACTATACAAAATTTTGCTCCACGCATTGGGGTTTGAGGGAGGGGTTAATCTTATTGGCTGTCAGCTGATGCCACTTCAGGCCACGGAACACAAGTGTGGTGACCCAGTACGGGAGTTGTTACCCCGTACCCTTGCTGTCAGACAGCCTCCCTGCAGTGTCCCCTGGGCCCCCCTGCATCTGTTCTACTGTAATTGTATATTATCCCCTATGTTATGTATATAAGAATGTTGTATCTTTAAGAAAGGTTAACATGTGATCACCAGTTGTCATGTCAGTTGTCATGTGATTGTTACCCAGGAGGTATCAGTGACCAGGTGACTTAAGGGTGACCAATGGGAGGCCACCAGAGTCTCCCCCATAAAAGCCCTGGTTGGAGTCTCTTCTCTCTCTTAGTTCCTGAGTCTTTGCTGAGGTGCAGCCGAGCCTAAGAGTCTGGAGTCATAGGAGCCTCAAGTCAAGTCTGCAGCCACAAGCTACAAGTCTACAAGTAAGATAAAGTCACAGCTTAGTCTGTCTCCAGTCAAGTCAGTCACTGTCATCTATTGTCAAGTCAACATGGCCTGCACTAAATTGTCCAAAACCACTGCAAGTCCCAGCAAGCCCTTAAGGTCTCTGAAGACATTGGTCACCTCCGTGGGCCTGGCTACAGTATATAGACTGTACCATCTGTCACTCAGTAAAGCTACCGTTGTCCGTAACTTGGCGTCAGAGTCATTATTGCTCCCAGCTCAGGATCCAGTGGTATACCTTTGGGTGGTACTGAGGATAAACCACGCCCTGGCGTCACAAACACAAGGGGTTAATGCACTCTGCCTTTAGGGCCATTACATCTGCCCTCATCCCACCCTCTACCACAACTTTTGGCTGTGCGCCTTATGCCTAAAGTTCCCCCCAGTCTGAACTGTGTCCAGTATTAAAGAGTAAAATGCACGAGCGTGTGACAAAAAATGCACTAGAAAGTGTATGGGACTTTGACTGTGAAAAGTTTATGTCAAGAGGCACTTGTGAAATAGAGGGGGAGGTGAAGAAAGTACTGTTATCTGCCATTGGGAACAGTGCTGAAGTCGTGAATACTATGTGTAAAATTTGTGCTTAAGCAATGTTATTTGCTAGGATGTCTACCGCCATATCTGAAAGGGTTAATCTGTTGGAAGAAAAGCACGCAAAGGAATCCCGCCAAAGCCAGCATCCCACCCCTGGGCGTGGAAGCCAAGTCCCAGCTTCTAATCCTAAGTGGAACCTGAAAGGTTCGCCCCTTGTTGCCAGGAGGGCGGAAGTCAGGGATGCACCGATGAGTCACTTCCGGTCCCAGGCACTGCTGATGACGAAGTTCCGGTTGGCAGCCATTTTGTTGGCGACCAGTATAAGAAGCAAAGCTCAGCCGGACCTCTTCAGTCTTGCGGAAGTTCCTGGTGAGAGCAAGAAGATGGCGGAGGCAGAGCAGAACACGAGGTCAGAGAGTCCCAAGATGGCGCGGGGGGCCCAGCAAGTTGCCGCGGTGTAGATGTTCCAGGAGTTAGCGGATCGTCTGCAGAGATTCTCCATTGTGGCCATATATGCCCATCTCAAAGTTCTGCTGCCTGACGACGATGGGGACTGGCCTGCAACTCCGGGGGGTAGAATGCCCGCATCGTCACAAGGACCGTCACTGGTGAGGCTGTCTCCCCACCACCGGACCTGGGGATCCTGGGTGGAGATCCACAAGGAGGAGTTGGAAGGGAGTAACCCCAGCCAAGGCTGCGTTCTCTACCCCTAGCCAGGTACAGAGAATAGTGCTAGTACCTTGTATCATATTTAGTCAGTCTAGCATAGTTAATAATAATATTTAACTAATTCAGTGATGTTTATAGAGTTTTGTGCATAATCTAGTCAAATGTAATATCTAGTTAGGGCTGTAGCTAAACTGTATATTTGCAGTGCAAAAATAGTCAAATGTTCACATGTCTAACCATTTCTCCTGTCCTTGTGTACAGGGTGCTCCACTGGCCATAGGGTTCCCCTGCCAGTCAAGTAAGACACGTGTAGTGACAGGGTGTCATGTATAGGTAATATTGTTATACTGCCTAAAGTATGTATAGTGTTCTGGGGAGAAGTAGCTTCTGGGCCCCAGCAGATAAGGCCGAATCGGGTGTGTAAAATGTGTTAACTATGCAGTTACAAGGTTTACAAATTCCACATGTTCAAGATCCCATAACCCAAGGAGCATGTAAGGACATTGTCAACAAATGCCCCATGGACTAGTCCCCAGTTATTTGTTATTCCTTACTCCACTGGCCAATTCAGTCATCCACCCTCCAGGATTGGGCGCCGAGGACAGCTGTATTTAAGAGGGGGGAGTTTGTGGTGGCCCCGTACAGAAGTTGTACCCCTATACCCTAGCTGCCCTGTCAGACAGCCTTCCTGCAGTGTCCGCTGGGCCCCTTGCACCTGTTCCCCTTGTATAGTTATCTTTATGCTGTGTATTGTATATAAAAGTGTTATGTCTTTAAGAACCGTTGACTAATGTTGAGCAGCCACAAGTCTACATGCAGCCACAAGTCTACAAGTCCACAACCCCCAGGTCCCAGTCAGAGCCTGGTTATGGGGTATAGTCAGTCTCAGTCAAGTCAGTCAAAGTCAACCTGTCTGCAGTCAGCGTGGCCTGCATCAAAATTGTCCCAGTCCACTGCAAGTCCCAGCAAGCCCTAAGGTCTCTGAAGTCACTGGTCACCTCCGTGGGCCTGGCTAAGCTGTATTGTCTATTCCACCTGTCTAACTCAGTAAAGCTACCGTTGTTCCGTAACTTGGCGTTGGAGTCATTATTGCCCCTGCCTAGCCCAGGATCCAGCGGTATACCTTCGAGTGGTATTGAGGATAAGCCATGCCCTAGCGTCACAAACACAAGGGGTTAATGCCATCTGCCCCTAGGGTCATTCCATCTGCCCCTAGGGTCATTCCATCTGCCCTCATCACACCCTCTACCACAATGAGCTTACATATAACTGGAACGGCATAAAGCAATAAACAGAATTTACCAACATGAAAGGCCCCATGTAGCACGTAGCCGGTTTAGCAAAGTGTCAACGATAAAGTGATGGCTTCTACATCCCATCATCACACTCCATTCACTGCGTTATACTTCTTAGAATTTTTTGCCCACATTTGAAGTTTGTATCTGTTCCTGTCACGTAGTCATGTCTTATACTGAATATTCCGGGATCTCTACTGTCCTGGGTTGACTTGGAGGGAAATAACAATCAGAAGATGATGATGAAAGACTTGGCTGGCAGTGGCGGGGGACATCTAACACAACAAGACTGGATTGAGCAGCCCTGGTAATCACGGGCACTGCCAGCAATGTTTCAGTGCAGAACACATTATTACGTGAGTTGCCTATAAACAGTGTAGTAGACATAATAATAAAATATTGGCTGAAGGACAAATTTTCAACTAATCATCTGGTTCCTGTAATTTAGCACTGGTGCTGGTATGAATTAATATGTTTACTACTCATATATGAAGATGTGCAAATCTGAGATTATCTTTTGCCATAATTGTGAACTGCTATGTCTTGCAATGCATTCAGGGAGTCCAGTGATCTTTCTGGTATTATTTTACAACAAGAATAATACAGTTTACAGTGTAATTGCTGCCATAAAAAATACCAGAATCTTAAATGAACACCTATGGGCTTATTTAACACTATTTATATGAATGCATGCATGCTTCCTCCCTCCCCCACCCCTCTCTACATGATTGATGTACAGAGTTAAAATTTCAGCACTTAGCCCTGGTCGTCAATCAGTCAAGGCAGGGAAGAGGCGTGCACGCTGCAGCTCAGCCTGGCCTCTAGGACTCTTCAGCTTGGAAGAAAAACATAATTGTATAACTTTGCAATCAGCCATTTTCTGCCCATGTCTGCAGCTCTGAGCATGATATGGAGCTGACAGATTCCCATTATTTAATCTTCTACATGGGACCTAAGGCTATCCTTTATATAAGACAGAGACAAGGAGTATTCATAGTATCATAGTATTTAGAATATTAGACTAGATGGGCCAAATGGCTCTTATCTGGCGATACATTCTTGTTTCTATGATGTTAAAATCTGCATTAGTTAGTGTGCTGGAGGTGGTACCCCCTCAATAAAGTTTTTTATTTATTTAACATGACCATATCCAATATGGCGAAATGCATTATTACATGAGATTCCAAATCAGATGAATTTGAGATATGGCTTTTTAATGCTACCCCAAACTCTGCGCACAGCTAATATATGTATAAAAGACACTTGCATTATACCTATCTATAAACATAGGGTATAAATACACATATGTACAGGTACATGTATAAAGGTCTTTTACAAATTATTAACCATAATATTTGAGGGACGCAGCCTTCATATCCGGCTTTACTGTAGAGGCCCAACAAAAAAACAAACTCTCTATTTTAGCCTAAGGGAAACTTAAAAGCAACATAAATGAACATATCCAAATTCCCTGTGTTTCCTAATACCACACAAATTATAATCTAATTGAATAATTTTTTTCTTTCCTTGGGTCACAGACAAATATGTGGCAATGTCTAAATGCCTGGCTAGTACCCTTCCTGAAAACTATGGGTGGCAGGTCTAAAGTCTGGCTTTTGTGGGTTATGTAACGGTTATTGCAACAAAGACAGGATATGTTTGTAGCTTTTCCTTGTTCATAGACTTGAGGGCTCTTTGAGTTGCTTTGGTATTGTGGGAACTTCCATGGGTTGGCACAAGAGTAATAGAAGCTAGATCTAAAGTTTTCAAATGACTCTGTGTACAACCCAGTATTGCTGAATGGGAAATCAGGTTACATTGGGATCTCTCATCAATCTTCTCACTTCCGCATAGTCTAGGAACACTATTGACTTTCCAATGATTCACAGGTCCTGAGAGTCTTAAATGGACACTCTTATTAAAACACATGTTTGCTATTGCATCCCTTATGGTAAATAAAAAAATCTTTCTAATGAAGTTATCTATGTTTCGTGTTTTTAAAAGCTGCCACTAGGTGTCTCCCTACTTGTCCAGAGCACATTTTCCCCCATCTTTTGCACAGACTTTGAACTCCTGCTGGCTTGGCAGAAGTCCAAAAGCAGGAAATGCTGAGGGGAGGGTGGGTAGCGTTAGCCAATCAGAGCTCACCTCACACGCTGAACTGCTCTGGCTTGTGTGTAGCATAGTGAGGGAGGAAGTTCTCCCCTGTATGGCTTCAGATGATGTCACGCCTGCTGGGGAATGCCCCTTCACAGTCTGTAAATCTGACTGAGACTGTGCAGAAAATACAGAGCAATATCAAGGTAGAAAACTAAAAAATTATAAAAATAAAGGCAGGGGGTGGTTTATCATGATGGGGGAAGTGAACTGGGAGGATTATAACATTTTACAAGATCATGAGAGGTACTCTTTTATGGTATCTAATCTGTGATGGCTACCGGTGACACAGGAACATAGCTGCAACTACAGTGAAGGAGTTTAAACATGCATGGGATAGGTAAAAGGCTATCCTTCATATAAGATAGGGCCAGGGACTGTTTATGGTATTCAGAATATTGGGTAGATTAGATGGGACAAATGGTCCTTATCTGCTACCACATTCTATGTTTCTATGTAACATGGGACAGAAGCTGGCTGCACATAATTAGAATTGGAACCAATATTTGCCCAAGAATTGGAACCTGGATCGGCATTAGAGTTTGTAAAAGACGCAACCAGGAATTAGAGCTGGAACCAACCAGCAACACAATCAGAACCACAACAGATGTTGGAAATCAGGATCAGGTTTTTTCAACCACAATGGGCCAATGAAGGCAAAGGTATATAGACGTAGGGTCAAACCAATGCACTAGATGATACTCTGTAAAGCCTAGGCTCTGACATCATGGTGGGACCAAAGGCCCTGCAGCAGACAACAACATTTGGAGGAAACTTTGGAGTCAGTCACTATGGTCTATTTCTTATGATGTGTCCAGTGTATTCAATAATGATAAAAAATTACAATGCATGGGGAAAAAAAAGCATTTTTGTACAGATGGAATTGGACACTCATGCATGTGTTTGTATTGGGGGTATTAGGAATGCTCTCCTGCCTTTTACTAAAGCACTGAAAATAGTGGCACAGGGGGTTCATATGTATGGCGTGTGGCTCCAATGCCATATTTTTCAATGTTTTTGGCCAGAAGAAATACTGGACGATCAGATAATAAGTCTGTTTCTGCCTTAGTGATTTTTCTTTCTCCATGGGAATCTTGTAACCTTGAAAGGTTCATGATGAATTATACTGCGCAACATCCATTCTGAGGAAACCAAAGATAGCCTAAAGCGGCAAGACATCCTTATACCAATAAGACATGCCATTCATACTTTCTGGAAAAACGCAAAACAAACATTAGTGCATCTGTCATGATCACTTCCACATGGCGACATTTACTATAGAATGACTATGGGGACCAGTTATGATGCACACTGATGCAATGAAAATTGCTGCCATTTCCTCTAAAACACCCCCACTGATGGGAATGAGACATTCCATCACTTAACTATTCTTAGCGCAAACACCTACAACTTGACCAGTATCCGGGATAGTGATGTGGGGAGTATGGGGATATTCATTAAAATAGCATGGGACGGAAATAGCTGCAGGTTAGACCAGGCATACAAAACTACAAGCCTGAGAAATTAATAGACGGAGGTGGAAACTATATGTTTATTCAACATGTCAGAAGGGGAGATGACGCGCCATTCACAAGCCAAACTGTAGAACTCTGTGAAATGCAACTTTACATGTTCCACGATACAGTATATAAGACTGAAAGGACTGAAAGAACAGAGTGATAGTATAAAACATGCCCTGGTGATATACTATTACTTTTTGGGGGGATGTAATAGGATGAACATAATAAAATCCAAAGGTCATGAAGAAAACCCCATTTTGAAATTAAGCCAAATTGGTGATCAGTTGATCACTGGGGATCTGGATTCTGAAACACAGTGGCCACTGCAGGGAAAGTGTGGTATTACATGGCAGCCATTAACATTCATGGGCACTAATATACTGTGTGAGTTACATATACCTGCTTTTCAGTTTTCTACTAAGTCTATTTGAGGCAGTTGCTATGCAATAGTCACACGGCTGATCCATTGCTCTGGATCAGCTAATCTTGACTGCCAGCCCTGGATAGTTTATAGAGTGGAGTTCCTGGTTAGTTAGCCTAGTAAGTCCAATTCTATGTAGCATATCGTGTAAGCGTGGTGCCTCTGTTTATGTGTCATTTGTGCTTCTAGTGCCAAGTTCTAGTCCAGTTTTATCATAGTATTTTCCTGCCATATCTGTTTATCTTTGTGTTTGTATTTTAATGTTGCTCTTGTGATTCTCATTCTCCTGCTTGTTTAGCACTTAAAATTTAATTTCTGTTCTTTCTTGCTTTTGTCATTGTCTCATACTGCTTACTTATTCTAGGGAAAGCTGGTCCAGGTTTCCTTAGGGATATTTGCAGGGACAGTAAAACTTTGCGGCATCTAGTGTTAGAGTTGAGGGAAAGAGCTAGGAAAAGATTAGGCACAGCCTGCTAGGGCCAGTCCTTTGTATTTGCTCCTGTTTATTTATCATCTTCTGCTTAATTTCTGACTGCCTTCATGATCATCATCATCAGCTCTTGTCACCTATTGGTGAGTTACTATTCTAGTTACCTAATACGATGATACATATCTTTAAAAATGTTTTCTTGCAATACTACATTTAGAACCCAGAAATTGCTATAAGTGAAGTCCAGTTTTGCTGCCTTGTGACCAGCCAGCGTTGTTACAATGTGGACAGTCCAGGTCTGCTACAACAGGAACCATTGATGACTGCTGAGACACAATTAGCTCCTAGCAGGCTATAACTACCCCTCCCCCTTACTACAATAAATACTTAAATAATAACTGACACAACAATTTAACTTTTCCGTGGGTGGGGATCGGCCACAGCTTTATTTATAAAATTACTTATATAAATAACAATTTAACTGTAACAAAGACACCGATTGGCTTCTTACCAACCCGAGAGGTGCTGCCACACCGTCCTGTGTGGAGGTCTACCCCGGGTTGACCCCGCTTTCACCGTCTTCTTACCGCCACGGAGGAGACCAGTTAGCCCTACACTGGGCTCCGACCCCCACCCAAGAGATAGTGGATAGCCAACACCCGGGGCCACCTCCAGCCCCCCAGCACACCCAACACATTTCCTCTCCAGGAAATCCGCTCAACACTTTTCCTCTCCAGGAAATCCGCTCAACACTTTTCCTCTCCAGGAAATCCGCTCAACACTTTTCCTCTCCAGGAAATCCGGGTACCTGCCACCAGGACCAATTTTTAAAAATTTTTTTTTTTTTTTTTTTATAACCCGTGTGAACTCATCTCTCAGACTCGCCCATACACCGAAGGGCGCTGCAGCACTCGCACCACCTCGAAAGCCGCTCTCAAAACAAAAACACACCTGGGAAACATCAAACTGGGCGAATATAGCAACACAACATGCAGATCGCCCGCGGCCGTCGTGCAGCGCTACCCTCTCCGGAAACCCAGCCACCTCCGCCGGCCCCGATACAAAAAGAGAGCAAATCCAGAACTCACAAAACAGTCATTCGCGGACCCTCATGGAGCACGAGCTGCGTGTCCCGGATCGCCTAAACAGTCTCGGACCGACAGGCCTTTATTAGTTTTATTTTTTATTTTATTTTTTTAAACTTTTACCATGAAACGCACAAAATAGGCACCCAAAAACACAGACACCCAAGTCCCATGGAAGGAGACGAGGAGAAAGAAAAAGTGCCCCATCCACATAGCCCTGAAAAAAGCTAGCGCAAAATCTCGGATCAGAAAAACAACGCAAAAGCGACAACCAAAAACCTGCAGCCGCCACTAAGCGACCCAAAAACAGATAGGAAAAACCGGTCGCCGACAGCAAGGCCACCCACTCGCGGGCCCAGCCCCTATGTATACACCACCCGCAAAGCAGAAAGAAAATCACCCCCTGCCATGTGCCGTGCAGCACAGCGGGAAAGCCACCCAACTTTTTATTTATTTATTTTTTTAGATTATTTATTATTTTTATTTTATTTTTATTTTTAGCTGATTCACATGAACAGGTGAAGATCCCACATCACATATTCAGAATGTTATTTGGATACACTGAGAACACTGCCCAAATCTCGAACCTCCTTGGAGAGGTGACACAGCAGATAACTTCCGTTATCACATCCTATTAAAACGAAACAGGAAATCAAACATTAGCCTCGTAAGGTCACTTCAAAGGGCATTCCAAGTACCGAAACCAATATTTATTTATTACTTTTTTTTTTTTTTTTTTATGTTTTTATCCCCTGTCCACAGACCCTTTAGAACCTCCGGGACCCTCCACGACTGTAGATAGACATCCCGGCCTCCACACCAACACCAACCACTCGCAAGTACCGTACCGTGAGTGCGACCAAGTCGCAGGAGCCACCAAAGCGGACCACAAATTACACCACTCTCCCCGATGACCCACGGGCCGGCCACACAAGCAACCCTCCGGAACTACAGCCAGAGAAAACAGGACAAAGCGTCAACACCCAATACCGACCCAGGGAGCATAGCCCTGAAAGAAATTGTAACTCCAAACAGCGAAGCACTAGATGCAACAGACAGAGCACAGGAAGAAAAACACGCCCCGTGATCACTCAAATCACACACTAGAAAAGAAGAAAAGCATCACAAAATTAGCGCGCAACCAAGCGCAGGGGACTTGCAACCCACACAGTAACGTTACAAGCCTAGAACATGAGCTGCCGAAGCAAGCACCCAAAGTCCCACAACCAACACCAAGGGAGAAGCACAAACAAAACCCCAAGCATGGCAGAAACCCACTGACTACCAAGACCCAGGGGTAAACCACCCCACAGCACCACTGGAAAACCAAACACCACACCAACAACCGACCAAACCAGCCACATCCGAGAACAAAGCGAGCTCCCCGTGCAGGGAACTGAAAGCAGGCCAGGCCACCGCATGACCCTTGAAAAAACCCCAACCAACCGAAATGTCAGCCCAAAGCGTACCAGGGGCACATATGCAGGGGCCCAAATACCAGACACCCTCGGCGGCCAAAGACAACCTGCAGGAAAAAACTCCGCCCAGAACCATATTACATGCGGAATTTATAGTAAACCAGCAAGGACCGGAACAGGGGCACCCAGCGAGCCCCGAGGAAACCAAAGCAGAGAAAACGCAATCACTCCCCGTCCACAGGAAAACTGCAGACCAACGCCAACGCGGCATGCGGAAGACTGCAACAAACCACACCCCAACAAGCGTAGAGCACAGGAGTATCCCCCTCCGGAAAACCACCACAAACAAAAGAAACCACGAGGAAAGACAAACTGAGACTCAAAGCGAAACCTACCCACCGCCACATCAGCTAAAGCACCCAGCACGACATACAGGAGTCCCATGCCTACCAAAGATCGGGAGCAAAACAGGAGAAAACATCAGACAATACACTAGGACAAACAGAGCAGCGGAGAGGGACTACAACCAGTGACGGAGAGAAACACCAAACAAAGGGGGAGAAAACCAAAAGAAAAAACCGTAACTGGGTGCCACCGATTCAAAATAAGGAACAAGCCTCAGGAGCTAAATCCACAAAACCCGGTCATCCAGAGCGTAAGGCCAAAAGACCACTCACCTAAGCGTGCACCGCAGAAATTGATACCACACCAAAGCACCCCGTCAAGAAGAGACGTACCCAACTCACAACCAGAGACCAACATAGACATACACCTATATCCGAGACCCAAACCCAACAAACCCACAGGAACAAAAGGTGGAAACTACCAGAACAGCCATAAGCACACTAACCGGGGAAGGAGAGGGAACCAACCCAGCTAGCCAGTTGAAGACAACTGGCCTGCCAAAGCACCAAGGGCAGGCACGAAAATAGAGCCCCCCCTGCCCCCCCGCAACAGCACACTCACTAAGTCCAGAAGATGGAGAAGGCACAAAAGCAGGAGGAACCACTTCACCACCGCAGGCGTTGAACAAGGCACGCTGGAGACCACCTGGTTGCGGGTACTCTGCCGCCGCCCGGAATGGCGCCGGGAAACCAGCAGCAGAGAACTCAGGAAGAGGGACAGCAGCGGAGAGGGTTTGGGGTGCAGTGGCTGCCTGAACCATGCGCCGTGATCCGAAGTTTACAGCGATACAATTGTCGTGTCAAACAGAGTTGCGATATAAATATATATATATATATATATATATATATATATATATATATATTTTATTTATTATTATTTTTTTTTTATAGGTATGAAAAGCGACCAAAATACGCTATATGGGACTGTAGAATTTATATATTTAATTTTTAATTCGCGCTTACACGCGGATCAAATGAGGATATATAACTTGATAGTGATTGACGCACGTGGCAATACCACATGTGCCTGTGTATTGAAATCTACACAGTTTGTACTTTTTTTTTTTTTTAATTGTAATTTTTCTTAAATTTTTTTATTTTTTTTATTTTATTTTTTTTTAATTTTTTTTTTTTTTTTTTTAAATTAATTTTTTTTATTTATTTAATTATTTATTTTTTAAATTAATTAATTAAGTAAATTTTTTTTTTTTTTTTTGCGCATACGCCATTGAAGGAATGCTGCAATCGAAGACATATTTAGATAGTACGGACATGTACGCACGCAGCGATACCATATACATGCTTGATGTAATACAGTTTTTATTTTATTTATTTATTTAATTATTATTAGTTATGTATTTATATTTTAATTCATGTTTTTATGTATGGGGGAAAAAGGGGGGGGGGGGGGAGGAGTGATCCAAACATTTATCATGGCAAGGGTTAATTTTTTTTTTTTTTTTTTGTGCGCAATGCTATAGCTCCATAGGGAGCCATAACACTGCACACACAGATCACTTGCCATGTATTAACATGGCAATGATCTGGGTTGTCAGTGATTGATTGCTCAAGCCTGAATTTCAGGCTTGGAGCAATCAATCCACGAGCGGACGCGCAGGAGGCAGGTGAGTGACCCTCCTGCTGCGTTCCAGCTGATCGGGACATCGCGATTTAATCGCGATGGTCCCGATCAGCCCGACTGAGCAGCCGGGACGCCTATACATACATTCAGATGATCAACTTTGATCGCCGCATCCAAAAAGGTAATGCCGGACATCTGCCCGATCGGCGATGTCCGGCATTAGCACGGGTCCTGGTTGCTAATAGCAACTGGGACCCGACGGCTATGATGCGCGCTCGCCTTGTGAGCGCGCATTATAGCTGGGAACACGCAAATGGACGTTAATAAACGTCCATTTGCGCAAGGCTATACAAAACAGCCGCAGCAACCCAGGGGCCGCCACCGCAGACGGAGGGGACAGCAACGGGGAAGGAGGCAAAGCGCGCACATAAGGAGCACGCCTGGCAAAGGGGCTCGGGCCAGGGGCAGAGAAGTGGATTGGAGGAACGGGCAAGGAGAAGGATTAAAGGTACGGGAAGGGGATTAAAGGAACGGGGCAGGGAAGAGGAGTAAAGGAACGGGCAGGACAGGCGGACGGGGGGGGGGGGGGCAAAGGAGAGCGGGACTGTGAGAGGGCGAGAGGTCCGCCAGCCTCCCGAACCTAACGCCAGGGTGCAACAGGAGGGGAGGCCAGCTAGCCACAAGCGAGCATGCCAACCCTCACCCTCCTGCTCCATCCGGGCCATAATATAAGGGGCAGATACATACCAACCGGCAGACAAAACTCCGGGTCCTGGGCAGATTGAGGGGGGAAGGGAGGCACCACAGCTATAAATACCCAGGGGAGGGCCTCTGAAAGCCCGGGAAACTATTAAACCCCTGATTGGTGCACTCCTTCCCCCCCCCCCACCCATGGGACATACCACTGTAGCCATTTGCAAGTTTTACAGGCGGGGGAGGGGGCTAAAAACCTTGCCTGTATATTTCTTAACCTCTTACTGCTCACCAGTCAGGGGGCAAGCTAGTTATGCACAGCTTGCCCCTCCAATTTAGCAGCCCTGGGCTCTGGCTATAGGAAGAAGATGCTTGTCTTATAACTAATAGTAATGAAAGTTATAAGTATTGTAAAAGGAGAGTTGACTTTACCCAGGAATTATTATTGGGGGGGGGGGGGGGGGGGATGAAGACATTTTTTTTCTTAAAGGGTAGCTCCCAACATCCTATTTTTTTTTCTGTCCCTGCCTATATCCCTAACCCCCTCCCTGCTTTAAATTTTTCTTTTTATTATATTAAAAATAACTTTTTGTCTGCCTGGTATTGTGCTCGCTACCAGGCAGACTTCCCCAGCAGGCACCATGTCACTGATGCCTGCTGGGGACAACACTTCTGCCCTTAGTTTATCTACACAGGGTGACTCCAGCTGTTTCACCACTACAACTCCCAGCTTGCCCTGACATCTATTGGCTGTCAGGGCATGCTGGGAGTTGTAGTAGTGAAACAGCTAGAGGCACCCTGTGTAAATAAACTATAAGTTAGTGCCATGCGGCGCTACGGCGCTAGCCCGTTCCCTCCTTCAAACCCCCATACCCCGTTCCCTCCCTCACCCCGTTCCCTCCATCACAAACCCCCGCCCGCCTGCATATCCCATTCCCTCCATCACAAACCCCCCCGCCCCGCATACCCCATTCCCTCCGTTCTGATACCTGCAGAGTCCGGCAGCGGGCGTGCAGGGACAGCGGCGGCGACGACATGTGCGGGAGGAGTGGCCTCCCAGCCAGTAGCCGGGGAGCCAATGCGCTCGCTCCCGCCTGTCTGATTGATTGACAGGCAGGGAGCGAGAGCAGCCTAAATGAAAAAGGACTGATAGCCAGGCCAAAATCAGTCCTTTTTCAGGCGTGACGTCACGCCAGGCTGCAGCTGGCCACTGGGAGGGAGACCCCTAGTGGCCGGTTTTTAAACATAAATTTCACCCTGATAATCAAAAAAATAATAATGACAACATATTAGAGATATGTTGTAGTACATAAGTACTACAACATATCAAAAAATAAAGTTGGTGACAGTGCCCATTTAAAGCAAAATTGGTTTGTCAGCTCTGTATCCTATATATCAGTCATCTTAGCCACCAGTTCCTAAGGTCTGATGGCACCATCTACTTTCAATGATCATTGGGTTACTTCCCCCACACCCTTGTTTGTCAGATCTGCTGAGGGGATCCCTGAACAGGTTCTTATTACCCATTTAAATAAGAGACTCATTTGGGAACCTTTTTTCAGGGGCCTCATAGCAGCTACATGGTACACGCCTGTTATCTCTCAGCCCTTTTGCCTGTACATTAGCTGGCAGCCATTGGCACGACTGAATATCACACATCTGTAGACTCAACATGCCAGTGTCATAATTGCTACTGTATGACCTAGGCAGTATTAATCTTTTATATGACACCACGCTTAAAGTTTATATTAATGTTGGATTAACTGATATTCTATGTCATCATACTCCAAATAATTGCAATGAAACAACATGTTCAGCCTTTTATTAGTCTATGAAAAAGTTTGTCTCCCGGAGCTGAGTTTATCCTTTGTTCTCCAGTAATTGTACCACTGAGACGCTGTGGGAGAAGGCCCGGAACATTGTGTGCGCTGGGCCTCAGGCCACAATCCAAGTGCTCCTACTTTAGAAACTCTGCAGAAACTCATCAGCAAACTCCTTAAGCTCTCATATAATGGCTTTATCATCCCTGCACCTATGTTGGGCCTAACTATAGGGGGAGAAGAGATTACTGTCGCAACCCATTCCTTTAGGGATGGGTTGCTACAGTAACCTCTTCTTCCCTACCTTTATTCCTTTAGGGAGGCCTCTGCCCCATATGTGAAGGCCAGTACTGTAAATGTTGTAGGATAGTTGTTGGGGCCATTACGGATTAAAGGTGGTCAAAGATTGGTGCCTTTTCATCACACAAATGAAGGTGACAGATGCTGACCGAAGGCAGATATCTGTCAAAAAGTTGATGTGCCATGTTGTTTGTTTTCTCTTGTTGCCATATGTTGTAGTTGTAAAGAAGTTCTTACCGAGCAACAGATCTGTATCCCATCAGTGGGAGCCCAGACAAGGCCACTGACCGATCAGTCATTTTGCCCATATTGTCATTTTAACTTACAGATGTAACGGCTGCCAAGCTTGCTATACTGTTGGTGTAGAGCAGTGTTTCCCAACCAGGGTGCCTCCAGCTGTGGCCAAACTACAACTCCCGGCATGCACGGACAGCCCTTGGCTGTCCGGGCATGCTGGGAGTTGTAGTTTGGCCACAGCTGGAGGCACCCTGGTTGGGAAACACTGGTGTAGAGCACTATGGTACTGACGTATGCTTTCTGCACTGTGGGCCAGCAGCTTTCAGAGCCACAGGTCCTGCAGCACTTCTGGTTATTGAGCGGTGATGCATACAGTATTGAACTCATTGCTTCTCACATAAACCCGGCCCAGAGAATGTGGGAAGTGGCAATGTGTGCAACGCCGCTCATCACTCACACCCAGCCCTGCCGCAATGAGGGCCGCAGCACACTGGAACCCTGTACTAACAAGATAAAATGCTGCTGCACTTAAGTTGCCTGATGCTACATCTGTATGGCATTTTCACCTAAGTGAAATCCAGGATTACAAAAACAGAGCTAATTTCTTCCAAATACAGCACCACTCTGATCCTTGGGGCTGAGTGGTATTGCAGCTACGCTCCATTAAAGTGAATGGAGCCAAGTTGTAATACCAAACCCAGCCAAAAGACAGGTATGGTGCTGTTTTAGAAGAAAAAAAAAATTGCTCTGTTTTTCCATTCCTGGATAACCTCTTTAGTAGAGGATCTACAAAATTCAGCTTATAAATTCTAGAATGATTACAGGATACACTGAAGCTTATTGGTACAGCTCACCCGCTAGCCTCCTCTGCGACTCGGATGAGACCGGACCCGTGTCCCACATGATAAGCAGAAGAAGTAGACAAAGTCCAGCGCAGTCTCGGAACAATACGTTTCACTTTATTCAGCAATCAGCCAACATAGAGAACAGGTGACGCATTTCGGCTACGGTGAGTAGCCTTAGTCATGCCTAAGTATGACTAAGGCTACTCATGTTGCCGAAACACGTCACCTGTTCTCTATGTTGGCTGATTGCTGAATAAAGTGAAACGTATTGCTCCGAGACTGCGCTGGACTTTGTCTACTTCTTCTGAGAATGATTACACGGTATGGAAAACTTCTTTCCAGCAGGCTGTAACTACAAAGATATAGTTCTGTGTTCCACACTACTGTATATTGGGGAAAAAAGAGACCACAGGAGGATCATGTCCAACTGCTACCCTTAGCAATAAACAACATAGGCGTCCAAACAAAACAATGGGCAATTACCTGGAGTTGGTCACATCACACCTTGTTTCTGGATTGTTAAAGAATTTTTTTCTGGATTAGAAAAACATTCTGCCTTCTCCAAGAAACAGCACTACACCTGCATGTCTGGTATTGCTGGTACTGAAATGAAAGGGGTTGATTCGCAGTACAACGCACATCCTATATAGAAGTGTAGTGTTTTTTTGGGAACACAGAATCTATGTTTTCTAGTTCTGGAAAACCCAATTACCACCAAGTCTTGAAATTTCTACCTCTATTATCTGAACATTTCTCCATGAAGTCAACCTGTCATAACACGAGGTGTCTCAGTTAAGCAAAACAACGTGGCACCCCACCTATGGTGTAAGTAGAAGATATTTATTATACAATCGAACATATAAAGTAATGTTTTGGTCAAATTAGACCTTCTTCAGACCGGATTGCTGCAGAGGAAGAGGTTAAGGATGAAGATCGGTTGTAGTCGTCTTTCCACTTATCTGTGCCACGGTATTTGATCGTTCTTCATCCTTAACCTCTTCCTCCGCAGAAATCCAGTCTGAGGAAGGTCTAATTTTACGAAAACATTACTTTATATGTTGGATTGCATAATAAATATCTTCTACTTACACCACAAGTGGAGTACCACGTTGTTTTGCTTAATTGTGTATACGGTTTGGGACCCTACCTGTGCACCCACGCAATTAGAGAGTGTCGTATTCTTTCCATTATATGAGGTTTCTCAGATGATATTGTAAAACATACTGGTGGTCCTTAATGTCATCAGTCACCCTCCTGCATGTACAGCCCAGTCAGCCCATAAATATCATTCATGTGTATATGTGTATCTTGGAATCCAAAATAAAAAGCAAAATGCAACAAATTGTACTTATTAGGAACACATTAAGTATAAATTTAATATATTACATTGATTACTGTAAAAGATTGATAATTTAAAGGAAATCTGTCAGCAGTATCACCCGCACTAAACCTGTCACACAAGCTTGTAGTGCGGGTGATGCTGATCAAAATGATAATCACGGTGTACAGATTCGCCCAGCCGTTCCGTCGCAATTCGCCTTTTTCTTTTTATGCAAATATCCAAACCGCCGCTGACGTCATCTTCGCTTGGCGGCTGCTCCGCCCGACTCATCAATATTCATAAACCCCACCCCCTCCCTACGCTTGCGCCCCGTGTTAGTGTACGGCGCATGCGCTGCCTCCGGGAATACCCAGGAAGTACACTAACACGGGGCACACGAGCAGGGTTTATGAATATTGATGAGCCGGGGCGGAGTGCCCGCCAGGCCAAGATGACGTCAGCGTGTCCCTAGCTCGGTTCGGAGCTCCGCCCATGCCCCAAGGCCCTCATTTGCATTAAAGGAAAAAGGCGAATTGTGGGGGAACCACTGGGCGAATCTGGACGCGGTCAGTATCGTTTTAATCAGCATCACCCACACTACAAGTCTGTGTGACAGGTTTAGTAAGGGTGATACTGCTGACAGATTTACTTTAATGGTTACAGTAGTTTTGATCATCCTCTTTAAGGAATGGCAGGAGACTTGAGACCATGGAGCTCCAATGAATCTCTGTCAAAAGCCCTGGCCGTCTAGATAGCAAATTGAGACCTAATTATAGTCCAACCCAAACCAGGTTTCCAGTTTGGGTAGAATTATAAATTCCTTTGTTAGATACATTTTAGTGCTAGGTGGTTCCCACCTTGTTTTGTGAGCACCTTTAAAGAACGAGAATCATGGAGAAGAACGACATCAGTGGTCTCCTGGAGTACTTTGCCTAAGTATTCCCTCTTTGCAGGTGTCACGGACACTCTTTAAGAAGGTCATAGCTTGTGACCCACCAGTACCCCTCTCCTGCTGGTCTTGTCCATGATTCTCTATTTGCTTCTTCTTCATCCGGGCCCGAACTCCGGCTGCACTAACGTATTTAGATACAATGCGGATATGGAGGGAGCGGTTTTCTGTGAGTGCTGAGATGCCCTGGTTGAAACTGGACAGGAGAGCTGGATCTTGAGATCTCACTACGTACTCAGGCAGGCTTTGAGCCTCTCGGACCCAGTTGATAAACTGATTGTGGGCTGGAGGCATGTAACTGCGCATCTTCAGGAGAAAATCAGCTGCAGAAGAATAGGAGACATTATTGAATAGTATAATTCTGTCCTGAAACCCCAGGCCTGCAGTGCAGATAACTTGTCACTGACTTACCACTTTCAGGTCGGTGTTGAATTCCAAACAGTTCATCCAAGGCATGGTACACCGAGCTCTGGGCAGCACTACCCCCTGAGAAATAGAAGGGGTTGTCCGATACACCTTCATAAAGCAGACCTTCCGGCATGTTTGGGTTATCCTTCCAACTACAAGTTAAAATCAAAACAAAGACTTAACTTCCAGTTCCATACAATACATATAACCACATGTACAAATGTATATAATACTACACAATGATGCAACACAATAGAATTTTCAATAGATTTTTGCCACCATTGAATTTTAAATAGACTTAAACCGTCTGAATAATACAACAGGGAAAGTACTTTGAAAGCACAAAATACCTATTATTGTGACACAAACAATTATAAAATAGTTTACATTTGATGGATGCAGTATTTTATACTGTAAGTATTTATCCCAGACTCAATACTTGGTAGAACCATCAAATTCCAGCTGCCAGACTTTTGGGGGACGTCTTTAGTCTCTACCAGCTTTACACATCTAGAGATGGAAATGTTTGCACATTGTTCTTGGCAATAAAGCTGAAGCTCAGTCAGATTAGATGGAGACGTCTGTGAACAGTGATTTTCCAGTCTTGTCACAGATTCTCAATGGGATTCAGGTCTGGGCTTTGGCTGGACCATTTTAGGACATTAACATGCTCTTATCTAAACCATTCCATGTTATATCTGGCTGTATGCTTAGAGTCATTGTCCTGCTGAAATGGAACGCTCCATCCGAGTCTCAAGTCTTTTGTAGACTGCGTCAGATTTTCTATAAGAATTGCCCTGTATTTGGCTCCATCCAATTTTCCATCAATTCTCGCCAGTATCCCTGTACCTGCTGAAGAGAAGCCTTCCCACAGCATGTTGTTTCACTGTGGTGATGCTGTGCTCAGGGTGATGGGCAGTGTTAAGTTTCCACCCCACATGACATTTTGCATTGAGGCCAAAAAACAAAATTTTGGTCTCACTTCACCAGAGTCCTTTCTTCCACGTTTTCTGTATTTCACACATGGCTTGTGGCAAACTCAAAACAGGATGTGGCACGACTTGTAGTTGTCCTGTGGACCGATTCTCCCACCTCAGCTGTTGGTCTTTGCAGCTCGTCCAGAGTCACCGTGGGCCTCTTCGTTGCTTCTTCGATTAATTTTCTCCTTGCCCGGCTTGTCAGTTTGGGTGTACGGCCTTATCTTATTAGGTCTGCAGTTGTTCCATACTCTTTCCATTTTCCAATTATGGATTTTATGGCCCTCCATAAGAAGTTCAAAGCTTTTTTTTTTTTTTATAACCTAACCCTGCTTTGTTCTTTGCCACAACTTTATCCCTGGCCTGTTTGGTGAGCTCCTTTGTCTTCATGCATCCTTTGGATAGGGGATAAGATGTCTAGGGGCGGAGTACCCTTTTAAGCATTGATGGGCACGATGAGAATTGATATTGGTGGCATGAAAGAGGAATTTAATTGGTTGGGGAGTATTAGAAAGTTTTTTTTTTAATTATTGTTTTTGGCCCCCAAAATTTTGTTTTTATTCCTTTAAAATCAATGTAAACTAAACATAAAAACAAGTTATTGGATTAGTACTGTGTTTAGAAGGTTAAAGTGGTTTGATAGCAGTGAAACAATAGCAGTCCCCATCTCAGTGTGCACTATTAATCAGATATTTGTAAGAATAAATGTAGATGTAAAAACTTTCTTTAACCACACGACTTAACAATTCATAGTAAATTCCTTTTACATCTTATATGTTACTATCTGACCTGTGTCCGTGTCCTCCACAATATGTAAACATTTTCAGCCCAATCCTACTATTTGCTAATCTGATGGGCGTCTAGGGCCTGACTTCGAGGAAAAAAATCTGATGTAAAAAACAAAAACAAAACTATTCTGGGAAACAGAGGACAGTGGTAAACAGCTGCCGGAGAAATCACAGGCTTGACTCTATTGGGGCTCTGTATTCATTTCTAGCCTTCCACATACCAAGAAAGTTTCTTTTGAGGTTACATTTTTTTTTTATTTTTTTTTTTAGGTCCCCTGGGAAAATTTCGGAAGTTTCTAAAAATAAACAGATTTTCCGGGGAGCTTGAGAATTGGAGGAGGTAGCTAAAATTATCTTGACAAACAAAGTCTTAAGTTTAAAGCCAAGGGCAAAAAGGCTGGAAGAAGAAATATAAAGGGGGTGGGTGGGGATAAGATCTATACTGGATAAGTAATGAGGAGCTCATGAAGTTCAGTTAAAGGGGTTCTCCGGCGCTTACACATCTTATCCCCTATTCAAAGGATAGGGGATAAGATGCCTGACCGCGGTGGTCCCGCCACTGGAGACCCCCTGGGATCTTGCACGCAGCACCCCAGTTAAAATCAGTCCCCGGAGCGTGTTCGCTCCGGGTCTGATTATCGGCAACCACGGGGCCGGCGGTGTGTGACGTCACGCTCCGCCCCTCAATGCAAGCCTATGGGAGGGGGCGTGACAACTGTCACGCCCCCTCCCATAGGCTTGCATTGAGGGGCAGAGCGTGACAACTCTGCCCCCATGTGACGTGAGCGAACATGCTCCGGGGACTGATTTTAACTGGGGTGCTGCGTGCAAGATCACGGGGGTTTGGATAGGGGATAAGATGTCTAAGCGCCGGAGTAACCCTTTAAGCCAGATTCACACTGTGGTATCTCCGGACGGAATTTCCATAGGAGATTCCACGGGCGGCGCTAGGACGCGCAGACTGCATTGCCGTCCCCATTGAAGGCACAGCATTTTCGAGTGGATCTGCTAAAAGATCTGCTCAGAAATGCATTGGTGTCAGTCCAGGGAGCATGTTCGCTCACGTCACATGGGGGCAGAGGTGTCACGTAATTCAGTCTCAGAAATGCATTGGTGTCTTTGGGAACGGCAATGCAGTCCCGCATGGTCCTAGCGCTGTCCGCGAGATTTACAGCGGAAATTCAGTCCGGAGATTCCAGTGTGAACCCGGCCTTACTGTTCCAAGTAGATATTTCTACAGAATCTCTTCACACATTCACTAACTTCTTTTAAGTAGATCCCAACATTAAAGTAACTAGCTAATCTAATCTTAAATCTCTTTTATTTTTTATTTTTTTATTTTTTTTAAATCAACTGGTGCCAGAAAGTTAAACAGATTTGTAAATTACTTCTATTAAAAAAATCTTAATCCTTCCAGTACTTATTAGCTGCTGAATACTACAGAGGAAATTATTTTCTTTTTGGAACACAGTGCTCTCTGCTGACATCATGACTAGTGCTCTCTGCTGACATCTCTGTCCATTTTAGGAACTGTCCAGAGCAGCATATGTTTGCTATGGGTATTTTCTCCTACTCTGGACAGTTCTTACAATGGACAGAGATGTCAGCAGAGAGCACAGTGGTCATGATGTCAGCAGAGAGCTCTGTGTTCCAAAAAGAAAATAACTTCCTCTGTAATATTTAGCAGCTAATAAGTACAGGAAGGATTAAGATTTTTTTTTGCAGAAGTAATTTACAAATCTGTTTAACTTTCTGGCACCAGTTGATAAAAAAAAAAAAAAAAAAGTTTTCCACCGGAGTACCCCTTTAAAGTAATTAGCATGGCCTCTCTTCTCTTCATGAATGATGTGGACCTCTGCTGATCAGCTAGCTATCCCCTATACCAGTGATCTTCAACCTGCGGACCTCCAGATGTTGCAAAACTACAACTCCCAGCATGCCCGGACAGCCGTTGGCTGTCCAGGCATGCTGGGAGTTGTAGTTTTGCAACATCTGTAGGTCCGCAGGTTGGAGACCACTGCCCTATACTGTGGATAGTTGATAACTTTTAATCTTGGTCTAACCTGTTTTAAAGGGGTACTGTGGGGGACTTACCAGACCCTTATCCCCTCACCTGAGCAGTGTCTCTAACATGGTGCAGATGTGAACAGAATGTAGCTCAGCCAGTGACCTTGTTTTTAGTTACTAGCTATGCCATCTAGAGATGAGCGAATTTACAGTAAATTCGATTCGTCACGAACTTCTCGGCTCGGCAGTTGATGACTTATCCTGCATAAATTAGTTCAGCTTTCAGGTGCTCCCGTGGGCTGGAAAAGGTGGATACAGTCCTAGGAGACTCTTTCCTAGGACTGTATCCACCTTTTCCAGCCCAGCGGAGCACCTGAAGGCTGAACTCATTCATGCAGGATAAGTCAACAACTGCTGAGCTGAGAAGTTCGTGACGAATCGAATTTACTGTAAATTCGCTCATCTCTAATGCCATCCATTTGCAATTGAGCCCTGGGACATCTATATACACCATGCATCCAATTATAATTTCAACTAAATTTCATAGTTTTATCTTCTCTTTAGTGTCTGACACTCCTCCACGCTCACCCTAGAAGAGTTGAATGGAAATTCTGCTCTGGGAAACTGTGGTTATATAATGCATGCTCTGTACTTTTCCAGCCACCAAACTTGTACTTTTCCAGGATAACTTTATATAGTCTCATTCTTGCATGTACAGTATGTGTGTGAGTGTGTATGTGTGTGTATTTTCAAGCATAACTTCAAATGGCTGGAGATTTATCAATGAAATTTGGTACAAATATAGTAAAATATAGGATAGTTAAAGGGTACCTCTCATCAAAAAAACGTTTGATATATTATAGATTAATGTATGCAGAATAACTTTACAATTGCATGTTATTAAAAAATATGCTTCTTTCTATTTAATTTTCCACTTTGAAGAAATGACCACTAGGGGTCTCCCTACCAGTCCTGGCAGCAAGCATTTCAGACTCATGCTGGAGTCCTAAACACTAGGAGCTGCCAGTCAGCTTTGTTCACAAAGGAGAACACTCAGAGCTGCCAGCCTGCTTTGTTCACAGCCTGTTTGGCTGTGAACAAAGCAGGCTGGCAGCTCTGAGTGTTTAGGACTCCAGCATGAGTCAGAAATGCTTGCTGACAGGACTGATCGGGAAAAATACAATAGAAAGAAGCATATTTTTCATTAACATGCTATTGGAAAGTTATTCAACATTCATTAATCTAAAATATATCAAAAGTTTATTTGATGAGAGGTACCCTTTAAAGGGGTACTCCGGCCCCAAGACATCTTATCCTCTATCCAAAGGGGACCCCCACAATCTAGCATGCAGCACCCACCTGCAAGCACTGCATTAAGTGCTGGAGGCTCTCAGTGTTTTGCCTCCCAACCACGGGGACGGAGTATCGTGACGTCACTACTCTGCCCCCGTGTGACGTCACTCCCCCTGCAAGTCTATGGGAGTCTATGTGAGGGGGCATGACGGCCGTTTGCTATGAGGATTTGTTCCTGCTTTGGTCAGTTCCTAACACGGACAGAGGTGTCAGCAGAGAGCACTGTGGTCAGACAAAAAAGAACCACACAACCTCCTCTGGAGCATACAGCAGCTGATAAGTACTGGAAGGATTAGGATTTTTTAATAGAAGTAATTTACAAATCTGTTTAACTTTTTGGCACCAGTTGATTTAATAAAATTGTTTCCTACTGGAGTACCCCTTTAAAGCAGATCCCAATAAAAAATATGTTACTATGTACCTAATCCTGACCATGAACATCTAAATGTTATGCCTAGATCACCTATATGAAAAATACCTCTTTTCATTAGCTCACAGTGTTAGAAATCCTCTCGGGGGAATGGGGCGTGTCCCTCCTTTGTGGTGGTGGGAGGTGATTGGTGTGTGGTGGAAGGGGGCGTGTCCCTCCTTTGTGGTGGTGGGAGGTGATTGGTGTGTGGTGGAAGGGGGCGTGTCCCCCCCTTGTGGTGGTGGGAGGTGGTTGGTTCATCTGCTCATGCAGCCTTGTCCATGAGTCATCTCTTGTCCATGACTCACGGACAAGCTAATGCTGCTGCAGAACTGGTAAGTGTTCCAGTAGGTATGAAAACTGCAACATACCTAAGTTTTCAGTGAGGCTACAAAACCGGATGCAGTGCAAAAATGAGTCGGGATCCAGTGACCAGATCAGCCAAATGTGGGGTGAATGCACCCAAAGACAGTTTTTGTTTATTTCACTTCAATACATATTTACCAACATTAAATGTTACTATTTGAGATATTTAGGCTCCTCCAGTGAGTGTTTAAAAGTTGAACGAATAGTGAATATATTGAGGAAGTGGCCAACTGTGATATCAAATGGCTCCCCTTGTCAGAGATGCACAGAGCAGCATGAAGGATGTAATATTGTATAGTCTCCACAGTCAGAGATGAAACAACCTGTCCTAGAAATTAAGAATGTGCAACCTCCAAACCCCTGGGGACTGGGTTGCATAATCAGAAAGTGGTTAGTTTGAAGCCATTTTTCAGTTAACCTTTTCAGTTTTTCCATGCACCACATTCTCAAATGTGGCCTATGTACTTTTAAAAATGGGGTACATAATGAATAACACCACTTCCCTAGAGGTATAATTTGTTCCACCTTTATGTGCCAAAAAGTGGTGCAAATGGTTTAAAAATATGGCACAAAAAAACACCAGAACATAAGCCGCCCCGCTTTTATAAGTTTGGCAAGAGAAGTGCAACATTTTTTTTTGAGAACCAAATTTTAGAAAATCTGATATAAAGTACATGCAACACTTTTGAAAGAAAAATAGGGCACAAATCGTTTTGATTATGGCGCCAAAAGTGTCCAATTGTTTGTCACGCCCCCTCCCATAGGCTTGCATAGAGGGGGCGGAGTGTGATGTCACATGGGGTGGAGCCGTGACGTCACAATGCTTCGGCCCCATGATAGACAGTAATCAGACCTGGAGCGAACATGCTCCGGGGACTGATTTTAACGGGGTGCGGCGTGCAAGATCATGGGGGTCCCCCGCGATCAGGCATCTTATCCCCTATCCTTTGGATAGTGGATAAGATGTCTAAGCGCCGGAGTACCCCTTTAAGAGCTATGAATTCTGGGTTAGAGTGTCCACTGTTCTTTCATTGGCAATAAAAATTCCTCCACCATGGCAAAGGGTTACTTACCAAGCAAAACAGAAGCAACATAGTCGGCCAAGAATATGCACAACCATAGTAAATTTGGGAAAGCTACCATTGCGGAGTCCGCATAAAGAGTTTAGAGAGTTAGATGGTTGAGGAACATATAACTATCCCTCACAATTAAAGGGTAACTCATTAAAACTAATTTTTGCTATTGCACTCCTTATGGTAAATAAAAAATATTTCTAATATACTTTGTTTAAAAAAAATGAAGTTTTCTATGTTTTATTTGTGCTTAAAAAAAGCTCCCCAACTCCCCCCCAACTCATACACAGACTTTGGACTGAAGCCCAAACACAGAAAGTGCAGCCTGGAGTGCTAAGGGGGGTGTCCAGCCTCAACCAATCATAGCTCCTCTCACACTTAACTGCCATATGCTGTTGGTTGGACACACCCCCTCAGCACTCCAGGCTGCACTTCCTGTGTTTGGGCTTCGGTCCTAACTCTGTGTATAAGATTGGGGGGGGGGGGGGATGTGCCCCTGAGCTTTTTTAAGCACAAATAAAACATAGAAAACTTTCCTTTCTTAACCAAAGTACATTAGAAATATTTTTTATTTACCATAAGGAGTGCAACAGCAGAATTAGTTTTATTGAGAGTGCCCATTTAAGGTATACAGGAAATGAGAATATAGATACGGTTGCAAAAATAATGCACATATTGTAAAAAAGGAGGTCCCAGCACTCACCGATGCAAGAAAATTTGATTTATTGTATATCCAGGATCACAGGACGCGTTTCGGCAATTAACCTTCCTCTGCCTTCCAGCAGAGGAAGGCTAATTGCCGAAACGCGTCCTGTGATCCTGGATATACAATAAATCCAATTTGCTTGCATCGGTGAGTGCTGGGACCTCTTTTTTTACAATATATGATTGTCTCTCCTCGTGCACCACCATCACTCAGTTAGTGCCGACCTTTCCTTTTGCAAAAAATAATGCACGGCCAAAAGAATGCTCACCCTAAAAATGTATCTAAGTTTCTGAAAATTATTAGATTAGGGTAGAGAAAGGTTACAACAGGTTTCACATGGAACATTATCTTTAGTAGAGAGAGCGGAAGACCAAATAAAGAAAGCTGAGGTTTTATAAAGTCAAGACCTCTATTCTGTAATATGGAGCCATCTTTTTAAAGGATCGGACAATGTCTAATTGAATAAAGGACTGAACAAAACCAGACATTGGCCTCCAGTTGTAGTCCGTAAAGCTAATTTCTGGGAATCAAAGTGCGTATAATAAACCGTAACCACAACCTCTGTAATGTCTAATTAACACAGAATGACAATCTTAACCTTCTAGAATACATAACCTTTCAAAACGCAACCACATGTTTATCTATTTGTGGTCAAATCAGAACGGAAAAATGGGGAATGCCACATCATCCTGCACAATCTATATATATATATATATATATATATATATATATATATATAACTCAATGTATGTGTATGTGTGTGTATGTTCCAGCATCACTTCCACACGGCTAAAGATATTAACATGAAACTTGGCCACATGTTACTTATATGTCACCAACAAACATAGGATAGGTGATTTAACCCTTACCCACCCCCATTTGCGAGAGTCTGTGTTTTTATTTAAAGTCCCATACAAGTCTATGGTAAATATAACTGCATAACTTCCAAACGGCTCTGGAGATATTTCTGTAATACTTGGCCACATGTTACTTATATGTCAAATAAAAATATATAATAGTTAAATTAACCCCTAAATCGCCCCCATATGTGAAGGATGGGGTTTTTGTTTCAAGTCCCATACAAGTATATAGGACTTCTGGTGCCTTACTCCACAGGCTCTGCTCTGCATTTCCTGGTGAATGTGTCAGTCCGGCTGGTAAGCCACACCCTCCCTGAATGCCATACCCCATCTCACAGACACGCCCACCCTTTAAGCCACACCCCTTTTATTTTCATTTTACAAAATCTTTACCACAACGCAGCCCCAACTGAGGACAGGATATGAAGATTAGAAATGAGGATTAGATATGGGGACGGGATATGAGGACGGGATATGGGGTCGGGATATGAGGACGGGATATGGGGTCGGGATATGGGGTCGGGATATGGAGACGGGATATGAGGATTAGAAATGAGGATTAGATATGGGGACGGGACATGAGGACGGGATTTGGGGTCGGGATATGGGGACAGGATATAGGGTAGAGACATGAGAACAAAATATGAGGATCCGCACCTGCCTCCACAGAGGGCGGCGACCCGGCAGCTCGGATCGGATTCACACAGCCAGCACTGCAGAGAGAGTGAGTGAGCCAGGCAGGGGCAGAGAGCTGCGAGTGCGAGCGCGCCCCCCCCCCCCCCCAGATGTTGCGCCCGGTGCGGCCGGCCCCCCCCTGCACCCCCCACGCTACGCCTCTGATGAAGAGTGTGCCGGAATGTGACTGTGTTAGCCAGACACACTTAGAAGAGTGACTCTGACTGAAGAGGACCAAGTATTCGGCCCCAGAATAAGGGAGCTGGGGAGCAGAGTAGCAACTAAGATAATGATGGTTTTGGGGCTTGTAAAGTCTAAGCCGGAGGTGGGGGGGGGGAGGGGTTCCCCAAAAGTGAAAGGGGGCTTAACAGTGGTAAATGAAGGGGTTTAGTAGGGTTTTTGGGGTACCCAGCGCATAGCATATGGATGCATCAAAAGAATAGGCGTGCTTGGAGGTAAAGTGACAATGGTGTTAAAACTTGGTTAGTCTAAGGCTGGGTCCACACTATGTTTTGTCCCATACGGGAGCGCATACGGCAGGGGGGAGCTAAAAGCTCGCGCTCCCGTATGTGACCGTATGCGCTCCCGTATGTCATTCATTTCAATGAGCCGACCGGAGTGAAACGTTCGGTCCGGTCGGCTCATTTTTGCGCCGTATGCGCTTTTACAACCGGACCTAAAACCGTGGTTGACCACAGTTTTAGGTCCGGTTGTAAAAGCGCATACGGCGCAAAAATGAGCCGACCGGACCGAACGTTTCACTCCGGTCGGCTCATTGAAATGAATGACATACGGGAGCGCATACGGTCACATACGGGAGCGCGAGCTTTTAGCTCCCCCCTGCCGCATGCGCTCCCGTATGGGACAAAACGTAGTGTGAACCCAGCCTAAGCCAGAGCAGAAGGATGGAATGACCCAAGAATGAAAGGGGGCTTAACAGTGCGAACTGAAGCAGCTTAGTAGGGTTTCTGGGGCACCCAGCGCTTAGCATATGGAAGCAGTAAAAAGGTAAGGGGGCTTGGAGGTAAACTGGAAACCAAGATGACAATAGTCATCATGAGGCTTAAGGAGTCTAAAAAAAATGTTAAGTCACCTTCCTAGCCGGCTCCTTACATGACAGTGCACTCAGCCGATCGCCAGCTGAGGTGGGACATCGCTGTGGCCGACGATATGCTGACAGCGCTGTGACGTTTCAAGCCTAAGAAGCCTGAAGCCAGCAGCATCGGAGGAACGGGACGCAGATATCTCCGCAACGGGGGAACGTAGGAAGGTGAGTTAAAGTCTCTTTTTTTTTTTTTCTTTTTTTTGCAGCCCGGGCACAAGATGAGTTAAAACATTTTCACTGCATAACTCCTGTAAAAGTAAAAACTTTTCTAGGACACAGAAAATCACATATGAATATATCAAAAGATAAAACAAATCTGTACAGAATGACAGAACCAAGTATTTACATAGCATGAAATCTTTGGCAATCATGGGAGTTTTGTGGATGGCACAAGGGCTGTGACCTATACTCTGGGGAAAATAGAACAGATGGCATTCTGTGCATGATCCTTCCTTACAATTTAAAACATTGCTTTTGCCCCATTATATGTGGTTAGAATAAATTGGATAATATAAAAGATTAGAATTGAGGAAAGATTAGTTTGGAATGCAGATTCTTCAGATTTTATCTCTCTATTGAAATGTCCAGTAAAATCTAATTGCATAAGAATAAGGACTGGATGAAACAAAGACACCATTCACAAAGTGCAGTAAAGACAATTGCTGGGAACTTATATAAAACATAACCACAGTCTTATAACTTCTAATTACCATAGAATCCATGACTGTGCTGGGATCTGGAGGCATCCACTATCCCCGCCTGGGTACGGACAATCCCTCTGATCTGTAATTGTACAATTCCTGTTCCTATTTTTTGTTCATTTGCCTTAAACCACACAATAATTCAGTAGAAATAAGGAAACCACTTGAATGGATTCTGGGATATTTTTCAGATTTCTAAATATGTCCCCTAACCACTTGTGTGATTTGTTTTTCTGTATGCCGTACTTCTATGGTGCTCTCCCAACAGTATAATGTACACTATCGGAGTACTAGCGGACAACATAGACTGGTCATTGTGATGGGAAATGATTGGCCAGGCCTATTTGTTCTCCTCCCTCTATATGAATAGGGTGGGTGCATGTTCTTGTTTCATGGTTATTCCCCAACTTTTAATCACCTATGTCTAAGAGGTCCTTCCTTATCTAGTTACAGGTATATACAGAAATGGGAGCAGTGTCTAGGGGAAGACATATCTATAAAAACATAAATGATTTAACGTAATGCTTCTAGGTCACCCATCTGCACTTTATATAATGAAACCCACATTGATTTCATGTTCTACTTCTACCCCTCTCATTGGATCTCCTTTGTTTCCTAGGGGGTTTCTTGGGGTCGCGGGCCAATTATTCCTCTATCTCCTTACTACTGCATAATGACTTATAGATACACATTGGAGAAATACATCTTCTCTGTCTCGATACAACCTAGATTTCAATATGGAGTTTAACAGCTAGCCCGAACAACCTATCGTCCTGATTTTATGCTGTATGCATCCCATGTTTCCTTTGGGCAATGTGTTTTTGTCAGAAGGGCCCCCCTTCCTAATCATAAGCAATCAGCACATAAATGGGAACCTAGCAGCAATTACAGTATTGAGTTTCCCTGCAGTGCCACCAATGGACAAATGAAGAATTACACAGTTCCCACAAAATTAATCAGGTGTCAGAGTAATGCATGGGCAGGTCTGGTTCTCCAGAGACACACGTTGCAGCTACTCTCTGCTATGGCCTTCTATTACCACAGTATTACATCGGCAGTGTTGTTGAGTATGGGTCCTCTATACCAAACAGCCCCTTAAAGGGGTACTCCGCTGAACAAACTGTTCTGAATGCTGGAGCTCATGACGTCATATCCCGCCCCTCATGACATCACACCCCGCCCCCTCAATGCAAGTCTATGGGAGGGGGCGTGGCGGCCATCACGCCCCCTCCCATAGACTTGCATTGAGGGGGTGGGGCTATGATTTCACAAGCTCCTGGTGCCTGCTTCAGTGTTCGGAACAGTTTGTTCCAAAAGCTGAGCAGCGGAGTACCCCTTTAAACTGATTATTATACAGTGAAACCTCTCCAAAAGACCACTTATTTAAGAAGACCACCGTTTATCCAGACCAGGTTTGGGAATGGATTTTTAGTCCACCATATATTAGGCACCGTGCCCATTTTCTTTGGGAAGTTCACCCAAAACAGATGACCACTTTTCAATGCAATTTTCAGTGATCTTCTCAATTTCACTGTATAGTAATATGGGCAGGTTTTTATAATGATAGGTTAGTAATAAAAGGAAGACATCTATAGTTAGATGGTTATAAAGTAGGGATCGACAGATATTGATTTTTTAGAGCCGATACCGATAACCTGTGAACTTTCAGGCCGATAGCCTATACCGATATTCCGTGCATTTTAATCCCCCCCCCCCCACAAATATCCTTGGTAAAATGAGGATGCGTATGTGTGTGTGGTTATACCATGATAAACTGTTTCTGGCCCCGCAGAAGCCACTGCAGATCAATGATTTCAAGCAGGCGCTTTAAATCAATTAACTGCAGTGGCTTTTGCGGGGCCAGAGACCACCGCTTCTCTCCCCCTGCCTGTCCTGGGGTCCTGAGTACAACCACCACCGCCGCTGCCTGATTGCCTCCCCCTGTCTATCCTCTGGCCAGAGACCGCCGCCGCCCCATTGCCTCCCCTATCCCCGGTTTTATAATTACCTGTTCCCGGGGTCCGCGCTACTTCTGGCTCCGGCGGCGTCCTGAGCTGTCACTGTTCTCTGGGCCACTGACGGCGACGGCGTGTTGAGGATGTCACTCGTCATTGAGCAGTGCACAGCAACAGCACCGGACGCCGCAGGAGCCAGAAGTAGCGCAGACGCCGGGAACAGGTAATTATAAAACCGGGGATGGGGGAGGCAATGGGGCAGCGGCGGCGGTGGTCTCTGGCCAGAGGATAGGCAGGGGGAGGCAATCGGGCAGTGGCGGTTGGACTCAGGACCCCAGGACAGGCAGGGGGAGAGAAGCGGGCGGTGGTCTATGGACCCGCAAAAGCTGCTGCAGTTCATTGATTTAAAGCACCTGCATTATCACCAAGATAATTGCCGATACAGATAACTTAGAAAATCGTGAATATCGCCTGATAATATTGGCCAAACCGATAATCGGTCAATCCCTATTATAAAGCAGACGGAGGGTATACAATTAACACTTTGGCCTTAATTCCATAAAAATAGAAACCCTACAGTCAACTACTAAATGACTTCTCTACTGAATTTACAAAGGAAAATCCAATGGCAGATAACAGGGGAGGGAACAAAGTAAATTCTCTGGCAAATCTCACCTGTTTAAACCAAGAAAAGGTGAGGTGCAGCCTTAGTAACATAAAAACACACAAATCACCGGGCCCAGATGGCATCCATCCCAGGGTTTTGCAAGAATTAAATAGCATGCTAGACAGACCCCTATTCCTTATATTTAAAGATTCTATGACAGGGATTGTTCCACAGGACTGGTGCTTAGCAAATGTGGTACCAATATTCAAAAACAGATCCCGGGAACTATAGGCTTGTAAGTGTAACATCTGTAGTGGGTAAGATTTTTGAGGGTATTCTGAGAGATGCAATTCTGGAATATCTTAATGAAAATAGCCTTCTAACAGAGCACCAACATGGGTTTATGCGGGATCGGTCCTGACAGGCTAATCTGATCAGCTTCTATGAGGAGGTAAGTTATAGATTGGATCAAGGTGAATGTGTGGATGTTATATATCTGGACATTTCTAAAGTGTTTGATACTGTGCCTCATAAAAGGTACATAAAATGAGGATGCTGGGACTGGGGGAGGACATATGTAAATGAGTTAGCAACTGGCTTAGTGACAGGAAACAGAGGGTGGGCATCAATGAAACTTACTCTGGTTGGGTGACAGTTACTAGTGGGGACCACAGGGGGTCAGTACTGGGTCCACTTCTCAATATGTTTATTAATTACCTTGTATAGGGGTTACAAAGTGGAATTTCTATATTTGCAGATGACACCAAACTCGGTAGGGTGATTACCACAGAGGATGACAACATAATATTACAGAGGGATCTGGGTAAGCTGGAGGCTTGGGCACAGACATGGCAAATGAAGTATAACCCCTTAAGGACCAAGCGTTTTTCAGTTTTTGCACTTTAGTTTTTTCCTCTTTACATTTTAAAAATCATAACCTTTTCAATTTTGCACATAAAAATCCATATGATTGCTTTTTATTTGTGCCACCAATTCTATTTTGTAATGATATCAGTCATTTTACTCCAAAATCTGTGGTGAAACTGGAAAAAAATCATTGTGCAACAAAATTGAAGAAAAACACAATTTTGTAACTTTTGGGGCTTCCATTTCTACATAGTAAATTTTTCTGTAAAAATGACACCTTATCATTATTCTGTAGGTTCATACGATTAAAATGATACCCTACTTATATAGGTTTGATTTTGTCGTACTTCTGGAAAAAATCATAACTACATGCATGAAAATTAAGATGTTTAAAATATATAACTTTTTTATTTTTCCACGAACGGGGCAGTATGAGGGCTCAATGTTTTCGCCATTATCTTTACGTTTTTTTTGGTTCATTTTTGCTTTGATCGGACTTTTTGATCACTTTTTATTCATTTTTTTATGGTATAAAAAGTGTCCAAAAATACACTATTTTGGAATTTTTTTGCAAGTACGCCATTGACCGTGCAGTTTAACTAACAATATTTTTTTTATAGTTTGGACATTTACGCACACGGGGATACCACATATATTTGTATTTATTTCTATTTACACACTTTTTTTTTTAAATGGGAAAAGGCGGGTGATTTAGATTTTTATTAGGGATGGGGTTAAATCACATTTATTAACTTTTTTTTAAACTTTTTTTATGCAGTGTTATAGCCCCCTCTAGGGGCTATAACATTTCATACATTAATTGCAGGCACTGTTCCATGCATTGCCATAGGAATGCATTGATCAGTGTTTTCTGCACTTGATTGCTCAAGCCTGGATTTAGCACATACTTGTACATTTTGTTTTTAGGGCTTGAGTACATCACCTTACATTTATCTACATTAACACCTTAACGACCAAGGACGTATATTTATGTCCGTGGCAGGCTCCCGAACTGTGAAGCGTGCTCAGAAGCTATAAGCAACCAGGACCTGCAGCTAATACCGGACATCAGCCCGATCGGCGATCTCCTGTATTAGTTGATCACGGCATCTAAAACGGCAGCATATTCTCCCGTTCTAGAGGCTGCGATCAACTAATACCTGACATCAACTAATACCTGACATCGAGTCCATCGGATGAACTCTGGTCTTTTTTCGACCTTACAAACTATGTTACTATGTAACTTGGTCCATGATCGATATCCTCAACTAGGCCCACAATAGCAATCTTTAACTAAGCCCATGATAGTAGTCCTCATCTAGGCCCATGATAGCAATCCTCAACTAGGATCATGATAGTAATCCTCATCTAGGCCCATGATAGCAATCCTCAACTAGGCTCATGATAGTAATCCTCATCTAGGACCCATGATAGCAATCCTCAACTAAGCCCATGATAGAAATCCTCAACTAGGCCCACGATAGCACAATCCTCATCTAGGCCCATGATAATTTTTAACTAAGCCAATGATAGTAATCCTCATCTAGGCCCATAATAACAATCGTTAACTAAGCCCATGATAGCAATCCTCAACTAGGCCCATTATAGTAATCCTCATCTAGGCCCATGATAACAATCCTCAACTAGGCCTATGTTTTACCAATGAGTAATGTAGTGAGATGTATATAGTACAGTGCATTACTTTCACATTTTATTTTAGGATGTTCTTATTCTTTTTGTAAGCGATAGTGAGGGATGAGTAACTCAAACCCAGAGATCTTTAGAATTTATTCCCAAGGTCAAATTAGAACACGGAAAACACTGACCTACATTCTCTAGTTGTCCCATGGATGATTTCTCTATGAGTAACAGTAGTGGAGAATATCTTACATTTTACCAGGAAATTAAGAATTTCCATTTATAGAACTTAAGAGAAGACTAGATAGAGTTCAATAAGGGACAGAGAATGATTTAAAATTTGAGACAAATGAATGAATAGAATTATTGAGTGTTAAAAAGAAGAGGAAAAAAAACACCCGTCAATAGATTTTTTCATATTATTTCCATGTATCTAAATAATAAAATGTAGCTTCTAGTCATAAACATCAGTCAAAAACCTTGTTTCTACTATATAAAATGCTATATAGCAAAAGCACAAGGGGGAATTGCCCATGGACTTAAAGGGGTTATCCAGGAAAAAAAATTTTTTGAGATGTCAACTGGCTCCAGAAAGTTAAACAGATTTGTAAATTACTTCTATTAAAAAAATCTTAATCCTTTCAGTACTTATGAGCTTCTGAAGTTAAGGTTGTTCTTTTCTGTCTAAGTGCTCTCTGATGACACGTGTCTCGGGAAACGCCCAGTTTAGAAGCAAATCCCCATAGCAAACCTCTTCTAAACTGGGCGGTTCCCGAGACACGTGTCACCAGAGAGCACTTAGACAGAAAAGAACAACCTTAACTTCAGAAGCTCATAAGTACTGAAAGGATTAAGATTTTTTAATAGAAGTAATTTACAAATCTGTTTAACTTTCTGGAGCCAGTTGATATATATAAATTAAAAAAAAAAGTTTTTTCCTGGAATACCCCTTTAACAACCTCCATTGGTTCGATATACTTCCTTTAGCTAGACATGAGAGATTTTAAACACACAGGAGGATAACTTACTTAAAATTGGATATTACGTGGAGATGCAACTACTGAATGGTACCAATAGGATGGAAGTGCCCCTCCCAAAAGCTTGGTATGTAACAAAGTATATCACAATATTTCTAGTGAAAAAGCATTGAGTGGATTTCCCTAGCTATGTAATGGATGGGTCATCCCTAGGGTTGCCACCTGCCTGTTATTTCACTGACACAGCCGGTATTTTTAACACCCTGCCGGTATATTTGTATTAAAAATACAAAGATACCGTCAGGGTGTTAAAAATACCGTCTGTGTCGGTGAAATACAGATTTTTCTGGGCAGAGAAAGGCCAGATTAACATATGCGCTCCTGGAGCTCCTGCTCTAGGCCCTGTGCAACCCATCCAAACCCTCTTCATTTTAGGCATGCAGCCACTTTTAGACAGATCTGCCACTTTAAGAGCAGAGCTGTCTGCACGTCAGCTGACATTGCCCTGATGTCGCTGCTATATCCTGCCCGCGGAAGAGGAACAGAGCAGCTGCAGAGCCCAGTAGAAAGTAAATATGGCTGACCTTCACCTTCAGTGCTCCTCCGCCTGTCAGTCCACCACCAGCCTGCCAGAGTCACCCAACCGCCGACACTTATGGGGATCTGCCTGGGCTGCCTGGGGATCTGGTAAAAAGTTTTTGTTGCCACATGCAGTGTGCACTAAGTTTAGAGGTATATACCTATGCACACCATGCATGTGGCCAGCTCAGCTTTAGCTTCAATTGTTTAGCCTACAGAACACATATGAAGGGGAAAGGTAGGCAGCAGTCTGTATATAGTGTATACAGTATATACTATATACAGCCTGCAGCCTACCTGCTCCTTCCTTATGTGTTCTGCAGGGAGGACAAATTAAGATAAAGCTGTCGTGGCCACATGCATGGTGTGCATAGGTATATACAGACTACAGCACATTGCAGTGTGTAGGGGAGATGGTGCAGAGCACATGGCGGTTTAAAATGGCACAGGGGGAAGATCAGAGAAAGGGGAATTTAAATTGCACAGTTAATAAATGTGAATTAACCCCTTGCTTAATAATTTTAAATCACCTCCCTTTTTCCCATTTTATAAATGAAATAATGTAAACAAAAATAAAGATAGACAAATTTAGTATCGCCACGTGTGTAACTGTCTGACGTATGGCGTAATCGTAAAAAGATACCAAAGTCCAGAAGTGCTGTTTTTTTTTTAATCACTTCATATACTAGAAAATAATAAAAAGTGATCAAAAAGTCCTATCGAAAAAACAATGGTATAGTTAAAAACTACAGATCATGGCGCAAAAAATGATCCCTCATACAGGCCCGTATTGCTTGATTTAGGCGTGATTTAGGAAAATGTACCCCGCGTATGTATTGTATCTCGTAAATCACTTACTGTGATGTCACACACATATAATTAATTATGCAAATTAGCATGGCCGGTATTTATTTATTTTTTTGCAAGAAAGGCGGCAGCCGTAGACATCCCATATTATTTCTGATTAGGACTTCAAAAGATGGGTACTGCCACTTACGGTAGTCCAAGCCTGATAGACACCAGTGGAGCCTAAGTCAGTAAACCTGGCGCTTTCAGGGTCCCTTAAAGAGGTAATATGGCGGGGTGCATTTTATGACTCTGGACACTACACTTTATAGTTAATGTTTGACTGGCTCCTCAGCCCCATAAAACTCCGTAAGTGGCGCTTCTTTTCGGACCAACATCAGGTTTAAATTTTTAGATTTTTTTTTGTTTGTTTTTTGAGAATTTGCTCAAAGTTAACTAGTGTAGAAGTGCCCATAGTAAGTATTGTTAATGTCAGAGCTGGCAGTGCGGGAAGACTTGCCCTGCCCAAAGGTGTTTCCCAATACATTATGCATTTTTCAGAATTAAAGGGGTACTCCGCTGCTCAGCGTTTGGAACAAACTGTTCCAAACGCTGGAGCCGGGAGCTCGTGACGCCAAAGCCCTCTCATGATGTCAAGCCCCACCCTGCTCCCTCAATGCAAGTCTATGGGAGGGGGCGTGACGGCCATCACGCCCCCTCCCATAGACTTGCATTGAGGGGGCAGGGCGTGACGTCATGAGGGGGCGGGGGTATGACGTCAGGAGCTCCCGGCTCCAGCATTCGGAACAGTTTGTTTCAAAAGCTGAGCAGCGGAGTACCCCTTTAACATTATTTAATCTATAACACATATTAGACTTACCCAGAAAGGAATGTGCGGATTGTATTATAATACACATCAGAATCCACGTATTCTAAGGAAAAACAGATTGCAAATTTAAGTGCAAATACAGCAGGACAGAGAATGGTAATGGACAGGTATTACTGGTATACACAGAGGAACTGAGGGAATATGATATACGAATTAAGCGGGAGGAGTAGTAATATAAATACACATACTCACTGACCATGCATGAGTTGCAGAGCCGCGCTCATCTTGGTTATGGATTGCTCCAAGTCTTGTAGGGTTGTTAGAAGGGTCTGTCTGTCATCTTCTTGTATGGCTTTCACTGCCCTAATGATAGCCTGCATGGAAGGTAAAATACAGATCATTGCACCATCAGGAAGTGGCCCCTGTTTAAAGGGGTACTCCACTGGAAAAAAAAAATTATAAATCAACTGATGCCAGAAAGTTAAACAGATTTGTAAATTACTTCTATTTAAAAATCTTAATCCTTTGAGTACTTATCAGCTGCTGTATACTACAGAAGAATTTATTTTCTGTCTAACCACAGTGATCTCTGCTGCCACCTCTGTCCATATCATGAACTGTCCAGAGCAGGAGAGGTTTGCTATGGGGATTTTCTCCTACTCTGGACAGTTCCTAAAATGGACAGAGGTGTCAGCAGAGAGCACTGTGGTCAGACAGAAAAGAACTTCCTGTGGAACATAGAGCAGCTTTTAGGTACTGAAAGGACTGACATTTTTAAATAGAAGTAATTTACAAATCTGTTTAACTTTCTGGCACCATTTGATTTAAGAAAAAAAAAAAAAAAATGTTTTCCAGCGGAATACCCCTTTAAACACATATACATCCCTGGTGGGAAAAATCCTGTTGAGGCAACTTGCACATTAGATATTATTTTATATAATATGATCTCTTTCACCATAGCAATCACTTATATCAATCGGAAGTAATCTTACTTTTTACTTATCTTACTGCAATAAAAAAAGAAATAAAAAAAAAACGACTGTAAAAAAAACAAAGACTGGGCTGTCTTAGATGCAGTCCAAGGTATAAGCAACAGAGGGTTAACTTTATGCAGCAAGAAAGAAATAAATAAAATAAAATTGCAAAATGTAACCAATTTTTGGGGTATTTGTGGCATGAAGAAAAATGCATAAACTGAGAAACAGCTATTAAAAGGTGTATATGCACCACAATGAGATTATTAAAGTGTCTCTGTCATCTAGCACTATATGGTCTCCTCATGCTTCAGCCACATCCGATCGGATGGGGTCTGACAGGGACACTTTAAAGGAAATCTATCTGCTGCAATTCAGATTCTAAAATGCTTACACTGTTAGATAGCTGTTAGGGCAAGGAGAAACATGTCACCTTTCATATGTCTGTGCAAAGAGTCAGAGAGGCGTTTCCAAGCCCGTGAAGTGAGAGCTGGAACGCCTCCTCACTATCACTCCCACCCCTATCCCTGTTTGATTTACAGGCAGCTGGAAGCCAAGCCCTAGATCTTATAGTGCAGTGGTCTCCAACCTGCGGACCTCCAGATGTTGCAAAACTACAACTCCCAGCATGCCCGGACAGCCGTTGGCTGTCTGGGCATGCTGGGAGTTGTAGTTTTGCAACATCTGGAGGTCCACAGGTTGGAGACCACTGTTATAGTGGGATCTAACCCAGTGGCGTTGCTAGGGGTACAGACCATACCAGGTGACACCACCAAGCAGGAAGAAATCCTACAATGGTGTCACCCCAGCAATCCTTCACTGCTTCTGTGTCTGCAGATATATAAGGGTACGTTCACACTACGGAATTCCGCGGTGTGAACTTAAAGGGGTACTCCGGTGAAAACCTTTTTTCTTTTAAATCAACTGGTGGCAGAAAGTTAAACATATTTGTAAATTACTTCTATTAAAAAATCTTAATCCTTCCAGTACTTATTGGCTGCTGAATCCTATAGAGGAAATTCCTTTCTTTTTGGAACACTGATGACATCACGAGCACAGTGCTCTCTGCTGACATCTCTGTCCATTTTAGCAACCATGCATAGCAGATGTTTGCTAAGGGCAGCACGGTGGCTCAGTGGTTAGCACTGCTGCTTGGCAGTGCTGGGGACTTGGGTTCAAATCCCACTAAGGACAACAATAAATAAAGTGTTATTATTATTATAATAACGTCAGCAGAGAGAACTGTGCTCGTGATGTCATCAGAGAGCACGCCAAAAAGAAAAGAATTTCCTCTGTAGTATTCAGCAGCTAATAAGTACAGGAAGGATTAACATTTTTTAATAGAAGTAATTTACAAATATGTCTAACTTTCTGCTACCAGTTGATTTAAAAGAAAAAAGGTTTTCACCGGAGTACCCCTTTAACATTAGTGTGAACGGGTCTCCGCAAGACCCGTTCACACTGCGGAATTTAAGAGGCGGACAATTCCGCCGCTGAAACTATTCCGCGCAAAGAAAGAACATGTTCATTCTTTGCGCGGATTCCGCGAGCACTGCATAGCCGTCAATGGTGACGGCTCAGTGCACCGTGGCCCTAGCGCCGAAGTATTTTTCGGCGGCGGCCACCAGATGGAACCTCCGCTCGCTGAATTCAGCCACCTGAGATTCCGCAGTGTGAACGCCCCCCTAAGAAGGAAGGTGTTGTTATTGCTTTTTTATGCCATGATTAAGGACATGCTCGTCCGAAACGCGTAGGCTACTACGCTCTGCCTGTATTTTATTATCAGTGGACTTTTACTCGCTGCTTGATACCAGACATCGTTTTCTACGTCTTTTACCAAAACCCCATCCACGATAAATGTGGCAAACTCCACGATTTCAAGGAAGAAAATCTTTTTGGGCGCACAGGGTTAAAGTAGATAACTCTCTTGGGCATAGAATGTGCCCTTCTTATATGTTTTCTTGTACATTCATAAAAGCAGCTGGAAAGGTTAGTGTACACTGCGTTGTTCTGTTAACAACAGACATAATATCAGTACAAATATTACCTACCCGACACTATCTTGGGTTGATCAGTATATAGTACTGACGGAAGCGGGGCACATAACAACTACCGTAGTAGCATGAGAAGTCCTCTAAGCATTAGTAACACAGTGACACATAGTGCTGACACCATACACAGTCATGTGTATCACAAACTGTGGTTTTCTAATGTCGCACTGTTTGGCACGGTGTCCTTTGTAAGTATATAACAGATGACCGAGGCAGATTATCTCCCCGTACACCGAGAATAACACACACACAACACTGATAAATGGTATCCAAGCAGCCTACACACTTCATAAACGTCATCTCAAGATTTTCCCCAAGATCTGTTTACTAGACGGATTGCAGAACCCAATGATCCAGTCTGAGGATAGGAAATTTGTACTTACATTAACTGCAGGAATGGCTGCCACCTCCACAAGCAGCGTGACTAATACAAAGCCCTGCAGATTGTCACCACCTGGGATAGACACAATGGTGGACAGGTTCCTATGGACAGGAGAGATCGGGTCAGCGGAGTGTCTAGAGCGATTTATAGCAATAGTCCATGGGGGCAAGCATAGTCTAGAGCAGGGTTTCCCCAAACGGGGTGCCTCCAGCTGTTGCAAAACTACAACTCCCAGCATGCCCGGACAGCCAACGGCTGTCCGGGCATGCTGGGAGTTGTAGTTTTGCAACATCTGGAGGTCCGCAGGTTGGAGACCACTGTTATAGTGGGATCTAACCCAGTGGCGTTGCTAGGGGTGCTGGGAGATGTAGTTTTGCAACAGCTGGCGGCACCCTGGTTGGGAAACACTGGTCTAGAGCATTGGTCTCTAAAATGTGGCCCTCCAGGTGTTGCAAAACTACAACCCCCAGTATGTTAGGAGTGATAGTTTTTCAATAGCTACAGGTCAATAGTTTGGAGACCATTGCTCTAGGGGACCTGTACACCCCACTGATATGGTCAGATATAGCCGAATTATATCCTAAAAATCACTGGATTGGTAGAATGTATCAGACTGGTGTCATAAATACAGTATCCAAGAGTCCACTCCTTAAATTTTTGTAAAACGACCCTCTGCTACAGCGTAAAGTAGTGAGTGCACAGCCAGTATAACAGTGTTTAATGTTGTGTCCCCTCAAAATAACTCAACACACAGCCATTAATCCTAGGAACAAGAGTGAGTACACCCCTAAGTGGAAATGTCCAAATTGGTGTCATGCGACTCGTTAGTGTTCTCAGGTTTTAGGTGTGAATGGGAAGCAGATGTATTACCTTTGGTGTTATCACTCGCACACTCTCTAAGGGTACGTTCACAGGGGCAGATTTTTTTGCGGGTTATCCGCTTCATATTTGAAAGTGGGCGGGCTCTTCTCGGCTGTCCGCAGCAGATTTTCCGCGGTGGAATTTACGCTGCGGAAAAACCACAGCAAGCCCCATTGAAGTCAGTAGGGACTGTGGCGGATTTTCTGCAGCTTAAATTCCACAGCGGAAAATCTGCTGCAGACAGCCGCAAAGAGCCCGCCCCCTTTCAAATACGCAGTGGAAAACCCGCAAAAAAAATTTGATCGGGTAAACATACTGAAAGTTCAACACGGAGCCTTATGATGCACAAAAAAGCCTGCAAACAGTTTGCTGAAGACAAGCAACCATGTCCTGTGGTCCGATAAGACCAAGATAAACTTATTTGGTTCAGATGGTGTCAAGCGTGTGTGGTGGCAACCAGGTAAGGGGTACAAAGACAAGTGTGTCTTGCCTACAGTCAAGCATGGTGGTGGGAGTGTCATGGTCTGGGGCTGCATGAGGACTGCTGGCACTGGGGAGATACAGTTCATTGAAGGAACCATGAATGACAACATGTACTGTGACATACTGAAGCCGAGCATGATCCCCTCCCCTAGAAGACTGGGCCGCAGGGCAGAATTCCAAGATTCCATGATAACAACCCCAAACACCTCCAAGATAACCACTGCCTTGCTAAAGAAGCTGAGGGTAAAGGTGATGGACTGACCATGCATGTCTCCAGACCTAAACCCTCTTGAGCATCTGTGGGGCATCCTCAAACGGAAGGTGGGGGAGCGCAAGGTCTCTAACATCCACCAGCTCTGTGTATAGAGGAGTGGAAGAGAACTCCAGTGATAACCTGTGAAGCTCTGGTGAACTCCATGTCCAGGAGGCTTAAAGCAGTGCTGGAAAGTAATGGTGGGCATTAAAAATATTGACACCTTGGGCTCAATTTGGACATTCCCACTTAGGGGTGTACTCACTTTTGTTGCCAAGGTTTAGACGTGTGTTGTTATGGATGTGTGTTGAGTTATTCTGAGGGGACACAACATTATACACTGTTATACAGGCTGTGCACTCACTACTTTACATTGTAGCAGAGCGTCATTTCTTAAATGTTGTCATATGAAAAGATAAAATAACTTATTTACAAAAATGTGATGGGCCTTTCTGTCCTGTGGAGCAAAATAAGCCAGGTTAAAGGGTATTCCAGGGAAATAAACGCATATCCTGTGGATACGGGATACATTTCCCTGGAATACCCCTTTGAGGGTCTATTCACACGTACAGTATTCTTTACATTGAAATCTGCAGCAGAAAATCCTGTGTATCAAATCTGCGCAGAATACTGTACGCGTGAATAGACCATAAAGGGGTATTCTGGCTTTATACATCTCAGGGGTCCCGCCGCTGGGGACCCCCGCGATCACTGTGCAGCCCCCAGCATTCTGTGCCAGGTGCTGCCTCCGAGACGGGGACGTGACGTCAGTGAAGTCATGCCCGTGCTGCCTAGCGATGTCATGCCACGCCCCCTCCATTCATGTCTATGGGAGGGGGCTGCACCGAGATCACGGGGGTCCCCAGCGGTGGGACCTCTGCGATCATACATCTTATCCCCTATCCTTTGGATAGGGGATAAGATGTATAAAGACGGGATACCCCTTTAAGCTGTGCACAGACACTGAGCCAGTAAGAGAGCTGAGATACTTCAGTCCTGAAGCCTAAAGAATTGTGAAAGCAGCTCTAGAGTATAATACAGGCTATATTATGATCAATACATGATAACTAATACAGTGTATTCAGCAATCTTCATCCTACACCAACAATCATGGCAGATACCTGCAGGGGCACCAGACTGATACTGTCAATGATCTGCAGGCATCTGCAGAGCATTATCCTATTACTGCTCATGTCAGTGAACTGGATGACACTTATGTAATTTTTCGATCATACCCCTTTATCACCTGCACGGCATAAATATCTCTGGTACGGAGATCATCACCCTGTTGTTCCAGTGCACTGACTGAATTACATGTGGTGTCTATGGGTAAAATGTATGGTGACCTCTTATATAATGGATGAGGGACATATAAATAATACCCCCTGCAGCTGCACTGCCCAAGATCTGCACATTATCCAGAGCATATTATGGGGTACAAGAACACAATGAGGGAAATTTATCAAAACCGGTCCAGAGGAAAAGTTGCCCAGTTGCCCATAGCAACCAATCAGATCACTACTTTCATTTTTGAAAAGGCCTCTGAAAAAAGAAAAGTGATCTGATTGGTTGCTATGGGCAACTCAGCAACTTTTCCTCTGGACAGGTTTTGATAAATCTCCCCCCCATGTGTTTTTTGATTCCAAACTATTGAACCCATAAAACTGTATTGTCCTGCAGGACATCCCTCCTCCCACAATGCACTAGTTCTAAGCATTCCATCCACATATCTTATAACTATTAGTTTTTATTGGCAGTTTTGTCTTGCTAAGAAAACACATTACCCGAGTATGAAACCCAGCGCCCCCTCATTAACATCAAAGAGAATTCGGAAAGTAATGGAGTTTCACTTACTCTATTGTCAGAGGCCTGAGCAAGAATCCCCGGGAGCAGAGAAAGGAAGGAAACAAACAATTAGTATGTGAAGAAGGCTGCCAAAGGCTATCCCAACCCAATGAGCGGTTTCCATCTGCCCAAAATGTATTGTGCGCGACTTAACAATAGAATATACGTGCTCTATTTGTGGAACAAAGACCAACATTTCAGCAGAAATTTTTATTGTCTTTAACCCCCTCCATGAATGTCGGACCATGAGCATATAGCTGTAGCAGCTGCTATGGGGTCAACTGAAAGCCCAATAGAATTTTTTGCCACATCAACCTTTTGTTTGCATTATGCTATTTTATTATTTTGTGTGGTATTTGTGGACAGTAGTGTATTCTTTGGTTACTTGGATCATAGTGGGGGAGATTTATCAAAACCTGTCTAGAGGAAAAGTTGCCGAGCTGCCCCATAGCAACCAATCAGATCCCTTCTTTCATTTTTGAAAAGTCCTCTGAAAAATGAAAGAAGCGATCCGATTGGTTGCTATGGGCAACTCAGCAACTCCCCCAGTATCCTTACATAATATTACTGTGTCATAGCCTACTGTTGGTCATATCCCCCAAACTTTGGTTTGTTGTTTTATCCCTCACTTTATCTAAGTCAGGGACCATCACTGTGGTTGGAGCCACCCCGTTAAAGGGTTACTCCGCTCCCCATCGTCTGGAACTCAATGTTCCGAACACTGGGTGCAGGCTTCCGTGTTTACGCCCGCCCCCTCGTGATGTCACGTCCCGGCCGTCCGAGGGGGAGGGTGTGAACACGGAAGCCCGCACCCAGTGTTTGGAACGTTGAGTTCCGGATGCTGGGGAGCAGAGTAACCCTTTAAAGAGATGGCACCTCAAGAGATAGGGTCAGAGGGATATAGGGGGAGATTCATCAAAATCTTTCCAGAGGTAAAGTTGCTGAGTTACCCATAGCAACCAATCAGATCGCTTCTTTCATTTTTCTGAGGCCTTTTCAAAAATGAAAGAAGCGATCTGATTGGTTGCTCTGGGCAACTCAGCCACTTTTCCTTTGGACAGGTTTTGATAAATCTCTTATCTTGCTATGGGGTCCTATAATTTCTAGTTACACTCCTGTGCTGGACCTTGGTCCTTAAAGGGGTACTCCACTGGAAAAAAAAAATTTTAATCAACTGATGCCAGAAAGTTAAACAGATTTGTAATTTACTTCTATTTAAAAATCTTAATCCTTCCAGTACTTATCAGCTGCTGTATGCTCCACAGGAAGTTCTTTTCTTTTTGAATTTATTTTCTGTCTGGCCACAGTGCTCTCTGCTGACACCTCTGTCCATGTCAGGAACTGCCTAAAGTAGGAGCAAATCCCCATAGCAAATGTCTCCTGCTCCGGACAGTTCCTGACATGGATAGAGGTGTCAGCAGAGAGCACTAAGGTCAGACAGAAAGGAAATTCAAAAAGAAAGTAACTTCATCTTGAGCATATAGCAGCTGATAAGTACTGGAAGGATTAAGATTTTTAAAAAGAAGTAATCTACAAATCTGTTTAACTTTCTGGCACCAGTTGATAAAAAATAAAAAAATGTTTTCTAGCGGGGTACCCCTTTAACTCCTGCCATGTCCATACAGACACTGAGATAAGAACACCACTTACCCCGTGGGATCCTTGCGTTTCCAGTTAGCCAGAACAAAGTCTGCATGGATCATGATCAGCGGCATCCCGAGGATCTGGGACACTTTGTGATATGGCACAGCCAGGTTACGAGGCAGCACCTAAATCATATGGAGGGGGGGGGGGGGGGGGTTGTCAGTACATTGCAAATTTTAGGCTGGGGTTACACAGCAATTTCTGGCCGCGCAACCAAAAATCACCATGCCGTGATCATACAGCATTGCGAATCATGCAGGTGCTTGGGGTCGCTTTGTGACACACAAGTAGCTGTGACCACAACCCTGCAGTCACAAGAAATGCATCCAATTTCTTGCAAATGCGGGGTCAAAGTCACTTGTGGGTCGCAATATGACCCCAATCACTTACATGCGTCACAATGTCATGCGACACAGTAATTTTAGGTTGTGCAGCCAGAAATCGCCATGTAGCCACGGCCTAAGAAACATTCACATTTTGCTATATTGTGTAAAGTCCCATCAATGTTTCATCTGTTCCCCTTGTTACCCCATGTTGTTCATGTAGCAGAGCAGTGTTAGTCACTAATGGTAATATTCCAATTCCACATAAAACTGCAGGTCAAGATACCAAACACAGTTATCAGCCCTGCTACACCTTTATATTCCAGGATATATTTTTTTTGCACTTCCTTGGTGTAGATGGTCTGTTTTAGATCAGTATTCCCCAACCTGTGCTGCTCCAGCTGTTGCAAAATTACATATTCATGTCAGGGATTTGACTAGGACTCAGAATCTGGTTTCCTAAGGCAGCCGCACTCTAAGGCTGCGTTCACACCATAAAATTCATCCGTTTTAGAGATCCGTTTGATGTTCCGTTATGAAAACCCTGAAAATCGGTCATTAAACGTCCGTTAGAAAATGCCATTATAGTCTATGGGATTTTTACATTATCCATTTTAATCCGTTATTAATAACAGACGTTATTTTGTGACGGGAGGATGAACGGAAGAAATAGTGCATGCATTATCTTCCGTCACATAATAACGTCCGTTATTAATAACGGACTATAATGGATTAAAACGGATAATGTAAAAATCCCATAGGACTATAATGGCATTTTCTAAGGGACGTTTAATGGCCGATTTTCAGGGTTTTCATAACGGAACATCAAACGGATCTTTAACCCCTTAAGGACCCAGCCAATTTTCACTGTAGGACCCGGCCATTTTTTGCACATCTGACCACTGTCGCTTCAAGCATTAATAACTCTGGAATGCTTTTACCTTTCATTCTGATTCCGAGATTGTTTTTTCGTGACATATTCTACTTTATGCTAGTGGTAAAATTTTGTCGATACTTGCATCATTTCTTGGTGAAAAATTCCCAAATTTGATGAATAAATTGAAAATGTTGCTTTTTTTTTTTTTTTTACTTTGAAGCTCCCTGCTTATAAGGAAAATTTATATTCCAAATAAATTATATATTGATTCCCATATACAATATGTCTTCTTTATGTTTGCATCATAAAGTTGACATGTTTTTACTTTTGGAAGACTTCAGAGGGCTTCAAAGTATAGCAGCAATTTTCAAATTTTTCACAAAATTTTCAAAATCGAAATTTTTCAGGGACTAGTTCTGTTTTGAAGTGGATTTGAAGGGCCTTCATATTAGAAATACCCCACAAATGACCCCATTATAAAAACTGCACCCCTCAAAGTATTCAAAATTACATTCAAAAGGTTTGTTAACCATTTAGGTGTTTCACAGGAATAGCAGCAAATTGAAGGAGAAAATTCAAAATCTTCATTTTTTACACTGGCATGTTCTTGTAGACCCAGTTATTGAATTTTTACAAGGGGTAAAAGGAGAGAAATCTTCCTAAAATGTGTAACCCAATTTCTCTCGAGTAAGAAAATACCTCATATGTGTATGTCAAGTGTTCGGCGGGCGCAGTAGAGGGCTCAAAAGGGAAGGAGCGACAGTGGGATTTTGGAGAGTGAGTTTTTCTGAAATGGTTTTTGGGGGGCATGTCACATTTCGGAAGCCCCTATGGTGCCAGAACAGCGAAAAAAAAACACATGGCATACTATTTTGGAAACTACACCCCTCAAGGCACGTAACAAGGGGTCCAGTGAGCCTTAACACCCCACAGGTGCCGACTTTTTGTGAAAGTTGGATGTGTAAATTATTATTTTTTTTCACTAAAATGCTAGTATCCCTCAAATTTAAAATTTTTACAAGGGGTAATAGGACAAAATGCCCCCCAAAATTTGAAACCCAATCTCTTCTGAGTATGGAAATATCCCATGTGTGGACGTCAAGTGCTCTGCTGGCGCACTACAATGCTCAGAAGAGAAGGAGCGCCATTGAGCTTTTGGGAAAAAAATTATTTGGAATGGAAGTCAGGGACCATGTGCATTTACAAAGCCCCCCGTGGTGCCAGAACAGTGGACCCCCCCCCCCCACATGTGACCCTATTTTGGAAACTACACCCCTCACAGAATTTAATAAGGGGTGCAGTGAGAATTTACACCTCACTGGCGTTTGACAGATCTTTGGAACAGTGGACTGTGCAAATGAAAAATTACCTGTGGGGCGTAAATGCTCACTGTACCCCTTATTACATTACGTGAGGGTGTCGTTTCCAAAATGGGGTCACATGTGGGTATTTATTTTTTTGCGTTTATGTCAGAACTGCTGTAAAATCGTCCACCCCTGTGCAAATCACCAACTTAGGCCTCAAATGTACATGGTGCGCTCTCACTCCTGAGCCTTGTTGTGCGCCCACAGAGCATTTTACGCCCACATATGGGGTATTTCTGTACTCAGGAGAAATTGTGTTACAAATTTTGGGGGTCTTTTTTTTTCCTTTTAACGCTTGTGAAAGTAAAAAGTATGGGGCAACACCAGCATGTTAGTGTAAATTTTTTTATTTTTTTACACTAACAAGCTGGTGTAGACCCCAACTTTTCCTTTTCATAAGGGGTAAAGACCACCAATAGCAGGGATAGGAGGGGTGGCACCTCTGCCACCTCACTCCTATCCCTTCAGGGGGTTCCTGGGTGTCTTAGACAACCGCGATCCCCCTTATATTCCGGGTCACTATAGACCCGTAATGACCCGGAATCGCGCAAATCGCAAGTGTGAATTCACTTGCAATTTGCCGCGATCGCCGACATCGCGACTGATGACCCCCAGGGCGTTTGCACGGGATGCCTGCTGAACTATTTCAGCAGGCATCCCAGTCCGATCCCCACCCGGCGCGCGGCAGGGGCCGGAATTCTCCATGACATACGCGTACGTCATGGGTCCTTAAGTACCAGGTTGTCAAGACGTACGCGTACGTCAAGGGTCCTTAAGGGGTTAAAGCGGATGAATTTTATAGTGTGAAAGCAGCCTAACAATATCTATTATCAAAGTAACAATAATAACGACTTTAATATTATAATGTAATATAGATATGTTACAAGTGAAGTCATAGAATTATCATCTTGTACTAAAATCCATTGAAGATTCCAGCTAGACCTAGTTGTAGGGACAATCAAAGAAAAATAGTCCAATCTTCGAGCACCCATCAGTATGGTTGGAAGCAGGGATGAGGCAGAGCCGTTTCCTCGGTATCAGATGAACACAAGTGAAGCAAAATGGTGTCCAGCTCCCAAACGATTAAAAGTTCAAACTTTAATGGTCCAAATTAAAAACGCTCAAAGAAAAACACCCAGTGAGAGTATGAAAACCCCATACGCAGACGCGTTTTTGACCATAAGGTCCTTAATCATGGCAGACCTTATATACCCTAGATTCAGATGCACATGTTTTCCGGGAACCTCCCATACACCATCTGGAAGTTGGAGTCTGACCTCACTTCCTGGGAGGGACCAACACGGCCAGGTAAGTTAACCCATTAATGTAAAAAAACAATTCATTATATATTGATAAACAAAACATGGAATAAACGGCAAACCAATAGCAAAGAACCAGAATCTAACTTATCATCATTGTTAATAACATTAATCCAGTAAAATGTTCAGTAAAAATATGACAGGTCATTGCGAAAATTCAAACCTTCAGCCTGTATATCTAGAAAGCTTCCCTCTTGAAAACTGCATGGGGCCAGTCACCTCCCCTTTGTGGACAAGGGACACATTCTATTCCAGTAACCTGAATATATTGCGGGTTTCCTGCGTGCACTTCCAGAATATGTCTGCTTAATCCTGAGAATGCACGGGAGCCTGCATTTTCCCCCAGTTGTACATGAAAATCTTCATAAAATAATTTTTTTCAATTTTCTGGAGGTGCATCCAATATTTTGCACGTTACACATTGTACACACTGCTGAATATACCACATGTGTGGTCTATGAATATATGTGTGGTCTATGAATATATGTGTGGTCTATGAATAAATGAAGGATTTTATAATATAAACATTTTCAGGCGGGCAAAATAGTTTGGTGTGTACCATGAACTTGTACATACGTTTAGGGGCACTACTGTGGTAGATGTATACAGTGACATTTGACTAACCCTCAAACTGTTAAAATTGAGACATTTGCCAGTATATCCTTATATGAAGGACATACCTGAGCCCGTACACCAACGCCAAGGTTTCTCAAGTGGCACGGGACCTAAACATGGTGTGTACCATGAACTTGCAAAGGTTACATCTCGGGCGTGAGCAACCTTTAGCTGTCCGGACAGTAGGTTATATAAAGGATACCAAATCCCTATTAAGTCCTATGGGTAACATAAAATGGAGAGATGGTTTGCACAGATATCTTGTGATATGGCATCATTATATTCTTGCATCCCGCATGCGGAAGCACTAATAGCAGTGGAATACCATATCAAGAAATACAGTCGGTAGGATGATGTTTTATACCAATTTATTCTGGAGGTGTTATGTTTTTTGCTGAAACACAATTATTTTCGCTTTGACAGTGATTTTTATGTTCAGGTCTCAGGATGTCCCATGGGCGCGAAGTTCTCACCTACATTGGCTAATTTTTTTATGGCCTACTGGGAGGAGTGTCATCTGTATTCTGCCAGCAATCCATTCTCATCATATATAGGATGGTATGGCAGATATATGGATTACCTCCTCCTAGTCTGGAGGCCAACAGAAAGCCACAGATTTTCTGACTCACATTAATGATAATGTGATGAACCTCAAGTTTACCCTGGAGTGGGGTGATGAATGCATTCATTTTCTAGATGCAACATTATATGGAGATAAGAAGTTAAATAGCGTCCACACAAAGCTATATGGAAAGCCAACATCTGGTAATAGCATTCTTCCCACCAACAGCTGTCACCCCAAACATGTCACTCGCAATCTCCCAGTGGGAGAATTCATCAGAGCTAAACGAGCCTCCTCTGATGTCGCTGCATATGAAGATGCATGTAGTGACATCTGGAGAAGACTTAGGAATAGGGGTCTTAGCACGTAACCTCTACCTTGGGGGTGATACCATCTGGGCACGAGGAAACAGCAGTAACCGAAATATAAACTTCAGGGTTCCAATAAGCCGATAACGTTTTCCACTCCCTACAGTATGCAATTTTCGGAGATTAAAAATCTTATACAAAAACATTTACCTATATTGTATGATATGAATAATTCAACATTCTGAGTAATGGTGTCAGATTTGTGGCCAAAAAAGGTAAATCCCTACAAGGGAGGCTATCTAACAGTGACTTTAGGAGTGACAGCAGTAATGAACGTTGATTGAGACCATTGGGTAACTATAGGTGCTCACGCCCGAGATGTAACCTTTGCAAGTTCATGGTACACACCAAACAATTTTGCTCGCCTGCAAATGGCAAGATTTATAATATAAAATCCTTCATTAATTCATAGACCACACATGTATTCATAGACCACACATGTGGTTTATTCAGCAGTGTGTACAATGTGTAACGTGCAATATATTGGATGCACCTCCAGAAAATTGAAAAAAAAAAATGTTATGAAGATTTTCATGTACAACTGGGGGAAAATGCAGGCTCCCATGCGCTCTCAGAATTAAGCAGACATATTCTGGAAGTGCACGCAGGAAACCCGCAATATATTCAGGTTACTGGAATAGAACGTGTCCCTCGTCCGCAAAGGGGAGGTGACTGGCCCCCGAAGCTTTCTGGATATTGAAGCTGGACTCTCGTTCTCCACAAGGTTTGAATTTTCGCAAGGACCTGTCATATTTTTACTGAACATTTTACTGTTCATTATTATGAACAATGAAGATAAGTTAGATTCTGGTTCTTTGCTATTGGTTTGCCATTTATTCCATGTTTTGTTTATCAATATATAATGAATTGTTTTATGACATTAATGGGTTAACTTACCTGGCCGTGTTGGTCTCTCCCAGAAAGTGAGATCAGACTCCAACCTCCCCAGATGGTGTATGGGAGGTTCCCGGAAAACATGTGCATCTGAATCTAGGGTATATAAGGTCTGTGCATAGTAACCTCCACTGCCATGATTAAGGACCTTATGGTTCAAAACGCGACGGAGTATGGGGTTTTCATACTCTCACAGGGTGTTTTTCTTTAAGCGTTTTAAATATGGACCATTAAAGTTTGAACTTTTAATCGTTTGGGAGCTGGGCACCATTTTGCTTCACTTGTAGAGACAATGGCCCTTATTTGTGTTGTGTAGGTTTCTTTGTGGGTTTTAATTCGCTACAATTTATTTTCCACGGTATTTACGTAAGGTTTTCCTACATTTTCCACTTTCCCTACACTTTGCTTTTTTTGCACCTGCTCTGATCTGTCGGGTTTTCCTCAGCTGAAATCCACTACACTTTCTGTGGAAACCTTAGTAAATATGTTGGGTTTTTGTGAAAATGTTGGGGACACACCCCCTTTCGGAGAAAACACCCCCTTTCCTGGTGGCCACACCCCTTTTCAGGTTTTCTTAGCAAAATGGAGAGTTAGTCGGGTTTTTTCAATTCTGGTGCAAATTCTGGCACAGACAGAATTTCTGGCGCAATGCGACAGAATCTGGCGCACAACCCGTCAAAACATGTCTGGTTTGCAATAGTAAATGAGGGCCAATGCCTAGATCTATAAAGCCTTTTCTATTATAGAGGTGAATTGCCTGTGACCAATACCCTTAGGAATGTCTATATCAGCGATAAGCTACAGTTTTATTACTGATAACACAGACTCCTGGATATCCGATGTTAAAGTTTTACCTTTGTAGCTTCATTAACCTCTCCTACCTCCTTTTATGCAGACCTTACATAACTTTTTCTATTACTTCACTGAAAGCATGAACTTTTGACTTGGATTTTGCATGTCTGCATGTTGGTTCAGTAGGGGGACTGATGGATGAAGGTGCCAATAATTTACTGTACCTTGTACCTTGGGTATTTACATATGGGGGCCGGGCAGCACACTGAATCTTTGCACTGGATGAAGCTACATCTGTAGTAAGCAGCCGTCAGATATCCCTGAAGTCTGTTATACTACATGGAATAAGTAGGAAACCGGCTGAAACTAAACCACATGACCTGTGTTTTACCCGCTTTTCTGGAAAGTGATAAGGATCTTAGCCAAGTTGCCAAATACCCTCCAATGATTACTTACAGAAGGAGTAAAACCATATAGTGGTACTCTGTGGGTGCACAAGTTTTGATAAATCTCCCCCAATGTGTTTAATATGTTCACCGTTGCCTCTTCACCCTTTATAATTTCTCCCTCATTACTTTTCTGTAGGTTACCTAGCCACATAGGCATAAGTAACCCTGACTCAAGGGTTAAGGAGAATAAATGGAGTCAATCCTCCCACTCTGGTCTCTAGGGAGGGGTTTTGTTGTATAGTTACGCCCATAGATTATATTTGTCTGCCTCCCCGGATGCTCCCCCTCTTGTTCTCCAGCATCTTGAGGTGAGAGCATCCCCTGGGATGGCTGACGAACTGTTTTGGTCGAGCTTCCGGGAGCGGGTATTGGCTGATGCCTCCCTTGTCCCCCGTATCCTAGCTGAGCTCGGGGACGCTGCTGCGGTGCGTGCCCCGGCTCCTGGTAACCCCCCTTATACGTTGCCTTCTGCAGTTTCACCGCCGGCTCCTTTAGCTGTGCCGCCGGTGGCTGTGTCTGCTCCGCGCGGAAGGCGCACTGACGGGTAGTCCCGCCCCCCCCCTCCCGTCTCAGTCCAAGTCCCCCTCACCTGTCTGGCGGCGGACGCCACGGCAAGGACACGGTGCGCACGTCCTCGGCGGCCTGGGCCTCTGCAGTTAGTAGTGCGGCAGTGAGGAGTCGGGCGGTAGCTCCGCCCCTTCCGGACGCCGGGGGTTTCACTTCCCGGCGCGCTCCCTATGATATCGGCCGCATTGCAGTTAGCTCAGGTTCTCTCCCCCAGGTAATGGGCACCCAGGCTTCCAACAATTCCCAGGCAACCTCATCGGCTGATGAGGTGCCTGGTACCCCTCCTGCTGCGCAAGGTCCGGTTAGTTTACCGGTGGCAGGATGCCGCTCTGCAAGTGCTGCAATTAGTGCCCCCATGCTGCCCTCCTGTTCCAGCTCAGTGGACCGAGGTAGTGAGCCCATATTTGATGAGACTGATGATAATGTTAGGGGGGGGGGGGGGCAGGGTCTGCTGTCACTCCCTGCTCAGTCACAATTTTTAACCCCTGCACTGCCTTTGCCCCTGGCCCCCAGCTCTGTCCCCAACCCCCTGCCACCCCACCCACCACCACCACCCTTATTGCCTGCCGTTGCACTTGTGCCGGCACCAGTAGTCAGCCAACCACCACGTGACCGTGTAGATTCTGGGCCTGTGAGACGGTCTCGGGGGCGTCATTCTAGATCATCCTCCCGGGGTTCTGGCTGCTCCCGCAGGAGCAGAACCACTGTGTCTCACCATGGGTGTCAGAGGCATTGTCGCCGGGAGTCTAGGAGCAGGGCTAGGTCCCGCAAGTCCCGAACCTCCCGCTGGCGTTCGCCCTCCTCCTTGGGGGAGAGTTCCTGGAGCTCCATCAGCCCGGACAGGAGGTCACACAGACGGTCGGGCTGGAGGCACAAATCCAGGCCGGCACGAAAGTCATCCCATGGAGATGATCAACCTAGGGCTGTGGCTACACCTGCGCCTGTGGAGCGTGTGGATTCAGTTCCAGAGCCGCAGAGCAGCCCTTCTTCAACTACGCCGGTAGTTCCTGCGCAGACGGGTGAGTTCAACTTTGCTGGGGTTTGGGGTAATGCGGGTTCGGAACAGTTGCCTACCCTTAAGGTGGTTTTGACTAAGTTAGAGGGTTCGCAGGCTAGTCCGGCGCCCGCGGTCAGGAAGGGAGGGAGGGTGAGATATTCAGCGAATTGGGTGGTGGCGCTCCGCTTGCTATGCTGGTTATGTGCGTCCAGAATTGCTGCTCTAACATGTTTTTCCTTTCAGATCCTTCGGTGGCTACGGTTGTGTTCCTGGGCCATTCCTATATCCACCGGGCGGCGCAGCGAGCGTCTTGCAGTCCGGGAGGGAGATCGCTGGGTTTTCATCAGGTCGATGCCCAATGGCGGGGTATTCCCGGAATGAAGTGGCCGCAAGTGCTTTCAGAAGCAGTGAATATTTCCGGTAGGATGCGATCTGGTGTGGTTTTGGTGGTCCACGCGGGTGGCAATGACCTGTGTTATACTAGGGTCCCTGAATTGATCACCATCATGAAGGCGGATGTGGAGAGGCTCGGTTTTTTTTTCTTCGAGATGGTATTTGTCTGGTCAGAGATTGTCCCGAGGGTCAAGTGGCAGGGTGCTAGGGATGCAGAGGCAATTGAGCAGTCACGCCGCCTGTTTAACTCGCGTATGGCGAGGTTTGTCCGGTCCAAGGGTGGGGAGGTGGTCAGACATATGAAGCTGGAGGTGGATAACCGGAGGTTTATGATTAGTGATGGTGTCCACCTCAATGACATTGGGCTGGACATCTTCCTTTCTGGCCTTCAAGATGGAGTGGAACAGGCCCTGTTTGTTTTGAGTGGGGGTCGGAGCTCCGTGTAGGAGTACACGGGCTCCTTCTGTGGCGTGAGATATAACGTTGTTGGATTTCCTAGGTGCCGAAGGCATTTCATGCACGCTGTGGAGACTGCGGGGCATACTGCTTCGGCTGAAGCAGTACTTCGGCAAGTTGATGAGTTCACGGTTGCTGCTATGCAGTCTTATATTTATTACAGTTTGGGATATCTTTAAATGTAAATTTAAATGTAACCCAGCCCACTTTCATTTTTACTATTTATATTTCTATCTCATATCTATCTATCATCTCATATCTATCTATCTCATATCTAATCTATCTCATATCTATATCTCCTATATATCTCCTATCTATATATCTCATCTCCTATCTATCTCATATCTAATATCTATCTATCTCATCTAATATCTATCTCTATCTAATATCTATCTATCTCATATCTATCTCTCTATCATCTCATATCTATCTATCTCATATATATCTCTCTATCTCATATCTATCATCTCATATCTATTTATCTCATATCTAACTAATTCTCCTTTCACAGTAAAAAAATTAAAATAAAAAAAAAAAGGGGGGGGGGCTCACACACACTTGTACTGCAATAATTCTTCTCTCTTTATATATACTTCAATATAACAAAGAGTTAACAGTGTATAATGTGTGATGGAAGTAATTTTGCAACAGCTGGAGGCGCCCTGTTGGGAAATCCTGCCTTACACAACCCATTCTCAGTACTCCCAGCAATGGCCATTATTAAAAAGAGAAAATAACAATGGAGTTTACAGGCCCTGTATGTGAGATCTCCCCTCATGTTGCTCTCACCTTGACTCCCCCAGTCTCTCCATTCTGCCACATGTAACCCATTAATATATGACTGAGGAACACACGGGCCAAGCGGAGCTGTCTGTGCCCCTTCAGGTGCTGTATGTCTAGTTCTGGCATCTAGAAGAAACAAAAAGATAAAATCTCAGATTGTATTATAAAAAGCTGCAATAAATAAAAGACAGAATACAGTGCACATTATTCATAAAACTATGAGATGTGTCATGTACTACTTCTATGATGAAAGCTGAGGTACTGTGGGTTTGTAATGTCCTCCTGCTCTCTGCTGGTGAAAGCTGGTATATGTGGTACACAAAAAAAAGTTATAAACAGCGGTGTCCAAGCTTTTTTCGCCAGTGAGCCACGTCATCAGAAATGTGGCGTGGGCAAACTCTTTTTTCACTTAGAACCAAAAAATCTTGTCTTTTAGCTGTGTAATGAGTGATAATATTGCACGGCAATACAACACATATTAAAAATGTTTATAATGCTAAAAATATTTATTCGGAACGGAAAATGACTATTCCTATATCTCTTTCCTATTTTTTTGTATACATAACATGCCATTGTTTGCATAGTAAAAGTATATGGTCGTTGGGTCACTGACTTGACCTGTGACAATGGTCCAGCATAAGACGTCTTCACAGGGACCAGTGGGCCGGGCCGGGGCTGCAGCTGCCATGAGACCCTCGATGCGCTGTAAACTGCTGGTCAGTTTTAGTCACTTTAAAAGGTACAGTTTTTACCTTTAAGTGGTTGAAATATAGAATAGTTAGTCCCTCACCTCTTGGTCTAGCGAGTGGGACGTGTGTAGGCAGCAGCAGAGGCAGCGCGGGCAGTGCTCCATTGCTAGCAACTAGTCCTCCTCCATGGCTTTTTGACACTTCCTTTAAACCCAAGTCAGGAAAATATTTAACCTCAGATGGCACTGCCTTCCTATGTGCCTCTACAACTTGCAGGACCTGTGGCCTCTCCTGACCTCTGTTGTAGGAACTACTTGCATTCCCCATAGAAAAACAATTCTGGGACATTATTTCTTATAGCTCTGTGTTGTGCCGTTCCTCTGTTATTCTAACTAAAATTGTATGACTAAATACAGTGACCCCTCGACCTACGATGGCCCCGACATACGATAATTTCAACATGCGATGGCCTCTCAGAGGCCATTGCATGTTGAAGGCAACGATACTTTTGTATGTCGGGGCTATCGCATAAACAGCTATCCGGCAGCGCAGACTGCTTCACCTGCCACCGGATAGCCGTTTTACGGTGATGTCTCTTACCTGTCCTCGGGGCTCCGGCACGTCCTCTTAGGGATCCTCTGCATCGTCGGCGCTCTCCATCGACATCATCACGTCGCTGCGCACACCGTCCAGTCATCCAATAGGAGCGGCGTGCACAGCGACGTGATGGCTGCGACGGAGAACGCAGTTGCCGGGGAAGCAGAGACCTTTCCGGAGCGTCGGGGACACCATGGGGATGCGGCGACAGCGATGGATGGCGACATCCCGGGCAGCAGTGACGGTCCAGAGCGGCGGGGACAGGCGAGTACAACTTCCTCTAACAGTGGTCTACAACCTGCGGACCTCCAGATGTTGCAAAACTACAACACCCAGCATGCCCGGACCACTGTAGTCAAGTGGGTGTTACCAGTGGGGGGGGGGGGGGAGTTTGGCATTGGGAATTGCTAAATAAATACCTGCCCATCTGGGACTCCCACTGTACAGCATCTAAATGATCACATGTGGCTTTCTTGCCTCTGACATCTTATAAGAAGTCTAATCACGGGGAGTCCCACTCCTTTGGCCCCGTGATCTCCCGCAGAACCTGCAGCAGTGATTGTGATGTCACGGACACGCCCCTTGTGACATAATGCCACACCCCTTTCATTCATGTTTATGGGACGACACGCCCCCTTCCATAGACATGAATGGAGGCCTCCGGCTCAGAGCATTCTCAACTTATTTCAGACTTAGGCTATGTTAAGATGGGAGAATTTCCACAGTTCTGTATAAATTCCATTCAGCAAAGCCTGCTGAACGGAATGGCGGAATTCCGACAGAATTGCAGTGGAATTCTTGTGTTTTTAAACACAGAATTCTGCTAAGATTTAAGCCCCATTGTGTTTAATGGGATTCTGCCCGCAATTCCACGGAATATAAAGACAGGTCTTTAAATATTGCGGAGTGCGGAATTTCCACCGCGGACATTCCACTTTTTGATTAGGACAGCAATTTGCTGTGTGTATGGGACTGCGGAATCCCATTGACATAAAAGGGCAGTAAATTTAGGCAGAAATTTAGACAGAAGTGTCCAACGACATACAGCTGAAATTTAGCATTCAATAGCCTCCCGATTTTGCCAGCAATTTTTTTGGGCGACATGCAGGCAGATGCCGGGGTGACCCTACCTTTATATAGTCCAGAAACTTCACTGTACGTTCACATTGGGGGGGGGGGGGGGGGAACATCCAGCTGTTGCAAAACTACAACTCCCAGCATGTACGGTCTATCAGTGCATGCTGGGAGTTGTAGTTTTGCAACAGCTGGAGGCACACTGGTTGTGAAACACCGAGTTTGGTAACAAACTCAGTGTTTTGCAACCAGTGTGCCTTCAGCTGTTGCAAAAGCTACAACCCCCAGCATGTACGGACAGCGGAAGGGCATGCTGGGTGTTGTAGTTATGCAACAGCTGGAGGCATACTACTTTGGCTGGGGATTGTAGTTATGCAACAGCTGGAGACACACTGGTTTACTACTTAACTCAGTGTGCCTTCAGCTGTTGCAAAACTACAACTCTCAGCAGTCACCGACAGCCAACGGGCATGCTGGGAGTTGTAGTTATGCAACCACCAGATGCACCACTACAACTCCCAGCATGCACTTTAGCTGATTGTGCAAGCTGGGAGTTGTAGTTACACAACAGCTGAAGGTACACTTTTCCATAGAAAGAATGTGCCTCCAGCTGTTGAAAAACTACAAGTCCCAGCATGCCCATAAGGGCATGCTGGGAGTTGTGGTGGTCTGCCTCCTGCTGTTGCATAACTACAGCTCCCAGCATGCCCTTTTTGCATGCTGGGAGCTGTTGCTAAGCAACAGCAGGAGGCTGTCACTCACCTCCAACGATCCTCGCCGCACAGGTCAGTCCCTCGTCGTCTCCGCCGCCGCCGCTGCTCCTGGGGCCCCGATCCCAACAGGGGCGCCGGGGATCGGGGTCCCCAGCACCCGGGATGCACGTCCCGCACCCGCTCACGTCCTCCGGAAGAGGGGCGGAGCGGGTTGCGGGAGTGACACCCGCAGCAGGCGCCCTGATTGGTCGGCCGGTAATCCAGCCGACGAATCAGGGCGATCGTGAGGTGGCACCAGTGCCACCTCACCCCTGCTGGCTCTGGCTAATCGGGGCCGTCTCTGACGGCCCCGATCAGCCAATAATTCCGGGTCACTGGAGACCCGATTGACCCGGAATCCGCCGCAGATCGCTGGACTGAATTGTCCAGCGATCTGCGGCCATCGCCGACATGGGGGGTCATAATGACCCCCCTGGGCGATATGCCCCGATGCCTGCTGAACGATTTCAGCAGGCATCGGGGACCGGCTCCGCTCCAGATGGTTGCGGGGGGCCGGTAAAACACATGACGTTCTCATACGTCATGTGTCCTTAAGGACTCGGAAATGGAGACGTATGAGAACGTCATGTGTCCTTAAGGGGTTAAGAAAGACCCTACACAAAACCTGCACTGGACAGAAAGGGAATAGGTGGGCCTACTTCCAACTATTCCATTTAAATGTAAGCCCAGAACTAATTTATGAACTAAAGTATCAGAGAATGAATCCTAACTTTTCTGGACTCTTTATCTCCCTTGATACAGTATGTTTAGTAGTATATGTGACGCTATGTTCCCACACCAATTTTTGAGGTTCATTTTAAGTCTCAAAAGAAGAAAAAAAACAGGGTAAAAAAATTTGTTTTTTAAGCATTCCTATTTGTAAAACCCCAACTTTTATATATGTATTTTCTGCCATACTCACCTTTCTGACCTCATCGCGAAGTTTCTTTGTTTCAATCAGTTCGGTTAAATTCTCTGCTATGTCCATCCAGGGTTTATAGTATTCAGGAAGTTTAACCTATAGTAGAAAAGAATTGAAGACATGGGGGGTGATTTATCAAAACCTGTGTAGAGGAAGAGTGGTGCAGTTGCCCATGGCAACCAAATTGCTTCTTTCATTTGTAGAGACCTGTGGAAAATGAAAGGAGCAATCTGATTGGTTGCTATGGGCAACTGCCTAACTCTTCCTCTACACAGGTTTTGATAAATCTCCACCATGATGTTAATTATATATATATATATATATATATATATATATATATCCTCATATCTATCTCTCTCTCATATCTATCTATCTCTCTCTATCCATGTATTCTTTTCATATCTATCTATCTATCTATCTATCTATCATCTATCTCATAAGTATAACTCATATGTATCTATCTATCTCTTATCTATCTCATATGTATCTATCTATCTCATATATATATATATATATATACATCATATCTATCTATCTATCTCTCTCATATCTATCGAATAGCTTCCAAATAAAAGCAGCACATCCAGTAAAGTCAGATAGAAGTATAGGGGTGCCAGCATATCCGGGACCTCGGTCCTCCAGTCCCACAATCCAAATATAGTAAATAGATGCAGCACACCACGAGATAGAACAGTGGAGTCTGCACATTTTGGAATAAATCCACTGTTTATTCTATCCCGTGGTGTGCTGCATCAATTTACTATATCTATCTCATATCTATTTACTATATCTATCCATCTCATCTCATATCTATTTTACTATATCTATCTATCTCATATCTATTTACTATATCTATCCATCTCATATCTATCTATCTATCTATCTCTCTATCCATTTATTCTTTTCATATCTACCTATCTCATATCTCTCTCTCTCTCTCTATCCATTTATTCTTTTCATATCTATCTCATATCTACCCTTCTTATATATATCTACTGTATTTATCTTATACAGACATTGTCATGATCCAGATCAGTCTCTGTCCCCAGTTAACCAATCAGTAGGAGAAAACCCAGGCAAACACAGGGAGAACATACAAACTCCATGCAGATGTTGCCCTCTGTCAGATTTGCCCCTCAGGACCCCCAGCACTGCAAGTGCCTATCTCCGAGTCCTGTGCACCAATGGAGCTTCATCACTCACAGGCCAGAAATGCTGATGTCTCTCTCAACAATGTACGGCTTTCATTCTGACAACTTGCTTTATAAGAACGGGAACTTGGTCACACAGCAGGCTACAAATACCAGCTCCTAGTGACTGCACAATGGCCTCATGGCATCAAGGGATGAATATTCCTGCCACCATGTTACCAAACACCAGTGCGCCAGTTTTATTTGCTGTATAGACAAGCATAGGCAACTAAGCTATTCTGTACATTCAGTGAAAAAATATATATACTGTAAGGCAAAAGCAATGCTATTTACAAAGTTTCTCAACTTTTGGTGTAAAATGTATAGCCTTTTCATTTGCCATTGATAACGGTGTGTCTTGGCTTTATTTTAAAGGGTTGTGTTAAGGAAAATATAACATCTATATCTGCCATGGTAACAAGGGGGGGGAGATTTATCACAACCTGTCCAGAGGAAAAGTTGCCCAGTTGCCCATAGCAACCAATCAGATCACTTCTTTCATTTTTAACAAGACCTCTGCAAAATGAAAGAAGCGATCTGATTGGTTGTTATGGCCAACTTTTCCTCTGGACAGGTTTTGATAAATCTCCCCCAATGAGTATATAAAAACCCTACTGGACAAGGGCCTACATACCATAGTGGCAGACCATGCATATGCGATTGGGCCCTTGGAGAGAGGGGGGCCCCGTCCTGGTTTGTTCCATTCCAATTGGTAGGAAACTGTGCCAAACTCTCTCCAGGGAACTGCATGTCAACAAATTCATGGAGGGGGTATAATGCCCCCGCCCTGGGACATAATTAGGGGCCATAATAGGAGGTCCATTTAACTATTTATTTAGACCACTGTCATCTAGACCAGGCATAGGCAACCTTCGGCACTGCAGATGTTTTGGACTACATCTCCCATAATGCTCTTACAGCCAAAATGCTGATAAAGCATCATGGGAGATGTAGTCCAAAACATCTGCAGTGCCGAAGGTTGCCTATGCCTGGTCTAGACCAATGTTTGTTGTAGTTGTAGTTTTGCACCGTGGTTGGAAAACACCTAGACCTACTTGCACACAGCTGCAGTTTTAATGCACGAAGAAGAAATCCTTTATGAGCTAAACTCGCATGAGCAGAAAGTCATCTTAACAGCACAGAGACATTTTACCTTGGCATCCAGGGTGTAAGCTGTATAATAGGATATACCTCTCTAAAGTCAAATATAATAAATTAAATAAAACAATAAATGCTTTTATCTCACCAAGGGATCTTGGAGTATGAATCCATATTCCTCAGAGACATAACAGTCTTCCAGCTTGATCTTCTCCATGTCTTGAGCGCTGAACACCTTCACACCTCTATAGCTCCTGTATATATGGGACGTTCACCCCCACCTGTCCTTGTAAGAGCGTTATGTATGATAATGACTCTATAGGGCAGAGTCTAAAAAAGAACCATCCACCAGACATGAAAAGGGACTCAGACACCGCAAAGTCTCTTTAGTTGTGTCAATATTATTTCAGAGAAATGACAAGGACACCAAAGATTTACGAAACAAAACAACTAGTATAGAAGTTTTTTAATGATTTATTACATACAAATTATTTACTTATGTTAAATTGTTAAAGGAAGTCTGTCAGCCCTGGGCGCGATTTCATGTGATATAACTGCTTGTACAGTAAAGTGAATAAAACTATTTATCGTTGTTGTTTTCTGCAGGAAAAGTCGCAGTTGAGCAAAAAAATAAAACAAACATCCGACTATTATATATGCATATCTATCTATATTTTTTAATCTTTATTTTTTTTCTTACTTTTTTCACATTTTATTCACTTTTTTTAATATTTTAAATATTTCACATTTTAATTTTTTACTTTTATGCACATCTGTACTACACTGTACTACATTGTATTATACCTATGAAACACAGAAAAGGACTAGGAAGCAATATCTACTGAAATTAAATATACTTAATTACAAATATAATAACAGGAAAACACACCGGAATTAAAAATCCAACAATGTGGAAGGCAGTTATGGCAGTACAGTGTATGTTGTTAGAGGGTTAACAACTGGGAATAAATCCTACACATCCATAAACATACTGACATTAGGGGAGGATCATAATATCTATTTAATAGGATAGAGTAAAGTGCACTCTTTGTGGACCTACTGGTCACTTATCTAAAGTGCTAAGCCATTTTAAAGTGCATAGTAGCATTGTGTAAAGATCACTTACCCATGTCTATAGTGCCAGAATCTGCCTGCCCCAACGCACATTTCGTGTAATTGACTTTCTCAAGGGACTGCCATAACTGCCTTCCACATTGTTGGATTTTAATTCTGGTGTGTTTTCCTGTTATTATATTGTAATAAAGTATATTTATTTTCAGTAGATATTGCTCCCAAGTCCTTTTCTGTGTTTCATAGTTTAATTTGGAGCTATATTGATACACCTAATACAAGACCCTAGCACCTATAACAAAATGTATAATTAAGAGTAAAATGAAGAATTATATCTGGGGTGCATGTTGGTGTATATTGTATTATACCTATGCCTGTCTGTGTTACACTGACAGGCATAGTACAGTTGATCAGACGCTGCCTGATTGGCTGATTGATTGGCTTTTGTAACCATGGCCCCCATCGGCACCCCACAATCGGTGAAGAGTCCCCTCCCTTTGTCACCCTAGAGATGCTGCGGTCACACCTCTTCATAGAAGATCTAAAGTGCAATTTACTTTTGTTTTGCCGCTACCACAAAAGGTATTATTCACTTTTTTTGTACAAGCAATTATATCATTCTGCCAGCAGCTTGGATAATGTCCAATCTTCTCTTTAAAAGGAAATAAAAAAAATAAAAATAAAAAAGGAAAAGCTCAGATTAAATGTCTAAAAATGGGGGGGGGGGGGGGGAAGTAGTGATGAGATCTCAAGTTACCACCTATACCTTATGTGATGTGAAACCTATAGGTGTAAGACATATTGTGTCAAGAACTTGACTTTCCATATGTATCTGAGTTGTTTATGTAATAGACTCTCTAAATGTCCTTGTGTTCCTATTGAACTGTCTACAGTAGATCGATTGGCTGAGCCGCACTGAGAGCTACATCATCTGCAGACTATATGAACAGCAGAAAGACACCCTGATATCAGAACCTGGCAGGGAGCGAGGAAGGTGTGTAAAAGATTTTTATTTTATTATCACATGGCTTAAAAAAAAAAAAATTCTTGGATAACCCCTTTAAGTTCAAATTGTTTCCTAATATCCATTTTTATAAGTAATAAGGAGTTCATCCACAGATGAGAAACTAATAAAAAAAACATGTGAGGAGAAGCTCAGACTAAATGTCTAAAAAATAGGGGGTATTATTTTGTCTGTAATTTGTCGCTATTTCTTGGCACAGTTTTTTGCCACAATGTTTTGCGCCAAACCAAATATCATGCAGTGGCCAGAAAGTTATCATGTGCAACTTTTCAGTTTGTCGCAAAGTTTGGCACAACTGTGCTAACTGAGGCGCAATTCTACACTGGTCCTCAGTTGACTTACAAACAGATTGTGGAAAGTATTTTAAAAAAGTCGCACATTTGTCTCATGGGTTAAAAAGTCGCAGAGGAATCACCATACAAAGTGGAGTACTGAAGTAAAAAATGTGATCAGCACCAGATTTATCACATGCCCTGCACCATGAAATAAATCTGGTGCTGGTATACAGTTTCCACCATGTGAATTAATGCAGTAAAAAGCACCTATTACCCAAGATGCTAGAATAGTGAAGAATCAAACAAAAAACTGGGCTCTAGCTATATTTAATGTATGTAAATTTAATGCACAAAAATTTAAATACAAGAAGATAGAATCAATACTATGTGTTAAGCTACAATACCTGCCAAATACTTTGCAGGGCCCTAGCAGAATTATAATGGCAATAATACAATGGTAAAAGAACGTCATTTTATATACAAATACAACCATCAGTATCAGTGATGGCTAACGTGATCCCATTGAGGTATACCATACAATTCGTGATGGCTAACGTGATCCCATTGAGGTATACCATACAATTCGTGATGAGTCACGTGATCACATTGAGGTATACCATACAACTCGTGATGAGTCACGTGATCACATTGAGGTATACCATACAACTCGTGATGAGTCACGTGATCACATTGAGGTATACCATACAACTCGTGATGAGTCACGTGATCACATTGAGGTATACCATACAACTCGTGATGAGTCACGTGATCACATTGAGGTATACCATACAACTCGTGATGAGTCACGTGATCACATTGAGGTATACCATACAACTCGTGATGAGTCACGTGATCACATTGAGGTATACCATACAACTCGTGATGAGTCACGTGATCACATTGAGGTATACCATACAACTCGTGATGAGTCACGTGATCACATTGAGGTATACCATACAACTCGTGATGAGTCACGTGATCACATTGAGGTATACCATACAACTCGTGATGAGTCACGTGATCACATTGAGGTATACCATACAACTCGTGATGAGTCACGTGATCACATTGAGGTATACCATACAACTCGTGATGAGTCACGTGATCACATTGAGGTATACCATACAACTCGTGATGAGTCACGTGATCACATTGAGGTATACCATACAACTCGTGATGAGTCACGTGATCACATTGAGGTATACCATACAACTCGTGATGAGTCACGTGATCACATTGGAGGTATACCATACAACTCGTGATGAGTCACGTGATCACATTGAGGTATACCATACAACTCGTGATGAGTCACGTGATCACATTGAGGTATACCATACAACTCGTGATGAGTCACGTGATCACATTGAGGTATACCATACAACTCGTGATGAGTCACGTGATCACATTGGAGGTATACCATACAACTCGTGATGAGTCACGTGATCACATTGAGGTATACCATACAACTCGTGATGAGTCACCTGATCACATTGAGGTATACCATACAACTCGTGATGAGTCACGTGATCACATTGAGGTATACCATACAACTCGTGATGAGTCACGTGATCACATTGAGGTATACCATACAACTCGTGATGAGTCACGTGATCACATTGAGGTATACCATACAACTCGTGATGAGTCACGTGATCACATTGAGGTATACCATACAACTCGTGATGAGTCACGTGATCACATTGAGGTATACCATACAACTCGTGATGAGTCACGTGATCACATTGAGGTATACCATACAACTCGTGATGAGTCACGTGATCACATTGAGGTATACCATACAACTCGTGATGAGTCACGTGATCACATTGAGGTATACCATACAACTCGTGATGAGTCACGTGATCACATTGGAGGTATACCATACAACTCGTGATGAGTCACGTGATCACATTGAGGTATACCATACAACTCGTGATGAGTCATGTGATCACATTGAGGTATACCATACAACTCGTGATGAGTCACGTGATCACATTGAGGTATACCATACAACTCGTGATGAGTCATGTGATCACATTGAGAAACAGCATACAAGTCGTGTGATGGTAGATGTGTGATCCTAATAAAGTGCTATGGTGCATGAATGTAAACATTCACATATAATTTATAAATACAGGGCATATACGCCCCCAAATTTAATACACGTGTGTGCATAAAAAAGAAACATAGACAAGCATGTCTATATGTCCGTGGTCGATATTGTGGACGTGAACCACATTGCGCAGTCAGCGTTACCTGGGGCTCACTGCGCATGCACGAGTAATATAAGCCAATCGCCACCAGGACACCGATTGGACAAGTGCTAGTTGGGGAATCTATTAAACTATTGTGTGAAAGCCACTTAAAGGGGTACTCCGGCCCCAAGACATCTTATCCCCTATCCAAAGGATAGGGGAAAAGATGTCTGATTGCGGGGATTCCGCCGCTGGGAACCCCCGCAATCTCTCCTGCAGCACCCTCTATAATCAGCCTCATGGAGCGAAGATCGTTCCGAGCCTGATGACTCACGATCACGGGGATGGGGTATTGTGATGTCACGGCTCCACCCCCTTGTTATGTCAACTACAGACCCTACCCTTGTGATGCCGCCACACACCCTCCCATAGACTTGCATTGAGGGGGTGGGGCATGACGTCACAAGGGGGTGGAGCTGTGACGTCACGATACTCTGGCCCCATGATCGTGAGTCATCAGGCTCGGAACGATCTTCATTCCATGAGGCTAATGATAAAGGGTACTGCAGGAGAGATTGCGGGGGTCTCCAGTGGCAGGACCCGGTGCTCAAACATCTTATCCCCTATCGTCTGGATAGGGGATAAGATTTCTTAGGTCCGGAGTACCCCTCCGTCCCGCCCCCTCCCATAGACATGAATGGAGGGGGCGTGGTCATGACGTTACAGAATGCCGGGTGCGGTACGGAGATCGTAGGGGTCTGAGCAGAGGGACCCCTGCGATCAGATATCTTATTCCCTATCCTTTGGATTGGAGATAAGATGTCTAAGGCTGGAAAACACCTTTAAAGTATAAGGCAGTTAAACATAAAAGATGGAGAGACTATTATTATTATTAATAAACCAAAGCAACTCAAACCCATGAGCCCCCTGTAGAGGGAAATACATACAACATGCTTACACAGCAGTAGCAACTCCTAAACCAAAGGGAGGTGGTCTTCTTAAACAGGTTTTACTGTATATATCTCCTAATAACAGTTGGATAACTATTGACTACTGTAGACAACTGAATAGAAACCAAAGGGTGGGGGGGGGGGGGGGGGTGTTATCAACAGGTTAAGAACTTTTTTTTTCTGGTGCAGAACAGGTTTAGGACAGAGATGCGCAGAAATAAAAAATAAACTAAAAAGTATTTTTGGTTTTTCACTTCGCAGTGGTTGCCGATTTAGGTAGTGCTACTTTTCTTTTGAAAGTTGCAAGCTTGTAGCAAAGCCCTCAATTTGTCGCAAATGTACACTAGCCCAGACCTAACGTACAATTCTGGCTGTGAAGAGCGTTAAAAAGTGGTGTTCTATAGGGATTTATTGTTTTTGGTTATGTGTGCCAAATTTATCAACCCTAGTGCGATAGTATGATAAATGTCACATGTAAGCAAAACAAAAGTAAAAATAAGTGATTTTAAAACACTTTCTAAAGACAACGATTAATGTCCCTCTAAGACATTTAGAGAGTTTATTACATAAACAGCGGGAGACAAAAGGGGTACTCTGGAGGAATTTTATTTTATTTTTTTAAATCAACTGGTGCCAGAAAGTTAAACAGATTTGTAAATTACTTCTATTAAAAAGTCTTAATCCTTCCAGTACTTATTAGCAGCTGTTTACTACAGAGGAAATTCATTTCTTTAGGGATTTATTTTCTCTCATGACCACAGTGCTCTCTGCTGACACCTCTGTCCATTTTAGGAACTGTCCAGTGCAGCATATGTTTTCTATGGAGATAGTTCTGGACAGTTGCTGACATGGACAGAGGTGTCAGCAGAGAGCACTTTGGTCGTGACAGAAAAGAAATCCAAAAAGAAAATAATTTCCTCTGTAGTATAGTACTGGAAGGATTCAAAAATGTTTTAATAGAAATCATTTACAAATCTGTTTAACTTTCTGGCATCAGTTGATTAAAAAAAAAATAAGTTTTCCACCTGAGTACCCCTTTAATCAGAACTTGTGCAGAAGAAAAGTTGACCTGTTGACCAGTTTCCCATAGCAACCAGATTGTCAATTTGATTGGTTGCTATGGTTGCCAGGTTTTGATAAATCTCCCCCAATATGTAGAAGTGGGTTGTACACCTATAGGTTCCACATTACACAAGGTACCATCAATGGACTTATGTGATGACAACTTCCATAAAAAATGGGACTTGTTCTTAAAAACTCAGTCTTTGGTACCCATTCATCTAGTGCTCAAAAATAGACTAGAAATGCTGAAAGAAAATGAGGAACAGATTAAAGGAACTAAAAAAAAATCCAATAACGAAAACAAAAGAAACTACTAAACTCACGATAGATCAGAACAGTATCTTATAGCTAAGAAATCCAAGAAATGTTTATGAAAAAGGAAAAGACAACAAGAATTCAAGGGTGAACATTCTTATGCCCCTAAACCTAACCATTATGGTACCTCAAATAATGAATACATTCAATGGCCCAGATTTATCAAATTGTGTGAGAGAAAAACTGGAGAGATTTTCCCACAGCAACCAATCACAGCTCAGCTTTCACTTTACCAGAGCTAGTTAGCTGAGCTGTGATTGGTTGCAGTGGAAAAATCTCTCTACTTTTTCTCTCATGCAGTTTGATAAATCTGGGCCAGTATCCAAGTATTTTTTAGGACATGGGACCCAATCTGAACACGCACCACCAAACCAAGCCAAGGCTCAGGGGAGGGATACACCAGACTCACAGTCATTATCCAAACCGGTATTATCAACAAACGTACCACGATATCCTCAACATCTTCCACATTACCATCACCGCAGACACAAGACAGCAGGCAACCAACCATTACAGCAAAAACTACAGACCCTACCCATAAACACAGGCACCAAACAAACAGTATCAACGGTTCAGATGGAACAAGAGATCACACGAAACAACTACTCACCCTAAGAAGATACACACGGTCACTGTGCAAATACACCAAAATCCATCACAAAAGGGTGAAAGGGGTGGAGTCAGAACCCAGAACAGAAAAAGAGGATTCTCTGAAAAGCTGGACAAAATAGAAGAAGTTGAAATACCCAGAAACAAAAAAGGGAAGATGTAGGAAAAACATCCCCATGATATTTTACCTCAGTAATGTTGAATTAAATTACGACCAAATGTCATTATTGAATACAGGGCTCAAAAGTTGTCCCTGATCACCCTTTCAATAAATTTTGACACATATATTCACTTTGAGAAGTATTTGCGGAAATTGTGACCAAAAAAGTACTTTTGTAACAAATAACCTACTGTATATGTCACAGGATGTATATACCCAGCCACGTAAGTCCACTTTAATTTGCCTCTGTTGGTAGTCTGCCCACCCTTGAGGACCCTTTTTGTATAAAACAATAAGTCACTGTTGCATTCCTGCAGCTCTGATGAGTTCCTGGAGGTGACCCTGGACTGTGGGGACATCTTTAGCTCTTGCTATTACCTCAGCATACCACTGAAAACACTTTTCTACTAAAATAACCACTGATAACTCAATAAATGTTAGGATTGTTTCAGAAGTTGTTAGTTGCCACCTACTACTTGTGGTCATCCTACCAGTATCTCAGATAGACTCTGCTTATATCTGTTGTGTTTGTTGTTATGTCTGACAAATGTTAGAGGGCGCTGTTCTACTATAACCCCCCTGGTCTTTCTCTGGAAACATTTGTTGTGCCTACTATTATTATTAGGGTTTTCTGTAGTTCTTAAACTAACTCTATCCTTACAGGACTTTGTTACGCTGCCCTTACCAAACACAAACTCTGGTGGACACCAGCAGCACCTGCCATTCCCTCTAAATAATCTTAAAGAATACAGTGGCGCTACAAATACCTTAGTTTGATTATCCTTTCCACTATTACTTCTGACTTATTTCAGTGACCCCTCTGTTCTACAAGTGTCTCAGACTCTGAGGATATCTGTCATGTCTGTTGCCATTTCTAGGTAATTTAACTCCTCTAAGGCTAGGTTCACACTGTGGAATTTCTGGGCAGAATTTCTGCCGGAGATCGAGCTGGCGGCACTAGGACCGCACGGACTACACTGCCGTCCCCATAGATGGCAATGCATTTCTGAGCAGATCTCCCAAAAGATCCACCCAGAAATGCATTGCAGTCTATGGGGGCAGCAATGCAGTCTGCTCGGTCCTAGCGCCGCCGGCTCGATCACAGGCAGAAATTCTGCCCAGAAATTCCACAGTGTGAACCTAGCCTAAACGCTCCACAGGCATTATCTACCCACTGCTTCACCAGTCTGCCCTCTTCCACCATTAAACATAAATTTGGCCTCTCCCAGCTGCAAGAATGTGGTGCTATGGGTGGAATGTGGGTGAGATGTACAATTCGTGACATCAGGGCAAAGTTAACATCCACAATCTGAGGATGAGATGGCTCTCCTGGGCCAGGCACGGGGACAATAATGACCACGGTGCAAGATTACGAAAAACTCTTTACTGAAGCAGGAATTGTGTTTAAAATGCTCACAGTACAGATTTGGTTGGAGAAAAATACAGAATAACCCCGGGAAGCCTGTTGCCTTGCTGGGACTTGTAATTACTGAGACTTCAGATTTGAGATAAATGACAGCACATGCTGAATTTAGAGATCTTGTACTAACTGACTTACTGAAGACTATTTTTCCCCTAGAGCTTTGTGCTTACCGCCAAGCTTGAACTTCACCTGAGCGATGGCGTTTTCTTGAGATTTGCGAAACTGCAATTTTAGAGTTTTCTTCTCCTTAGACCTCCTCTGACTTCTTCATACACTTCTCCACACTTTACAATGACTGCACCTCAGCTAAACTCTAGACTAGGACGAGCCTAGAACTCTCCAGCTCCTCCCCCGACACTACTGAAGGCTGAAGATGGGGGCACCCCATTGGGGCATCAGGGTCACCTGGTTCACATATCCTTAACCCCTTAAGGACATTGGAAATAAATGTACGTCCTGATCTTCTGGGACTTAGCGCACCAGGAAGAACATTTACGTCCTGTTTATGATGCGAGCACCGGAACGATGCTCGCATCATGCATGGCAGGTCCCAGCTGCGATCGCACCGATGTCCGCCATTAACCCCTCAGATGCCATGATCAATACAGATCGCGGCATCTGCGACAATTTGAATGGATAATCGGATTGCCCAGGGTGTGAGGATCCAATCATCCAAGATGGCGGACAGAGGTCAACTCACCTGCCTCTGCCCCTCTCCAGGAGAAGATCGCCGACAACACTGAACAGTGTTAGCAATCAAATGATTTCTGGAAAATAGGCCCCTATGGACTAAAATAAATAAATAAAATAAAAAAGGAAAAAAAGAAATAAAATGTGAAAAATCCCCTCCCCCCAATAAAAATGTAAATCGCCCCTTTTCCCACTTTACCCCCAAAAAGCGTAAATATACTTATATTTTTATATATATAATTGGTATTGTTGCATGCTTAAATGTCCGAACTATCAAAATATAATGTAAATTATCTCGTACGGTGAAAAATAAAATGAGATCAAATAGTCACATATACGCAATAGTGTTGCCAAAAAAATACAGATCACGGTACAAAAAATGATCCCTCATCCCTCATACAATCAGTAAGTTATAGGTGGTCGAAATAGGGCAATTTACAAATGGGAACAAGAAGAAATGCTGCTCAGCACCAGGGCACCAATATTGGAAAGTCCCGTACAGTTGCAGCATAGGTGGGGCAAAAAACGTTGCGCAGATACAGTCACAAAAATGCAATAGGAAACTAAATTGAAGAACGTAGAGAATTGAAGCTAAAACATGGGCTCCTCTGAGCTTGGAAATATTGCACCTATGTTGCACCTATGTTTGCGAAATAAACGATCTTCAGTTTTCAGCATCGCAAATAGGGGTCAGTGCTACATTCTTTAATTTATTTTAAACATACTTATTTTATGAAAAAAAGTTGGAGTTGTTTTTTTCAAAAGCAGTACAATAATAGAAAAGCATGTAATCACATGACCCACAGAAGAAAACATGATATTTTTACTGAAAAGTGTACAGAGTGAAAATGAAACCCTCCAAAATGTCAGTTTTCTTTTCAATTTCCTCACACAAATAATATTTTTTTGGGTTTGCTGTACATTTTGTGGTAACATGAGTGATGTAATTACAAATTATAACTGGTTGTGCAAAAAAAAAAATAAAAAAAAAAAGGAGATTTTTTAATGCTTACCCTAAAATCTCGTTCTCGAAGGATCCATTGGGGACACAGACCATGGGTGTATGCTGCTGTCACTAGGAGGCTTGACACTATGGCAACCAGAAAAGTCGGCTCCTCCCAGCAGGATATACCCGCCTCCAGGCCCTGAAGTAATCAGTTTTAGTCCCAGAGCAATAGGAGAAGACCGACAGGTCAAGAGAAAACCACAAACTGTCCGAGCAATCAGAAGAAAAGCAACTGAACACACCTTCGGACAGATAACTGAAATAGGAACACCAGAAAAGGGTGGGAGCTGTGTCCCCCAATGGATCCTTCGAGAATGAGATTTTACGGTAAGCATAAAAAAATCTCCTTTTCTCTATTGGCTCCATTGGGGGACACAGACCATGGGACGTACCAAAGCCGTCTCTTGGGTGGGTAAGGAATCAGACAGGTGGACGGTTGGACCACCGTCACCTGCAACGTCTTACAGCCCAGAGTAGCATCTGGGATCTTCCTCTTGCAGCGGTAAGCTCCCAAAATAGCCGACCGGATCCACCGGAAAAAAAATGGTGGCCGCAGAAGCAGGTTGTCCTGTACGACGACCTTCCGGAGAAACAAAAACAGGGAGTCACACTGCCGAAAAGAAAGAGAGACAGAGATAAGTCTGAACAGCCCTCAGCACAACCAGGTTGAGGGAAAAAACACTTCCAGGGATGAGAAGGGACCAGACAAAAGGACGGTAAGACGGTCTCCTCATTGAGATGAAAATGTCAAAACCATCTCAGATAAAGAGGACAGACCTGGACGGAAAACAACTTGTCCTGGTATACAACCAGGAAGGGAGAACGGCAGGAGAGAGCTGCCAGCTCTGACGCCCTCCGAAGAGAGGTAAGGCAATAAGGAACACCACCTTCCGGGGAAGGAGGCGAAGAGAAATGTCCCTGAGAAGTACAAAAGGGGCGCCTTACAGAGCACCTAAGACCAAGAGTAAGTCCCAAGGGAAAGAAGGGGACTGAGAAGGAGGGCAAGTTGTGCCACTCCCTGAACCAGGTTCGGACATGATAATTGAACGCCAGTGGACATTGAAAAAAGAATGGAAAAGGGCCGAACCTTTGACCCTTAAGGGAGCTGAAAAGCCAACCCTTGGGCCAGCCCCGACTGGAAAGGGGTCGGAAGGGAAAACTACGACCGGAGAAACAAGGGCTGAGTTTCACACCAACGAAAAGAAGACCGCTCGGTATGGAGGCAAATCTTGCAGAGGAAGGCCTGTGAGCCCTCAGCATGGTACGAACCACTTGGGAAGAGAAGCCGCGGGTCCTCAGAACCGCTGTCTCAACCACCACGCCGTCAAAGGCAGAGACGGTAAATAGGGAAGGCGCAGCCTTGAGTCATGCAAGAATCTGAACACGACGACATACCACGCCCGCCGGGGCCAGGCTGGGTCACGAAAAAGGCGGAAACGCCCTACTGTGAGTTTCCTCAGGGCCCCAAAAAAAGAGGAAGGGGAGGAAACAGATAAGAAAGCCAGACTACGAGAGAAGAACGCTTCGGTTGTGGTGGGACAAGCAGTGGTCCACGCCAGGAGCGCCCCAGGGGTTGCAGATCACTGTAAACACCCCCGGATGTGGGGACCACTCGCCTTGGACGACTGGGGACCGGCCGAGAAGACCACAGCCCAGAAACGGCCGGAAAGAAGATAGCGGAGATGGCCGGAAACCTGAGTTCCTGCCCAGAAGGGAATTTCCCAAGAAACAAGCAAGGAAAGAATTGCCCTAGGCCCCAACATGCTGAAGGGGAAAAGGGCTCTAGGGGGACCAAGGCCCAGACCGGCCGGTCCCTGAAAATACCTCCCCAGCCCAACAGACTGGCAGGGAGGGGCAGGAAGGAGCGCCCCTGAAAAAGCAGGGGGGAAATGAAGCCACCATAAAAGGGACCTACAAGACTGTCGAGAGAGAACGATCTTGCGGTCGAGAGACAATGGAGACCTGTCCCACCGGAAGAAAACCACCAGTTGAAGAGGTCATGATGAAACTGGGCAAATGGCACGGCGTCCACGGCCGCTACCAACCGACCCAGGACATCCAAGCAAAAGCGAATGGAAACTGGAGCAGGGTGCCGAAGTCATCAGACTCTAGATAAGAGTCAGCCAATTGCTCGGCAGAGTCGTAAGCTGGCAGAGGCCGCGTTGAACTGGAGCCCCAGGAGAGAAGTTGGACTTGTCCCGATTGAGCATCCAACCGAAGTGAGATAAGGTCTGAAGGTTGAGACTAAGACTCTCCAGGATCTGGGCCCTTGGCTGGAGCTCTGATCAGGAGGTCGTCCAAGTAACGGATTACAGAAACAACTGTTATCCGTAAAAAGGGCTATCACAGGCGCGAGGACTTTGGTAAGGGTCCGCGGACAGGTGCCCAGATGGAAATGGAGAGCCACAATGAAAAATGACAGTCCGGAACTGCAAGGCGGGGGTAGCGCTGAAGTCCGGGAAACAATGAGGTATGGAGGCAGGCATCCTTGATGTCCACCGAGGAAAGAAAACTTCCCTAGAACCACGGACGCCAGCACCGAATGGAGACTCCATTTGGAATGGGAAGGCAGAAGATGCTGGCTGAGACACTCCAGAACCAAGACTGGGCGAACAGAAACGCCTTTCTTGGGGACCACAAAGAGGTTGGAATGAACCTCAAAAAAAAGGAACTGGGACAATTACTCCCTGGACAAAAAGGAGCTGGAGCGCGCTTCGAACTGTCTTCGCAAGAGATGGGAACCGGAGGGTCCAGGAAAGAAAAAGGCAATCCCAAGTAAATTCGATCCTGTATACGTTGACTACCACATCCCTGACCCACCCAGGGATCCTGAATGTGCGTGGTCCAGGCATCCTGGAAGAGTAAGAGGCGACCAACCACCCGAGAGAGGTCAGGTGGGGGCGACCCTCCAGGCCGAGGAAGGCCTACGGTAGCCTGATGGGGCCGCCAAACGGCTGCAACGGATAGCCGACCTCCGGGAGGGACAGGTCCGGAAGGAGGAAGCCCTCTTCCCCTGAAGGCGCCTGGCTGGACCCTTTGGTGGTACCAAAGTTCTGCAGAACCGGAAAGCGGAGGATTTTCAACGGAAAGCGGTTCTGTGAGCCTTATCCAGAGGTAATAAGGTACTCTTTTCCGCCCGCCACCTCACTTCCTGAAGGCGGTGTCGGAATTCCATGCTTTAAGCCACATGGTGGCTACCAGGTAGCTTGTGGCAAAGGCAGCACAGCGGCTGCGCATGGAAGCAGAACACAGAAAATCTCCAGCTGACAAGCATCAGAGAGCTAGATTAAATATATCAGGAAGGATCTTGAAGAATACCCTGGCGGAGACCATACTGAAAGGGCTTTTGACACCCAGGCAGAAGCAAAAGCAGGAAGAACCTGCTGTCTCAAAGGCAAAGTTTGCCAAAGTCTCCATCTTCATGTCCGCTGGATCCTTGAAGGCAGCCGCATCAGCTAACGGCCAGGTAGTCGCCTTAGAGAGGCGGGAGACCGACGGATTCACAGTTGGAGAGGACGTCCACCGAGCAATGAGGTCCTTGGCGAAGGAATACCACGCTTGAACCTTCTTTGTGTCCTGAAACTTCTTGTCAGGTCGCCTCCAGACGTAAAATTCAGCGTGAGAGCTGAAAGTCTTGGGTGCCGGTAGGGCACAAATAAAGGAGACTTCTGGAGCCACGTCCGAAGTTCCGGGGTCCTTTAGATGGAAGGTGTCTCTTATGGCCGAAACCAATGAGTACACCACATCAGGCATCTCCGTGTGGTCCACCGAGTCGGAGGCCAAATCAGAAACCTCATCCACAAGTTCTCCAGGTGAATGGGAACGAGGTGAGGCATCCCTGGAAGAGGTCGGGCACGATGATAGGAAACTTCTGGACCACGTCCGAAGTTCCTGGGTCCTTTAGCTGGAAAGTGTCTCTTATGGCCGAAACCAATGAGTACACCACATCAGGCATATCTGTGCGATCCTCTGGAGTCGGAGGCCGAATCAGAACCTCATCCACAAGTTCTCCAGTTGAATGGGAACGAGGTGAAGTAGTCCTGGAGGTTGGGCTCGATGAAAGGAGTCACGACCTAAGTGCCTGGGTCCTCTACATGGAAGGCGTCTCTTATGGCCGAAACCAATGAGTGCTCCATGTCCGACATATCCATGCAGTCCTCTGAATCATAGGCCGAATCGGAAACTTTACCCCCAATTTCTCCAGGTGAAGAACGTTAGAGGTGGTCTTGGAAGAGGTCGACTGATCTGGTACGCGGTCTGGAGAGCCAGAGCGGCGACCACGGAAGCGTCCTCCGGAGGAGAGACGCCTTGGACAAGTTGGAGTAGCGGCTAGCCCTATGAGGGGAGCGACCGTGCCTACCAGAAGACCCAGGGAATGAGTAAGAGAACACTCCCTCATTACACCTGCAAGAGCGGTAGAATAGGGAGAATGTGAGCGGGACCCTCCGGAGGGCCAGCGTAGAGGAACACTCCAAGGCTGTAGCCAAGCCGGGGAGGGGATAGTAGGGGGAGCAGTGGTGCAGGCAGAAGAAGTGAATTCTGCAGAACCGGGCATGGTAGAATTGCAGCCCCTGTAAGAATAATAGGAGACCATGGCCCTTGCTATTTGTCTAGAAGGAAAGACAATTCCGGGCTCGGCCATATCCAAAACACTCAGAAACAACCTTGTCCTGTTTTTTTTTTTTTTTTTCTTCACTCCTCTCCTTCCGCTCTGTGCTATTTGGGAAACCACTGTGTATAAGTGTGTCCCCAGTGAAGTAGCAGCTGTGAAAGCGAGAGAAAGAGAGAGAGAGACAGAGAGAGAGAGAGTCCCTGGCTCCTCTTGCAGCTCTGACCGCTGACTGAACCCAGCTAATGGTCAGCGCTGCAGAGGATGCCGTTTAACCCATTCCCTGCCAGCTGCTATTGGCAGGGGAGGGGTTCCTTGGGGGGGGGGGGGGGGGGCTCTGCACCCATCGGATCACCTCAGGAGACCCGAAGATCCCCTAGATCAGGGACAGAATCCACCAGAGGGAAAGGTAGGGAAATCCATGTAGTAAAGTAAAAAATTACAAATAAACAAAAACAGAAAAAGAAAAAAAAGGAGTAAAATGATGAAAGGTGGGCACACCGCCTAAGTAGTAGCAAACGTAACATGACATAAACAAGAAGAGAGCATTCATATGACTCAATAACAACCATATGTGGAACCCAATTTGGCCGCTGTGGGGACCCAGAGCGCCAGTAGCAGAGCATGGAAGCCCCAGAAGGAAACGTACAAAAGAAAAGATGTAACAGAAAAAAAAAAAAAGGGGGGGGGGGGGGGGGTGATAGAACACGACATGAGAGCACCTGAACTGGTCACATAGTTTGGACTGTAATATGTACATGGATAGTATTCAACAATGAGGAAGTTGCAAGGGCATACCGACTATTACGGAGGTATGTTCACTCAGGACGACTAGAGAACTCCTGCATCAAGAAGTACTAGCATCCTGAAAAGAATCTATGCCGTAAGAGATCCATTTTCAACTACAAGTCATAACGTGACCCCGTTCTGTGTGCATGCAGCGAGATTCCAACTAAAGTGCTGGGACGTCACCCTCAGGTAAAGTGGAATCTAGTGGGCTATGGTTCAGTTTCCACAATCATTAGGAAAGCTTAGTCAAACATGCACACATATATGAACTATATGCATATTTGATACGGAAAAGTGAATATAGCCTTTGATGAATGGCATATTTAGGGACCTTTTTTTTAGCGCTTTTTGATGTTTTATTGATTTTATTTGGTTTTCTTCTCTATCCCTATCTTTAGTTGATTTCAAAAATATACAATTTCATTTTACATTGTAAATTATATTAATGTGGTTAAATTAAATAAATTTGTTTTATTCTATATTGATTAGCAGTTTATAGGAATCTATTAGGTTGTGTGTGGCCTGGAGAATCCACTTCGTATTTTAATATATTTATTCTGAGTATTTGGAGGTGGTACTAGAAGTTGGAACTCGGCACTAGTAGTGGGCGAGACACTAAATTACTTTCCGTTTTAGGTATCGTGGAGATAATGGAAGAGACAGCCAATCCAACCACGTTTTATTAGAATGGTCAGTCTCTGCAGGAGTCAAAGCAATCAACTCCTCCATGCACTGCAAATGGGAATCTTAGTTAGCCACTCCACAACAGTGGGGGGATCCTATATAGTATAGCAAATAGTAGAGAAAGGAAAATGGTCTTTGAGGCACTGCTCAAAAGGAAGTCACAAATAGGAGACTCAGGCCAGCACAGGACAATAAATCATTACATTTTGGCAATACGGACGACACATTTCAGCACACAAGGAGTGCCTTCCTCTGGTCCAAAATGTACAATACACTCCTCAAAAGGTAGTAGGATGCAAGGGTGCTGGTGGGGATTCTGTGTAGTACAGCTCTGGCATTGGTCTGCTGTATATAGTATTCGGGAATACTCAAATTATTCTAAGGTTCATGACTTGCACGCCAACGTTGATTTCCTTATATCCGATACACTATTCTCCAAGACCTCCAATGCCCAAATTTACTGGAATTACTATTTTAGACCTTTGCCTGCTTTTGTTGTCCTCGGAACTGACTAAACCGACTCAAAACTTTGGAGGAGACTTCCCTCAAACTAGATTTCCAAGCATACCTTAAAACACACTGTTTTTACCAATATATACACTTTTTTTTACTCATTAAACCTACTGTGTGTGACTGCTGAATAATGAGAGCTCTTACAGCAGGATATCACTGACAGGAAGGTTCAACTTGCCATATGGACCCTGCCTAACAATGAAACAGCAGGCCCTTATGGTCTTTCTGGAAACTATTACAAAATCTCGGAGACTTGGTAACCTAGCATTTAAAGACCCACGACTACACTTTACCAAGACCAGAACGGTCCTTCTCCCAAAACCCAGGAAAGATGCCACCCCTCGCCAGTCCTACTGTATAACAATATCAAATTATTACCAAAACACTAAATGGGGAATTTTGGCTGCGGAACATCTGTAGCAAAAATTCTGCTGTGTGAATAGGTTTGGGTAATCCTATTGAAGTGAACAGGCTTGAAACAAAGGCAGAAGTTCCTTGGGGATATCAATGCGGAAATTCTGCTGTTTGGACATAACCTTAGGGCAGCGTTTCTCAAGTGCGGTCCTCAAGACCCCCCCTCAACAGGTCATGTTTTCAGGATTTCCTTAGTCTTTCACAGGTGATATAACTATGATGATGCCCAATTCACTGACCATAATTATATCACCTGTGAAAGACTAAGGAAATCCAGACATGACCTGTTGGGGGTGTCTTGAGGACTGTGCTTAAAGGACACTGCCTTAGGAGAGGAAAAGCCAGAGCGGATTTTCTATTATCAGTGTCAAAGGGCCGGGGATGGAAACTAGTCTCAGTCATGGAGCAAAACTTCCCCAAATGATTGAGCCAACATGGGTGATAATCCAAGCAGCCTTTTATGATGTTCTGTTGAGAGCCAAAACACCCTTTGAACCAAGTAAGGGTATGTTCACACTGAGGAATTGTAGAGGAAATTACTCTAGTAATCCCGCTCCAAATAATCCAACAATGAAAGTTCCATTGACTTGATGGACTTTCCGCTGCCCTGTTCACACTGAGGAATTTCTGGTAGCAGAATTCAGACACTGAATTCTCTTCCACATGAAGACAGAACATGTTTATTCTTCAGACAGAATCCACGAGTAATTAGTTTCATGACAAAATGAGTTTCACGTGGAATTTGCACAGAAATTCCACATGAATTCCAAGCAAGGGAGAAAATGGCAAAAAAACAAGTTTTTCCTGACCGAAATGATCCCTCTTCAATTCCTCAGTGTGAACATACCGTAAGATCCTTGGAAGAGCTCAATTTCTACTAATATGGATGAACTGAGGTGGAAAAGGTGTACAACACACTTACATATGCAGGCCTCCAGTACAGGGCAAAATGCAGTAAACCCACTCCCCCTGCTTGTTTAGATCAGGTCAACATAGAATGCTGTATTGTAGCCCTAGAACAACAAACAAATCGCAAGGCTTTTTTATGTAAACGTTTAAAGTATGACCTGGGTGTTTTCAATAAAGCAACCTACGGAGACTTTTCATCTTAAAGACACTTACCTGACCTTTAAGCAAGCTTTAGACTTCTAGCTAGTATGTACTAAAAAAAAAAAAAAAAAAAAACTAAAAGCATTATCTAGAGGTTTAAGTCATGAGAAAATACTGCATTGACTGTCTGTATGAGTAGAGTAGACGGGACCAATGGTTGAACAGAGCTTTCAACTCACTCTCTCTCCTCCATTTTCCAATAAATCTTAATGCAATAAAAATATAATTAGCATTTACCTGCCAGAACCGGGTATTTCCTATTGAATTTTGTTCTCTAAACTACACGTTCCATAGTTTGTAAGTATGAGGTCACTTTCCTTCCTCCCACACATCAGCCACCCCACCACACCTGTGATCCCTTCAATGCAATTCACCAGTGTTTTCTAATCAGGGAGCAAAATGAATTCTCTCCCACCCAGCGGTCGCTCCACCCAGGACAGGACAGATTCCCTCTGATCACCTGACTAGTGATGTCAGGTCTCGACGCACTGCAACCTGAGAAATCCCGAGACATGAGTAATTTTGTATGCTGATAAAAATAAACATTGGGGCGATAATCACAGAAGAAGTGAGAAAACCGTCACACACAGGTACAGACACTATATTATGAACTACACTAACTTTACAGCCCCTGTAGCATAGTCAAAAAACAAAAATCCTGGAATACCCCTTTAAACTCCTTCACTGTATTTGCAGCTACCATATCTGCAGGAAGGCTATTCCATGCATCCACTACTCTCTCAGCAAAGTAATACTTCCTGATATAACTGCAGAAACCTTTGCCCCTATAAAGTCCTCTTGCGGTAGTTTTTCTTCTTTTAGGGTAGGGTCACACATGCCGCATTTTGCTGCTGTGCATTTTCCTTCCCATTGAGGTCAATGAGTAGTAAAATCAGCTGCATATTTTGCCACCCTTTGGCTTTAATAGGAAGGAAATTACATAGTAGCAAATACGCAACGTGTGACCCTATCCTTAAATATGCTCTCCTCCTTTACTGTATTAATTCCCTTTATGTATATAAAAAGTCTCTATTATATCCCCTCTGTTTCGTCTTTCCTCCAAGCTATACATGTTAAGGTCCTTTAACCTTTCCTGGAGATCTGGCCTATTCCAAGTGAGGTCTCACTAGTGCTCTGTACAGGGTGTGAGCACTTTCTTCTACTGCTAATACTTCTCCCTATACACCCATGAGCACTTCCTTCTAGGGCTAATACCTCTCCCTAAACACCCATGAGCACTTCCTTCTAGGGCTAATACCTCTCCCTATACACCCATGACCACTTCCTGATTTTTCACTCTCAGCATACAGGCAGTAAACTTTTGTAATTTGTTTTGTTTCATGTAATTGTATGAGCGTTTGTTTTGTGGGATGACTTTTTAGGCGTAATTTTTGATAGTAGTTCGTTTTTTTTTTGTTTTTTTCACAGGTTGTTGTGTATCCTGTGGGTAGGGTATACGTTTAGTTCCACAGACTACCCCTTTAAGGCTGGTGGGGTAGGGAGAAGCCACCGGGGACCACTCCTATAACTTGTGGCTTATCCAACATGAAAGTGATGTTTCCTTTAGGTAAATCCTTTTTGCCATGCTAACAATCCACTCTGGCAACCTTAAAAATCATATTATGAAAAGAAGGCAACCTTTTTTTTTTTTTTTTCCCTTCTCACAATGCTTGTTAAATTGGGGAAAAAAAAATATTTTTTTCTTTTTGGGGAATGTTCCCCTAACATTTACTAAAATAAGAAGAGGCCAGTCAATCAATCACATGTAGAAGCATGAGCGAAGTCACCCAGCTGACATCTCTCCAGGCAGCATGAAAGTGATTACACATTTCCAATGAATGTCCTCCAGCATTCTTCAAAATGTTCACCATACCTGGAGTCTGACAAAATATGGAATAAGCCCACACCACGGACTACCTTCAGGAAGCATTGAAAATATTTAATGCTGCTAGAAAATAAACATTATACAGTATTATACTTTTTATCAAACAGTGAGATATTTTCTTGGCATTTGTTTTTTTTAGGAAAAAAAAAAAGATCAAATAAATTAAATTATATACAAATTTACTATTACTAAAATAACATCTGAATCAAGAAAGCTTGCTTAACTGTGGCTATATTGCTTTAGGGTATGTTCACACGGGCGGATTTATTTGCGGGTTTCCCACTGCGTATTTGAAAGGTGGGCGGGCTCCTCTCGACTGTCTGCAGCAGATTTTCCACGGCGGAAAATCTGCCGCAGATCCTATTGACTTCAAAATCTGCTGCGGACAGCTGAGAAGAGCCCGTCCCCTTTCAAATATGCAGCGAGAAACCCGCAAATAAATCCGCCCATGTGAACGTACCCTTAAAGGGTTACCTACAGCTCCACTATAAAAAAAAAAAAAAAAAAGAAAATATATATCTATTTATATGTAGTTTTGTAAGATTTTAGTCCCAAATACCCATGAAAGGAAACTTTTTCATACTTTAGCACCGAATGTGTTACAAGCTGTTAATTCTGCAAAGAGAAATGTATCAGTGCTTAAGGGTGTCGAATGGTCTCATAGGGCCAGGAACACTAGTCAGTGCCATTCTCTAGCAGATACCTGGCAATAACCGCAGACAGGAGGAGCCAATTCACAAAAGACACAACCTTAATAGCATCGGTCACTTTATAGTTCATGTCTACAAACAGTTCTTCACAGGGCGTTCAATGGCAAGTCACAGGGTTCAGTCAGGGAGTTGGCAGATTCTTTGCAGAAATTACCGTAGGTCCATGACAGTGACGACCTGCTGACAGACTGTAGTGTGGTTGCTGGCCTATAGGGGGAGAAAGGAGAGGGGTGTCCTACTAATGGCAAACCAAGATAGAGTGACAAGGCTATGGGTAAAACAAACATAGGGAAGGACAGATCCAAAGTGATAAAACTAGAAAAACAGATTATAAAGCAAACATCAGGTAAGTCAAGATTTGTGTAAAATCAGGATTTTGTGAAAAAACATGTACAGTATATATATTTTTTTTTTTTTTTACTTAACTAAAGTAACTTGGGAGTTACAGAAATAGCTTAGCTTTTGGTGCTATTCTATTTTCGTAATTCCCAATCACTTCTATGGGAGGTAAGGAAATAGCATAGGACAGCTCACTTGGCTGTTTTTGTAATCCTGGCCACCTCTGTTCACCACTTCAAGCTGGACGTGGCCAGAAGAAAATCGCTCTAGAGCAGTGTTTTCCAACCGGGGTGACTCCAGCTGTTGCAAAACTACAACTCCCAGCATGCCCGGACAGCCTTCGGCCGGGCATACTGGGAGGGTCAGAGTACTGTGGCCCAAAGCGGGGCCACCGCGCCCCCTCCATATATCTCTATGGGAGAGCTGAAGATAGCCGAATGGCTCTCCCATAGAGATATCTGGAGGGGGTGAGCCAGCCCCCGCTTCGGGCAGGGGTTGTGAAGCGCCACTCTGTGGAAGAGTCAGGGCTCCATACAGACTATCACAGGGGGGCCACAGCGCTCGGACCCACCGCAATCTAAAACGTATCCCCTATCCTGTGCATAGGAGATAAGTTTTGCTATACTGATCGGGCATGGGACGTCTTCTTTAAAAGGGGTAATGTAGTTTTGAGGTGGCTTTACCGTTTCCTGCCTGGATTTGATATTGCTTGAAATAAACTCAATTATGATTGACAAGTCAGTTTGGCTCTGTTACAGCAGTGCCACCTAGTGGTTAAATTTTTTTTTTTTTTTTTTTCCTTCGAATCATTAAAAACCACCCAATAAGTTTTACACTTACACAGAACAGGGGAGGATCTCTGCAGTGTGGGTGAAAACCCTTCTCTCGACAGTCACCAATCTCTTTCATGCCGTAATCTGTCAATCTAAAAATTCCTGTTCTTGAAAAAAAAAAAAAAAAGGAGTAAAGAGAGGACCCAAGTCAAAACAGAATCAGTATCCACAGTGGGCTTCCATTAAGAATTCAGTGGTATTAGCAGTATATTAGGAGTATGTTCACACTCTGTCGCCCGTGAACATACTCTTAGGGTAGCCTCACACCTAGTGTATATGCAGAGCGTTTCCCTATGAGCAGACATACAAGGCTTCTCCGCAGCAGTGAGGTTTGGAGGCAGGCTTGCATGTCACAGTCACCGATTTACTGGCTAATAACTCCTGATCGCAGCTTCTGATCAATATGTAAAAAGTTGTTTTTTAACCCCTTAAAGATAGTTTTTTTTCCTCCTCACGTTTAAAAATCATAGCGCTTAAAATTTTCCACCTACAGACCCATATGAGGGCTTGTTTTTTGCACCACCAATTGTACTTTGTAATGACATCAGTCATTTCCACAAAATCTATGGCGAAACCAAAAAGACTCAATTTTGTAACTTTTGGGGGCTTCAATTCAACGCAGAGCAATTTTTGGTACAAATTACACATTATCTTTATATACGATACGATCGCTTTTTGTACATTTCTTAAGGGCATACAAAGTGACCAAAGATACACAATTCTGGACTTGGGTATGTTTTTAAAATATACGCCATTGACCGTGCGGTTTAATTAAACACTATTTTTATAGGTCGGACATTTACGCACACGCAATAGCACATGTGTTTATTTTTATTAAAAAATTTTAATGGGAAAAGGGATTCAGATTTAATAACTTTTTTTTTTTTTTTTTACACTATTTTTTTTATATGCAATCATTAGATTGCATACACTGTTCACTGCTATGCCATAGCATAGCATTGATCAGTGTTATCGGTACTCCATTGCTCCAGCCTGGCTGACTGGAGCCTTGGAGAACCAATCAGATGGAGAGGAGGAGGGTAAGGGCCCTCCTGCCATCCTCTCAGCTGATCGGGACATCAAGATTTCCCCGCGATGATACCGATCAGCTCCGCTGAGCTGCCGGTAGTGTATTTTCGGCATTTTAGATGCCGCGATCGCTGGATGGATATAAAGCGAGCTCAGCAGTGCTCTATATATACGCTGCAGGTCGTTAAGGGTACGTTTGCACCTACGCAGGTTTGATGCACAGGATTTTCTGCTGCAGATTTCAATGTAAACTAAATGACTGAGCACAGCTTCTAAATCAGCAGTTACAAATCCATCAAATCTGCGCAGGATCCCGCCGTATGTGTGAACGTACGTACCCTAAGGGGCTAACGACAGTGACATGTTAAAGGAAAATGGTCATCCTGTTCACCCACACTAAACCCAATACACTGGGTTATAGTGCGGGTGAACAGGAGACCGATGCCAGGTCTTTGACTAAGATATGCACCTGCAGCTCGGAGTGGTGTCCCTCTGAAGGTTCGCTTCCTTCTTTGATGAATTGCGCACAGGAGGCGGGCCCATCGGGTGAATTTGAATGTTTATGGGCGTTGGTCACGTGAGAGCTTGCACCTACTGAGCGCTCACCTGAGCAGCGCCCATGAAGATTTAAATTCACCCGATGGGCCCGCCTCCTGTGTGGAATTCACTGTAGACCTTCAGAGGGACACTACACCGGACTGCAGGTACATGTCTTAGAGACCCCGCATCGGTATCCTTTTCACCTGCACTATAACCCAGTGTATTGGGGTTTAGTGTGGGTGAACAGGAAGACCGTTTTCCTTTAACAGAACAGAAAAAGATAACTTAAAGTTTGCCTTTTTTGGTAGGCAGGAAACTTTTTACTAAATCTTATTCAACTTCATTTTATATTTACAAGGTTTGATAAACAGGGCCTTATTGGCCAATGCTTATGACAGACCCATCTTATGACATTCTGCGATCAGGTCACAGGCTGACAGAGAGAGACTTATTTCTTGCAAACACTTTAGATGCTGCAGTCACTATTCACTTCGGCATCTAAGGGGTTAGTTGGCTGGGAATAGAAGAAGTTTATATGACCCTGGACATTACAGTGGGAGCCGGTTGTCAATCAACATCGGGCTCCTATGGCACAACTTCTGAGCAGACTCCATAGACTTATTAAAGGGGCCAGTCTACTGTAATCATATGGAATGAGTTCCGAGTCGGGAGTGAAGGCCGCTAACACTCTTCTTCCGGCTATTTCTGACTTTCTTCTTATTACCTACATGCAGGCAACCATCAATATTGAAAATAAATGTACTAAACTAAAGAGGTACTTACTCCTGGAATTTTGGGGAGCAGACAATGGCAATGGATTCCGCGAGCATCATCTGGTATGAGCAGTGAGTGTGTAAATCAACACTAGAGAGAAAGGCGGTCTGAGTGGGATGTGTCTGTTAAATTAAAAGCACAATTCCATGATACAGTCATTTACTATTCCTACTACTTTTACCCTCTACATAGTACAAGATAACATTATTATAAAGTAATTCTTCACTCGGATAACTCAAAAATAGAATAACAGAACATGGCCGCACAACCACAACTTGTACAACGATCTAATTGCTTCCAAAATGAACAGGTTATTGTACCTTTTGATCAAAATGTGCAAGCCTACTCACCACGTGAAGCCCGACAAATAAGAGTGGGTCCCTAAACCAATACTGTTGTAGCCCTGGGCAGCGACCACAGCCACGACACCAAGCCCACAGGGGAATGACCCCGTGGCCAGGCAGCCCCAATATTACCCGACAAAGCCCCCAGCTGTGGGCAACGCAACCCCACAGACAAAGCATCACAGCAACAATGGCCACAGCAATGCACCACACAAGTGTGAACACTAGTGTTGAGCGGCATAGGCCATATTCGAATTCGCGAATATTCGCGAATATATGGACGAATATTCGTCATATATTCGCGAATATTCGCATATTCGTTATATTCCCGTTTTATTTTCGCGTATGCGAAAATACGCGCATGCGAAAATTAGCATATGTGGAAATTCGCATATGCGAAAATTAGCATATGCTAATTTTCGTATATGCGAATTTTCACACGCCAGTCTCACACAGTAGTATTACAGCCTTCTTTACACCACACAAGCTGGAAGCAGAGAGGGGTGATCACTGTGATGTGTACTGTGAAGAAAAAAAAACAACAAAAAAACGAATATTCGTAATTACGAATATATGGCGCTATATTCGCGAAATTCGCGAATTCGCGAATATACGATATTCGCGAATAATATTCGAATTGCGAATATTCGCGAGCAACACTAGTGAACACCTACCATGTGCTCTCTGCCAGAGCTGGGGGAACGCTAGGAGGAAACCCTTATGGAGTCTCCTGCTGAGAAGCTGAGAAACAGTACAAGTTTTCGATGTGCGGCCATGTTCTGTTTCTCTGTTTGTGTTATTCTTTACTATGATGTTAATTGGGCTCCGTCAGATACAAAAACATTTCATATGTTGTACATCTTGGCAAAACATTATCCTTTCTAATATACTTCATAAGAACATTTTATTTCCTTTTTATAGAAATCATGGCTTATAAAATCATGGCTTTATCCAAGCTGAAGCACAGGCATGGACAAAGTCCAGAAAGTGAGGGTGGGCCAGCACTCCTCTGTGCTCTCTCCTGTCTGACAGCAGCACTCCTCTGTGCTCTCTCCTGTCTGACAGCAGCACTCCTCTGTGCTCTCTCCTGTCTGACAGCAGCACTCCTCTGTGCTCTCTCCTGTCCTATCAGACAGGAAAGAGCACAGAGGAGTGCTAGCCCACCCTCACTTACTGAACTTTAATGGACAAAGCCATGATTTCTATAAAAAAAAGGAAACAACATTTTCTTATGAAGTATATTAGAAAGGTTAATGTTTTACCAAGATTTACAACATATAAAAAGATTTTAAATCTGAAGTGCCCATTTAAGACTAAATCACACATAGATAACTGGCTGTTCATATAAGATCCCTCACAATGGAAAACTGTGACCAGTTCAGCCCCATCTTGTGTGGAAATATTGCATTAATGATTATTTGTGATATTCATTATCAATGGTCATTTGCTTAAAAAAAAAAAAAAAAAAAAGTAATTTTTGGACATCCAAATAAAATAGCACCAAATATCTAAGTCTCCTTACTTCCTCAGAAACATGAATTTTAATAGGATACTCCAGCATTTAAAATCTCCCCCGCTGCAGATTTGGGGCAGATTATGGAGATTGGACCCCCTGCGAGTATTGTGACGTCAAGGTTCCGCCCCCCGTGTGACGTCACCCTCCGCCCCCTAAATGCAAGCCTATGTCACACGGGGGGGCGGAACCTTGACTTCACAATACTCTGGCCCCATGATCGGCAGTCATCAGACCTGGAATGAAAATGCTCTGGGGGCTGATGGTAACAGGGTGCTGCCCCAGCGGCGGGACCCCTGCGATCAGTCATCTTATCCTCTATCCTTTGGATAGGGGATAAGATGCCTTAGCACCGGAGTACCCCTTTAAGGTTTTGGGCTAGTTGTATTAAACCAAGGGTATTTTTTCTCCACCATTAAAACACATTAGGTTTTCGAGCAATAGAAAAAGTGCAACACTGGTAAAGAGCCTTTGTTCTTACATACATGTATCCAGCCCAGTGTGATAAGCCCATGTTGGTCCTGTATCACAAACAGGTCCTCCTCATTCTCAGTGTTACAGTAATCTGGTCCACCACACTGTTTGGGCACAATGACGTGAGTGATAGTAAACTCATTCTGCATCTAGAAAATGAAAATGACAGAAGAATTATGCAAGCACATGGAGAAAAGAGATTACAAAACATTTTTGGGGTCTTTTAACCCCTTAAGAACAGTGAACATAAATATACGTCATGATGCAACCTGGTTATCAATACACCAGGATGTGCATTTATGTCTTGCGCGGCATTAAGTCTATAAAGCGAGTGCAGAAGCTGTGATGGCCACTATCTCACTGTTCTTCGTCACTGACCCCTTAAGGGCTGTGACCAATAAATATCACAGCACTTAAGCTCCAAAGTGACAGTGCCCTTGTCCAATCGGCACCCCCGCAACATGTATGCGGGGGTCTGAACAGTCTACCAGAGGTCCCATCATCTACGTATGGGTCCCGCCTCCAATCTGCTGATAGAGCCTGGTTAGCCAGTCTCTATCAGTAGATCCCCAATAACATGCAACGGCAAAGTATTATTCAGTGTTAGGAATCTGAACATAGCATGTCATACTGCCCTTCAGCCCATCACTGGCAGCGGCAATATCCCACCTCGGCCAGTGATTGACTGAGGGGCAGTATGACACTGTGGACGTCACTCCGGCCCCAGGTGTCACGATTTCTGACATGAAGAGAATAGTGACCGGGGACCAGAGCAGGACACCAGAGGCACTGTGGAGGTACAATGGAGGTACGTTAGAGTTTGTTTTGTTCTATCCTGTGCAGTGGCCAAAGGCCCCTCCTGCTGGATAACCCCTTTAAGGGGTTAAAACTAACATAGACACATCTTGCAGAATATTTACTGAACAGCATAAAAAGTCACTGCTGTCATGCTTACCAGCTTCCCACACAAGATGCCGCAGGTCTCCACTCCTCTCTGTGTATTATTCTCTGCAAGTTTCAGAAACTTCACAAACACTTCATGAGGAATCCTAACTTGACGAAGTCCATCTGTGGACACCACTGGAAGCAAAGAAGAGGTGACCCAGATTAACAAAAAATAAATATATATATATATATATATATATATATATATATATATATATATATGATATATTCCACAGATATCAACCGCAGCGGTCGCCAGTTTATCATCTCCTGCCTTCTGTTTTGGGGTAACCAGGATAATAGTGAAAAGACTGCAACAATCACATTCATATTGGTAATTCTGACTGTGTTGCTGTCCTTAAGCTACAATGCAGAATCTGCGGCAGAAAACAGAGGCATATCCTCACATTTGTGACACATAATGTTACAATTTTCTTTCTGTGTATTTAGTTGCATTTTTTGTCACATTAGCTCTATTTTTGGGGCTTTATTCACATACTGCTTTCCAGAACCATTTTCCTTTCGGAATCTACACCTATAAGTGACATAACTTGTTCACATGTAAAACCTGTCTGAACTTTGACATGTATTCCCATAAAAAAGAAAAAAAATTGTATTTGTCCAACACGTTTTTGTGTATATTTTAGCCCCTAGCAGGCAGCAAAATACACCATGTAAATATGGCATAACAGTGACAGGGAAGTGGCAGCATAATTAATTTTTTGTTCTGTATTCTAGTAGATCTGTATTCTAGAGACCTAACTGAAAATTTTGCGTAGTCTTTACTCACAGCCTTCATGAAGACTGATGGATGTTGGCTTCAGAGTTCTATCAACAACAGGCGGTCGCGGAAGGACGGTATCATTGGCGGGTAGCTGTGGCATAGGAGGCTCATTGACCCCTGGGATGAGCACTCCCTCAGGAGTCTGAGTGTTAGAGTTGTCAGTAGAGAACTGGTGGAGGATCCGTAGCCGCTCATTCTCCAGTTCCTTCCTACGAATCATTTCTTCAAAGACATTTAACTGCTCCTGTTGTTCTTGCTGCTGCTTTATGCGCGCTACACGCTGCTTCTCCGCTTCAAGCTGCTGCAGCACAGCGAGGCGGCGAGCACACTCTTCTTCCTCGCATCTCTATTTGAACAGGACCAAATAATATCACCAGTCAGTCACATAACCCTGTTGTGCTTCATACATGACTTCTTCACCACATACTTACCTTTCTATCCAGATATTCTCCATACTCTTTACCGTATCGCTTGTGCAGTTCTTTCTTTAACTCTTCAGCTTTTGGGAAGGCCACTTCCTTTAGTTTCTACAAAATGAGCCTCAGAAATTAGTTTCTTGCATACAAAACTTCTTACAAGAGCTGAGCCTGCAATCCACCTGACTTACTTTCAACGTTTCTTTCTTCTCTGGAGCATTGGCGGTTTTATAATCTCGATGTTTTGGAAGCTTTTCAATAAAAAGCCTAAAAAGGAAAAAACAAACATATGGAAGAATTACTTCCAATTAAAAATAAATAAATAAAACAACTAATAATACTGTGAAGCCAGAATGGACAAATTAGAGTTTGCAAGCAAAAATACAATTTTTTTTTTTAGTTTTTTTTGTTTTAGCAGCTGTGTAAAAATAGTACCTGTAAAAGTCTGGATGTGTTTTGCTAGTAAAGGCAACTTAAAGGGTACCTTTCATTAAAAAAAACCCGTTTGATATATTATAGATTAATGTATGCAGAATAACTTTCCAAATGCATGTTATTAAAAAATATGCTTCTTTCTATTTAATTTTCCACTTTGAAAAAATGACCACTAGAGGTCTCCCTACCAGTCCTGGTCGCAAGCCCTTTTTATAGATTTCAGACTCATGCTGGAGTCCTAAATCTCAGACTGTAGCCGGGACACAGACAAGCTCAGCTGGCAGCTCTGAATCTTATCCTCTCTGTTTACAACTGCATGTGCAGAGAGAAGAAAGATCAGAGCTCAGATAGTAAAATGAATGAGGGCATGCAGTAAGGCAGAGTCAGGAGTATGCTCTGCTGTACTATGAGCACAGTGCTGGCTCCTGCCTGTCTGATTGACAGGCAGGGAGCAGTGCTGAGCTTGTCTGTGTCTTGGCTGCAGTCTGAGATTTAGGACTCCAGCACGAGTCTGAAATCTATTAAAAAAAAAGGCTTGCGGCCAGGACTAGTAGGGAGACTTCTAGTGGTCATTTTTTCAAAGTGGAAAATTAAATAGAAAGAAGCATATTTTTTATAATATGCAATTGGAAAGTTATTCTGCATACATTAATCTATAATATATCAAAAGTTTATTTTTTAATGAAAGGTATCCTTTAATTTTAGGTGTAGTTACACCCAGACCCATTTTCATTGATACTCTGTATCACCAATCAGAAGAAACAAAAGACGTGCAGAACAGACTGGTTTATTTATCCAAGGTGTGGCATGAGATTATAAATCACTGACTAACAACCTATAAGATCAGATCTCTTGAATGGCAGGGAAATAGCTGTACAATCCAGAGGCTAGTTTTTCAATCAATATGTAGTTCAGACAAGTGGTTATTATGTAAGCTATACCATCCTCCTCTTATCTGATTGGCTCTGAATATTTATGGTATTTCAACACTGTAAAGTGGGGGGAAAAAAAATGGAGAGCTCACCCGGTCTCTTGCTTCAAAATCTTCTTTATTTCATGAATAAGAAATACATGCAGGGGAAGCGGACAGCAGAGGTGGAGTGGATGGGCGACTGACCGTATGGTGCGCTTGGTGCTTCGTCAGGCCCCGAGACGGTCCCCCCCCAACCCCTTTCGTCAGGCCCCACGACGGTCCGTATTGTGAGCTTGGTGCTTCGTCAGGCCCGAGATGGTCCCCCTTCCCCCCTTTTTCAGGTCCCGCCACGGTCCGTATTGTGCGCTGCGGGGCCTGACGAAGCACCAAGCGCATGGTACGGACTGGTGCCCATCCACTCCACCTCTGCTGTCCGCTTCCCTGCATGTATTTCTTATTCATGAAATAAAGAAGATTTTAAAGCAAGAGACCAGGTGAGTGCTCCATTTTTTTTTCACTTTACAGTGTTGAAGTATCGCTAGATGTATTCAATGTAAGCACTGAAAAAAGTCTTGACAGTGTATGTAGCCGTAAGAGCTGTAGTGAGTGTCCGATCATAATAGTGATAGCGGTGCCATGGTATCCTCTCGCATACGGAAAACTTTAATAATGGTGTATTCAGCACCAATGATATTGAATTGTATAGCCAAAAAGAAATGTACAAGATTTATTAATGGGTGCGTGACCCTTAATCCCAAAAAGGGACTTTCGGATAGGGATCGACCGATATCGATTTTTCAGGGCCGATACCGATAATCTGTGGAGGTTACGGCCGATAACCGATAACTTATACCGATATTCCGGTATAAGTTATCGGCTATTTAACCCCCTCCCCCCCCTGCAGATCATTGATTTAAAGCGGGCGCTTTAAATCAATGAACTGCAGCAGCTTTTGCAGTGCCATAGGCCGCCGCCACCCGCTTCTCTCCCCCTGCCTGTCCGAGGGTCCTCCTGAGTCCTATCACCGCCACCGCGCCCCCCACCGCGTCGCACCCCCCACCGCACCGCCCCGGCCCCATTGCCTCCCCCATCCCCGGTTTTATAATTACCTGTTCCCAGGGTCCACTCTACATCTGGCTCCGGTTGCGTCCTCCTGAGCTGTCACTGTGTGCACTGACGGTGACGTCGCATTGAGGACGTCACTCGTCATTGTGCACGGCGTAACGCAGGACACAGCAGGAGCCAGAAGTAGCGTAATTGCTGATAACGCCCAAAATCGTGAATAATAGCAGATTATATCAGCCAAACCGGTAATCGGTCGATCCCTACTTTTGGATGTGTTCTGATGACTGGTCACATGAGGGCTTATTCTTTTTACAGTAACTACCCCTTGGAACTGATTGGATTGGCTCCTTACTGTTATATTCTATTGGATGAGTGTTATGCTTGTCATGTTTTCTTCACAAGCGATTGGATGTGCTAATGCAATTGTACACCTCCCTTAGAGGTCACAAGAGGAGGTTTTATAACCCCTATCTGCCTCTTGACAAGGTCACTGCTATTGGGGTGGAATCACATGACCAAATGGGATAAAAGCACAGATTTTTAAATTGTGTGTAAAGGTTCAATAAAGATTACAAATGTTAGGTACATGGGAAATTAACCCCTTAAGGACTCATTTCACCTTAAGGACTCAAAACAATCTGTGTTTTTGCACTTTCGTTTTTTCCTCCTCATCTTCGAAAAATCATAATGCGTTCAATTTTGCATCTACAGACCCATATAAGGGCTTGTTTTTTTGCATCATCAATTGTACTTTGTAATGACATTATTTGTTTTATAACATAATCTTTGAGGGGTGAAATGAAAAAGAAAAAAAAAAAAACACGCCATTTTGCACATTTTTAGGGCTTCCGTTTCTACGCAGTGCACTTTCCGGTAAAATTAACACCTTATCTTTATTCTGTAGGTCCATATGGTTACAGGGAGAATGTATGTAGGTTTTATTTATTTTACTAGTTAAAAAAAGAATTATAAATACATGCACCAAAATTCGTATGTTTAAAATTTTTCATTTTCTGACCCTATAACTTTTTCATTTTTCCGCGTTATATTGGGGCTTATTTTTTGCGCCATGGTCTGTAGTTTTTATCGGTACCATTTTTGTTTTGATGGGACTTTTTGATCGCTTTTTATTAATATTTTATGGTATATGAAGTGACCAAAAATTCTCAATTTTGAACTTGGGTATTTTTTTTTTTTTACGCGTACGCCATCGACCGTGCAGTTTAGCTAACCTTATATTTTAATAGTTCGGACATTTACGCACGAGGCGGTAACACATAGGATTATTTTATTTTTTTATTACATTATTTTATATAAAAAATAAAAAAAATAAAAAAGGAAAAAGGGGGGTGATTCAAACTTTTATTATGCCCTGCATCCTTAACCCCTTAAGGACACATGACTTACTGGAACGTCAAGAGTCCGCTCCCGATCATAGCGGGTCGGGCCCGGCCTCTAACAACGGCCAGGACCCGAGGCTATTAGCGCGCGACATTGATCGTGGTGCCACGCGCTATTAAGCCTTTAGACGCGGCGTTCAAAGTTGAACGCCACGTCTAAAGTGAAAACATGCCGATTAGCTCTGGGAGCTGTTCGGGATAGCCGCGGTGAAATCGCGGCATCCCGAACAGCTTACATGACAGCTGGAGGGTCCCTACCTGCCTCCTCGCTGTCCGATCGCCGAATGACTGCTCAGCGCCTGAGATCCAGGCATGAGCAGTCAAGCGGCAGAATCATTGATCACTGGCTTCCTATGAGAAACCAGTGATCAAGGATAAAGATCAGTGTGTGCAGTGTTATAGGTCCCTATGGGAGCTATAACACTGCAAAAAAAAAAAAGTGAATAAAGATCATTTAACTCCTCCCCTATTAAAAGTTTGAATCACCCCCCTTTTCCCATAAAAAAAAATAATAATAATAAAAAAAAAAAAAAAAACAGTGTAAATAAAAATACATGGTATCGCCGCGTGCGGAAATGTCCGATTTATAAAAATATATCGTTAATTAAACCGCTCGGTCAATGGCGTATGCGCAAAAAAATTCCAAAGTCCAAAATATTGCATTTTTGGTCACTTTTTATATCATGAAAAAATGAATAAAAAGCGATCAATAAGTCCTATCAATGCAAAAATGGTACCGCTAAAAACTTCAGATCACGGCGCAAAAAAATGAGCCCTCATACCGCCCCATACACGGAAAAATAAAAAAGTTATAGGGGCCAGAAGAAGACAATTTTAAACGTATTAATTTTCCTGCATGAAGTTATGAATTTTTCCAGAAGTACGACAAAATCAAACCTATATAAGTAGGGTATCATTTTAATCGTATGGACCTACAGAATACATATCAGGTGTAATTTTTACCGAAAAATTTACTACGTAGAAACGGAAGCCCACAAAAGTTACAAAACGGCTTTTTTTTTTTCAATTTTGTCTCACAATGATTTTTTTTTCCGTTTCACAGTAGATTTTTGGGCAAAATGACTGATGTCATTACAAAGTAGAATTGGTGGTGCAAAAAATAAGCCATCATATGGATTTTTAAGTGCAAAATTTAAAGAGTTATGATTTTTTAAAGGCAAGGAGCAAAAAACGAAAATGCAAAAACGGAAAAACCCCTGGTCCTTAAGGGGTTAAGTGGTTAAGGAGATTTTTTGGATTGCTTGAATTAATAATCTATACTATGTTGAATTACCCTCCATGTACTGGTCTTGTTTTTTTTGTATTCAAATACAGAAGATAGACAAATTAAAAAAATAAAAATAAACATATTTTAGGGCTGCACGATATGGGAAAAATGTGCGATTGCAATTTTGGGCCTAAATAATGCGATTTGCGATGTGATATAATAAAAAAAAAAAAATTTTAAAATTTAAAAATGGTGAAATCCCCCCCCCCATTTCATGTCCAATCGCCTCCATAACACATCTACCTGTCCATTTTATGCCCACCGCCTATTTCACATCCCCCCCCTTGTCACATTCTCCTCCCCCCTTGTCACCCCCCCCCCACATCCCCCCCCCAGTCACATTTTCTCCCACATTCTTGTACTGCAGGAATACATTGGGATTTCGCGATATATCGTGCGGCCCTAAAAATATATATATATACACACACACACACACACACACACACACACACACTAGTGTCCACTGTGTAGTATATATTTGTTTATATATTCTTAATGATGTATTTCATCCACCTAGTTGGACTATATGTCTAGTTATTGTGTTTACAATTTGTGTCCTGCTTTGGGCATGCCGACCCCACAGTAGGATGTCATTGCCTCTGTTCCACGGTTACCGCTCTCTGTTGTTTTTTTATTGGTTTATCTAATTGTATCTCACTATGCTTTGTGAGTATATGATGTCATGTATTGTTATTAAAATGTCAAAATTTTGATACGTTATGTTTATGAGTGTAAAACTCACGTGATATACTTGTTGTACAAGATAAAGGCATTTTCGGTGTTCCCCTCTCCTGCATACACATTAGCCATCCGAATCATCTCCACACCGGAGCGATAATAGCGTTTAGGAGGTATATCATCGTTCACTTCCACAGACGTCCCCTTCAATACCAGAGCTCGTAGCCTCTCCTCTGGTGGGAGGCTGGGATCATTGTACTCCGGCATGGCGCTATGTCACTGATATACCTGTAATAAAGAAAAACACAGATTACACATCCTTATCATCATAGTAGCCTAGAAGCTGGGCTAGTCACTGCTCTCATGGAAACAAGGGGGAGGGTATTGAAAGAGCTTTATTGATCACCCCACTTTTCCTAAAAAAAAAAAAAAAAAAAAAAAATTTATATATATATATATATATATATATATATATATATATATATATATATATATATATATATATATATATATATATATATAAAAAAATCAGTGTAAATAAAAATAAAACATATCTGATATGGCCGCGTGCGGAAATGTCCGAATTATAAAAACATATCGTTAATTTAACCGCATGGTCAATGGCGTACGCACAAAAAATTTCAAAAGTCCAAAATAGCGTATTTTTGGTCACTTTTTATATCATGAAAAAATGAATAAAAAGCGATCAAAAAGTCCAATCAATACAAACAAGGTACCACTAAAATTTTCAGATCACGGCACAAAAAATGATCCCTCATAGCGCCCCGTACGTGGAAAAATTAGAAAGTTATAGGGGTCAGAAGATGACAATTTTAAACGTATACATTTTCCTGCATGTAGTACAACAAAATCAAACCTATATAAGTAGGGTATCATTTTAATTGTAATTGTATGGACCTACAGAATAAAGGGAATGTGTCATTTAAAAATGTACTGTGTAGAAGCGGAAGCCCCCAAAATGGCATTTTTTCTTCAATTTTGTCGCTCAATTATTTTTTTTCCGTTTCGCTGCAGATTTTTGGGTAAAATGACTGAGGTCATTACAAAGTAGAATTAGTGGTGCAAAAAATAAGCCATCATATGGATTTTTAGGTGCAAAATTGAAAGGGTTATGATTTTTAAAAAGGTAAGGATGAAAAAACAAGTGCAAAAATTGTAAAACTCTCCATCCAAGGGGTTAAAGGGGTACTCCCCTGCCAGAAAGTTAAACAGATTTGTAAATTACTTCTATTTAAAAATCTTAATTCTTCCAGTACTTATCAGCTGCTGTATGCTACAGAGGAAGTTCTTTTCTTTTTGAATTTCCTTTCTTACTGACCACAGTGGTCTCTGCTGACACCTCTGTCAAAGTCAGGGACTGTCCAGAACAGGAGAAAATCCCCATAGAAAACATATGCTGCTCTGGACAGTTCCTAAAATGGACAGAGGTGTCAGTAGAGAGCACTGTGGTCAGTCAGAAAGGAAATTCAAAAAGAAAAGAACTTCCTCTGTAGCATACAGCAGCTGATAAGTACTGGAAGAATGAAGATTTTTACAAGTCTGTTTAACTTTCTGGCACCAGTTGATTAAAACAATGCTTTCTAGGGGAATACCCCCTTTAATTACAATCACACAAAGAATGACTGTAAAATATACAGCATAGGTTCCATAAGCTATACACTATACCACATGCTACAATAACATTCCGCTCCATCACTCGTTATCAAAGAAACAAAGTCGAAAACAACAAGAGCATTACTCAAGCTCTGTATATAATCGTAGACCTGATGCATGGAGCTGATTTCTGGGACACCTACCGACCCCGAGAATGGACGGGGCTGATATATTACTGCAACCCTTTGCTGTTTTAACCTGCAGCCAGAAATAGAATGTGTCGGCAGATAAGAACCATTTGGCCCATCTACTCTGCCCAATAATCTGAATCCTATTAATATTCCCTGGCCATATCTTATATGAAGGATAGCCTTATACCTATCTCTATCTTATATGAAGGATAGCCTTATACCTATCTCTATCTTATATGAAGGATAGCCTTATACCTATCTCTATCTTATATGAAGGATAGCCTTATACCTATCTCTATCTTATATGAAGGATAGCCTTATACCTATCCCTATCTTATATGAAGGATAGCCTTATGCTTATCCCATACATGCTTAAACTCCTTCACTGTATTTGCAGCGACCACTTCTGCAGGAAGACTATTCCACGCATCCACTACTCTCTCAGTAAAGTAATACTTCCTGATATTACTGCAGAAACCTTTCCCCTGTAATATAATACTATGGCCTCTTGTGGTAGTTTTTCTTCTTTTAAATCTCCTCTCCTCCTTTACCGTGTTGATTCGCTTTATGTATATAAAAGTCTCTATCATATCCCCTCTGTCTCTTCTTTCTTCTATACATGTTCAGGTCCTTTAACCTTTCCTGGTAAGTTTTATCCTGCAATCCATGGACTTGTTTAGTATCTTCTCTGAACTCTCTCTCTATAGTATCTATATCCTTCTGGAGATACGGCCTCCAGTACTGCGCACAAATTCACTCTCTCCTCTTCTACAACAACAAATACCTGGCTTTCCATTACTGGCCACTGAATTCTGGACATTTATTGATCACAATTACAGCTCATCTGTCATGACATTTTGGTGCAATAACCTGCACACGGCCTTTGTACTGAGTGCAGGTGGTGGGTATAGCAATGTTTTTACCTGAAATGTGGCGGCTTTCATGACTGCAAAAAAGGCTTTTATTCAAAGCCACTGATGGTCGGATAGGCATGGCGCGAGGTACGCGATGCCCCACCGTCACATCCACCCCCACGCCTACCCCGTACGTCCGCGCTGGGACCTCTGTGTGATTGACATACAGGTCCCAGCGCATGTGCCCTTCAGCTAATCTAACCTGTGCGCTGCTGTGTGTCATCCAGCAAGCGCTCGCTCCCGCCGCCGTCTTCCTCCTCAGTGCGCCTGCGCAGTGCTAAGTGCAGAGAGCTCGCTTCCTCTCTGCACCTAGTATCGAGAACTAACCTGATTGCGCGCTGCTCTGCGTAGGCGCACTGAGGCGGAAGATGGCGGCGGGAGCGAGCACTTGCTGGATGACACACAGCAGCGCAGGTTAGATTAGCTGAAGGGCACATGCGCTGGGACCTGTATGTCAATCACACAGAGGTCCCAGCGCGGACATACGGGGTAGGCATGGGGGTGGGCATGGCGGCGGCGAGGCATCACGTACCTTGCGCCACGCCTATCCGACCGTCAGTGGCTTTGAATAAAAGCCTTTTTTGCAGTCACGAAATTTCAGGTAAAAACATTGCTATACCCACCACCTGTAGTCAGTACAAAGGCTGTGTGCAGGTTTTTGCACCAAAATGTCATGACAGTTGCGCTTTAACATTGGCACCACATGTGACCACCCTGATCTATTAGAACTGGTGAGGTCCTGGGATAAAATGATGTAGATCTATAATGCACTGCTGCTTATTACAACAGGGAAATTCATCCTCGGGATATCGTGTGTGAGGAATTTCACATGATCCACAATGCAACCATTTATAAGCTGCAGATCGATTCAGAACAAAGAGCAAGTGTTTGCATCATCGTGTATTACCCTGGATGATCCTTGTTTCCAGTAGAAATGGTTTCTATGTAATACTATTGTACATTTTCATGGTGGTGGGCCTATCCTTAAAGACTACCTGTCACCAAACTAAACTTTTAATATATTGTTCCTTATGTAATTATAAGACACTTTGCTATTTACTTGCTGTAAAATTCTCAACCTTTATATGTTTTTAATATGATTTGAAAAAAAAAAAAAAAACGGCCACTAGGTGGCTCTGTTCTGTTCACTGCACAAGTTAAACAGTTAGTTTGGTCTCCTCCCGGCCTGGCAGGAGACCAAACTCAGGAAGCGCATGCAGGGCATGGGGAGGCACCGCTCTCACAGGCTTCAATGACGTTGTGCCTACTGGGGAATGCCCACTTTCTCCTGCCGGGAGCTCACACAATGTGAACAAGGGGAAAGTTATGATACACAGCTTTTTATAGATCAAAATAAATTTTAGGGAATATAATCAGAGTTAGTTTGGAAAATATGATTTAATGACAGGTACTCTAATCTCTAGAGGACAAATTATGTAAACTTACATCATGGGGCCCTGGTACTTGACATATACATTCGTGCAATGAACACAAAGCGAGAGTAGGAACTGCGCTCACTTTATGCACTGCACCCGAGACCTAATCAATAATTTAATTGCTGATGCTCACCATTAACCCCTTAGATGCCATGATCAATACTGATCACGCCATCTAAAACAGTTCATGTGCTAAATTACACTCATCAGACCACCTGCAGTGTGGTGGCGGGGGTGCGATGAGTGAAAATGGGGTATGGAGGTCCCCTGAACTGATCCGTGCTTCTTTTCTGGGATCTACTTGTATAGTCTGCCATCTGGCAAGCTGTGCAAGTGGATCGCTGACATTACTGATCAAAAGATTGCTATAAATATGTGAAAACTAGTTATCAAAAATGTTAATAAGCCCCTCCCTGTGTGTGCGGGTTGCAGGGGTCAGGCACGCCCCCTCATGATGCCACGCCCCCTTATGATATCACACCACGCCCCCTCAATGCAAGTCTATGGGAGGGGGCGTGACAGCCATCACGCCCTCTCCCATAGACTTGCATTGAGGGGGCGTGGTGTGATGTCACAAAGGGACATGGCCGACCCCCGCAGTGCACACACAGCCTTCGGAAATAAATAAAAGAACACAGCATGAATTTATCAATGCTATATTAAAAAGTCATCAGCTGTCCGGGCATGCTGGGAGTTGTAGTTTTGCAACAGTTTGGAGATTACTTGCCTAGACTAAAAAGAGTCCAGGAAACCCCTTCAGCTGCATAGAAAAGCGAAAGCTATTAGGCTTTTTTTGTTTTAAAGCAATGTATGTCTAGATCAGTGTTTCCCAACTGGGGTGCCTAGAGCTGTTGCAAAACTACAATTCCTAGCATGCTGGGAGTTGTAGTTTTGCAACAGCTGGGGGCACCCCGGCTGACAGTGGTCTATATAGTGGCTCATATCAGTATATCCTCCAGTGGTCGGCTCACCCCTGACTCCGGCTGCTGTAGGAGGCGCCATTCACAGATCAATAACAGCGCAGTGTCCAATACTATTTTTGCAGTCAAAAGACAACAGAAACCACCCATTATAACCCAATGAGGTCTGTCAGGTGACACGGGGAGGAAAAAAGGTGCAACCCGGGCTGCACTGGGTGACTGGCGATCCAATTCATTGCCATATATGTCACCAGATAGTAAAATACACCAAGGAGGTAACAATAAGGTAGTGGTCTCCAAACTGTGGGCCTCCAGCTATTACAAAACTACAAATCCCAGCATGCCAACAGCTGGAGGACAGTTTGGAGACCACTACAATAATGGGTGACAGAAGAGGGGAACATAAGCAGGTTGCCTAGCAACAATGCCATAAAGCAATGCAGCCCCAGTAACCAATCAGATCCGTGCTCTCATCTATACAGCACAGATAGAAAATGAAAGACAAGATCTGATTGGCTCCTGGAGGTAACTGCTCCCGCCCTTATGCTCTCTGTCATCTAGTACTAAGGCCTTTACTCCATAGACTCCCCTGTATAACACCCAGATATCCTCGTGGCTGCTCACTATCACACCCGGCCCCGTCTACAAAGCCGCCGCACCCCCCAGACCCTGATATAACGCCCTCCCGGTCTGTTCTCCCCGCAGTGTCACTCACTCTCAGCGTCCCTCAGCCGCTGCCAGCATTCTTCCGGGTCACATGACCGGCATACACCTCACCACCTTTTCTCGTCATGTGGGCTGCTGGGGGCGGCCTCCATATTTTTTTTTATTTTTAGAAAAGGGCAGAACCACCAATGCCTTGTTCCCTTGGTTACCGTGTCACGCGCTGGCCATGTGACCGTGATAAGTTCACTAATAATGATAGGCGTGACTGCCACCTACTGGACAAAATTGTGTACTGAGCAGATTACCTTAGCTGTAATGTATGGAACTGTTGCACTATATATATATATATATATATATATATATATATATACATATATATATATATATATATATATATATATAAATATATATATATATATCATTTTTTTTCTTTTTTTTTCTTTTAACCCCTTAAGGACTCAGCCCATTTTGGCCTTAAGGACTCAGACAATTTAATTTTTACGTTTTAATTTTTTCCTCCTCGCCTTCTAAAAATCATAACTCTTTTATATTTTCATCCACAGACTAGTATGAGGGCTTGTTTTTTGCGCGACCAGTTGTCCTTTGTAATGACATAACTCATTATATCATAAAATGTATGGCGCAACCAAAAAACACTATTTTTGTGGGGAAATTAAAACGAAAAACGCAATTTTGCTAATTTTGGAAGGTTTCGTTTTCACGCCGTACAATTTATGGTAAAAATGACGTGTGTTCTTTATTCTGAGGGTCAATACGATTAAAATGATACCCATTGTTACATACTTTTATATTATTGTTGCGCTTAAAAAAAATCACAAACTTTTTAACCAAATTAGTACATTTATAATCACTTTATTTTGATGACCCCTAACTTTTTTATTTTTCCGTATAAGCGGCGGTATGGGGGCTCATTTTTTGCGCCATGATCTGTACTTTTTTTTGATACCACATTTGCATATAAAAAAACTTTTAATACATTTTTTATAAAAAAAAATTTTAATAAAATGTATTAAAAAAGTAGGAATTTTGGACTTTTTTTTTTTTTCGTTCACGCCGTTAACCGTACGGGATCATTAACATTTTATTTTAATAGTTCGGACATTTACGCACGCGGCGATACCAAATATGTCTATAAAAAAAAATTTACGCTTTTTGGGGGTAAAATAGGAAAAAACGGACGTTTTACTTTTTTATTGGGGGAGGGGATTTTTCACTTTTTTTTTACTTTTACTTTTACATTTTTTTTTACACTTGAATAGTCCCCATAGGGGACTATTCATAGCAATACCATGATTGCTAATACTGATCTGTTCTATGTATGGGACATAGAACAGATCAGTATTATCGGTCATCTCCTGCTCTGGTCTGCTCGATCACAGACCAGAGCAGGAGACGCCGGGAGCCGCATGGAGGAAGGAGAGGGGACCTCCGTGCAGCGTTATGAATGATCGGATCCCCACAGCAGCGCTGCGGGCGATCCGATCATTCATTCAAATCGCGCACTCCCGCAGATGCCGGGATCTGTATTGATCCCGGCACCTGAGGGGTTAATGGCGGACGCCCGCGAGATCGCGGGCGTCGGCCATTGCCGGCGGGTCCCTGGCTGCGATCAGCAGCCGGGATCAGCCGCGCATGACACGGGCATCGCTCCGATGCCCGCGGTTATGCTTAGGACGTAAATGTACGTCCTGGTGCGTTAAGTACCACCGCACCAGGACGTACATTTAAGTCCTGCGTCCTTAAGGGGTTAAAGCTACCGCCACTTTATCTCCTGGGACCCAGGGCAAAATGCTTTCCCTGATCCCCATCCTGCCATTTGCCGTTTAATTAACGGGTTTGTTTAACATACACATATGTGCAGACAAAGGAGACATATGATTGGCCGCAGCATGCCATGCTCAGCGTACAGGGGGCATCTTTCAGGCACTACCACTGCAAGTGGCAGAGGGCTAGGCAGGCTTGGACTGCCCCTCGGGTGGGCCCCCTTTTGTAATAAAGAGGTATTCCTGAGGAAACATAAATGTCTTCAAATATCAACTGATGCCAGAAAGTTAAACAGATCTGTAAATTACTATTCTTTAAAAATCTTAATCCTTCCAGTACTTATCAGCTGCTGTATACGTTAGAGGAAGTTGTGTAGTTCTTCCCAGTCTGACCAAAGTGCTCTCTGCTGACACCTCTGTCCATGTCAGGAACTGTACAGAGCAGGAGAGGTTTGCTACGGGGGGATTGGCTCTGGATAGTTCCTACTCTGGACAGTTTCTGACATGGACAGAGGTGAAGGCAGAGTCCAATATTCAGCACGGGATGGGGGTTAAAACTACATTCACACTCACACATACTTTTATTAAAATTTGGCTGGGGATCAGAGAAATTCAATAGTATTGAAATATGCCAGTGGGTGTAAAGTAACCACACAACCTCCCTCCCCCATTCCAGCCCTGGCAGTCAGTGATATATGTAGCATTTGTAGCCTGATGAAAAGCCCATCAATGTAAGTAAGACCTAGTAGACATTGCCATTAGTGTTGAGCGGCATAGGCCATATTCGAATTCGCGAATATTCGCGAATATATGGACGAATATTCGTCATATTCGCGAATATTCGCATATTCGTAATAGTCTCGTTTTATTTTCGCATATGCGAATATTCGCGCATGCGAAAATTAACATATACGAAAATTTGTATATACAAAGATTTACATATGCGAAAATTCGCATATGCGAAGATTAGCATATGCAAATTTTCGTATATGCGAACATTCGCGCACCAGTCTCACACAGTAGTATTAGAGCCTTCTTACACCACATAAGCTGGAAGCAGAGAGGGGTGATCACTGTGATGTGTACTGTGAAAAAAAAAAAAAAAAAAATATTCGTAATTACGAATATATAGCGCTATATTCGCGAATATTCGCGAATTCGCGAATATGCGATATTCGCGAATAAAATTCGAATTGCGAATATTCGCGAGCAACACTAATTGCCATCTCCATAGACGGCAATGTATTCTGTGCGAAATACAATGAAAGAATGAGCAAGATAATTCACTGGTGGAATTTCAGCGGCGGAAGCTCTGCTGTTAAATTCCATAGTGTGCACTGTGCAGCGGATTACAATTGACAGCAATAGGATTCTGCTGCACCGAAATTTCAAGCCTGAATTTCAAAACGGAATTCCACTTTGAAATTCTGTAGTCCAGCCCCGCTAGTCATTGGTACAAAGTAGTATTTTTAGTATGGTGAGAAGTACATCAAAGTAAGTTTCATGCTGCGCATTCGACACCTGCAGTCATAGAGCTGCGGCGGGGAGCTCGCTCTGCAGTTGCTCTGTGACTGTCGGCAGCGCATCCGCAGTGTGAAATACGTTACCTCACAGTTTTTTTTTCTGACTTTTTTGGGAAAAACTGCCACTGCAGTTTTTGAGCCAAAATCAGAAGTGGATTCACGAGGAAGGAGAATTATAAGTCCTTCCTTTATATTTCCATTCCTTTTGAATCTACTTCTGGCTTTGGCTCAAAAACTGCAGTGGCAGTATTCCAAAAAAAGGCAGAAAAAAGCCAATGTGAAAAGCCAGCCTCAGCCATGTATAAGAAATATAACAGCGTGATAGGCCAGGGTTACTGCATGTCATTCACACTGGCAGCTAATAACAACCATTTACCCACATTTTATCATCTTCTGAATCTTGACTTACCAGCCATCAAAGTTAATATGCAACAAAAGCCTTTATTATATTAAAACACACTGTAATCACAACCATGGAGAATAAAATTTCATATTCGACATTATAGACTTGACCTTGCAGATCATAACTAAGGCATCAGGAGACTAGTAATATGTAATAAAGCAATATTAGAGCAATAAAGACAGCAGGGTACGAAGTAACCATGGAATCCAGCGCAAAACTTGGAATTGGCCCCTCACCTCTATGACCAGAAAATTCAGAACATAAAAAGCACATGATTTTATGATATCTCTAATGCACATGAAAATTATATTTCAGCACAGTGATAATGCTCAAAATGATGTCTTAGTACAGGGATAATGCCCACAATGATGTCACAGTACATAGATAATGCACACAGTGATGTCTCAGTACAGGGATAATGCCCACAATGATGTCATAGTACAGAGATAATGCCTTCAGTGATGCCCCAGTATAGAAATAATGCCCACAGTAATGTCCCAGAACAGGGATAATGCCCACAGTGATGTCCTAGTACACCATGGGTGTCAAACATGCGGCCCACAATGAATATGTTTGCGACCCGGCAGGGGGGCCCTGCCACATTCGGGGCATCCCTGTGTCCCGAAAAATCTTTTCAGGACACAAGGATGCCCCGGTTACCTCTCTACGGCCCCGCATTAACTTTTAAAAAAAGCAGGGGCCGCCTGGACGTAGTGCACGCAGGGACGTCACTGACGTCCCGTGCGTGTGCCCAAAGGAGAAGAGCAGAGCGGAGCAGTGAGGAAGTATGAGTGGGTATGGTAAATCACCACTCACCAGCACATCATCTTCGGTGTTCCGACCACCGTTCCTCCGGTCCCGGGACCTACTGCTATGATCTACAGGCAATAGCAGTAGATCGTGACCCTGGGCCGGAGGAGCGGTGGTCGGAACACTGAAGTGGGGTAGTAAACAGGCATACAGCCTCCAGCCATACACTGTATATGGCTGAATGCTGTATGTCTGTGGGGGAACTGTACTGCAGCTAATGTGGGGGAACTGTACTGCACCTAATGTGGGAAACTATACTGCACGTAATATGGGGGAACTATACTGCACCTAATGTGGGGAAATATACTGCCAACCTAATGTGGAGGAACTGTACTGCAACCAATGTGGGGGAACTGTACTGCACCTAATGTGGGGAACTATACTGCACTTAATGTGGGGAACTATACTGCACCTAATGTGGGGAACTATACTGCCAACCTAATGTGGGGGAACTATACTGCCAACCTAATGTGGGGGAACTATACTGCCAACCTAATGTGGGGGAACTGTACTGCACCTAATGTGGGGGAGCTATACTGCACCTATTTTAGGGGGAACTGTACTGCACCTAATGTAGGGAACTATACTGCACCTAATGTGGGGAACTATACTGCACCTAATGGGGGGCAACTATACTGCACCTAATGTGGGGGAACTATACTGCACCTAATGTGGGGGAACTGTACTGCAACTAATGTGGGAAATTATACTGCATGTAATGTGGGGGAACTATACTGCACCTAATGTGGGGAACTATACTGCCAAACTAATGTAGGGGAACTATACTGCCAACCTAATGTGGGGAACTATACTGCACCTAATGTGGGGAACTATACTGCACCTAATGTGGGGAACTATACTGCACCTAATGTGGGGAACTATACTGCCAAACTAATGTAGGGGAACTATACTGCCAACCTAATGTGGGGAACTATACTGCACCTAATGTGGGGAACTATACTGCACCTAATGTGAGGAACTATACTGCACCTAATGTGGGGGAACTATACTGCACCTAATGTGGGAAATTATACTGCATGTAATGTGGGGGAACTATACTGCACCAGGGGCGGACATACCATATGTGCAGCCTGTTCAGCTGCACAGGGGCCCAGGAGCCCAGGGGGGCCCAGCCGGAACTGAAACTGTTAGCGAGTCAGTGAGTGACAGTCACTCACTGACCACTGGGGCCAGGCCCGTCTTTAACGTGGGGCAAAAGGGGCGGCTGCCTCGGGCCCTCTCATTCCTGGGGGCCCAAAAGCAGCTAGCCCCTTTTCCCCCACGCGGGGCCCTGGTCATGACATCCCAGGCTGGGAAACAGGCGGGCCAGGCGTCAAAATTTTAGACTGAGGGAGGGAGGGGGTCCACAACCGCCGCCGCCCGCTACCTTTTTTGGGAGGGGGCCTTTTTCTAATTCATTGCCACCGCCTCCGCCGTCAATCTTCCACAGGCAGCCACTATCCCAGGACCGCTGTGGCTGCCTGGGAAATAGTCACGCCCGCTGACGTGACGTGCGACGTCACGGCGGGCCGCGGGCATCATAGAGATGAGAGGAGCGGAACAGAGAGGAGTCCTCCGCTCCTCTCTATCAGTGATTTACAGCCCCCACACACGGCCTCCAGGCTGCAGCGTCACTCACCGCCAGATGGAGCGGTATATCATCCTGATTACAAGTGAGTTGAGGGGTAGGGGTTGTTTGGCAGGGGGGTGGGGTGAGGATTGGAGGGGGGGGGGGGTGCAGGGTTGCGATTGTGTGTGTGTGTGGGGGGGGGGGGGAGAAATTATGCATGTGATTGCAGGATAATAATGATTATTATAATCCTCCCCTCACATGTATGTATCATCTCCCCCTGTATAGTCTAATAACCCCCTCACATATAATCTTATTAGGAGATTATACTTGTGAGGGGACTATAAATGTGAGGAGGGGATTATCAGACTATACATGTAAGGGGGAGATAATACATATATGTGAGGGGAGGATTATAATAATCCCCTCCTCACATTGATTATCCCCTCACATATACTCTGATTATGATATTACATATGTGAGGGTATTATCAATGTGATGAGGGGATTATCAGATTATACATGTGCGGGAGATATGATAAATATATGTGAGGGGAGGATTATAATAATCCTCTAATGTGTATAATCCCCTCCTCACATGTATAATCCCACCCTCACATGTATAATCCCCTCCTCACATGTATAATCTGATTTTGCGATTATAAATGTGAGGAGGAGATTATTAGATTACACATGTGATGGAGAGATGTTACATATATGTGAGTAGAGGATTATAATAATCCCCTTCTCACATGTGTAATCCCCTTCTCACATGTATAAGGCTTGGTTCACATTGATGAATCTCCAGAAGCGATCCCTTTGGGCGGCGCTAGGACCGTGCAGATCTTTTTGCAGATCCGCTCAGAAATGCATTGCTGTCTGAAGATTTTTCAGTGTGAACCTAGTAATTATAATAGTTATATATCCTGTATTATATTCCAGAGCTGTACTCACTATTCTGCTGGTGAGGTCACTGTGTACTTACATTACATTACTTATCCTATACTGATCCTGAGCTCCTGTATTATACTCCAGAGCTGTACTCACTTCTGCTGGTGAGGTCACTGTGTACTTACATTACATTACTTATCCTATACTGATCCTGAGCTCCTGTATTATACTCCAGAGCTGTACTCACTATTCTGCTGGTGAGGTCACTGTGTACATACATTACATTACTTATCCTGTACTGATCCTGAGCTCCTGTATTATACTCCAGAGCTGTACTCACTATTCTGCTGGTGAGGTCACTGTGTACATACATTACATTACTTATCCTGTACTGATCCTAAGTTATATCCTGTATTATACTTCAGAGCTGTACTCACTATTCTGCTGGTGGTGTCACTGTGTATATACATTACATTACTTATCCTGTACTGATCCTGAGTTATATCCTGTATTATACTCCAGAGCTGTACTCACTATTCTGCTGGTGAGATCACTGTGTACATACATTACATTACTTATCCTGTACTGATCCTGAGTTATATCCTGTATTATACTCCAGAGCTGTACTCACTATTCTGCTGGTGAGGTCACTGTGTACATACATTACATTACTTATCCTGTACTGATCCTGAGTTATATCCTGTATTATACTCCAGAACTGTACTCACTATTCTGCTGGTGAGGTCACTGTGTACATACATTACATTACTTATCCTGTACTGATCCTGAGTTATATCCTGTATTATACTCCAGAATTGTACTCACTATTCTGCTGGTGAGGTCACTGTGTACATACATTACATTACTTATCCTGTACTGATCCTGAGTTATATCCTGTATTATACCCCAGAGCTGTACTCACTATTCTGCTGGTGAGGTCACTGTGTACATACATTACATTACTTATCCTGTACTGATCCTGAGTTATATCCTGTATTATACCCCAGAGCTGTACTCACTATTCTGCTGGTGAGGTCACTGTGTACATACAATACATTGCATTACTTATCCTGTACTGATCCTGAGTTATATATCAGACAGGAGGCTCATATCTTATGCATTATTCTTTCTTTAATAATGCCCATAGCAGAAAAATCCAGTAATCAATTTCAATGTAAATGAAAAAACTTTGCAAAACTACAACTCCCAGCAGTCCTAGGGCCACGGTAGCCACTCCCAGTCTGTGGGCCCTATATAAAGGACTGCCCATGGAAGGATCCTCCTCTTTCTTTCTGCTCATGGCAGACCTGTACAGATAAGTATACTTGAATGTTCTGATTTATATAACTTTTATAATATATGGTATTACTTCTGGGACACTGTGTGGCCTGACAGAGAATATAAATCCTCTGCCGACTGCAGTGCTCCCTTAACTTGAATTTAGTTTATTCTTTTCCTATTTATTTATTTAATTATTTCTTTCTGGTTTCACTTTATTCCTTCCTGATCTCACCCCCGCTTGCGGCGGTGACCCCTTTGGACCTTTTCACTTTTTTCCCCTCTATATTTTCAGCGTTCGCCATCTTACCGGGCGGCGCCATTTTCTTCCCCTGTTGTTTCTCTTCTTCTCCACTTCTTCCCGCGTCCCTTCGCGCGCGCGAACGGGGGGCGGGTCCCTGGCTCTGAGCGCGTCTTCCCGCGGCCTGCTCAGTTGCTGGAGGCGGTCCCACCCAACGTTTTGGTGGGCGGTTATCTTCATCCTCCAATAGGATTCCCAGGTAACGAAGTCTCGTGAGACTTCGTCCCTGGTCTCTATATCCCGGGCTCTCCTCCCTCCACAGCGCCAGTACAGTGCTAGCGGCGTTGGAGGAAGGAGCCTGGGCTACTAATTGTAAGATTCTTCTGTGAGTCGGAATTTATTCCAGTCTCACTTCTTTTAGTGTGCTATTCTTCTGACTAGAGCAGTCCTTACATAAGCCATGTCTGAGAGCTCTTCTTTAGTCCCCACTAAGGGTGATGAGCTGTCCCTAGATACAGCACAATTTATGAGTGCCTCACAAATACAAGATCTTATAGATAGATCTGTACAGACGGCCCTGGCCTCGGCCATTATGCCCTCTGGATCACAACCAACTTTATCTTTTACCCCTATACCGCTGCCCCGCAGCGATGAGCCGCCTATTAAAAAAGGGAAAGCTTCACACAAGCGGAAGCATACTGTTACGGCTCCTGACTCCCCGGCAGGGGAAGTAAACAATGTGCTCCAGGCAGGTTCCACCATGGACTGCCACCCCATGCAATCCTCAGACTCCAATCGACCCCTGGGCCTCAGGGAGTTACCAAGGAGGCAGAAGTCCGCCAGGCGGACAAAACCCGACTCTTATGTAGAATCTTCAGATGAGGAATCGGAAGCCGAATCGGGTGAGACTGACGTCTCTGAGTCTGACTATGCCGATGAGGATGCTGGGACATTGACGCTCAACACTGATGCCAACCCTGCTACGCAGGACGAAATCATCCTAGATGCTCTAGGTGAAGCGTTATTCCACCCAGACGCGATATCCCATCCTCGCTCTGGGGATTGGACTCCGTTACCCCACGTATCCCAGTACGTGGAATTCTGGGCACGAAGGTCCCTTGAGAGGACCAATCGAAATAAATTAAGGGCGGAATGCCCCAGACCTTTTATACCCAAGAAAGTGGTTACTACCCCTGAGGTAGACCCTATTCTATCAAAATACTTAGCAAAGTCTGGCAAGTTTCCCAAGAAAGGGATTGAGAGGTCCTTTAAGACCATACAGGACCGCGTTCTGGACCTCCTCGGTCCGCTTACGAAGATTCTGAATTTAGCGGAGCAGGCGGCAGCAACAAATCAACCTGTCGACCTGGTCCAACTTCGTGGATGGGCTCAAAGGGCCATTTGTCTAGTGGGCAGCGCCAACACTGCATGCTCTACTGAGCGCAGACGCTCCATCCTCATGCGGCTTGATCCGCAATTGGCTCATTTAGCCGAGACCGAGCCAGGTCCATCGGCAGAAGGTAGGCTGTTTGGCGGACACCCTAGTGAAAGATATCAACAAGTTTGTGGGTGTCACGATGCCGGCTGGCAGGTAGTGGATCCTCTGTGCCAGAGAGGGATTGGCGAGGACCGCGCTAGTGGACCGGTTCTAAGTCACTACTGGTTTTCACCAGAGCCCGCCGCAAAGCGGGATGGTCTTGCTGCGGCGGTAGTGACCAGGTCGTATCCACTAGCAACGGCTCACCTCTCTGACTGCTGAAGATAGGCGTGGTACAAGGGAGTAGACAGAAGCAAGGTCGGACGTAGCAGAAGGTCGGGGCAGGCAGCAAGGATCGTAGTCAGGGGCAACGGCAGGAGGTCTGGAACACGGGCTAGGAACAAACAAGGGAACGCTTTCACTAGGCACAAGTGCAACAAGATCCGGCAAGGGAGTGCAGGGGAAGTGAGGTGATATAGGGAAGTGCACAGGTGATCACACTAATTGGTAATTGGGAAGATTGGGCCAGGCACCATCATTGGTGCACTGGCCCTTTAAATCGCAGAGACCCGGCGCGCGCGCGCCCTAGGGAGCGGGGCCGCGCGCGCCGGGACAGGACCGACGGAGAGCGAGTCAGGTACGGGGACCGGGGTGCGCATCGCGAGCGGGCGCCACCCGCATCGCGAATCGCATCCCGGCTGGAGGCGGGACCGCAGCGCACCCCGGTCAGTGGATCTGACCGGGGCGCTGCAGCAACGAGGATGAGGCGAGCGCTCCGGGGAGGAACGGGGACCCGGAGCGCTCGGCGTAACAGTACCCCCCCCCCTTGGGTCTCCCCTCTTCTTGGGGCCAAAGAACCAGAGGAAAAAAAAGTCAATTTTTCCGTGATGAGGTCCGATGCACATTAGGAGGGGTTCTGTGCGGAAACGCATGAGACAGTCCAATCTTTCATTGTTAATACAATAGATGTAGAGGGGTCTGGCGAGACTGGTCACAGGGACGTAGAACCTGTTGATAAGAGAGGCCAAAAAATTTTTTCCTGCAGATCCGGAATCCAAGAAGACCATAGTAGAGAAGGAGAAGGTAGAGGCAGATATCCGCACAGGCACAGTAAGGCGTGGAGAAGCAGAGTTGACATCAAGAACTGTGTCACCTTTGTGCGGAGTCAGCGTACGTCTTTCCAGGCGGGGAGGACGGATAGGACAATCCTTCAGGAAGTGTTCGGTACCGGCATAGTACAGGCAAAGATTCTCCATGCGGCGTCGTGTCCTCTCTTGAGGTGTCAAGCGAGACCGGTCAACTTGCATAGCCTCCGCGGCGGGAAGCACAGGAACGGATTGCAGAGGACCAGAGGAGAGAGGAGCCGGGGAGAAAAAACGTCTCGTGCGAACAAAGTCCATATCCAGGCGGAGCTCCAGACGCCATCCGGAAGAACGCATGTCAATGCGAGTGGCAAGATGAATGAGTTCATGCAGGTTAGCAGGAGTTTCTCGTGCGGCCAGAACATCTTTAATGTTGCTGGATAGGCCTTTTTTAAAGGTCGCGCAGAGAATCTCACTATTCCAGGACAACTCGGAAGCAAGAGCACGGAACTGAATGGCGTACTCGCCAACGGAAGAAACACCCTGGGCCAGGTTCAGCAGGGCAGTCTTGGCAGAAGAGGCTCGGGCAGGCTCCTCGAAGACACCACGGACCTCAGCGAAGTAGGACTGGACTGTGGCTGTGGCAGGATCATTGCGGACCCCATCAAATTTGTCCGGCAGGGACAAGCAGGGGTTAGAAGCGGCCGGTTGCTGCGGAGGAGTTGCAGGAGCCGGCGGAGGAGATGGTTGTTGCAGCTGTAGCTGTGACTGAATTTGCTGTATCTGTGACTGAAGATGCAGTGTCACGGAGGTCAAGTATGCCAGCTGTTGATTTCGTTGGGCGATCTTTAGGGCTTGCTGGGCGACCAGTGTAGGGAGGTCGGCGACAACTGGCAGAGGAACTTCAGCGGGATCCATGGCCGGATCTACTGTCACGATGCCGGCTGGCAGGTAGTGGATCCTCTGTGCCAGAGAGGGATTGGCGAGGACCCGCGCTAGTGGACCGGTTCTAAGTCACTACTGGTTTTCACCAGAGCCCGCCGCAAAGCGGGATGGTCTTGCTGCGGCGGTAGTGACCAGGTCGTATCCACTAGCAACGGCTCACCTCTCTGACTGCTGAAGATAGGCGTGGTACAAGGGAGTAGACAGAAGCAAGGTCGGACGTAGCAGAAGGTCGGGGCAGGCAGCAAGGATCGTAGTCAGGGGCAACGGCAGGAGGTCTGAAACACGGGCTAGGAACAAACAAGGGAACGCTTTCACTAGGCACAAGTGCAACAAGATCCGGCAAGGGAGTGCAGGGGAAGTGAGGTGATATAGGGAAGTGCACAGGTGATCACACTAATTGGTAATTGGGAAGATTGGGCCAGGCACCATCATTGGTGCACTGGCCCTTTAAATCGCAGAGACCCGGCGCGCGCGGGCCCTAGGGAGCGGGGCCGCGCGCGCCGGGACAGGACTGACGGAGAGCGAGTCAGGTACGGGGACCGGGGTGCGCATCGCGAGCGGGCGCCACCCGCATCGCGAATCGCATCCCGGCTGGAGGCGGGACCGCAGCGCACCCGGTCAGTGGATCTGACCGGGGCGCTGCAGCAATGAGGATGAGGCGAGCGCTCCGGGGAGGAACGGGGACCCGGAGCGCTCGGCGTAACAGTGGGGCTATTCAACAGCCTTGATAAAGCCCAAACCTCGCTGAAAAAATCTGGAGCAAGCAAGATTTTTCCCCGGGCCGGCAGAAGTAGGGGCCGTTCTGCCGGCCGTAACTCTACCTACAGACCTTACGCTAGGGCAACCGCCCCACCTCAATATCCTCAGGCTCCCCCTCCATACTCCGCTCCAATGGCGCAGCCAGCACCGTTTTTCCCACCCCGTGGTAGACCGTGGCGTGGACGAGGAAGCAGAGGCTACCCCCGATCCCGTCCATATACTGGTGAGTACTCCATACATTCCACTTTCACACATACCTGTGGGGGGACGACTGAGGTATTTTACCCACGCCTGGTCTGCGATTACGGCAGACGCGTGGATCCTAACTACTATAACAGGGTTCCACATAGATCTTCTGTCCTTACCAAACCTGGGCGTGATCCCGCCCCCCTATTCGATTTGCAAACCAAAACGTTGTGCTCATAGACAACGAGATTCAAGACCTAGTAGCCAAACAGGCGGTGGTAGAGGTCAACCCGTCTTCCCCGGGATTTATCAGCAACCTCTTCCTAGTAAGAAAGAAAGGGGGCGACTACCGTCCCGTGATAAATCTTCGGGATTTGAACCAACATGTCGTTTATCGACATTTCAAAATGGAGGGCATACATTGCCTTCGAGACCTGTTGCAACCGGGGGATTGGTTGGTAAAGGTGGACCTAAAGGACGCTTACCTCACTGTCCCTGTGCATCCATCCGCACAACATCTACTCCGCTTCCTCTGGAGGGATCGAATGTGGCAATTTACTTGCCTTCCTTTCGGTCTGTCATCTGCCCCGTGGTGTTTCACCAAGCTCCTGAAACCGGTGGTGGCATCTCTACGAAGCAGGGGGGTACGTCTAATCATATATCTCGACGACATCCTCATCATGGCTTGCTCCGAGACACAGGCCTTCCGCCACATGAGATGGACAATCTCTCTATTACAAAGACTGGGCTTCTTGATCAACCGAGACAAATCGAGTCTCGTCCCTGCTCAGGAAATGGAATTTTTAGGCTTCTTGGTAGACACCAACCAAGCCGTTCTCCGTTTGCCCAAAACAAAGTTGGTTCTCATCCGCAAGGAAATCAGAGCGGTTCTACGCAAGGATTTCCTATCGCTACGGGTGCTAGCCCGTCTGGTAGGGCTTCTAGCGGCCTCCATACAAGCTATATTCCCGGCCCCTCTCCACTACAGGGCCCTCCAGAGACTCAAGATTCTCCATCTACGACAGGGTCTCAGATACGCCGACGAGGTGCCCCTCTCGATGGAAGCCAGGGCAGAATTGCAGTGGTGGCTTCGTCATGCCGTCGAGTGGAACGGCAAAACAATCTTCAACTCTTGTCCAGACGTCATCATAGAGTCGGACGCGAGTCGACAAGGTTGGGGCGCTCGTTTTGGCAATCTCTCCACAGGAGGAAGCTGGTCCTTCAGGGAATCCCTCCTGCACATCAATGCGTTGGAACTTCTGGCGGCGTTGTTCGCCGTTCGGAGTTTCTTACCAGAAGCGTCCAACTGCTGCGTATTATTACGCATGGACAATATTGCTGCGGTGCAATACATCAACCGCTTGGGGGGCACCAGATCCAGAGTCCTTGCAGAGATTGCCAAGGATTTCTGGCACCTCTGTCTTTCCCGCAATATTATTCCGATGGCGGAATACATTCCGGGTATTTCCAATACGGTAGCCGATTGGAATTCCCGATACCTTTCCGACTCCAGCGATTGGCGTCTGGACCGTTCAGTTTTTCTGCAACTAAATCTGCTTTGGGGTCCGTTGGGCATAGATCTGTTCGCTTCTCGCCTCAACCATCATCTGCCTCGATTTTTCAGCTGGAGACCGGATCCGGAGGCGTCGGCGGTAGACGCGTTCCGGCAGTGTTGGACGGGGGAGACGCACTATGCGTTTCCTCCGTTCTCGATGATCCCCAAGGTTCTCCTGCATATAGCGAACCAGAATGCGACGGTGGTACTGGTCACCCCCTGGTGGCCGATGCAGCCGTGGTTCCCACTTGTTCTGGAGATGGCAGTGGATTTCCCCAGGCTACTCCCTCACTTTCCACAGATTCTTTCCAACCCGACCAGGGGTCTCCACCCTCTGATAACGGAGGGCAACCTGACTCTCCTAGCATGGTTGGTTTCGGGGTGCCGGACACAGACAGCGATCTTTCAAAGTCGGCTAGGGATCTCCTCGCCCTGGCCTGGGCCCCCGGGACTCGATCGGCATACCGATCGGCCTGGAGACTCTGGGTGCGTTGGTGTGATCAACGGCAGGTTGATCCCGTACAGGCGCCTGTATCGACAATAGTGAATTACCTGGCGGATTCTTTTGAGTCTGGTAAGTCCTTCAGCTCCATCAATGTGTATCGATCGGCTATTTCTGCTTACCATTATCCGGTTGACTCTTTGCCAGTCGGTAAACATCCTCTACTGTGTAGGCTTTTGCGGGGCATTAAATTTAAACGGCCGCCTCGTCCTAAGTATCAGTCAATTGGGATGTTTCCAGGTTACTAGATATGTTCTCTAGATGGGAGGACAATGACGCTTTATCATTGAAGCTTTTGTCCTACAAACTTACAGTCCTTTTATGTTTGGTCTCCATTAAACGGGTTTCGGATGTAAAAGCCCTGGACATTTCTAGGCGTCAATTTTCGCCTCAAGGTGTCAAGTTTTCAGTGGTCCGCAGGACCAAGACGGGTATACATTCGGTTTCTTATCCCTTTTTCCCTGCGCATCCTCGGTTATGTGTTGTGCGTTGCCTACAGGCTTATGAGGCACAAACAGCCAACTTACGCTCACAGGGTTTTTCTCAACTCCTGGTTTCATATGTCAAACCTCATCACCCCGTTTCCTCCGCCACGCTTGCACGGTGGGTGCGTTCCGCCATGGAGATGGCGGGTATAGACATATCCCTCTTTGGAGCACACTCTTCCAGAGGGGCTATGGCTACTAAGGTAGTTACGTCGGGGGGCTCTCTCGCGGACCTTTTAATGGCTGCGGATTGGTCTTCCGAGACCACGTTTCGCCATTTTTACTTCAGACCGGAAGGGCATGTTTCCATGTCGGTTTTATAATGCTGTTATCTTGTCATTTGTATAACCTGTTATGTAAAATCTTAGCTTTGAACTTGCATAAGATATGAGCCTCCTGTCTGATATATAAATCTAGATTTTCCTAGCTTGTGACGGAAAATATTAGTTATATGAAGACAGGAGGCGAGTATCTTCCCTCCCTACCCAACCCTATTACGATTCTTTGTTCTCTTTCAGGATATTGAACGTACTGACCGTTTTCCTGAAGACGGCTGACCCGTTGGTTGCAAGTTGTTGGGTTCTCTACAGTCTCCGTTGAGACGAGGTTAGACCTTCGTTTGACCGTTTTCTCCAGCTGATAACTCCGGACGCTGAGGTTTCGGAAGGCTGGCTGTGGATTCGCATGGCGATGGAGATGTTCACATGGAGTTCGTTTTGCCGGTGCGGTTCGAGTCGCATGAAGAAAGAGGAGGATCCTTCCATGGGCAGTCCTTTATATAGGGCCCACAGACTGGGAGTGGCTACCGTGGCCCTAGGACTGCTGGGAGTTGTAGTTTTGAAAGTTTTTTCATTTACATTGAAATTGATTACTGGATTTTTCTGCTATGGGCATTATTAAAGAAAGAATAATGCATAAGATACTCGCCTCCTGTCTTCATATAACTAATATTTTCCGTCACAAGCTAGGAAAATCTAGATTTATATCCTGTATTATACTCCAGAGCCGCCATTCATATAACAGAATCTGAGGAGCCTCACAACAGTCAAATCTTAAAGTTTCCTTAGGAGACGAGGTGAGTGACCTGCTGCTTCCACCATAAGTAATGTAACGTGACCCTTCATTTATCGCAATAGTTAGATTTTGCACAATGGGTGCCACCCGTTGTATAAGATGTCACGTTGTATAGGGTCACTTTACATTACTTATGTACTGAGTTATATCCTGTATTATACTCCAGAGCTGTACTCACTATTCACTAGACTGTCCGGGAATGCTGGGAGTTGTAGTTTTGGACCACCTGGAGAGACACTGTTTTGAAAACACCTCCTTAGTCAGTATTTTCCAACCTGGGCTCCTCCAGCTGTTGCAAAACTACAACTCCTAGCATTCCCCCAGACAGTCTTTAGCTGTCCAGGCATGCTGGGAGTTTTAGTTCTGCAACAGCTGGAGGCTCTCAGGTTTGGTAGGTAGGTCCTTAATCCATTGTTTCCCAACCTGGGTTCCTCCAGCTGTTGCAAAACTACAACTCCCAGCATGCCCAAGCAGTCAAAGCCTGTTTGGAAAACACTGGACAAAGGGCCTACCTACCAAATGTTACATGGCTACCCAGCTACCAACCAAACTTATACCTGCCTACCTATCTAGCACCAAACATTTTACCTGCCTTCCTACCAACTGAACTTACTAACTGCCTAAATATCTTGCAAATTTACTACTTGTCTACCTACTTAGAAAATGTTCTACCTACCTAACTAGCAAATGTACTACTTGCAAACGTACTACCCGCTTACCTAGCAAACATATTACCTGGGGGGAGGGGGGGGGGGCCCAGGCATATTCTTTGCACAGGGGCCCTCTGCTGTCTGTGTCCGCCCCTGTACTGCACCTAATGTGGGGAACTATACTGCACCTAATGTGGGGAACTATACTGCACCTAATGTGGGGAACTATACTGCACCTAATGTGGGGAACTATACTGCCAACCTAATGTGGGGGAACTATACTGCCAACCTAATGTGGGGGAACTATACTGCCAAACTAATGTAGGGGAACTATACTGCCAACCTAATGTGGGGAACTATACTGCACCTAATGTGGGGAACTATACTGCACCTAATGTGGGGAACTATACTGCCAACCTAATGTGGGGGAACTATACTGCCAACCTAATGTGGGGGAACTGTACTGCACCTAATGTGGGGGAACTGTACTGCACCTAATGTGGGGGAGCTATACTGCACCTAATATAGGGGGAACTGTACTGCACCGATGTAGGGAACTATACTGCACCTAATGTGGGGAACTATACTGCACCTAATGGGGGGGGGGGAACTATACTGCACCTAATGTGGGGGAACTATACTGCACTTAATGTGGGGAACTATACTGCACCTAATGTGGGGGAACTATACTGCACCTAATGGGGGAAATTATACTGCATGTAATGTGGGGGAACTATACTGCACCTAATGTGGGGGAACTATACTGCACTTAATGTGGGGAACTATACTGCACCTAATGTGGGGGAACTATACTGCACCTAATGTGGGAAATTATACTGCATGTAATGTGGGGGAACTATACTGCACCTAATGTGGGGAACTATACTGCCAAACTAATGTGGGGAACTATACTGCACCTAATGTGGGGGAACTATACTGCCAACCTAATGTGGGGGAACTATACTGCACCTAATGTGGGGGAACTGTACTTCACCTAATGTGGGGGAACTGTACTGCACCTAATGTGGGGAACTATACTGCACCTAATGTGGGGAACTGTACTGCCAACCTAATGTGGGGGAACTATACTGCACCTAAAGTGGGGGAACTGTACTGCACCTAATGTGGGGAACTATACTGCACCTAATGTGGGGAACTATACTGCACCTAATGTGGGGACCTATACTGCCAACCTATTGTGGGGCAACTATACTGCCAACCTAATGTGGGGGAACTGTAATGCACCTAATGTGTGTAACTATACTGCCAACCTAATGTGGGGGAACTATACTGCCAACCTAATATGGGGGCACTATACTGCACCTAATGTGGGGGAACTGTACTGCACCTAATGTGGGGAACTATACTGCACCTAATGTGGGGAACTATACTGCACCTAATGTGGGGAACTATACTGCATGTAATGTGGGGAGCTATACTGCACCTAATGTGGGGGGAACTGTACTGCACCTAACGTGGGGAACTATACTGCACCTAATGGGGGGGAACTATACTGCACCTAATGTGGGGGAACTATACTGCACCTAATGTGGGGGAACTATACTGCACCTAATGTGGGGAACTATACTGCACCTAATGTGGGGGAACTATACTGCACCTAATGTGGGGAACTATACTGCCAACCTAATGTGGGGAACTATACTACACCTAATGTGGGGGAACTGTACTGCACCTAATGTGGGGGAACTGTACTGCACCTAATGTGGAGGAGATATACTGCACCTAATGTGGGGCACTATACTGTACCTAATGTGGAGAACTATACTGCACCTAATGTGGGGAACTATACTGCCAACCTAATGTGGGGGAACTGTACTGCACCTAATGTGGGGGAGCTATATTGCACCTAATGTGGAAGGAACTGTTCTGCACCTAATGTGGGGAACTATACTGCACCTAATGTGGGGAACTATACTGCACCTAATGGGGGGGAACTATACTGCACCTAATGTAGGGAACTATGCTGCACGTAATGTGGGGGAACTATACTGCACCTAATGTGGGGAACTATACTGCACCTAGTGTAGGGAACTAAGCTGCACGTAATGTGGGGGAATTATACTGCACCTAATGTGGGGAACTACACTGCCAACCTAACGTGGGGGGGAACTGTACTGCACCTAATGTGGGGGAACTGTACTGCACCTAATGTGGAGAACTATACTGCACCTAATGTGAGGAACTATACTGCACCTAATGTGGGGAACTATACTGCCTACCTAATGTGGGGGAACTATACTGCCAACCTAATGGGGGGGGGGGGGGGGGACTGTACCTAATGTTGGGGAAACTGTACTGCACCTAATGTGGGGAACTATACTGCAACTAATGTGGGGAACCATACTGCACCTAATGGGGGGAACTATACTGCACCTAATGTGGGGGAACTATACTGCACCTATGTGGGGGAACTATACTGCGCATAATGTGGGGAACTATACTGCACCTAATGTGGGGAACTATACTGCACCTAATGTGGGGAACTATACTGCCAACCTAATGTGGGGGAACTGTACTGCACCTAATGTGGGGGAGCTATACTGCACCTAATTTAGGGGGAACTGTACTGCACCTAATGTAGGGAACTATACTGCACCTAATGTGGGGAACTATACTGCACCTAATGGGGGGCAACTATACTGCACCTAATGTGGGGGAACTATACTGCACCTAATGTGGGGGAACTGTACTGCAACTAATGTGGGAAATTATACTGCATGTAATGTGGGGGAACTATACTGCACCTAATGTGGGGAACTATACTGCCAAACTAATGTAGGGGAACTATACTGCCAACCTAATGTGGGGAACTATACTGCACCTAATGTGGGGAACTATACTGCACCTAATGTGGGGAACTATACTGCACCTAATGTGGGGAACTATACTGCCAAACTAATGTAGGGGAACTATACTGCCAACCTAATGTGGGGAACTATACTGCACCTAATGTGGGGAACTATACTGCACCTAATGTGGGGAACTATACTGCACCTAATGTGGGGGAACTATACTGCACCTAATGTGGGAAATTATACTGCATGTAATGTGGGGGAACTATACTGCACCTAATGTGGGGAACTATACTGCACCTAATGTGGGGAACTATACTGCACCTAATGTGGGGAACTATATTGCACCTAATGTGGGGAACTATACTGCCAACCTAATGTGGGGGAACTATACTGCCAACCTAATGTGGGGGAACTATACTGCCAAACTAATGTAGGGGAACTATACTGCCAACCTAATGTGGGGAACTATACTGCACCTAATGTGGGGAACTATACTGCACCTAATGTGGGGAACTATACTGCCAACCTAATGTGAGGGAACTATACTGCCAACCTAATGTGGGGGAACTGTACTGCACCTAATGTGGGGGAACTGTACTGCACCTAATGTGGGGGAGCTATACTGCACCTAATGTAGGGGGAACTGTACTGCACCGATTTAGGGAACTATACTCCACCTAATGTGGGGAACTATACTGCACCTAATGGGGGGGGGAACTATACTGCACCTAATGTGGGGGAACTATACTGCACTTAATGTGGGGAACTATACTGCACCTAATGTGGGGGAACTATACTGCACCTAATGGGGGGGGGGAACTATACTGCACCTAATGTGGGGGAACTGTACTGCACTTAATGTGGGGAACTATACTGCACCTAATGTGGGGGAACTATACTGCACCTAATGGGGGAAATTATACTGCATGTAATGTGGGGGAACTATACTGCACCTAATGTGGGGGAACTATACTGCACTTAATGTGGGGAACTATACTGCACCTAATGTGGGGGAACTATACTGCACCTAATGTGGGAAATTATACTGCATGTAATGTGGGAGAACTATACTGCACCTAATGTGGGGAACTATACTGCCAAACTAATGTGGGGAACTATACTGCACCTAATGTGGGGGAACTATACTGCCAACCTAATGTGGGGGAACTATACTGCACCTAATGTGGGGGAACTGTACTTCACCTAATGTGGGGGAACTGTACTGCACCTAATGTGGGGAACTATACTGCACCTAATGTGGGGAACTGTACTGCCAACCTAATGTGGGGGAACTATACTGCACCTAAAGTGGGGGAACTGTACTGCACCTAATGTGGGGAACTATACTGCACCTAATGTGGGGAACTATACTGCACCTAATGTGGGGACCTATACTGCCAACCTATTGTGGGGCAACTATACTGCCAACCTAATGTGGGGGAACTGTAATGCACCTAATGTGTGTAACTATACTGCCAACCTAATGTGGGGGAACTATACTGCCAACCTAATATGGGGGCACTATACTGCACCTAATGTGGGGGAACTGTACTGCACCTAATGTGGGGAACTATACTGCACCTAATGTGGGGAACTATACTGCACCTAATGTGGGGAACTATACTGCATGTAATGTGGGGAGCTATACTGCACCTAATGTGGGGGGAACTGTACTGCACCTAACGTGGGGAACTATACTGCACCTAATGGGGGGGAACTATACTGCACCTAATGTGGGGGAACTATACTGCACCTAATGTGGGGGAACTATACTGCACCTAATGTGGGGAACTATACTGCACCTAATGTGGGGGAACTATACTGCACCTAATGTGGGGAACTATACTGCCAACCTAATGTGGGGAACTATACTACACCTAATGTGGGGGAACTGTACTGCACCTAATGTGGGGGAACTGTACTGCACCTAATGTGGAGGAGATATACTGCACCTAATGTGGGGCACTATACTGTACCTAATGTGGAGAACTATACTGCACCTAATGTGGGGAACTATACTGCCAACCTAATGTGGGGGAACTGTACTGCACCTAATGTGGGGGAGCTATATTGCACCTAATGTGGAAGGAACTGTTCTGCACCTAATGTGGGGAACTATACTGCACCTAATGTGGGGAACTATACTGCACCTAATGGGGGGGAACTATACTGCACCTAATGTAGGGAACTATGCTGCACGTAATGTGGGGGAACTATACTGCACCTAATGTGGGGAACTATACTGCACCTAGTGTAGGGAACTAAGCTGTACGTAATGTGGGGGAATTATACTGCACCTAATGTGGGGAACTACACTGCCAACCTAACGTGGGGGGAACTGTACTGCACCTAATGTGGGGGAACTGTACTGCACCTAATGTGGAGAACTATACTGCACCTAATGTGAGGAACTATACTGCACCTAATGTGGGGAACTATACTGCCTACCTAATGTGGGGGAACTATACTGCCAACCTAATGGGGGGGGGGGGGGGACTGTACCTAATGTTGGGGAAACTGTACTGCACCTAATGTGGGGAACTATACTGCAACTAATGTGAGGAACCATACTGCACCTAATGGGGGGAACTATACTGCACCTAATGTGGGGGAACTATACTGCACCTATGTGGGGGAACTATACTGCGCATAATGTGGGGAACTATACTGCACCTAATGTGGGGGAACTATACTGCACCTAATGTGGGGAACTATACTGCCAACCTAATGTGGGGGAACTGTACTGCACCTAATGTGGGGGAGCTATACTGCACCTAATTTAGGGGGAACTGTACTGCACCTAATGTAGGGAACTATACTGCACCTAATGTGGGGAACTATACTGCACCTAATGGGGGGCAACTATACTGCACCTAATGTGGGGGAACTATACTGCACCTAATGTGGGGGAACTGTACTGCAACTAATGTGGGAAATTATACTGCATGTAATGTGGGGGAACTATACTGCACCTAATGTGGGGAACTATACTGCCAAACTAATGTAGGGGAACTATACTGCCAACCTAATGTGGGGAACTATACTGCACCTAATGTGGGGAACTATACTGCACCTAATGTGGGGAACTATACTGCACCTAATGTGGGGAACTATACTGCCAAACTAATGTAGGGGAACTATACTGCCAACCTAATGTGGGGAACTATACTGCACCTAATGTGGGGAACTATACTGCACCTAATGTGGGGAACTATACTGCACCTAATGTGGGGGAACTATACTGCACCTAATGTGGGAAATTATACTGCATGTAATGTGGGGGAACTATACTGCACCTAATGTGGGGAACTATACTGCACCTAATGTGGGGAACTATACTGCACCTAATGTGGGGAACTATATTGCACCTAATGTGGGGAACTATACTGCCAACCTAATGTGGGGGAACTATACTGCCAACCTAATGTGGGGGAACTATACTGCCAAACTAATGTAGGGGAACTATACTGCCAACCTAATGTGGGGAACTATACTGCACCTAATGTGGGGAACTATACTGCACCTAATGTGGGGAACTATACTGCCAACCTAATGTGAGGGAACTATACTGCCAACCTAATGTGGGGGAACTGTACTGCACCTAATGTGGGGGAACTGTACTGCACCTAATGTGGGGGAGCTATACTGCACCTAATGTAGGGGGAACTGTACTGCACCGATTTAGGGAACTATACTCCACCTAATGTGGGGAACTATACTGCACCTAATGGGGGGGGGGGAACTATACTGCACCTAATGTGGGGGAACTATACTGCACTTAATGTGGGGAACTATACTGCACCTAATGTGGGGGAACTATACTGCACCTAATGGGGGGGGGAACTATACTGCACCTAATGTGGGGGAACTGTACTGCACTTAATGTGGGGAACTATACTGCACCTAATGTGGGGGAACTATACTGCACCTAATGTGGGAAATTATACTGCATGTAATGTGGGGGAACTATACTGCACCTAATGTGGGGAACTATACTGCCAAACTAATGTAGGGGAACTATACTGCCAACCTAATGTGGGGAACTATACTGCACCTAATGTGGGGAACTATACTGCACCTAATGTGGGGGAACTATACTGCCAACCTAATGTGGGGGAACTATACTGCACCTAATGTGGGGGAACTGTACTTCACCTAATGTGGGGGAACTGTACTGCACCTAATGTGGGGAACTATACTGCACCTAATGTGGGGAACTATACTGCCAACCTAATGTGGGGGAACTATACTGCACCTAATGTGGGGGAACTGTACTGCACCTAATGTGGGGAACTATACTGCACCTAATGTGGGGACCTATACTGCCAACCTATTGTGGGGCAACTATACTGCCAACCTAATGTGGGGGAACTGTAATGCACCTAATGTGTGTAACTATACTGCCAACCTAATGTGGGGGAACTATACTGCCAACCTAATATGGGGGCACTATACTGCACCTAATGTGGGGGAACTGTACTGCACCTAATGTGGGGAACTATACTGCACCTAATGTGGGGAACTATACTGCACCTAATGTGGGGAACTATACTGCATGTAATGTGGGGAGCTATACTGCACCTAATGTGGGGGGAACTGTACTGCACCTAATGTGGGGAACTATACTGCACCTAATGGGGGGGAACTATACTGCACCTAATGTGGGGGAACTATACTGCACCTAATGTGGGGGAACTATACTGCACCTAATGTGGGGAACTATACTGCACCTAATGTGGGGGAACTATACTGCACCTAATGTGGGGAACTATACTGCCAACCTAATGTGGGGAACTATACTACACCTAATGTGGGGGAACTGTACTGCACCTAATGTGGGGGAACTGTACTGCACCTAATGTGGAGGAGATATACTGCACCTAATGTGGGGCACTATACTGTACCTAATGTGGAGAACTATACTGCACCTAATGTGGGGAACTATACTGCCAACCTAATGTGGGGGAACTGTACTGCACCTAATGTGGGGGAGCTATATTGCACCTAATGTGGAAGGAACTGTTCTGCACCTAATGTGGGGAACTATACTGCACCTAATGTGGGGAACTATACTGCACCTAATGGGGGGGAACTATACTGCACCTAATGTAGGGAACTATGCTGCACGTAATGTGGGGGAACTATACTGCACCTAATGTGGGGAACTATACTGCACCTAGTGTAGGGAACTAAGCTGCACGTAATGTGGGGGAATTATACTGCACCTAATGTGGGGAACTACACTGCCAACCTAACGTGGGGGAACTGTACTGCACCTAATGTGGGGGAACTGTACTGCACCTAATGTGGAGAACTATACTGCACCTAATGTAAGGAACTATACTGCACCTAATGTGGGGAACTATACTGCCTACCTAATGTGGGGGAACTATACTGCCAACCTAATGGGGGGGGGGACTGTACCTAATGTTGGGAAACTGTACTGCACCTAATGTGGGGAACTATACTGCAACTAATGTGGGGAACCATACTGCACCAAATGGGGGGAACTATACTGCACCTAATGTGGGGGAACTATACTGCACCTATGTGGGGGAACTATACTGCACCTAATGTGGGGAACTATACTGCACCTAATGTGGGGGAACTATACTGCACCTAATGTGGGGAACTATACTGCATGTAATGTGGGGGAACTATACTGCACCTAATGTGGGTAACTATACTGCCAAAATAATGTGGGGGAACTGTACTGCACCTAATATGGGGGAACTGTACTGCACCTAATGTGGGGAACTATACTGCCAACCTAATGTGGGGGAACTATAGTGCCAATCTAATGTGGGGAACTATACTACACCTAATGTGAGGGAACTGTACTACACCTAATGTGGGGGAACTGTACTGCACCTAATGTGGAGGAGATATACTGCACCTAATGTGGGGGGAACTGTACTGCACCTAATGTGGGGAACTGTACTGCACCTAATGTTGGGAACTATGCTACACCTAATGTGGAGAACTATACTGCACCTAATGTGGGGGAACTGTACTGCACCTAATGTGGGGGATCTATACTGCACCTAATTTGGGGGGAACTGTTCTGCACCTAATGTGGGGAACTATACTTCACCTAATGTGGGGGAACTATACTGCACCTAATGTGAGGAACTTTACTGCACCTAATGTAGGGAAACTGTTCTACACCTAATGTAGGGAACTATACTGCACGTAATGTGGGGGAACTATACTGCACCTAATGTGGGGAACTATACTGTATGTAATCTGGGGGAACTATACTGCACCTAATGTGGGTAACTATACTGCCATCCTAATGTGGGGGAACTGTACTGCACCTAATATGGGGGAACTGTACTGCACCTAATGTGTAGGGAACTGTTCTGCACCTAATGTGGGGAACTATACTGCACCTAATGTGGGGGAACTATACTGCACCTAATGTGGGGAACTTTACTGCACCTAATGTGGGGGGAACTGTACTGCACCTAATGTGGGGAACTGTACTGCACCTAATGTTGGGAACTATACTACACCTAATGTGGAGAACTATACTGTACCTAATGTGGGGGAACTGTACTGCACCTAATGTGGGGGAGCTATACTGCACCTAATGTGGGGGGAACTGTACTGCACCTAATGTTGGGAACTATACTACACCTAATGTGGAGAACTATACTGCACCTAATGTGGGGGAACTGTACTGCACCTAATGTGGGGAACTATACTGCCAACCTAATGTGGGGGAACAATACTGCCAACCTAATGTGGGGGAACTGTAATGCACCTAATGTGGGGGAGCTATACTGCACCTAATGTTGGGGAACTGTACTGCACCTAATGTGGGGAACTGTCAGGATCCGGATAGGTATGCAGCGAGGACACTGGTGGTGGATCCTCTGTGTCAGTGGGGTGATGACGTGGGCCGAACCAGGGGAACGGAGTCTAAGGGGTTACTGGTTTTCACCAGAGCCCGCCGCAAAGCGGGATGGACTTGCAGCGGCAGGTAACCCCCAGGTCGTTCCACCCGATAGCGACTCAACCCCAGCTGACAGCTGAGACAGGCGCGGTACAAAGGGACAAGGCAAGAGCAAGGTCGGACGTAGCAGAAGGTCAGGGCAGGCAGCAAGAGTCGTAGTCAGGGGCAACAGCAGAAGGTCTGGAAACACAGGCTTGGGAACACACTAAACGCTTTCACAGGGCACAAGGCAACAAGATCCAGTGATGACAGGAAGGGGAAGTGGGTTTTTATAAGGAAGGCCCAGGTGCAGGTACTGATTGGACCAGGCGCCAATCAATGGCGCACTTGCCCTTTAAATCTCAGAGAGCCGGCGCGCGCGCGCCCTAGGGAGCAGGGCCACGCGTGCTGGGACTGAGCAGACAGAGGATGGGGCAGGTGAGGAGATTGGGATGCGACCCGCGGGCGGGCGCATCCCGCTACGCGGATCGCATCCCCGCCAGTGACACTAGTGCAGCGCTCCCGGTCAGCGGGTCTGACCTGGGCGCTGCACGGAGACGAACGCCGCGAGTGCTCTGGGGAGGAGCAGGGACCCAGAGCACTCGGCGTAACAGTACCCCCCCCCCCCCCTTGGTCTCCCCCTCTTTTTGGAGCCCAGGAACCTATGGATGAGTTCCTTGTCGAGGATATTGTCCTCGGGCTCCCAAGACCTCTCTTTGGGGCCACAATTCTCCCAGTCAACGAGAATTTTTTTTTTACCTCTGACTACCTTGGAGGCGAGGATTTCCTTTACCGTGAAGACATCAGAGGAGACAGAGACAGGAACAGGAGCGGTGACCTTGGAGGAAAAGCGGTTAAGATCGAGAGGTTTGAGAAGGGAAACATGAAAGGAGTTAGGAATACGAAGAGAAGGAGGGAGAAGAAGTTTGTAGGAGACAGGATTGATTTGACTCTTGATTTTAAATGGTCCAAGGTAAGCTTGTAGCTGGGAACACGAAAGCAGATATATTTGGCAGAGAGCCACACTTTGTCCCCAGGGACGAAGACAGGAGGAGTTCTTCTCTTCATATCAGCATGTCTCTTCATACGAGACGTGGCCAGTAGGAGCGACTTTTGAGTCTCCTTCCAGATAACAGAGAAGTCCCGGGTAACTTCATCTACAGCAGGCAGTCCAGAAGAAGTGGGAATGGGGAGGGGGGGCAGAGAGTGACGGCCGTACACCACAAAGAACGGGGATGTGGCAGAGGATTCCGAATTTTTGAAATTGTTCGAGAATTCAGCCCCGGGTAGAAGGTCGACCCAATCGTCTTGGCGGGAGGAGACAAAATGTCGCAAATAGTCACCAAGAATCTGGTTTACTCTCTCTACTTGTCCATTGGATTGGGGGTGATAGGAGGACGAGAAATTTTATTTGATTTTTAATTGGTTACAGAGAGCTCTCCAAAATTTCGACACAAATTGAACGCCTCTATCCGAGACGATGTGCGTGGGAAGCCTGTGAAGGCGAAAAATATGCAGAAAAAATTGCTTCGCCAATTGTGGCGCAGAAGGTAGACCTGGAAGTGGAATGAAGTGTGCCATTTTGGAGAAACGATCAACGACCACCCAGATGACGGTGTTGCCATGGGATACGGGCAGATCCATAATAAAATCCATAGCAATTTGGGACCATGGTTGCTCGGGGACAGGTAAAGGAAGGAGGAGTCCAGCAGGCTTCTGGCGAGGGGTTTTATCCCGGGCACAAATAGTACAGGCCCGAATGAAATCAGTAATGTCACCCTCTAGCGTAGGCCACCAATACAAACGAGAAATAAGCTGGATGGACTTTTTAATGCCAGCATGGCCAGCAAGGTGAGAGGAATGTCCCCATTTGAGGATCTTGAGGCGAAGGCGTGGAGGAACAAAAGTCTTTCCAGGGGGAGTTTGTCCCAGTGAAGCTGGAGCAGAGGAGACCAGGCACTCAGGGGGTACGATATGCTGCAGAGGGGCTTCAGATTCGGTGGCATCAGAGGAACGTGAAAGTGCGTCAGCTCTGACATTTTTGTCTGCGGGACGGAATGTATCTCGAAGTTAAAGCGGGCAAAAAACAACGACCATCTAGCCGGCGAGGATTCAGACGCTGAGCAGACTGGAGGTACGAGAGATTCTTGTGGTCAGTGTAAATGACAATGGGGTGTTTGGAACCTTCCAATAGATGCCTCCACTCTTCGAGTGCTAACTTGATGGCTAGAAGTTCACGATCTCCAATGGAGTAATTCTTTTCTGCCGGAGAGAAAGTTTTAGAGAAGAAACCACAAGTAATGTTACGTCCGGTAGAGTTTTTTTGGAGAAGTATGGCTCCGGCTCCGACTGAGGAGGCGTCAACTTTCAGAAAGAAAGGTTTAGATGGATCAGGTCTGGACAGCACTGGTGCAGAAGCGAAGGCAGTTTTGAGACGATTGAAGGCCTCATCAGCTTGAGGAGGCCATGACTTAGGGTTGGCATTCTTCCTGGTCAGGGCCACAATAGGGGCCACAATGGTGGAGAAATGGGGAATAAACTGTCGGTAATAGTTGGCAAATCCCAGAAAGCGTTGGATAGCACGGAGTCCAGAAGGGCGTGGCCAATCTAGGACCGCTGACAGTTTATCTGGGTCCATTTGAAGCCCTTGGCCAGAGACTAGGTAACCTAGGAAAGGAAGAGTGTTGCATTCAAAGAGACATTTTTCCATTTTAGTATACAGGGTGTTTTCACGAAGTCTCTGGAGCACTAGACGGACATGACGAAGGTGTTCCTCCAGGTTAGAGGAGAAAATCAAGATGTCATCCAGGTAAAACACAACATAGGTATATAATAAGTCCCGAAATATCTCATCAACGAAGTCCTGGAAGACTGCAGGGGCGTTGCAGAGCCCAAAGGGCATAACTAGATATTCGAAATGTCCGTCTCTAGTATTGAATGCGGTCTTCCACTCATCACCTTTCCTGATGCGAATAAGATTATATGCGCCTCTTAAGTCCAATTTAGTGAAAATATTGGCGCCACAAAGACGGTCAAAGAGTTCAGAGATCAAAGGCAGGGGATAGCGTTTTTTGATGGTGATTTTATTTAAACCGCGGTAGTCAATGCATGGTCGTAAGGATCCATCTTTTTTAGAGACAAAGAAGAACCCCTCTCCAGCAGGGGATGAGGACTTCCGAATAAAACCTCTCTTTAGGTTCTCCTGGATATAGTCGGACATGGCTTGAGTCTCTGGGGCAGACAGAGGGTAGATCCTGCCCCGGGGTGGAGTGGTACCAGGAAGGATGTCAATGGGGCAGTCATAAGGCCTATGAGGTGGTAAGATCTCTGCTTGCTTTTTGTAGAAAACATCAGCAAAGTCCTGGTAGGCCTTGGGAAGACCCGGTCTGGGTGGAGCCACAGGGGTTTGACAAGTGGAAGCAGACGTGAGGCATCGTTTGAGACAAGATGGACCCCAACTTTTGATCTCCCCGGTGGTCCAGTCAAGGGTAGGAGAATGACGTTGGAGCCATGGCAGACCGAGGAGGACTTCAGAGGTGCAGTTGGGCAGAACAAGAAATTAAATTTTTTCATGATGCAGTCCAATGCTCATAAGCAGGGGTTCTGTGTGGTAGCGCACAGTGCAGTCCAATTTTTTCTCCGTTGACAGAAGAAATGTAGAGCGGCTTGACGAGACTGGTCACTGGGATGCTGAACCTATTAACAAAAGAGGCCAAAATAAAATTTCCTGCAGAACCGGAGTCCAAGAAGGCCACAGCAGAGAAGGAGGAGTTGGCGGAAGGAGAAATCCGCACAGGCACAGTGAGACGTGAAGAAGCAGAATTCACACCAAGAGTCGTCTCACCTTTGTGAGATAACGGAGTGCGTCTCTCCTGACGCGGAGGGCAGATAGGACAGTCTTTTAGGAAGTGTTCGGTACTAGCACAGTACAGGCACAGATTCAGGGTCAGGCGGGACCGATCCACTTGCATAGCCTCCTCGGCAGAAGGCACAGGAACAGATTGCAAAGGGCTTTGGAAGAGAGGAGCCTGGGAGAGAAATCGCCTGGTGCGAACAAGATCCTTTTCCTGTCAAAGCTCCTGGCGTCTTTCAGAGAAACGCATGTCGATGCGGGTGGCCAAATGGATACGTTCAGACAGGTTAGCAGGAATTTCTCGTGCGGCCAGTACATCTTTGATGTTGCTGGATAAGCCTTTCTTGAAGGTCGCGCAGAGGGCCTCATTGTTCCAGGATAGCTCTGAGGAGAGCTATATTTATGATGTAACCAGTTTGGAAAAGTTACTATATATGTACTACCATGTCTACTCTTTTGCCTTTATATATGTTAATTTCCTAAGAATATTTGTAATCCAGTTCCATGTTTTACTTCCATCTGCGGAGGCAGTCACATGACTAATTGCAACACTATAAATTGTTTTACCTTTGGGTTTGTTTTATGCCATGACTAAGGGTCTTGTTACCTGAAACGCGTAGTCTTACGCTCTGTCCTGTTCATGTATCTGTTTTTATGCCAATAAACATTATTGCTACGGACACCGAGTGCTGGACGTTCTACTTTGTCTGCTGTATTGGGCGGTTGCGCTTCCGCCAGTCCGTGCACACCTGTGTCCAGTGGGAGGTGAGAGCTGTCTACTTACCGGCCTTAGCTCTGAGGAGAGGGTACGAAACGGGATGGCGTATTCGCCTACGGAAGAACTCCCTTGGACGAGGTTCAGCAAAGCAGTCTCGGCTGAGGAGGCCCGGACTGGCTCCTCAAAGACACTACAAACTTAGCCGAAGAAGTACTGGATAGTAGCAGTGGCAGGATAGTTGCGGTCCCAGAGCGGTGTGGCCCATGACAAGGCCTTTCCAGACAGGAGACTGACCACGAAAGCCACCTTAGACTGTTCAGTGGGGAATTGGTCCGACATCATCTCCAAGTGTAGGGAACACTGGGACAGGAATCCACAGCACTGTTTATAGACCCCATCAAACTTGTCCGGTAGAGACAGGCGGAGGCTGGGAGCGGCCACTCGCTGCGGAGGAGATGCAGGAGCTGGCGGAGGAGATGATTGTTGAAGCTGTGGCAAAAGTTGTTGCAGCATGACGGTCAGTTGAGTCAGCTGCTGTCCTTGTTGCGCGATCTGTTGGGATTGCTGGGCGACCACCGTGGTTAGGTCAGCGACACTAGGCAGCGGAACCTCAGCGGGATCCATAGCCGGATCTACTGTCAGGATCCAGATAGGTATGCAACGAGGACACTGGTGGTGGATCCTCTGTTTCAGTGGGGTGATGACGTGGGCCGTACCAGGGGAACGGAGTCTAAGGGGTTACTTGTTTTCACCAGAGCCCGCTGCAAAGCGGGATGGACTTGCAGCGGCAGGTAACCCCCAGGTCGTTCCACCCGATAGCGACTCAACCCCAGCTGACAGCTGAGACAGGCGCGGTACAAAGGGACAAGGCAAGAGCAAGGTCGGACGTAGCAGAAGGTCAGGGCAGACAGCAAGAGTCGTAGTCAGGGGCAACAGCAGAAGGTCTGGAAACACAGGCTTGGGAACACACTAAACACTTTCACAGGGCACAAGGCAACAAGATCCGGCGATGACAGGAAGGGGAAGTGGGTTTTTATAAGGAAGGCACAGGTGCTGGTACTGATTGGACCAGGTGCCAATCAATGGCGCACTGGCCCTTTAAATCTCAGAGAGCCGGCGCGAGGACGGGGCAGGTGAGAAGATTGGGATGCGACCCGCAGGCGGGCGCGTCCCGCTACGCGGATCGCATCCCCGCCGGTGACACTAGTGCAGCGCTCCCGGTCAGCAGGTCTGACCGGGGCGCTGCACGGAGACGAACGCCACGAGCGCTCCGGGGAGGAGCAGGGACCCGGAGCGCTCGGCGTAACAGGAACTATACTGCAACTTAGGTGGGGAACTATGCTGCACCTAATGTGGGGAACTATACTGCCAACCTAATGTGGGGGAACTATACTGCCAACCTAATGTGGGGGAACTGTACTGCACCTAATGTGTGGGAATTGTACTGCACCTAATGTGGGAAACTATACTGCACCTAATGTGGGGAACTGTACTGCACCTAATGTGGGGGAACTATGCTGCCAACCTAATGTGGGGGAACTGTACTGCACCTAATGTGGGGGAACTGTACTGCACCTAATGTGGGGAGAACTATACTGCACCTAATGTGGGGGAACTGTACTGCACCTAATGTGGGGGATCTATACTGCACCTAATGTGGGGAAGCTATACTGCACCTAATGTGGGGGAACTGTATTGCATGGGGTCTTGTGCAAAGGCGGGCATGGGGTCTTGTGCAAAGGTGGCATGGAGTGTTGTACAAAAGGGGCATGGTTCTTGTGAAGGGGGGGTCATGGGGTCTTGTGAAGGGGTCATGAGGTCTTGTGTAGGGTGGGCATGGGGTCTTGTGCAAAGGGGGCATGGAGTATTGTGCAGGGGGGGCATGGGGTCTTGTGCAGGGGGGCATGAGATGTTGTGCAGGGGGGCATGGGTTGTTGTGCATAGGGGACATGGGGTGTTGTTCATGGAGGGCATGTTTTTTTTTTTTAAGCGGCCCACTTAAACTTAAACCTTGTTTTTTTTTGGCCCATGTTAGCCTTTGAGTTTGACATGCTTGTAGTACAGGGATAATGCCCACAGTGATGTCCCAGAACAGAAATAATGCCCATAGTGATGCCCCAGTACAGATATAATTTCCTCTGTCAGGGGCGTTGCAATGTCTTAAAAACACCTGGGGCTAGAGCCTATAGCCCCAGCAATGTCCCTAACCATGCCTTCATCCACGCCCAGTTGAACCAGCCTCCTCCTTCAATATTGTTACTAATACCAGTCGGCTACTGCACAGCGTGGTTGCAGCAATTACTCTCCTATTACCCTCGGATTTTGGCATGTACACACTGCCTGAGAGTGATAGGGGTGTGATTGCTACAACCCCACTCCTATCACTCTCAGGCAGCCTGCAGATGCTGAGATCTTGCATAGTTTTAAAAAAAAGTCTTACTTTCTAAGTAAAAAGAAAAGTAAGAATATATATGTAATGTTAACATAGCTAAGAGCAGGAGATGTTTGCTATGGGGATTTGCTCCTACTCTGGACAGTTCCTGAGGCAGACAGAGGTGTCAGCAGGGACAACTCACTCACCTTCAGCAGCTGATAAGTACTGGTAGGATTAAGATTTTTTTTAAATAGAAGTAATTTACAAATCTGTTAAACTTTCTGGAGCCAGTTGATATGAAAAAAAAAATGCTTATCACTGGAGTACCCCTTTAATGGCATCATACTGCAATAAATATACTAATAAGATATTGACTACATGTACATTATGTCAGGATTAGAGATGAGCGAATTTACAGTAAATTCGATTTGTAACGAACTTCTCGGCTCGGCGGTTGCTAACTTTTCCTGCATAAATTAGTTCAGCTTTCCGGTGCTCCGGTGGGCTGGAAAAGGTGGATACAGTCCTAGGAAAGAGTCTCCTAGGACTGTATCCACCTTTTCCAGCCCACGGGAGCACCTGAAAGCTGAACTAATTTATGCAGGATAAGTCATCAACTGCCGAGCCGAGAAGTTCGTGACGAATCGAATTTACTGTAAGTTCGCTCATCTCTAGTCAGGATTCCCTAGTTTTATGAGAAGTCATACTTTGTTTACAGAGCTGTCTAAACCACAGTTTGCACTCATTCCCTCTGTGCCCTTGCCCTAGTTGGCACTGTACATTTTACCCTCCCTGGTGTATGGACACTGGAGGAATAGCAGCGAGGACTATGGAATAGGTGGAGCTACAGGTCAGATCCAGCCCATTCTCTGTGTAGAAGAGGAGAACCCTGACAGGCAGCTTCTCATAGCTCCAGCAGCACACAGATAGCCGCAGACATGTGGCTTTATGTTGTAGCCGGGATCATCTTCATCTTCATCGTCCTGAAGTCATGGCTGGGAAACCGGGGTCCTAATCCATTTGCTGTGGACACCAGGAGACCCCCAGGACCTGTCGTGTTCGATAAGGCAATGAAGAGGAAAGTGATTAAGAATGGTAATGAGATGTCACTTGTGTAATGATTGCTATACAGATGTAGCAGGGTCTATGGCAGTGGTCTCCAACCTGCGGACCTCCAGATGTTGCAAAACTACAACTCCCAGCATGCCCGGACAGCCAACGGCTGTCCGGGCATGCTGGGAGTTGTAGTTTTGCAACATCTGGAGGTCCGCAGGTTGGAGACCACTGGTCTATGGGATCGACTACATCTATGTATAGTGGGATTATCTGATGCCAATAACCGCTTGTTATACATCTGCAACGAAATGATTCACCCTGCAAATCAGATTTATTTTATTCCAAAATGTACAACTTTTGTCTGTTTGCATAAGTACAGTATAATAAGCTCAACAAAACGAGTATAACAAGTGATTTCTCCAAATTCAACTCAAAATGACAGCGGTAGTCTCAGAATTATTCAATACGTTTCATGACAATCATCTTGTAGTACTTGGTAGTGCACCTTTCACTGTTAGGACCGTCTGCAAACATGATACATCGTGAGACATCAGCTTCTCACAGCGTTATTATAGCCCACAGGCAATGGTCACCAATTCACTAATATTCTTGGGCTTGTGGTTAAGTTAACTTATCCCCTATCCACAGGACCCCCTGCGATCTCCGGGATGACACCCCTGCTCTCTCAGTGAGGAGCACATGTCATCTACCGCTCCATACATTTCTATGGGAGCGCCAATGATGCCCGAGTGCTGTACTCTGGTCTTTTCAGCGCTTCCATAGAAATGAATGGAGCATGTACCATCTGAAGCATGCACTCCTCACTGGTCCCGTCCCAGCAGTCGGACCCCCCCTCAATCAGCTACTTATCCCCTATCCTGTGGATAGGAGATAAGTCAATTTTTGGCGAAATTCTCCTTTAAATGGGCACTGTCAGATACAAAAACTTTTGATATGTTGTAAAGCATGTATAGCCATTAGGTTTTGCAATTGCTTTCATTAGAAAATGTTCAGTATTTCATATGGTAAAAGCCAGTCAAACAACTGCTCCCCCTGTCTGCTTGGACACATACTAGTCCTGCTGTGTCCATTCATCATCACCTATGTCATGGACACACTTCCTTGATTGACAGCTGTGAGCGCAGGGCTCACAGCTGGAGGAAAAATCCTCTCACTGTCATCTTGTGTCCCGTTACTGTCAGTGAGGACAAGCTGGGAGTTGTAGTTTTGCTAATGCTAGGGGAGATGTGAGCAGACAGCGTACAGAGGGAGGGGGCGGAGACATTCACAGTGAGGCCACGCCCCCTCCCTTTGAGAGGAATTCAGACTAGTGAGCTAAATTAAAAGTGTAGTAAAAAATAAATAAAGGTGCTAGACATAACAATTAGATGTACATGGTCAGGATTAGGTACTGAGTGATATATTTAAAAAAAAAAATGTTTTGTTGGATCTGACTGGTACACTTTAAGTCTTCTTGAAGTCTTCTCCTAGATTTCTGATACCTAATGTAATCCATCTTCCCCTCCACACGCTGCAGGTTTTCAGTGCAAGAGGAAGCAAAACAGCCCCAGAGTGTCACCGAGCCACCTCCATACTTCACTGTAGGCTGGTTGTTCTTTTCAGCATATGCTTCATTCTTTCTCCCCAGATACACTTCTAATCCATAGGCCTGAAAAGTTCAAGTTATCTTTCATCGCTCCACAGACTTAAAGGAAAACTGTCACATATTTTCTCCCGCACTATCCACCGGTATTGGTGGATAGTGCAGGAGATGCTGATTAAAAGGAGCCCTACCTTGGTCTGATCCGCGCCGCCATTCGCCCGCACTTGTAGTTTTAATCTCTGTGTATATCCGGCTGTAACTGGCAAAGGCGGTGCTTCTGCGGGCTAACTGGCACTGACGTCAGCGCCGCTCATGAATATTCATCCCTCCTGTTTTCCCTCTTTTCGTGCTCCTATCCAGAGGGAGGGATGAATATTCATGAGCAGCCCGCAGAAGCACCGCCTTTGCCAGTTACAGCCGGATATACACAGAGATTAAAACTACAATTGCGGGCGAACGGCGGCGCGGATCAGACCAAGGTAGGGCTCGTTTTAATCAGCGTCTCCCGCACTATCCACCAGTACATGTGGATAGTGCGGGAGAAAATATCTGACAGTTTTCCTTTAAGAATTTTTGTGGCTTATATATGGGTGGCAACCATGCCAACATGCGGTGTCCAATCTTGCAGCTATTGGACATTGCATGCGGATGTGTCTTCGCCCGCACTCGATCATAACTCGGTAACCACCTCATCTCAGAAGTTATACTTAGGAGACATGCTGAGGTTGGAAGTGGAGCGTCAGGAAGCAGAGTAGCTAATACCTTTACTGCTCCCCGAACAACCCTTTACCTCCAGCTAACCTGTCTTGTTTTTTCATTGTGTGCAGCTTTCTTATTTCCATGTCTCTTCTATGTCTTTTTCTTTAAGTTTTCTCCCCTGAAAAAGTTCCGGAGAATCTGGATGCCATAGTTATCGGTAGTGGAATTGGCGGACAGGGAGTAGCTGCCATCTTGGCCAGAGCTGGAAAACGGGTGCTGGTCCTGGAGCAACTGGGAAAACTCGGCGGCTGCTGCCACACCTTCAATGAGAAGGGCTATGAGTTTGATGTGGGTGAGTATGACCATGGAATTGCTGGATGCAATGGGTGCAGAATACAAGATACAGCACATCTGCAGCATATGGAATACATGTGAACATACCCTAAACTCAAAAGATCATGAAGTTGTGTTACCACATGTATGCAGGCTTAAAGGGGTACTCCCGTGGAAAAGTTTATTTTTTTATTTTTTTTATCAAATGGTGCCAGAAAATTAAACAGATTTGTAAATTACTTCTTTTAAAAAATCTTAATCCTTCTAGTACTTTTTAGGGGCTATATACTACAGAGGAAATGCTTTACTTTTTAGATTTCTCTGATGTCATGACCACAGTGCACTCTGCTGACCTCTGCTGTCCATTTTAGGAACTGTCCTGAGCAGCATATGTTTGCTATGGGGGATTTTCTCCTGTTCTGGACAGTTCCTAAAATGGACAGCAGAGGTCAGCAGAGAGCACTGTGGTCATGACATCAGAGAAATCTAAAAGGGTTAAGCATTTCTTCTGTAGTATACAGCCCCTAAAGAGTACTGGAAGGATTAAGATTTTTTAATAGAAGTCATTTACAAATCTGTTTAACTTTCTGGCACCAGTTGATTTTAAAAAAAAAAAAAAAGTTTTCCACGGGAGTACCCCTTTAACCATATTATGAAGCATCCAAAGTAAAATCTATCAGCAAATAGAAGACAAACCTCCTTGAATAAGTTTACACAATTATATTGGCTCAGAGGTTACCTCAATCCCAAAAAACTGGGCTGCTTATATTGTTATATTGATTACATACTATATATGCAATTGAACAAACATAGCTTCTGCCTTCCAGAAAAAGCTCATCTACATTTGTTAAAAAGGTACTAAGGTGCAATACTCGATACAGTGGTGCTGTTACTCGAAAAAGACAGCTATGTCATATTCCAACACAAAATTACCATTATATTTCTCTCCCAGGTATTCATTACATTGGTCAGCTGAATAAAGAGTCTCCATTTCGGATTTTGGTGGACCAGTTGACAGACGGGCAGCTGCAGTGGTCTTTAATGGACAATCCATTTGATGTGGTGGTGCTGGGGGATCCCAAAAATGGCCGTCGGTATAACATGAGAACTGGGGCAGAAGCCTATACTGATGAACTGAAAAAAGCGTTTCCGGGAGAGGAGAAGGCGATAGAAAATTTTATGAAGCTGGTTAAGGTGAGTGCTGTGCTAGAGACCTTGAGTTCCTGTACTAAATGTATCAAATACTGTTCATAGCACAAACAGACCTATCCCTTCCCTGTGGCAGGTCACCCAACCATGAGGGGATCATGGGTTACTGTTTGGAGTCGTGCCGCGATACGATTGCGCCCAGCCCACTGCCTGTTACCTTCCCCGTTGTCCCCTCTGTTCTTCCTGCCTGCTGGCGCGCACATCCCCGCCTCCTAGGACTCTCTGAAATTTTAAGGACCAGTATGCCACTAATTGGTCCTTGTTTTTCCTGCCCCATTATATGTCTGCACTTCCTTTAACCCCTGCCGGATCTTTGTGCCTTGCTGCCTTAGAGAAAGCGTACCTCCTGTGTGTTCTGCTATTCCGTGTACCAGTTCCTTCAGCTCCGTTCCCTGACCTCACTCCAGTGCCACCAGTCCTGGACTTCCAGCCTGTCCCCAACTATGAGTTTGCCTCATCCTTCCTGTACCACGTTACACCTCGGTAGCCTGAGTGGACGAGTCGTATCAGGGGTAGCGACCTGGGCGCCTTAGACTCCGCTCCCTGGTACGGCCCATGCCATCATCCACACAGGTTCAGCGGATACACTTCAACACTGCCGTTACAGTAAGATCCAGCCATGGATCTCGCCAAGGTGCCTCTGCCTAGCGTCGCAGATCTCTCCATGATTGTGGCTCAACAGTCACAAAAGTTAGTGCAACAGGCTCAACATCTGGATAACTTGTCCAGCATGATGCAGCAGCTCCTCTCCATTCAGCAACAACAGCAGCAGCAACAGCAGCAGCCACAACCCACTCCAGTGGCTTCCTCTGGGTCTGCAGCACCCATGGCATCCCTTGGTCCAAAGCTTCGTCTTTCTCTGCCTTCTAAATTTCAAGGGGACCCTAAACTGTGCAGGGGGTTCGTTACCCAGTGCTCCATGCACATGGAACTTATGGCCAACCAATTCCCCTCTGAAGGTGCCATAGTGGCATTCGTGGTCAGCCTTCTTTCCGGCAAGGCCCTGGCCTGGACTACTCCTCTCTGGGATAAAGGAGATCCTGTGACGACCAACCTACAAGCCTTTCTTTTGGAGTTCCGCAGTCGAGGAGCCAGCACGGGATTCCTTGGCCAAAACCGCGCTCCTGAACCTCCTGTCACCAAACACAAAATAATAAGTATATGTTTCTGAAATTACCAAAGGACATCACACCAAATATACAAATTCAGCAAAACGAGAAAATATATAAAAGTATACAAAACTTTATTGAGAATACATATAAAACATAATAAAATCAATGCATGAGCACAGTGCACAGGACTGAAGAAATGCAGGAGGTACAGGCTAAAACATTGGAGTAATAAATGAAAAAGATACAAGTGTATACATAAGATCACATGGAGTATATTGCTGAGGGTACATATAACCCGTAACCAGAATAGCTCAAAAAGTGAAATACACAAGAGAAAAAGAGGAGAAAGTGATAACCAAATGTAGAGCAATATGCCAGCTCGCTCCAGTGCCACCAGACCTGACCTTCCAGCCTGTCCCCAACTACGAGTTTGCCTCATCCTCCCTGTACCACGTTACACCTCGGTAGCCTGTGTGGACGAGTCGTATCAGGGGTAGCGACCTGGGTGCCGCCTGCTGATGCAAGTCCATCCCACTTTGTGGCGGGCTCTGGTGAAAACCAGCGGCACCTTAGACTCCACTCCCTGGTACGGCCCATGCCATCATCCACACTGGTTCAGCGGATCCACTTCACCACTGCCATTATAGTTACCTCTGCCGCATTAGAATCAATAGGCAGTCAAGGTGGTCAAGATGGGTCCACCAGAAAGAAAGCCATTAATTTCAGAAAGTATAGGAGAGGACCAAAGAAGCCATACATTATATCCATATACTTACTGCATCCTGGTTTATTATTATTATTACGTCCATGAATAACTCAACTATCTCCTGCAGTCATATAGAGGGACATTTATCAATGTTCGCTTATGTATTCTTTTTTTTAGTAATTTTTTCCTTACTTTTTTTTTGCTTATGTGTGACGTATTTATCAACTGGTTTCAGCCTGTTGATAATTTTCTTTCACGTAAGCAATTTTTCCTTTTTTACTTTGGTAGTAGCTTTTTCTGCTCCATGTTTGAGCTGGAGTAAATTTAGTCAATTTTTAACGCTGTTGCGACTTTTTTTTGCGCAGTTGCGACTGTCGCAGTTAATAAATACCTGACTACCCGTAGTCCATTTTAAAATTATTACTACATAGTAAATTTTAGGAAAACTTGCTTTTCTCGCTTTCCAGTCAAAATGTCGCACGAAAAATCGTGTAGTCGCAGTTGCGACAATTTTGCGACAATTATAGTAAAGAAAACCTGACTAAACCTGTTGATAAATGTCCATAATAGACTATAAATGGTGCAGCAGTAGACACGTGTGACTACCACTTCATTCTAAAGGGAGATTAAAGGGGTACTCCACCCCTTGACATCATATCCCCTAACCAAAGTATAGGGGATAAGATGACTGATCTAGCTACGGGATCTCCCTGCTGCACCCAGCATTCGTTTAGAGTGCCGGGAGCAGCGCCGGAGGCTCGTGAAGTTGTGGCCGCGCCCCGCTCGTAATGTCACGGCCACGCCCCCTCAATGCAAGTCTATGGGAGGGGACTGGGGTGCCACAGCAGAGATTGAGTGGGTCCCAGTGGCAGGACCCCCGCAATCGGACATCTTATCCCCTATCCTTTGGATAGGGGATAAGATGTCTAAGGGTTGAGTACCCCTTTAATAACACCTGTTTTAAAGATCATTGGTGATCCCATCAATCAGAGCACCCACAATTGCACACTTATCCCCTATCCTGCAAAATAAGTGTTAATGGTGGGACAACCCATTTAAGGGTCCCTGCATAGAAAATGTTGGGTTTATTTGTTATAAAAGAAATCAAATTTATTGTGAACTAAACCAATAGCATCTTCACCTTCTAGAAAGTATCTTTCCGAATTCCAGACATGGGGATCCTGAAGATGCTCCCTTTTCCGATCTCCCGTTTCCTGTGTAACACTGGTTTGGTGAATTGGCTCTCGCCATTTTTTCGCTATGCTACACGTAGTGTGACTGAGGTTGTCAGTGAATTCACCAAGAATAAAGAATTACAGACTGTACTTAGCTACATATTTGGAACATACGGTAAGTGTCCGGAAGTATCTCTATAATAAATGTGATTGAGTGTAAGTAAAGACATGAATATTGAAGAGTTTTTCCAGTATCAGAATATTGTATTTAAATAAGAACTAATATCACCCCAAGATATATAACTTACTAATATTTTGTTATCACAAATTTTACTGGCTTCAGCATGCTTTTGCTTGAAATACCCATGAAAGGAAGTTGTGTTGTCCTTCCATTGTCAATGTGATGTTGTCTCCCCGACACCTCTCTCCTGAGACAACGCATCATCATTTGCTATCTCAGGATGTTTGGCTGGATCTTGTCTCTGAGCTCTAGCCCCGCCCCTGAGTGATGTCATCACCTCTGCCCAACCCCTACAGCCTACATCACCATCTCACTTGCATATACACATATACATAGTCATCTTTATTGGGACATTTAGGTAAAGTGAGGAAGGTTTACAGCATGCTGCCTTGTGCTGAACAATGACACAGGCAGAGGAGCAGACAGGCAATGAATACCAGGTGCTGCAACCTCACTGAGGTGCAATAGTCTGCTAGGAAATGAGGTATTCTACAACGGCTCTGGGTAGGAAATTGGCAGGACTGCTGCTGGAGTGATATAGGCAGTGTGGGAGGGCTGTGGTGAAGAGCTGAGGAAAAGCAATACATTCTAGGAATTGTAGTACTGAGAAACTGCTCAACCAGGAAGTGCAGGAATAAGACCCCTAAAACAAATAGATTGTTAGTGGTTTCATAACTGCTGTAGACAGGTAAGCCATGAAGCATTATGTTTAAAAAAAAAAAAACATAAAAAACAATATATTGAGGGTCCTATTACATGCACTGAAATATAGTAGAAGTCTGTCACCGTGTTGCTCTGTGAACAGAATAATAGAGAGTATTCAGTAACATAAATCAACAGAAATACTAAATACACACACACACATACATAAACACACACACATTATTTTTGTATGTATTTATTTATATATTCATTTATGTATGTATGTATGTTTATTGGCCCCATACAGGATAAATGGAACTCTGGCAGCACGCATGGAGTGCCCACTATTCATTCCAGGGAAAATTTTTGTTCCCATTCTCCGGATCGGTGAGGGTCCCAGCAGACAGACCCCCACCGATTAGCTTGTTATCGCCCATCCTGACTCTGCAAGATGAAAACACCCAATAATCTAGGTATCTAGAAGCAGGGAGAACAAAGGAAAACATACGTATATATATTCTCCCCAGCGTACCCTTCAGAGCATCTACCGTAGACTGTACTTTGGGCCTGTTTTCAGCAGAGGGAGGTGGTTGGGAAAGCCAAAATCACCTGAAGTGAGGTATTTACTCAATTTACACAATAGACTTAAAGGGGTACTTCGGTGAAAACCTTTTTTCTTTTAAATCAACTGGTGCCAGAAAGTTAAACAGATTGGTAAATTACTTCTATTAAAAAATCTTAATCCTTCCAGTACTTATCAGCTACTGTATACTACAGAGGAAATTATTTTCTTTTTGGAATTCTCTCTGATGACATCATGAGCACAGTGCTCTTTGTTGACGTCATAATAATAATAACTTTATTTATTGTTGTCCTTAGTGGGATTTGAACCCAAGGCCCCAGCACTAACCACTGAGCCACCATGCTGCCCTTAGCATACATCTGCTATGCACAGTTGCTAAAATAAACAGAGATGTCAGCAGAGAGCACTGTGCTCGTGATGTCATCAGTGTTCCAAAAAGAAAGGAATTTCCTCTGTAGCATTCAGTAGCTAATAAGTACTGGAAGGATTATGATGTTTTAATAGAAGTAATTTACAAATATGTTTAACTTTCTGCCACCAGTTGATTTAAAAGAAAAAAGGTTTTCACCGGAGTACCCCTTTAATGGGAGTTACACAAATGACGCAGTTCTGTGAACCACATTGTGGTGGTAATTACAGAAAATAGATCTTATTTACCTGTACAAGGGCAGGTTAAACACCTATCCCCACCATGATGTAGACCCGATTATACAGAGTAAACAGAGTATTCCATGGGGATATACAGTTTGCACAACTCTTTTGGAAGTCTATGGAGTTGCACAAATTGCGTGACTTCTCCACTTCGGATCATGGGCAAAAGTACATTCAATATGCGAACTTTGTGTTCACAACACAAGAATGATAAAACGTGGCATTATTGGGACGTTCTGATATCAGTGTTCATGGGGCACAATGTAGATAAGCAGCCGGTGTGCACTGTAGATCATTATAGAGCATTGCCGTGTATAATAAATAATCTTCCAGTATCTGTTCCTAGTACACGTGATAGTAATCATAGTAGTTATTTAAGAATTACAAGATACAATTATATTGCAGACTTTTTCCACAGCGTCTGAAAACAAATTCATAAAATCGTACAGACGAAAATGCGAAAATCCACTGCAGAAAATCTGCAACATATTCAACCCTTATGAAAGTATCCGAATGTTCTTTATTGTAATTCTTCTGAGGTGGATTGACTACAAATGGATATATATTTAAATAAGCCATGGCCAGATGTCCCTGGCAGTAGTTTAAAAGGTTATCCAGGATAAACAAAGGTCTGCTTCTTTTTTGTGAAAACAGCACCACTCTTGTCCACAGGTTGTGTCTGGTATTGCAGCTCGGCTTCATCATTGTGAATGGGACTGACCTGTTTTATAGGAGTGGTGCGGTTTTTGCAAAAATCTCTTGGCCTTAAAGGGGTACTCCAGTGAAAAGCAATTTTTTTTTAAGTCAACTGATGCCAGAATGTTAAACAGATTTGTAAATTACTTCTATTTAAAAACCCTTCCAGTACTTATCAGCTGCTGTATGCTCCACAGGAAGTTGAGCAGTTCTTTCCAGTCTGACCACAGTGCTCTCTGCTAACACCTCTGTCCATGTCAGTGTGGTGGCCCAGTACAGAAGTGGCCCTTCTGTACACTGTTTGGTCCTTTCAGGTGGACTCAGTCCCAGACCCCTGGCCCCACACTCCTCAGGACTCTCGTCACACTATGGTTCATATAAATGGTTAATGTGTTGGATTTAAGTGAATATGTCTTTAAGTCCTGTAAGTCATGTAACCAGGGAAGGTGTCAGTGACCAGGTGACTTGTGGGTGACCTATGGGAGTCCTCCAAATTGCTCCCTTATATACTTGGGAGGAGCTAGCTAGTTCAGTCTAAGCTGAGGAGCAGTACAGTCAAGACCTGAGAGTGTCTGGTGTCCTGAGGGAGACCAAGGCCTAACCACACAGCCACACTTCCACCAACCGTGTACCCCTACAGGTGAAAGTCAAAACCTGGTAAGCAACCACATGGGAGAAGTCTAGTCAGTCATAGTCAAGTCTATCAAGCCTGCTAAAGTCAGCGTGGGATTGCATAATTAAGTCCAAGTCCACTACAAGTCCCAGTGAGCCCGCAAGTCTCCTAAAGTCACTGGTCATCTCCTAACTGAGCTGTCTGCCTCAGTAAAGCTACAGTTGTTCCATAACCTTGCATCGGAGTGATTATTTGTCCCACGCCTGGCCCAGGAACCAGCGGCCATACCTCGAGTGGTGTATACGATAACCACGCTCTGGCATCACGAACACAAGGGGTTAACACCATCTGCCCCTAGGGTAAAAACATCTGACCTTTCATTGCACCCTCACCACATCAGGAACTGTCCAGAGTAGAAGCAAATCCCCATAGCAAACCTCTGGAAGGATTAAGATTTTTAAATTGAAGTAATTTACAAATCTGTTTAACGTTCTGGCACCAGTTTAACTACTAGTCCTATACAGCCACACATGTCCTGCCTTGTCCATCATATTCCATACTGTACTACTACTACTAGTCCTACACAGCCACACATCTCCTGCCTTGTCCATCATATTCCATACTGTACTACTACTACTACTACTACTAGTCCTACACAGCCACACATCTCCTGCCTTGTCCATCATATTCCATACTGTACTAGTACTACTACTACTACTAGTCCTACTCAGCTGCACATCCCCTGCCTTGTCCATCATATTCCATACTGTACTACCGTACTACTACTACTACTAGTCCTACTCAGCTGCACATCCCCTGCCTTGTCCATCATATTCCATACTGTACTACCGTACTACTACTACTACTAGTCCTACTCAGCTGCACATCCCCTGCCTTGTCCATCATATTCCATACTGTACTACTACTACTACTACTACTACTAGTCCTACTCAGCTGCACATCTCCTGCCTTGTCGATCATGTTCCATACTGTACTGCTACCACTACTACTACTACTACTACTACTACAACTATTACTACTACTACGACTATTAGTCCTACACAGCTGCACATCTCCTGCCTTGTCCATCATGCTCCATACTGTATTACTACTACTACTACTACTACTACAACTATTACTACTACTACGACTACTAGTCCTACACAGCTGCACATCTCCTGCCTTGTCCATCATGGTCCATACTGTACTGCTACCACTACTACTACTACTACAACTATTACTACTACTACGACTACTAGTCCTACACAGCTGCACATCTCCTGCCTTGTCCATCATGCTCCATACTGTATTACTACTACTACTACTACTACTACTACTACTACTACTACTACTACTAGTCCTACTCAGCTGCACATCTCCTGCCTTGTCGATCATGTTCCATACTGTACTGCTACCACTACTACTACTACTACTACTACTACAACTATTACTACTACTACGACTATTAGTCCTACACAGCTGCAGATCTCCTGCCTTGTCCATCATGCTCCATACTGTATTACTACTACTACTACTACTACTACTACTACAACTATTACTACTACTACGACTACTAGTCCTACACAGCTGCACATCTCCTGCCTTGTCCATCATGGTTGTCACGATGCCGGCTGGCAGGTAGTGGATCCTCTGTGCCAGAGAGGGATTGGCGTGGACCGTGCTAGAGGATCGGTTCTAAGTCACTACTGGTTTTCACCAGAGCCCGCCGCAAAGCGGGATGGTCTTGCTGCGGCGGTAGTGACCAGGTCGTATCCCCTAGCAACGGCTCAACCTCTCTGGCTGCTGAAGATAGGCGCGGTACAAGGGAGTAGACAGAAGCAAGGTCGGACGTAGCAGAAGGTCGGGGCAGGCAGCAAGGATCGTAGTCAGGGGCAACGGCAGGAGGTCTGGAACACAGGCTAGGAACACACAAGGAAACGCTTTCACTGGCACTAAGGCAACAAGATCCGGCGAGGGAGTGAAGGGGAAGTGAGGTGATATAGGGAAGTGCACAGGTGTAAAGACTAATTGGAACCACTGCGCCAATCAGCGGCGCAGTGGCCCTTTAAATCGCAAAGACCCGGCGCGCGCGCGCCCTAGGGAGCGGGGCCGCGCGCGCCGGGACAGAACTGACGGAGAGCGAGTCAGGTACGGGAGCCGGGGTGCGCATCGCGAGCGGGCGCTACCCGCATCGCGAATCGCATCCCGGCCAGAGGCGGTATCGCAGCGCCCCGGGTCCGTGGAACCGACCGGAGCGCTGCAGTGAGAGGAGTGTAGCGAGCGCTCCGGGGAGGAGCGGGGACCCGGAGCGCTCGGCGTAACAGTACCCCCCCCCTTGGGTCTCCCCCTCTTCTTGGAGCCTGAGAACCTGAGGACCAGACTTTTGTCCAGGATATTGTCCTCAGGTTCCCAGGACCTCTCTTCTGGACCACAACCCTCCCAATCCACTAAAAAGAAGGTTTTCCCTCTGACCTTTTTAGATGCTAAAATTTCTTTGACGGAGAAGATGTCCGAGGAGCCGGAGACAGGAGTGGGGGGAACAGATTTGGGAGAGAAACGGTTAATGATAAGTGGTTTAAGAAGAGAAACATGAAAGGCATTAGGAATACGAAGAGAAGGAGGAAGAAGAAGTTTGTAAGAGACAGGATTAATCTGGCGCAAAATCTTGAAAGGACCAAGATAGCGTGGTCCCAACTTATAGCTAGGGACACGGAAGCGGACATATTTGGCGGAGAGCCATACCTTGTCTCCAGGGGAAAAAATGGGAGGAGCTCTTCTTTTCTTATCCGCGAATCTCTTCATGCGTGAAGAAGCCTGTAAGAGAGAATTTTGGGTCTCTCTCCATATGATGGAAAGATCACGAGAAATTTCATCCACAGCGGGCAGACCAGAGGGCAAGGGGGTAGGGAGGGGGGGAAGAGGGTGACGGCCGTACACCACGAAAAACGGGGATTTGGAGGAAGATTCAGAGATTCTGAAATTATACGAGAATTCGGCCCAAGGTAGAAGATCTGCCCAGTCATCCTGGCGGGAGGAAACAAAATGTCGTAAATAGTCACCCAAGATCTGGTTAATTCTTTCTACTTGTCCATTGGATTGAGGATGGTATGCAGAAGAAAAATTTAATTTAATCTTGAGTTGTTTACAGAGAGCCCTCCAGAATTTAGACACAAATTGGACGCCTCTATCCGAGACGATCTGCGTAGGCAACCCGTGAAGACGAAAAATGTGTACAAAAAATTGTTTAGCCAACTGAGGCGCTGAAGGAAGACCAGGAAGAGGGATGAAATGTGCCATTTTGGAGAATCGATCAACGACCACCCAAATAACAGTGTTGCCATGGGATGGGGGTAAGTCAGTAATAAAATCCATACCAATCAGAGACCAAGGTTGTTCGGGGACAGGCAGAGGAAGAAGAAAACCAGCGGGCTTCTGGCGAGGAGTCTTATCCCGGGCACAGATAGTGCAGGCTCGCACAAAGTCCACCACATCAGTCTCTAGAGTCGGCCACCAATAGAAGCGAGAGATGAGTTGCACAGATTTCTTGATGCCCGCATGACCTGCGAGATGGGAGGAGTGACCCCATTTGAGGATTCCGAGGCGTTGGCGTGGAGAAACAAAGGTCTTTCCTGGAGGAGTTTGCCTGATGGAGGCTAGAGAAGTGGAAATCAGGCAGTCAGGAGGAATGATGTGTTGAGGAGAGAGTTCAATTTCAGAAGCATCTGAGGAACGAGAGAGAGCATCGGCCCTAATGTTCTTATCAGCAGGCCGAAAGTGAATTTCAAAATTAAATCGGGCAAAGAACAGAGACCACCTGGCCTGACGAGGATTCAGCCGTTGGGCAGACTGGAGGTAGGAGAGGTTCTTGTGATCGGTGTAAATAATAACTGGGAATCTTGATCCCTCCAGCAGATGCCTCCATTCCTCAAGTGCTAATTTAATGGCTAGAAGCTCTCGATCCCCGATGGAGTAGTTCCTCTCCGCCGGAGAGAAGGTCCTAGAAAAAAAACCACAAGTAACAGCATGCCCGGAAGAGTTTTTTTGCAGAAGGACAGCTCCAGCTCCCACTGAGGAGGCATCAACCTCCAATAGGAAGGGTTTAGATGGGTCAGGTCTGGAGAGCACGGGAGCCGAAGAGAAGGCAGACTTGAGTCGTTTAAAGGCGTCTTCCGCTTGAGGAGGCCAAGACTTGGGATCGGCATTTTTTTTGGTTAAAGCCACAATAGGAGCCACAATGGTAGAAAAATGTGGAATAAATTGCCTGTAATAATTGGCGAACCCCAAAAAACGTTGGATGGCACGGAGTCCGGAGGGGCGTGGCCAATCTAAGACGGCAGAGAGTTTATCTGGGTCCATTTGTAGTCCCTGGCCAGAGACCAAGTATCCTAGAAAAGGAAGAGATTGGCATTCAAACAGACATTTCTCAATTTTAGCATAGAGTTGATTGTCACGAAGTCTCTGAAGAACCATACGGACATGCTGGCGGTGTTCTTCTAGATTGGCCGAAAAAATTAGGATATCATCAAGATATACAACAACACAGGAGTATAACAGATCACGAAAAATTTCATTAACAAAGTCTTGGAAGACAGCAGGGGCGTTGCACAGGCCAAAGGGCATGACCAGATACTCAAAGTGTCCATCTCTGGTGTTAAATGCTGTTTTCCACTCATCCCCCTCTCTGATGCGGATGAGGTTATAGGCGCCTCTTAAGTCCAATTTAGTAAAGATGTGGGCACCTTGGAGGCGATCAAAGAGTTCAGAGATGAGGGGTAAGGGGTAGCGGTTCTTAACCGTGATTTTATTAAGTCCGCGGTAGTCAATGCAAGGACGTAGAGAGCCATCTTTTTTGGACACAAAGAAAAATCCGGCTCCGGCAGGAGAGGAGGATTTACGGATAAAGCCCTTTTTTAGATTCTCCTGGACGTATTCAGACATGGCAAGAGTCTCTGGGGCAGAGAGAGGATAAATTCTGCCCCGGGGTGGAGTAGTGCCCGGGAGGAGGTCGATAGGACAATCATAAGGCCTGTGAGGAGGTAGAGTCTCCGCTTGTTTTTTGCAGAAAACATCCGCGAAGTCCATATAGGCCTTAGGGAGACCGGTTACTGGAGAAAGCACAGAGTCACGGCAAGGGTTACTGGGAACCGGTTTTAGACAGTCCTTGGAACAAGAGGGCCCCCAACTCTTGATCTCCCCAGTGGACCAATCCAGGGTTGGGGAATGAAGTTGAAGCCAGGGAAGTCCAAGGAGAATTTCCGAGGTGCAATTGGGGAGGACCAAAAGTTCAATCCTCTCGTGATGAGATCCGATGCTCATTAGAAGGGGCTCCGTGCGGAAACGTATGGAACAGTCCAATCTTTCATTGTTTATACAATTGATGTAAAGGGGTCTGGTGAGACTGGTCACTGGGATGTTGAACCTGTTGACGAGAGAGGCCAAAATAAAATTTCCTGCAGATCCAGAGTCCAAGAAGGCCACAGAAGAGAAGGAGAAGGCAGAGGCAGACATCCGCACAGGCACAGTAAGACGTGGAGAAGCAGAGTAGACATCAAGGATTGTCTCACCTTTGTGCGGAGTCAGCGTACGTCTTTCCAGGCGGGGAGGGCGGATAGGACAATCCCTCAGGAAGTGTTCGGTACTAGCACAGTACAGGCAGAGGTTCTCCATGCGGCGTCGTGTCCTCTCTTGAGATGTCAGGCGAGACCGGTCGACCTGCATAGCCTCCACGGCGGGAGGCACAGGAACAGATTGCAGGGAACCAGAGGAGAGAGGAGCCGAGGAGAAGAAACGCCTCGTGCGAACAGAGTCCATATCTTGGCGGAGCTCCTGACGCCTTTCGGAAAAACGCATGTCAATGCGAGTGGCTAGGTGAATAAGTTCATGAAGATTAGCAGGCATTTCTCGTGCGGCCAGAACATCTTTAATGTTGCTGGATAGGCCTTTTTTAAAGGTCGCGCAGAGGGCCTCATTGTTCCAGGATAATTCAGAAGCAAGAGTACGGAATTGTACGGCATACTCGCCAACGGAAGAATTACCCTGGACCAGGTTCAACAGGGCAGTCTCAGCAGAAGAGGCTCGGGCAGGTTCCTCAAAGACACTTCGAATTTCCGAGAAGAAGGAGTGTACAGAGGCAGTGACGGGGTCATTGCGGTCCCAGAGTGGTGTGGCCCAAGCCAGGGCTTTTCCAGACAGCAGGCTGACTACGAAAGCCACCTTAGACCTTTCAGTGGGGAACTGGTCCGACATCATCTCCAAGTGTAATGAACATTGGGAAAGGAAGCCACGGCAAAACTTAGAGTCCCCATCAAATTTATCCGGCAAGGATAGTCGTAGTCCAGAAGCGGCCACTCGCTGCGGAGGCGGTGCAGGAGCTGGCGGAGGAGATGATTGCTGGAGCTGTGGTAGTAACTGTTGTAGCATAACAGTCAGTTGAGACAGCTGTTGGCCTTGTTGCGCTATCTGTTGTGACTGCTGGGCGACCACCGTGGTGAGGTCAGCGACAACTGGCAGAGGAACTTCAGCGGGATCCATGGCCGGATCTACTGTCACGATGCCGGCTGGCAGGTAGTGGATCCTCTGTGCCAGAGAGGGATTGGCGTGGACCGTGCTAGAGGATCGGTTCTAAGTCACTACTGGTTTTCACCAGAGCCCGCCGCAAAGCGGGATGGTCTTGCTGCGGCGGTAGTGACCAGGTCGTATCCCCTAGCAACGGCTCAACCTCTCTGGCTGCTGAAGATAGGCGCGGTACAAGGGAGTAGACAGAAGCAAGGTCGGACGTAGCAGAAGGTCGGGGCAGGCAGCAAGGATCGTAGTCAGGGGCAACGGCAGGAGGTCTGGAACACAGGCTAGGAACACACAAGGAAACGCTTTCACTGGCACTAAGGCAACAAGATCCGGCGAGGGAGTGAAGGGGAAGTGAGGTGATATAGGGAAGTGCACAGGTGTAAAGACTAATTGGAACCACTGCGCCAATCAGCGGCGCAGTGGCCCTTTAAATCGCAAAGACCCGGCGCGCGCGCGCCCTAGGGAGCGGGGCCGCGCGCGCCGGGACAGAACTGACGGAGAGCGAGTCAGGTACGGGAGCCGGGGTGCGCATCGCGAGCGGGCGCTACCCGCATCGCGAATCGCATCCCGGCCAGAGGCGGTATCGCAGCGCCCCGGGTCCGTGGAACCGACCGGAGCGCTGCAGTGAGAGGAGTGTAGCGAGCGCTCCGGGGAGGAGCGGGGACCCGGAGCGCTCGGCGTAACAATGGTCCATACTGTACTGCTACCACTACTACTACTAGTCCTACTCAGCTGCACATCCCCTGCCTTGTCCATCATATTCCATACTGTACTACCGTACTACTACTACTACTAGTCCTACTCAGCTGCACATCCCCTGCCTTGTCCATCATATTCCATACTGTACTACCGTACTACTACTACTACTAGTCCTACTCAGCTGCACATCCCCTGCCTTGTCCATCATATTCCATACTGTACTACTACTACTACTACTACTACTAGTCCTACTCAGCTGCACATCTCCTGCCTTGTCGATCATGTTCCATACTGTACTGCTACCACTACTACTACTACTACTACTACTACAACTATTACTACTACTACGACTATTAGTCCTACACAGCTGCACATCTCCTGCCTTGTCCATCATGCTCCATACTGTATTACTACTACTACTACTACTACTACAACTATTACTACTACTACGACTACTAGTCCTACACAGCTGCACATCTCCTGCCTTGTCCATCATGGTCCATACTGTACTGCTACCACTACTACTACTACTACAACTATTACTACTACTACGACTACTAGTCCTACACAGCTGCACATCTCCTGCCTTGTCCATCATGCTCCATACTGTATTACTACTACTACTACTACTACTACTACTACTACTACTACTAGTCCTACTCAGCTGCACATCTCCTGCCTTGTCGATCATGTTCCATACTGTACTGCTACCACTACTACTACTACTACTACTACTACAACTATTACTACTACTACGACTATTAGTCCTACACAGCTGCAGATCTCCTGCCTTGTCCATCATGCTCCATACTGTATTACTACTACTACTACTACTACTACTACTACAACTATTACTACTACTACGACTACTAGTCCTACACAGCTGCACATCTCCTGCCTTGTCCATCATGGTCCATACTGTACTGCTACCACTACTACTACTACTACAACTATTACTACTACTACGACTACTAGTCCTACACAGCTGCACATCTCCTGCCTTGTCCATCATGCTCCATACTGTATTACTACTACTACTACTACTACTACAACTATTACTACTACTACGACTACTAGTCCTACACAGCTGCACATCTCCTGCCTTGTCCATCATGCTCCATACTGTATTACTACTACTACTACTACTACAACTATTACTACTACTACGACTACTAGTCCTACACAGCTGCACATCTCCTGCCTTGTCTATCATGCTCCATACTGTATTACTACTACTACTACTACTATTACTACTACTACTACTACTACTGCTAGTCCTACACAGCTGCACATCTCCTGCCTTGTCCATCATGCTCCATACTGTATTACTACTACTACTACTACTAGTCCTACACAGCTGCACATCTCCTGCCTTGTCCATCATGCTTCATACTGTATTACTACTACTACTACTAGTCCTACACAGCTGCACATCTCCTGCCTTGTCCATCATGCTTCATACTGTATTACTACTACTACTACTAGTCCTACACAGCTGCACATCTCCTGCCTTGTCCATCATGGTCCATACTGTTGTGGTGGCCCAGTACGGGAGTTGCACCCCTGTACCCTTGCTGTCCTGTCAGGCAGCCTCCATACAGTGTCCACTGGGCCCCCTGTACCCGTTCCCTTTGTTCCTGTGCTTCTATGCCTATGTTATGCTGTTTATTGTATATAAAACGTCTTATGCATTTAAGAACAGTTGACATGTGATTAACCTGTTATCATGTGATTGTAACCCAGTGAGGTATCAGTGACCATGTGACCGCAAGGTGACCTACGGGACCACTCAGGGTCTCCCCCAAATAAGCCCTGGGTGGAGCCTCTACTCACTCTCTTGTATGCTGAGTTGCAGCAAGGTCAACCCCTAGGTGTGTGTCTGGAGTGCAGAGGAGGCCTAAAGTCAGTCAAGCAGCTACGGATTCTCAAGTCCATTGCCTCACAGGTCAAGTCAAAGCCTGGTAAGCTAAAGAAGGGGTGAAGTCAGTCATAGTCTGTCATAGTCAAGTCAGTCCAAGTCATCCTGTCTCAAGTCATCGTGGTCTGCATCCAAATTATCCAAGTCCACTATAAGTCCCAGAAAGCCCTAAGGTCTCGGAAGTCACTGGTCACCTCCGTGGGCCTAGCCAAGCTGTATAGACTGTTACACCTGTCTGACTCAGTAAAGCTACAGTTGGTCTGTAACTTGGCATCGGAGTCATTATTTGCCCTCATACCTAGCCCAGGATCCAGCGGTATACCTTGGGGTGGTGTAGAGGATAAACCATGCCCTGGCATCACAAACACAAGGCCATCTGCTCCTAGGGTAATTCCATCTGCCCTCATCACACCCTCATTACACTGTACTACTACTACTACTACTTCTACTACTACTAGCCCTACACAGATGCACATCTCCTACCTTGTCCACCATGTTCCATACTGTACTACCACTTCTACCACTATTACTACACAGCCACATATCTCCTGCCTTGTCCATCATATTCCATACTGTACTGCTGCTGCTACTACTACTACTACTAGTCCTACACAGCTGCACATCTCCTGCCTTGCCCATCATGCTCCATACTGTACTACTACTACTACTACCACTACTATTCCTACACAGCCGCACATCTCCAGCCTTGTCCATCATGTTCCATACTGTATTACTACTACTACTACTACTACTACTACTAGTCCTACACAACTGCACATCTCCTGCCTTGTCCATCATGCTCTATACTGTAATACTACTACTACTACTAGTCCTACACAGCCCCACATCTTCTGCCTTGTCCATCATGTTCCATACTGTACTGCTACCACTACTACTACTACTACTAGTCCTACACAGCCGCACATCTTCTGCCTTGTCCATCATGTTCCATACTGTACTACTATTACTACTACTACTAGCCCTATACAGCCACATATCTCCTGCCTTGTCCATCATATTCCATACTGTACTACTACTAGTCCTACACAGCCGCACATCTCCAGCCTTGTCCATCATATTCCACACTGTACTACTACTACTAGTAGTCATACACAGCCACACATCTCCTGCCTTGTCCATCATGCTCCATACTGTACTACTACTACTATTACTACTAGTCCTACACAGCTGCACATCACCTGCCTTGTCCATCATGTTCCATACTGTACTACTACTACTACTATTACTACTACTACTAGTCCTACACAGCCGCACATCTCCTGCCTTGTCCATCATGTTCCATACTGTACTACTACTACTATTACTACTACTACTACTACTACTACTACTCCTACACAGCCACATATCTCCTGCCTTGTCCATAATATTCCATACTGTACTAATACTACTACTACTACTACTACTACTAGTCCTACACAGCTGCACATCACCTGCCTTGTCCATCATGTTCCATACTGTACTACTACTACTATTACTACTACTACTACTACTAGCCCTACACAGCCACATATCTCCTGCCTTGTCCATAATATTCCATACTGTACTACTACTACTACTACTACTAGTCCTACACAGCTGCACATCTCCTGCCTTGTCCATAATATTCCATACTGTACTACTACTACTACTACTACTAGTCCTACACAGCTGCACATCACCTGCCTTGTCCATCATGTTCCATACTGTACTACTACTACTACTACTACTACTACTAGTTACCAAACTACAATAGAGGTACAGCGTGTTGGCACTGCTCTCCCTTGATGTATCTCCCTCGGATTGTCCATGTATATATGGAAACTAGCAGTATGTGCTGTGCATCTGGTGGTGCTCTGTACTAAGAAATTCAGGTATTCACAACTCCAGTATAGACTAAATAAGTACAGGCAACTCACCGCATAGATGTCCTTAACTTCGTGCTTTATTTCTGGGACATGCAGGCAAAGCGACTTTCACGCCGCACCGGGATGCCGAGCGCTAGTGCGTAATACCTGCCTTGTCCATCATATTCCATACTGTACTACTACGTCTACTACTACTACTACTACTAGTCCTACACAGCCCCACATCTCCAGCCTTGTCCATCATGTTCCATACTGTACTACTACTACTACTACTACTACTACTACTACTAGTCCTACACAGCCCCACATCTCCAGCCTTGTCCATCATGTTCCATACTGTACTACTACTACTACTACTACTAGTCCTACACAGCCCCACATCTCCTGCTGCCTTGTCCATCATATTCCCTACTGTACTACTACTACTACTGCAACTATTACTACTACTACTACAACTATTATTACTACTACTACTAGTCCTACACAGCCGCACATCTCCTGCCTTGTCCCGCATGTTCCATACTGTACTACTACTACTACTACTACTGCAACTATTACTACTACTACTACAACAACTATTACTACTACTACTACTACTACTACTACTGCAACTATTACTACTACTACTACTACAACAACTATTACTACTACTACTACTACTACTACTACTACTAGTCCTACACAGCCGCACATCTCCTGCCTTGTCTATCATGCTCCATACTGTACTGTTACTACTACTACTATTACTACTACTAGCCCTACACAGCTGTACATCTCCTGCCTTGTCCATCATGTTCCATACTTTACTGCTGCTGCTGGGAACCACAGACTCTAGATATATAAGTATCAGGTTGACGTTACAAAACTCAATAAACCTTTGGTCAATGAATTAGATTCGGTTTTGGTGAATCATACTGTAGATTTGCTTCATTCTCATGGTGACTCTTCTATGTCTTCAGGTGTGTTCCCACACAAGGCCAGCTTTTCTCTTCATGCTGTTTTGATTGATCATTTCCTTTATGGATCCTGGTATCCAACTGGTGGTGCCAGTGAAATCACTTACCACCTCGTGCCCACAATTGTGAAGGCTGGAGGAGCTGTTCTATCAAGAGCAACTGTGGAGCAGATCCTGGTAAATGGTGACAAAAGAGCTTGTGGTAAGTACAGGCCAGCGTTTTATATACTTTAGTTGTTTTTTCTTCTGTTGTTTTTTTCTTCTGTAATGTTGTTAGTTCTTTTTTCATCTGTAAATGGCCTCCTCAGGCTTTGTCTTGTGAGAAGGAACTGAAATGATTAGCTTCCTATCTCATTCTGAGCCCTAAATTACCAAATCACCCAACCCTGTTAAAATCTGTGACATATTTGGTTATCTCATGATGGGGAAGTCGAGTATAACCTCAGGCATATTTTCATTAAAGACTATAGTAAATCTGCGTGGCCAGTCCTTTGGGAACTGTACAATAACCGCCATGTTGTCTGTCACCAAGCTTTTATAGGTCTTTGTCTTGCTTCTGAATTTCAAGTATTGAGGTTAAAGGGGTACTCCAGTGGAAAACATTTTTTTTTTTCAAATCAACTGGTGCCAGAACAGTTCCTGACATGGACAGAGGTGTCAGCAGAGAGCACTGTAGTCAGACAGAAAAGAAATGTAAAATGAAAATAACTTTCTTTGGATCATACTGTAGCTGATAAGTACTGGAAGGATTAAGATTTTTAAATAGAAGTAATTTACAAATCTGTTTAACTTTCTGGAACCAGTTGATTAAAAAAAATTCCACTGGAGTACCCCTTTAATGTAACTCCTATCATTATCTTTGGTTACGTTAGTAAATTTTGACTAACTTACCTTTTCTTGTTTCTGTAGGTGTTAGTGTCAGAGGGAAGGGTATGGACCCCATGAATATTTTTGCACCTATTGTAATAACAGATGCTGGGATCTTTAACACATATGAAAAGCTTCTACCTCCTGAGATTAAGTCAATGCCAGGTAAGTGCAATGTGATGACTGATTTTCTTCTTTTGAAGAGAGTGTATCCCACATGCTCAGTCACAGCGTAGTCTCTACATAGTGATCATCTGTTCATTGCAGGGCAGCCATAAGTAATAGCTTTTTCAATACAAAAACATAGAAATGTGGCAAAATGGCACTCACCTATTAAAATAGTTTCATAGACCATTAAAGGGGTACTCCAGTGAAAACCTTTTTTCTTTTAAATTAACTGGTGGCAGAAAGTTAAACATATTTGTAAATGACTTCTATTAAAACATCTTAATCCTTCCAGTACTTATTAGCTGCTGAATGCTACAGAGGAAATTCCTTTCTTTTTGGAACACTGATGACATCACGAGCACAGTGCTCTCTGCTGACATCTCTGTCCATTTTAGCAACCATGCATAGCAGATGTATGCTAAGGGCAGCATGGTGGCTTAGTGGTTAGCATTGCTGCCTTTCAGCGCTGGGGCCTTGGGTTCAAATCCCACTAATGACAACAATAAATAAAGAGTTATTATTATTTTTATAACGACGTCAATAAAGAGCACTGTGCTCGTGATGTCATCAGAGAGAATTCCAAAAAGAAAAGAATTTCCTCTGTAGTATTCAGCAGCTAATAAGTACAGGAAGGATTAAGATTTTTTAATAGAAGTAATTTACAAATCTGTTTAACTTTCTGGCACCAGTTGATTTAAAAGAAAAAAGGTTTTCACCGAAGTACCCCTTTAAAAACAGCTGACCACCGGCATGGATAAAACCTAAAAGAACGCTGCAGCCGAAGCTGGGCAAGTGAAAGACAACGGAGCTGTTTCACGGTCTCACGCTTCCTCTGGCCTTCACCTACGTCATCCATAGGAGACACTCAAATGGGAGTCCTCTGATGACAAAGAAAAGAAAGGATAAAAGTTTATAAATATCTTACATATAACAGGTAGAAACATGGAATAAAACCAATGAGAGAGTCAATTCACAAAAACACATTTGCCCAGATTTATCAAACTGTGTGAGAGAAAAAGTGGAGAGATTTTCCCACAACAACCAATCACAGCTCAGCTATCGAGCTCTGGTAAAGTGAAAGCTGAGCTGTGATTGGTCGCTGTGGGAAAATCACTCCATGTTTTCTCAAACACAGTTTGATAAATCTGGGCAATTCAGTTCATGCGCATGATCCAAATAGACGCTTTTTGTCTTAACAAGCCGTGGAATTACAAGAACGTCTGTTGTCAAGAGATTATCCACAGAATGTACTTACCGCTGAGCTTGAGAAAGTTAACAGTATTTCCCACTAAGACCTGATATAAAAAAACTATAAAAAAAAATAAAAAAAAGAAAGAAAAAAAGAAGATAAAAAAATATTTTACTTTTCTTTTTGATATAATCCCCTTTCGGAAACGATAAAGAAGGCTCTGTATCAAAATTGGCCTATCATTCAAAGAGATCCTGTATTCCGGAATGTGAAAATGAAAAGGTTGACTTTTAGGCGAATTGACAAGTGACAAAGAGTACCTGTCACGATCTTGTTAAATTTTATAATCCTTCCAGTTCACTGCCCCCATTATGATAAACCACCCCCTGCCTTTATTTTTTATTATTTTTTTGTTTTCTACCTTGATATTGCTCTGTATTTTCTACTCAGTCTCAGTCAGATTTACAGACTGGGAAGAGGCGTTCCCCAGCAGGCGTGACATCATCTGAAGCCATACAGGGGAGAACTTCCTCCCTCACTCTGCTACACACAGCCCAGAGCAATTCAGTGTGAAATGAGCAATGATTGGCTAAGGCTACACCCCGGACAGCAATTCCTTATATTGAACTTTTGCCAGGCCAGCAGGAGTCCAAAATCTGTGGAAGAGATTGGGGGGGGGGGTTGGATGTGCTCTGGACAAGTAGGGAGACACCTAGTGGCAGCTTTTTTAAACAAAAATAAAACACAGAAAACTAAAATGTTTTAATCAAAGTACATTAGAAAGATGTTTTTTATTTACGATAAGGAGTGCAATAGCAACAGCAAAAATTAGTTTTAATGAAAGTGCCCATTTAAAAAACTGATTGGTTTCTTCCAAGTTCAAAGCAAAAAAACTATCATATAATTGGCTGAATAAAAGTGAGCTGGTCAGCAATTACAGATGTGAAAACAGTCCCAATTGTCCGCATATGACAAAAGGAGCTTATATAAAATTGGGAGGCACTGAGGTGTTTATGCTGTCGGTCAGAATGGGTGATATATCCAATTTTATGCTCTTGTGAACATTTTTATATCGGCTCCGCTCCACAAAGGGATATTTATTTCATTGCTTCTGAGAACATAAAAAGTACTCTTCCACGGAGATCCGGAGATCCGGGGGCACAGAGGCTACAACCGCACTGGGAATCCTAGGTCTAAATGGCCGGAATGAACTGAATGGGGGAGATTTATCAAAACATGTCCAGAGGAAAAGTTGCCCAGTTGCTCATAGCAACCAATCAGATCACTTCACTTTCACTTTCATTTTGCAGAGGCCTGGTTAAAAATGAAAGAAGCGAGCAGATTGGTTGCTATGGGCAACTGGGCAACTTTTCCTCTGGACAGGATTTGATAAATCTCCCCAATGTGTTTTCGTGAATTGACTCTCTCCTTTGGTTTTATTCAACATTTCTACCTGTATATATGTATAATTATATTTTATCCTTTTTTCTTTGCACATTAGAAGATTTTTGAGAATTCCTTCATCTGAGTGAAGTCATCTGAGGATTCCCATTTGAGTGTCTCCTATGGATGACGTAGGTGAAGGTCAGAGGAAACGGGGGACCGCAAAACGGTTCCGTTGTCTCTTACACGCTCAGCTTCGGCTGGGGCGTTCTTTTCATTTTTACCCATGCCGGTGGTCAGCTGTTTTTAAAGGATTATAATAAAGATGAAACAATTTTAATAGGTTAGTGCCATTTTGCTGCATTTCTAGGTTTTGTATTGATTAATTCATACTATTGTTTCACGGCATTGTAATTAATATTATTGGGAGTATTTTTGACGTGGTGCCACCTTGACTGTCCTCTTGTGCCTTGATAGTAATAGCTTTTTGCCCTGCTTGTCAGGAAAGTAGCAGAGCATCTGCGCTAACATGGCATTATAGCTAAGAGCTTCTCCTGCAGAAGAAGTAAGAAGGGACTATATGCTTAGCTTCCAGAAGGGGAAGTAGACTGATTTTGTTTAAAGACCACCCACAAACATTAGCAGCAGCTCCAAAGAGGGATACAAAATTAGCAAAAAATAAATAAAATAAAATAAAGGAAAAAAAATATTTTTTATGCTACATACACTGCAAATTCCTTTACTGCAAATGTTAACAGTCTTTCAGGATTTTTTGTATGAAATTGATTCATGGTATAATCCCTTTAACCTTGTATTCTCTTCCTCAGAGATCCGGTCTCAGCTGGGCATGTTGCAACATGGAATAGGGGGCTTTAGTCTCTTTGTTGGACTTAAAGGCAATAAAGAAGAACTCAACCTTCCCGCTTCAAACTTCATTTACATTCCAGACACAGACCTGCAGAAACTGTGAGTTGCTCACTATGGTGCAAGTCTGGAGCATACATCCAATAGTTGTTTTTTAATTTTTTAATCACAGTACTACTTTAATATACAGTGTAATTACTGTACTTTAAAGGGGTTATCCAGGAAAAAACTTTTTTTTAATATACCAACTGGCTCCAGAAAGTTAAACAGATTTGTAAATTATTTCTATTAAAAAATCTTAATCCTTTCAGTACTTATGAGCTTCTGAAGTTAAGGTTGTTCTTTTCTGTCTAAGTGCTCTCTGATGACACGTGTCTCGGGAACCGCCCAGTTTAGAAGAGGTTTGCTATGGGGATTTGCTTCTAAACTGGGCGGTTCCCGAGACACGTGTCATCAGAGAGCACTTAGACAGAAAAGAACAACTCAACTTCATCAGCTCATAAGTACTGAAAGGATTAAGATTTTTTTAATAGAAATAATTTACAAATCTGTTTATTTTTCTGGAGCCAGTTGATATATATATAAAAAAAAGTTTTTTCCTGGATAACCCCTTTAAGTAAACCTGTCACCAGTTTTATGCTGTCTGCACCAGTGTTTCCCAACCAGGATGCCTCCAGCTGTTGTAAAACTACAACTCCCAGCATGTCCGGACAGCCAATGGCACTTACAAACGCTTTTCTCCCGCGTCCCACAGTGTGGCGGCGGCGGAGGTGGTAAATAACTGCGAGGACTGCCTCCAATGACTACTTTTACACTATTTTTCACAAAAATACATCTTCATACATTGATCACACAGAGCCGGTAGATAGACAGCTCTCACCTCCCACTGGACACAGGTGTGCGCGGACTGGCGGAAGCGCAACCGCCCAATGTAGCAGACAAGGTAGGACGTCCAGCACACAGTATCCGTTGCAATGTAGTTTATAGGCATAAAAACAGATACATGAACAGAACAGAGCGTAAGCCTACGCATTTGTCACCCGAAACGCGTAGGCTTACGCTCTTTTCTGTTCATGTATCTGTTTTTATGCCTATAAACCACATTGCAACGGATACTGTGTGCTGGACGTCCTACCTTGATTGATCACACAGAGGTATGAAAAAATTAACATCCATTGGATATTATTGTCATTAAACAGATTTGTACCAGTTTTTCGTATGTGTTATGTGTGGTATGGTTGCATGCATGAGGACTGAATGACTACATTAGAGTATCTCATTTTGTGAATTGCCTGTCATGTTCAGCTCAATTAGAGGCTATGGAGACATTTGAAAACTTTCAAAAAACATTTTTTTTAAATTATATTTATTATTGATAAAAATGAATATTTCTAATTGGGACATATTATATCAGACGGTTTCAGGGTCACCTCTCCCAGCTCCTCTCATGAACCCTGATATGACAGCTCCTTCACTGGCTGTCCGGGCATGCTGGGAGTTGTAGTTTTGCAACAGCTGGAGGCACCCTGGTTGGGAAACACTGCCATGGAGAGAGGAGATGTCATATGTAGGAACACAATCTCTATGCAATGTACAGTACATATATTCTACACAGAGAGAGGCCCCACTGCGGCTGCGCTGATAATAAATCTTATGTCCATAGGGGAATTACAGTAAAAAGACTGTATTCTCCATGTACACACAGATTCAGTTTAGGTACTACTCCTCAGGGGTACTCCCGTGGAAAACTTTATTTATTTATTTATTTTTTAAATCAACTGGTGCCAGAAAGTTAAACAGATTTGTAAATTACTTCTATTAAAAAATCTTAATCCTTACAGTACTTTTTAGGGGCTGTATACTACAGAGGAAATACTTTTCTTTTTGGATTTCTCTGATGTCACCACCACAGTGCTCTCTGCTGACCTCTGATGTCCATTTTTGGAACTGTTCAGAGCAGGAGAAAATCCCCATAGCAAACATATGCTGCTCTGGACAGTTCCTAAAATGGACAGAAATGTCAGCAGAGAGCACTGTGGTCGTGACATCAGAGAAATCCAAAAAGAAAAGCATTTCCTCTGTAGTATACAGCCCATAAAATGTATTGGAAGGATTAAGATTTTTTAATAGAAGTAATTTACAAATCTGTTTAACTTTCTGGCACCAGTTGATTTAAAAAAAAAAAAAAGTTTTCCACAGGAGTACCCCTTTAACCAATCATTATACTGCAGAGCATTGTTGCTTTATTTGTGTCTATATCTCTCGATTCATGAAATCTACTCATTTCCTGTACAGGGAGAAGAACTATTACAATGCTTCAGCTGAAGATGCTCCGCAGCATCTTCCAATGTTATATATCTCCTCCCCTTCTGCTAAAGATCCCATCCATGAGGAGCGCTGTCCTGGTAGGTTCCTATAGACGCTTATGTGAGACGTGCATGCTATCGTTTTTCTGGGGTCTGGTTTGGAGTTTGAAATAATTTTGAGCTCTGGCATGAGGGCTGAATTAATTTTACGGTTCTGCTATTTTTAATTTGGTTTCTAGTTATTTGGGTGTTTGATGTGGGGTATACATTCAGGGGTCTGGTCTGTGGACTGTTTTTAGTTTGGAATCTTATCTGGTGTCTGTATTTTTTTTCCGGTGGGGGGTTTGTGGTCTGTAGTTTCTAGTCTTGAATCTGTAGTTGGTTATATCTAGCGTCTGATATGGGATCTGTATTAGAGGGTCTATAATAATCTTGGGCTCTGATCTGGTGTCTGTATTTGTATTTATTTTAGACACAGGTGTCTATATTTATTCCAGGGGTCTGGTCTGAGGGTCTTTATTTATTCTAGGGTATAATACTTATGTCTGGGGGTCTGTCTATATTCTGGAGTCTGAGTCTTAAAGGGGTACTCCGGTGGAAAACTTTTTTTTTTTTTAAATCAACTGGTGCCAGAAACCTAAACAGATTTGTAAATTACTTCTATTAAAAATCCTAATCCTTCCAGTACTTATTAGCTGCTAAATACTACAGAGGAAATACTTTTCTTTTTGGAACACAGAGCTCTCTGCTGACATCTCCGTCCATTTTTAGAACTGTCCAGAGTAGGAGAAAATCCCCATAGCAAACATATGCTGCTCTGGACAGTTCCTAAAATGGACAGAGGTGTCAGCAGAGAGCACTGTGCTCGTGATGTCAGCAGAGAGCTCTATGTTCCAAAAAAGAAAATAATTTCCTCTGTAGTATTCAGCAGCTAATAAGTACAGGAAGGATTAAGATTTGCTTAATAGAAGTAATTTACAAATCTGTTTAACTTTCTGGCACCAGTTGATTTTTGGGATGTGATCAAGGCATCATATACACAACTTGTAGACTGTGTGGGGGACATGTATCATTTCCAATGTATAATAGAAGTTTTTTACCCCTCTGCTTGTTGTGTAAATTTGGCGCAGCTGCGTTAAATTTATAATTCTTGTGCAGCTACTTTCTTGAATTGCGGTTAAATTTAGAATTCTCCTCAGAGCATAAATTTACACCGCAGCTCTATTTAGTAGGAGCTTTGTCTGCAGCGTATCTGCACCTAAACAGTAAGTGTGTCCTCGTTATTAGTTTTAGAATTTTTTTTCTTCATTATGTAGAGTTTTAATCTCACAATAATACCACTTTTTGCACCCAATTATAACACATCAATTATACCAATGTCCTTATTCTTCATTTAACATCTGTGACCCCCCTGTGCAAATCACCTCAAATGTACATGGTGCACTCTACCTTATGGGCCTTGTTGTGCGCCCGCAGAGCACTTTGCGCCCACATATGTGGTATCTCCGTACTCCGGCTAAATTGTGTCCCAAAAAATGGGGATCTTTTTTCCCATTTACCTCTTGTGAAAATGTAAAGTATGTGGCAACACCTGCATGTCAGTGTAAATAATTTTATTTTTATACACTAACATACTGGTGTAGACTCCAACTGTTCCTTTTCATAATGAGTAAAAGGAGAAAAAGTCCCCCAAAATCTGTAAGGCAATTTCTCCCGAGTACGGCGATACCCCATATGTGACCCTAAAATGTTGCCTTGAAATACGACAGGGCTCCGAAGTGAGAGAGCGCCATGCGCATTTGAGGCCTAAATTAGGGTTTTGCATAGGGGTGGACATAGGGGTATTCTATGCCAGTGTTTCCCAAACAGGGTGCCTCCAGCTGTGGCAAAACTCCCAACATGCCTGGACAGTCAATGTCTGTCCGGCAATACTGGGAGTTGTTGTTTTGCAACAGCTGGAGGCTCCATTTTGGAAACAGTGCGTTACCAGACGTTGTTCATATTTATTGGGGAGGGGAGGGGGGCTGTGTAGCGGTATGTGTATATATAGTGTTTTTTACTTATTTTATTTAAGTGTAGTGTAGTGTAGTGTTTTTAGGGTACAGTCACACGGGCGGGGGTTGACAGCGAGTTTGCTGCATCTCAATCTTGCAGCACTCCCTGTAAACCTCCGCCCATGTGAGTGTACCCTGTCCATTCACATTGGGGGGGGGGGGGGGAAACATCCAGCTGTTGCAAAACTACAACTCAGAGCATGCCCTTTGGCTGTCCGTGCATGCTGGGAGCTGTAGTTTTGCAACAGCTGGAGGCACACTGGTTGCGAAACACGGAAACGGACTCAGTGTTTCGCAACCAGTGTGCCTTTAGCTGTTGCAAAAACTTCAAATCTCAGCATGCAGTGACAGCAGAAGGACATGCTGGAACTTGTAGTTATGCAACAGCTGGAGGCATACTGCTACAACTCCCAGCATGCCCTTTGGCAGTCCGTGCATGCTGAGGGTTGTAGTTATGCAACAGCTGAAGGCACACTGGTTGCAAAACACTTGAAAGTTTTTTACTTAACTTAGTGTTTCCAAACCAGTGTGCCTCCAGCTGTTGCACAACTTCAATTCCCAGCATGAATGGTCTGTCAGTGCATGCTGGGCGTTATAGTTTGGAGGCACAGCTGGAGGCACATGAGTTGGGAAAAAGAGTTAGGAAACGAACAATGTTTCCCAACTAGTGTGCCTCCAGCTGTTGCAAAACTATAATTCCCAGCATGGCCAGACATGCTGGAAGTTGTATTTCGGCAATATCTGAAGGGTCAGATGTTGACAAACTACAACTCCCAGCATGCTTGGGCAGTCTGGGCATGCTGGGAGTTGTAGTTTTGCAACAGCTGGAGGTCCACAGTTTGTAGACCACTGTATAATGGTCTCCAATCTGTGGTCTTCCAGATGTTACAGAACTACAACTCCCAGCATGCCTCGACAGAGTGGGCATGCTGAGATTTGTAATTTTGGAACATCTGGAAGAGCACAGATTGGAGACCATTATACAGTGGTCTCCAAACTGTGGCCCTCCAGATGTTGCAAAACTACAACTCCCAGCATGCCCAGATGGTCAAATGGTAAGATGGCTGGCTATCAGTGATAGCCACCATCTTACCGGGCGCTGGGGAAAAGTATAACGGAAAGCAGTAGATTTTAAAAATAAAAGGAGAATGATCTACAGTGTTAAGTGGATTACAAAGCTATTTTAATGTGACGGAGCTTGTGCAATGATAAGTAAGATATCAAACATTTCCTATGTAAATGTATTAAATTGTTGGATCATAAAATAACAATATCCAAGTGATCTAATGAATAACTGAACTGTAAACAAATATTCTATATGCAAATTATTTTAAAAGTGCTTTGGAGTAACCAAGGAGTAAAAATATAAAGCAAACCAAATGAGGAATTGAGATAGGAAAGTGATAACATTCTGGTGGTTCCTTAGTAGAACTTTCCTTCAGAAATAGAAAGGATTGCTACGTGCAGTTAAAGTTGGCTTATATTTATGGGGAAAAAGACGCACGTGCGTCAAAATTTTTGGTGCAAAGGAAAAGAACGCAGGTAAGAAATCCATGTGTACTATAGATGTCACTCCAAGGTACCCTGATTCAGCCACATCTGGAGGATATGCTCTACCAAAACGTGCGCAAAAAAATGGGAAAAAACAAGCACTTGCGCAAAATTTTGCGCAAAAAAATACACACAAAACAGGGGTAAAATCTTTGATACATGTCCCCCTATGTGTATATGCAGTATTATGTGAAAACCTGTCATTGACCATCTATCTGCATGAGTGTTAGTGATCTCTGTCCCTGATTGTCTGCATGTCAGAATCCCTGCACTCTCAGCTACTGCCTTTCTAGTTGTGGATGAGAAGGTGAATATGAACCACTGGAGTCCAGGTACAGTGATCCCTCAACTTACAATGGCCTCAACATACAATAGTTTCAACATACAATGATCTTTTCTGGACCATCGTAAGTTGAAACCAGACTCAACATACAATACTACAGACAGTCCAGATCTGCAAAACCAGTCAATGGCTGGAAGAACCGACCAATCAGAATGGGCATTCACTGGTAAAACCCCTGTATTACTGAAGCGTATGCACTGACTGGTGTCTGGAAGCGCCCCCTACAGTACAGGGAGGTATTACATGTTCTGTACTCTTTACCTGTATTACTGAAGCGTATGCACTGACTGGTGTCTGATAGCGCCCCCTACAGTACAGGGAGGTATGACATGTTCTGTACTCTTTACCTGCTCATTTGGGCACCAGATGAGGTCAACTCAATGTTACTTTTTTAGGACACTGTGTGTTCTGTACAGGACCTTGAAGAAGCTCCTGTCCTCTACATAGACCAGTGTTTCCCAACTAGGGTGCCTCCAGCTGTTGCAAAACTACAACTCCCAGCATGCCTGGACAGCCGAAGGCTGTCCGGGCATGCTGGGAGTTGTAGTTTTGCAACAGCTGGAGGCTCCCTGAACACTGACGTAGACCATTATTTACAGCTCCCAGCAGATCTTTCTTACTTTTATATGTAAGGATTTGCTTTATCTGTATTAGTTATCTACTTAATTTTTCTTTAATTCTCACTTTTTCCTATTTTTGGATGACATTTTGGGGGCTTCAGAACCAATTACCGGGTTTCCATAGAGTTCTGGTCTCAACATACAATGGTTTCAACATACAATGGTCGTCCCAGAACCAATTAATATTGTAACTTGAGGGACCACTGTACTTGACTCAGGGACGTTCCCATTCTTCATTACCAATAACCATCGTAGATGTGAAACTTTGCAGCTGAAGTTTTCAGCCGACACGCACCAATCTTCATCCACTGATGGCTTTTCTTGAGCTAGAAGGTTCACAGGGACAGGACCAGGGTTCAGGCTTATGAATGTGCAGGGTTTCAATAGCTTTCAGTACGCCATGCAAAGAAGGGCCATTTGCTTAAAGGGATATCCGCTGGGGGGAAAAAATTTTAATCAACTGGTGCCAAAAAGTTAAACAGATTTGTAAATTACTTCTATTTTAAAACCTTAACTCTTCCAGTACTTATCAGCTGCTGTATGCTCCACAGGAAGTTCTTTTCTTTTTTAATTTATTTTCTGTCTGACCACAGGGCTCTCTGCTGACACCTCTGTCCATTTTAGGAACTGTCCAGAGTAGGAGCAAATCCCCATAGCCAAACCCTCATGGCCATACCTTGAGTGGTGTATAGGATAACCACGCTCTGGCGTTACCATAACACTGTGGCTAGCTTTTTGTGAACTGGTATTTCCTGTTTTCAGTTTTCTTGTTTGCCTACAAATCCCATAATTCCATTTTC